>NC_135591.1:8438927-9052083 GCF_965152235.1 Eretmochelys imbricata
TTGGAGGCTACGTATTCCAAGGAGGATATGTCTGCCTGTCATACTTGCATGCTATGAGGTACCCCCTGAGAAAAGAAAGTCTCAGCACTTCTGTGTGTCTGTGTGCTCATGCACAGGGCTCCTTTCACCTCCTTTCTCCAAACTCCCCCTGCAGGTTTCATGCTGAACTGCCTCAACCAGGAAGGCTCCACCACCTTCCATTATGACTCTCCCTTTGGCCTAGCCCCAGCTTGTTTATCCGAAGGTCTTTTTCTCCCTTTTTGAAAGCCTTGCCACCTCTCAAGCTCCACCTGCCGGCTTAATTTTAAGCTCTTCTATCCTGCCGCTTGTGCATGCGTGCGTGCGCCACAGCTGCCACAATCTAAAGCAGTAGAAAGCTTGTCCTTGGTTACTGTGCTAGCCTTACAAAGTCTGTTCTGTTAGGCATCCAGCAGTGTAGTCTGTCCCTAACAGAGTGAGATCAGGAGGGATCCTTTTTTAGTTGTTTCTGGATTGTAGTCATTCATGAGATCTGCAATACATCCACAGGAGGGTAGCTCATGACTTAGGACTGGCCCAGTGCTAACTCTTGCACAGCTATTTCTGTTAGTATTTCATTCTCTTCCACCACGGTTTCCATTACGCCAGTGGGAGGAGTCTAGCTTCCTGCTGTTTCTCTCTGTGATAGTCTCCTGCTCAGTGTGAGGAATGGAAAGTTACTCATGAGAGCAAGGAGTGACCTGAGCTGCTTTGCCTGCCCAGGTTTTGTTTAACAGTGTGTGCAGCGACCTTTCACAGCAAGTGTGTGCACATGAAAACCCAGCTGGCAACTGTGAGAAGCTGTTACCTCTGCTGATCTGGGCTCCTTCCCTCAGAAATTTACAACTTCCACTGATTTGGATTTCCAGATAAGTATCAAATATAGCCTACAATCCTGTGAACTTGACTCAGACTAAGAGGACCCTGTGAATTTATGGTCCCTATATCCCAGACAATTCGCTTCCTCCAAAGCCCCTACAAAATTAAGAAATCTAATCTAATGTAACAGAACTTCTTCCTGGCTCCATATCTCCCAGTTCACTTAGTCTTGTAGTGAAGTACACTCTCCTGGCGCTGGCTGTATGTCTCAGAGGTGAGGCCTCAACTCCTTATAGCCCCAAGTAGAAGGCCCTTAGCTTAGTAGCACTCCATGAACATCTCAATCAGTTTGCGGGGGAGAGGGGGGCATGGAGTGAATGGGCTGCAGCCTCAACAAAAGTGGATATGATGTTTTTAATTGTGCATAATGCACTAAAAAATATCTCATGAACTTGAAGGAGCCCCAGTTGTTCGACTTAGTCTGCGCACCACTGGCACGACAACATTGTGGTCTCAAGATCTGACTAAACTGCAACTTTTTCCCTCCCCATAGATTCATAGGTGTTAAGGCCAGAAGAGGCCATTTTAATCATCTAGTCTGACCTCCTGCGTAGCACAGGCCAGAGAGCTTCACCTAATCATTTTTTTGCGTTCAGTCCATAACTTCCGGTTGAGCTAGAGTAGATCTTTTAGAAAGACATTCAGTCTTGACTTCAAGACTGCAAGTGATGGAGAATTATCCACACCCCTAGGTGAGTTATTCCACTGGTTAATTCCCCGCATGGTTAAAAACTGGAACCTTTTTTCCAGTTTGAATTCGTCTAGCTTCAGCTCCCAGCCATTGGGTCTCGTTATGCCTTTTTTCTGCTAGATCAAAGAGCCCTCTGCTTATCAGAAATCTCCCCTCCGTGTAGGTACTTGTAGACCATGTTCGGGTCCTCTCTTAACTTTCTATTCAATAAACTAAATAGATTGACAGGTTTCAGAGTAGCAGCCGTGTTAGTCTGTATCCGCAAAAAGAAAAGGAGGACTTGTGGCACCTTAGAGACTAACTTGGAGTCTCTAAGGTGCCACAAGTCCTCCTTTTCTTTTTGTAAATAGATTGAGCATCTTCAGTATCTCGTTGCGAGGTAGTCTTTTCATACATCACAAATCATTCTTAATTCTCTTTCCATTTTTCAAATTCTTCTCAAGTTTGGACACTAGATGTGTACAAAGGGTTCAGTAATGGTCTCATAATGTTTTATAGCAATATAATACTACCCCTAGTCCTGCTTTGATATTTCCCTGTTTTATACATCTGAGGATGATGCTCACCCTTTGAGCTACAGCATCACACTGGGAGCTCATGTTCAGTTGGTTTCGATCAAGACTCCAGAGTCTCTTTCAGAGTCACTGCTTTCCAGAATACCGTAACCCATCCTACAAGTATGATTTATGTTCTTTGTTCTTAGATGTGGCTGTTTTAAATGCATGTTGCTCAAATGAACCCATCCTACCAAGTTATCTAGCTCAGTCTGTACAACTGACCTGTCCCCATCATTCTTTACCACTCCACTAATTTTTATGTCATTTTTTACATCATTGATATAAATATTGAATAGTACTGGGCCAATCACCGATCCATGTAGGCCCCCCACTAGAGATTACTGGATTTTGATTTCCCATTTAGAATTACCTTTTGCAACATATCACTTCACCAGTTTTAATCCTTTTTATGTAGGTGGCATTGATTTTTTTTTTTTTTTAAATAGATACTGTGCTAATTTTTACCAGGACTTACAGATGTCTCAGTTTATTGTGTCAGTGCAGTTACCTTTTATCAACAAAAATTGTGATTGCATAAAACAAAAATCAAGATTGTTCTGTTTTTTAAAAAAAAAAGGGGGGGGGTGGGGTTTGACTGGCATTATTTATGCCAGCATATTTTAACCCTTCACTGACCTGCATCTCGTGTCTGCCGCATCATGATTTTGTCAAAGACTGAAGTCCAACTGCCCAGCCTCAAGTTTTCTAGACCCATCCACGTTTTTACCCTTTTTACACATTAGTTTTTTTCCAGGCCTCTGGAACTCCCTTTACGTTCCATGACCTGTTAAAAAATCAACATCAATGGTTCAGATAGCTCCTCAGCCAATTCTTTTAATACTCTTGGGAGCAAGTTATGCATTCCTGCAGATTTAAAAATGTTTTACTTTGAAAGTTTTTGTTTTAATGTCCTCCTTAGTTATTAATGGAACAGAAAGTATTTCATTATCACTATCAGATACATAATCCAGCTTCTTTCTGAATTCAGAACAGAAATGTTTATTGCATTCTTTGGCCTTTTCTGCATCATGCTGATAATTTTACCCTTCTTGTCTAGTATCAGACTTATATTACTGCTAGGATTTCATTCATTCCTGATATATTTGAAAAACCCCACTAGCCATAAATACCTTTAGCTTCCCTTATCAACTATCTGCATTGCCTAACTGCTGATTTGCATTCATTGATTTCAGCTTCCTGTATTACTCCTGGGGGAATGCTGCACCAAAAATTAAAATTGTATGCACAACATTTGAAAATTCTGCAAAATTCTGCATTTTATTTGTCAAAATAACACAATATAATCATACCAGTTTAAATTATTTTGGTAATTTATTTCAAAATACCTGTTAGCAAGTATGTCTGTAACAATACAGACAACAAAAAAGATTCCGGAAATGTTTTTTGACAAATAGATTCCTTTCTAGGCATATTAATACAGAACTCTGAGTAATAATTCATTTAAACTACAATACGGAACTGTATTTCCCACACCCCTCAGAGGCAATGCAAAGGCTTGGGGGAGCCAGGGATAACGGAGGAGCTGAGAGAGAGGAAGTAATTGCTGGGAAGGAGTCTGGGTGTGAACTTGGAAGGCTGTTGGATATTGGTGGAAAAAGTATGGAACTGGTTTTTGGGGCGGGGGGGACTGTTAGGGAGCTTCCCCCATGCAGACTCTGGCTGACCCCTAGTCTCTCCCATTCAGTTAGGCACATCTGCCCCTGTCCCAATGTGTCCCTGCACCCCCTCCCCCAATCCCCATGTGTCTCTGTTCCCCCACTCAGCCATCCCCCTGCACCTCCTCCCCCCCATTCCCATAGAATCATAGAATAATAGAACTGGAAGGGACCTCAAGAGGTCATCTAGTCCAGTTCCCTGCACTCAAGGCAGGACTAAGTATTATCTAGACCATCCCTGACAGGTGTCTGTCTAAACTGCTCTTAAAAATCTCCAATGATGGAGATTCCACAACTTCCCTAGGCAATTTATTCCAGTGCTTAGCCACTCTGACAGTTTGGAAGTTTTTTGTAATGTCCAACCTAAACTGCTCTTGCTGCAATTTAAGCCCATTGCTTCTTGTTCTATCCTCAGAGGTTAAGAAGAACAATTTTTCTCCCTCCTCCTTGTAATAACCTTTTATGAACTTGAAAACTGTTATCATGTCCCTTCTCAGTCTTCTCTTCTCCAAACTAAACAAACCCAATTTTTCAATCTTCCCTCATAGCTCATGTTTTCTAGACCTTTAATCATTTTTGTTGCTGTTTTCTGGACTTCCTCCATTTTGTCCACATCTTTCCTGAAATGTGGCACCCAGAACTGGACACAATACTCCAGCTGAGGCCTAATCAGTGTGGAGTAGAGCAGAAGAATTACTTCTCGTGTCTTGCTTACAATACTCCTGCTAATACATCCCAGAATGATGTTTGCTTTTTTTGCAACAGTGTTGCACTCTTGACTCATATTTAGCTTGTGGTCCACTATGACCCCCAGATCCCTTTCCACAGTACTCCTTCATAGGCATCATTTCCCATTCTGTATGTGTGCAATTGATTTGTTTCTTCCTAAGTGGACTACTTTGCATTTGTCCTTATTGAATTTCATCCTATTTACATCAGATCATTACTCCAGTTTGTCCTGATCATTTTGAATTTTAATCCTATCCTCCAAAGCACTTGCAACCCCTCCCAGCTTGGTATCATCCACAAACTTTATAAGTGTACTCTCTATGCCATTATGCACACACCTTATAGTAGCTCCATCTAGGTTGTATTTCCTTAGTTTGTTTATGAGAAGGTCATGCGAGACCGTATCAAAAGCCTTACTAAAGTCAAGATATACCACATCTACCGCTTCCCCCCATCCACAAGGCTTGATACCCTGTCAAAAAATGCTATCAGGTTGGTTTGACGCGATTTGTCCTTGACAAATCCATCCTGACTGTTACTTATCACCACATTATCTTCTAGGTGTTTGCAAATTGATTTTTTAATTATTTGCTCCATTATCTTTCTAGGTACAGAAGTTAAGCTGAGTGGTCTGTAATTCCCCGGGTTGTCGTTATTTCCCTTTTTATAGATGGGCACTATATTTGCCCTTTTCCAATCTCCCGTCTTCCATGACTTTTCAAAGATAATTGCTAATGGCTCAGATATCTCCTCAGTCAGCTCCTTGAGTATTCTAGGATGCATTTCATCAGGCCCTTGTGATTTGAAGACATCTAACTTGTCTAAGTAATTTTTGACTTGTTCTTTCCCTATTTTAGACTCTGATTCTACCTCATATTCACTGGCATTCACTATGGTAGACATCCAATTGCTAACAACCTTCTTGGCGAAAACCGAAACAAAGAAGTCATTAAGCACCTCTGCCACTTCCATATTTTCTGCAGCCCTGCACCTCCTCCCCCCCCATCCCCATGTGTCTCCGTGCCCTCACTCATTCATCCCCCTTCCCCCACGTAGCGCTGCACCCCCTCCCCGTCCCCATGTGTCTATGCCCTCACTCAGCCCCTTTCCCTCATGTGGCCCTGCGCCTCCTTTCTCATTCAGCCCCTGCCCCAGTCTGTCCTCCCCCACTATCCCTTATGATGCCCTGTGTGTTACCCCCAGCAGCCCTATGTGCTCCACGCTGTCAGTCTCCCATGTCCCATCTCCTGATCTGGCCCGACAGGTGCTGTGAAGAAGGCACTGCAGGGTCTTTCTCTTCCCTATGGTATCTGGGGCTGGCTAGGAGCAGCTGCTCTGTTCTAGTGCCACAGCGCCCTCTGGGGGGCAAAAGGCAGAACTTTCTGGCAGAAACTATTTTCTGCATAAATATGTTAAAAATATGCACAGCACATGAATTATGCGCACATGCAGATTTCCCCCAGGAGTACTATATATAAATATATCAGATGTTATATTTTAATGATTCTTTCATCTCCCCTCTTAAACAGGATTTTTTTTAGTGAAAGAAGCCTATCATGATTGCAAAATTGTGGTTTTGGGGGGCATCTAATAAAGCGTTGTAAGACAATTCCCAGTTATTTCTCATATTCGATATATTCCAATACATTTTTTGTTAGAAACTTTTCTATAATTTTTAGAAAGTAATTCTTCTTCCACAAATACACATCCCACTCCTGCTCTATGCAGGAGCATCCACATCTCACCTAGGCGTGGGTCATGTTGGCAACTTGCCAGTTACCCAAGGGCCACATCTGACTTGCAGACAAGACCAGAATGCAGCTGCCCTCTATTTCTGAATATTTTGTATTGCTACTCATAAAGACTACAGATCCCAGCATGCAATGCTTCATCTTGAACTAAGCATCTGGGCCCATGGAGACCACAGCTCCCAACATTCAATAGTCCTTGATCCATGCAGCCTATATGGAGAATACAATGTCTCAGTGAGCAGTGCTTCATCTTGAACAGAATGGCCAGCCATTGGAGTGACAGGATCTAGTGAGCTATGTTCCATTACATGAGCAATTTAGTCCCAGAGACTACGGGTCTTGACAAGCGCTGCTACCCCTTGCTGGTCATGTTACAACAGCAAAGAATTCACTTGCTTCTGAAACTGAACAAGGAGCTTTGTTAGAGTAAGGAAAATAAGACTATCCTTTAAAGCAGCTCTCTCTCTCCCTCTGTTTCACTCTTGAGGTTCTGCCTGGTACCTTCCCCGGATCCTTCCTGCTTGGCCGACTGCTACCAGTTTAAAGAAACAGTGCACATGTCCTCATAGCCACTCACTTTTTTTTCCTATACAAAAACATCTTTTAAAAGATTTTGTTTATCAACAAATTGTAGAGGCCAGGTGAGTCACAGTTTCCTCATCTCCTAGCCCTGAGCTGATTCCCTTGTGTTATCGAGTCTCAAAGGTATAACAGTGGCCAGCTCTTGCAATATTGTGCATTTTTAAAGCTTCCTCCAGATCTCCTGGTATCTGGCAGGAATCTTATGAATTTTTGTCCTTGCTCAAAATAGCCACCACCCCATTTCTTTCAATGGGACCGAAGCTACAGGCTCCCCACTGTCAAATTGGTTGCCATTTACATATAGCCTTTGCAGGTCTAGAAGATAGGGTTACCATCTGGCTGGTATTTGACCGGCTTGGGTGGCTTGTTGCCAGAAAAATAATTTAAGCTGCCATGTTTCTTTATGTGGGTCTAAAGATTTGCATTATTATCACAATACACTGGGATATCTAATGTTAAACGTTTGTGTCCAGCTAAAGATACTGCAGTGTTCCCACTTCCACAGTTTTAAGCAATAACAGATCAAAATGGTTGAAAATACAGCCGCTGCCTGCCCACCAACACAGAAGTGCCCCTTGTGTGTGTGAGAGAGTCACACGAGAGCGAGGAGGTGTGCACTGTTATCAATCTTATCTCTGTGTTCTCTCTCTAGATACTTTCAGTGGCTGTTGAAGGGGGGGTTGCGGAGTTGCCTTGTGGTTGGGGTAGACTTGCCTTGTCAGGTGGCGGGGGAAAGGGTGTGCTGGGTTTTTTGCATTTCAAAAGTGGTAACTCTAGGTGGAGGTGAGGCTGCCCCAAGTCACCATGGCTGCCTCCTCCCATTATTTTTAATGAGATTGAAGACAGGCTGACCTCAGAAGATGGCTGCCAGCTGGACTCTATATTTAAGAAATGAAACAGGGAACTGGTGGGAGATGGGGGGGAGGGAGCAGAGGCAGTAGACTGGGGGGCTAATGAATGGGGAGCAGGGAGATGGAGAAAGGCTAGGTGGATAGGGAAGATGACAGGAGAATGCCAGGGAAGGATGTGGGAGGGATATGAGGGCAGCTCCCCTACCCCAGGAGCTAGCAGAGGGAAGTCCCTTCCAAGAGGCCAGCAGTAAGGATGCATCCTGGGATGCTTTTAGGGTGAATTTACACCTGAAATGGTCTCACACAAAACTTGTGGGAAGGTGGCTTCCCCTGCCTTCTATTACGTTTACGCCCTTTGAGAGGAAGAGAGGGTGTCAAGGATTAAGGTGCTAGACTGGGATTAGGAGGCCTGGCTTCAATTCCCTACTCTGGCACAAAACTCCATGTGTGACTTTGGGAGAGTCACTTAGTCTATCTTTGCCTCAGTTCCCCCTTCTGTACAATGGGATAACTGCCCTGCTCTGTCTCCCTGGCATGTTGTGAGGATAAATACATTAAAGATTGTGATGTGCTGGGATACTGTGATAATGGAGCCAGACGACAAGTACCTTAAATAGAATGTATTTAATTTATCCAGGGGAAGGTTAAGGGTTGACTTTATCAGTCTCTAAATACTTTCATGTTACGCTAATCTAGCAAACAAATGCATAATGAGCTCTAATGATTGGATGCTGAAGCTAGACAATTTCAGATTACAAATAAGGTATACATTATTAACAGTGAGTGTGATTAATCATTGGAATACCTTATCTAGGACCGTGGTGGATTCTCCATCACTTGCAGACTCTATCTCCGAATGGGAGGGCTTTCTAAAAGATCTGCTGTAGCTCAACCAGCAGTTATGGGCTTGATGTAGGAATCACTGATGAGATTATCTGGAAGTCAGACTAGATGAATCTCATGGTCCCTTCTGGCCCTAAAATCTACAAAAGGCGGCAGACAAAAACAATAGATGTTACTGTAATAATCTCATAATTTTTAAGCCAATTTTGAGGGTGGTTTTGAGGTTTGACTCCTGATTTTTGAATGCTACAGGGGTTTGCATTACTAGAGTAGATTCTTTTTGGTTTAGAACTCTTCTTAGCAGGACAGTGTCCTGGCAATAAGGGTGTAGTTTCCACTTGGATCACGCAAAATTCAGCTCAGTTTGGAACCAGTGGAAGGTACCACCTGTATCTCCTGTATCAAATAACTTGATCATTGACACACAGGATATTGGGATGCAGCTGTGTCCAATGACATTAGCTGGTGTCCAATATTTTTCCTCATCTAATTTTGTTAGGACTGGGTTTCCTGACTTAAATGTGGGTGAGCTTCTGGCTGTATTCATACAAATTAAAGCCTGAGGTCTCTTAGATTTGGTGTTCCTCTGTTTCACATTTTAAGCAGGGCCACATAGGACAAAGGTGTTAACTCTAAGTTGGCAGCACCATTCTGATCTGTTGACTGAGCTGGGCTTACTGCAGTGATTACGATTTGGGTTGCCCTAGAGCTCAGCAGAGCTAATAGGAGGTCTTTGCTAGGCGAATTCTACAGCAAATCTCTCTGCCAGCCCATTCTCTTGTGGGAGGTGATGGTTAGAAGCAATATGCTTGACATCTTACTGTATCCCAAAAGCTTAGCATTCTGTGATGGGAAATGGTGTTCCACAGTCAGTGACTGTGTTTCTTCCGGATGCCAAAATGAGAGAGAGAGAGAGAGAGAGAGAGAGGTCTTTTTACCTTGTGAGTGCAGTGAGAGGTAGTTCTACAAATCTAGAAAAATAGTCACTGGCTGCCAAATAGGTATGTGTCTTCTGTTCACCACAGAGGCAGCGTTTCTCCTTCAGGGCCGAGACTGTAATGCTCTGGTATGTGAGGTTGCATGAGTTGTGGGTGTGGCCTTTTGGAATAAATCCTAGGATGCCACCTTGGGTTTTAGACCCAGCCCTATTCTGAGCCAATGTAGACATTCAGCTCACAGCCAGCACTTTTTGATAACTTGATGTCCCCTCACATATCCGTCCCAGTGTCATAGGTGCCGACTCCATGGGTGCTCTAGGTCTGGAGCACCCATGGAAAAAAATTAGTGGGTGCTTAGCACCCTCCAGCAGCCAGCTCCCCCTCCTCCCTCCCAGCACCTCCCGCCTGCCACAATCAGCTGTTCTGCAGCATGCAGGAGGCACTGGGGTTAGGAAGAGGAGTGGGGACGGGGCACACTCAGGGGAGGGGGTGGAACTGGGCAGGAAGAGGCAGGGCAGGGGTGGGGCAGGAAGAGGTGGGGTGGGGGCAGGGCCTAGGGCAGAGTGGGGGGTTGAGCACCCCCAGGGCCTGGAGGAAGCTGGTACCTGTGCCCCATGTTTTCCTGGGGGGATCATGGGACAACAGTATGACCACCATAGGTCATGCTTCAGGTTCCGAGAGTTCCTTTCTCATTGCATAGACGTGTTAGTTGGATGCGGGACCCTGATAAGTAACGAGGTCAACCATGTCTTGTAAACTTGGATATAGTTTACAACCATGAAATAGCACTAGTGGCTCCATTAATCAGTTCTAATTTCTGGGCTGAAGCTGGCAGGCCATTCAAACTGACCCCAATGTGCGCTTCTAGGCTTTCCAGGTTTTTAGGGGCTTGTAGATATTGGCCACCACTAGGGACTTTGCTGGTGCCTATGCTGATGTAAATTTAAATCTCAAATATGTGAGTAGTCTCTGGCATCTAAGGGATATCTTCTCCATATCTTTGCCATTTCTTAATGTTATGAGTGGCTCTTGGTCAGTCATAAGGCTGAAATTAAGATCTTCCAGATGTCTTGCAAACCTATGTGCTGTTCACCAGATGTATTTTTTATTTATTTGGACATACCTGAAAACCATCTGGAGCAATTTGTCCTGGGTGTCCAGTCATTCCTGTGTAGCTGGAATAGCACCCTCTGAGACTATAGCTGTTGGCCACTGAGATGGCTCTGGCTTTGTAAACACTGGAAATATTGAATAGTACCAGTATCCCACAGGGGTCAATTGTGCATCTGGTACTAATCAATATTTTCATTAATGACTTGGATAATAGAGTGAAGAGTATGTTTATAAAATTTGCAGATGACACGAAGCTGGGAGAGGTTGCAGGCACTTTGAAGGACAGAACTCAACAAATGACCTCAACAAATTATATAATTGGATGGGGCAGGGGTCTCCTGACCTGCCTGCCTCAACCTCGGGGCATGCTTCTCCTAAGGAAAGGAAGTCTTTGGAGCCCACTGGGAAGGATCTCAGAAAGAAGAACGCACACTCTCACTCTAAGGAGCCAACTTCAAAAAAGACCAGGTTCCCGTCAAGGTCCTCAGGCTCAGAGGATATTGTTGAGGCCAAGGACTCTTCCACCAGTCCTGGCAGGCCTGTGAACTCCTGAGCTCCAAGCACAAGAATCGCAGCTCCGATAAAGCAGAGGTTCTCAAATTGGGGGCGGGGGAGTGCGGAATATATTCTGGGGAGGCATGAGACACTTTGGGTGGGGGGGAAAACTTACTGTACGCATTGAGAGCTGAGTGGCCAGAGAGCACCACATACTGGCTGGGTGCCCAGCTCTGAAGGCAGCATCACCAGTACCAGCAACGGAGAAGTAAGGGAGGCATGGTATGGTATTGCCACCCTTCTGCATTGCAGTGGCACTGCCTTCAGAGCTGGGTGCTCTCCGCTCTGCCTTAAGAGCTGGACAGCCAGAGAGAGGTGGCTGCTGGCCAGGCACCAGGGGAAGGAGGGCATAAACTACTACAGACACAAAGAAGAGGGGCGCAATCAAATAAGTTTGAGAACCACTGCAATAGGGCACTCCTACCCTCCACCAGTAAGGAAGGCAAGCACAGGGCACCGTCAAGTTCAGCCTTGCCATCAACACCATGCCAGCCGTTGGTGCCATCGTGTACCTTAACCCAGCTATCGGTACCAGTGCAAGCAGTATCCTCAGTACTGATCAAGACACAGTGCCAGACATCTACAATGCCAGTAGTATGCTCATCATTGTCAATACCATCGGCTTCAGCTATTGTGACCTAGGCTACAGCATTGTGTAGGACCCTGGTACCACAGGAATTCCAATACTCGAGGGACCTCTCAGCGTCAGATGAACCAGTCCCCGTTGTTGACTGGTACCAAGCATCTCCTGATACTGAGCCATCAGTGTCCAAGCGGCCATCCTGTGGCACAGGATTCTCCTCCGTCTTCAATAGCTGCCTCACCATAGGAGGCTGTGGAGAAAGAAGACTCCTAATTGGCCTCCTTGATTTCAGTGAGGGGTTCTCCTACGTTCCTTTGGGAATTTGCTTTTGGCCAGTCACAGGGAGGACCATTCAGATCACTAAGAATGGTGGAACCAGCATTGTATGCCACCCCTGCTTCATTATGGACTCCTGCAATAGCCATATAGGGACCCATGGGCTGCCTATTGGTAGCAATATACCAGACCACCAGTACCATCCCTCAAGGAGACAGACCAGGGTTTCACATCCTCCCCATCCCCATCCACCCCCACCCTCCACGGGAAGAGACATTTGAAGAGCACGAGCCTAGAGTAGATAAAGAAGCCACCCCTGAGACTCCCATCTCATAATCGTCTCTGGATGATGTGGTTATGCTTCCACCACCTTCCATAGCCAACAACTTCAGGCAGTTTCAAGATCTCATTAGAAGGGTAACAGATACTCTGCAAATCCCTCTGGAGGAGGTCAGGGATTCACAACACAAGCTGGATATCTTGCAGTTCACAGTGATGCTACCTATTATTGAGGCTCTCCTGGACCCAGATAAAATAGTGTGGCCAACGCCTGCCACTATTCCACCAACATGCAAAAGGGGGAAATAAGAAATACTATGAGCCTCTTAAGGAGTCTCTTTTTATTTTCCCATCCCCCACCTAACTCCTTAGTAGTGGATGCAGCAATAGGCAGCACTTTTCAAGATCTACCCCCTATGACAAGGACCAAAAGTGACTGGATCTCTCTGGGCAAAAGTCATACTCATCTGCAACCCTCCAGTTCCAGATCACAAACTATCAGGTGGTCATGGCCAAATACAACTTTACTAATTACAACAAGTCCACAGCCTGTATTGAACAGCTGCCGTGTGACTGCAGGGAGCAATTCAATTCCATAGTCGCAGCGAATCAGCTATTTGCCAGTACAACTCTCCAAGTGTCCCTAGATGCTGTGGATCCTGCTACCAGATCCATCTCCATGGTGGTAGTTATACACAGGGCGTCATGGTTCCAACTTTGGGGGTTTCCGAGAGAAGTTCAGAACACAGTAGAGGACCTCCCCTTTGATGGTCATACGCTTTTCTCAGAGACCTTGAACAATTCCCTTCACACGTTGAAGGACTCCGGGGCTATCCTACGTTCCCTGGGCATTTACGCACCTATGAACAAGAAACATTTTATACAGACTGACCTTGCACAATTCTCGGGATATCCTAGACCCATGGAACTCCCCCAGAAAGAGAGAGACGTTTTAGAGGAAGAGGGCTGCCCAAACACCCTCCACAACCACCCATGCGTCAAATAAACCGCAGTCTTGATGTGTTGGCGAAAGGTTCAAACTCTCCCACTCCTCTGGATTTACAGTTGGGCCTTTTAGCCCATTTCACCCAGGTTTGGGAGCAGGTTACCACAGACCAATGGGTCTTGGAGGTCATAACAGTGGGCTATATTATCCATTTTATGTCACTACCTCCCTTCCACCCCCCTTTCATGTCCCTCTCTAGGGAACCCTCTCACGAGCTTCTACTGAGGCAAGAGATAGACTCTCCTGCAATCAGGAGCTATAGAACCAGTCCCTTCCCCTCACGGGGGCAAGGAGTGCTACTCAAAATAATTCCTAGTACCAAAGAAGGGTGGAGGCTGATCTGAGATTTAAGACTGTTGAACAAGTTTTTGTAAAGCCTCAAAAGCAGAATGGTGACTCTAGCAACTATAATTCCTTTACTGGAGGAATGGGATTTGTTTCAGCCCTCAATCTACAAAACACCTACTTCCATGTAACTATATACCCGCTGCACAAGAAATACATATGATTTGTGTGATTGGGTGGACTAGGCCTGGAGGCCCCTTGCTGAAGGCCTCGCAGCCCTTCCTCACCCCACCCCAGAAAAAGATCAGAGAAGTCCTCCAGGCAGCATAGAGGGGCTACTGTAGCAACCAATGAGGGGTCAGGAGGACCATATAAAAGGAAGCAGCAGAGGCAGAGCACGCAGTTGCTGCCTGGAATTCGAAGAAGGAAGACTGCGGACAGCTACTGCAGACAGGACTGAGCCCAGGGAAGGCTGCCGAAGGCTGGGTGCCTGGCTGGCTGGAAGAGCAGCAGGACCATGAACAGGTCAGTGCAGGCAGACTGAGTCCAGTGGACTGAACCCAGAACATAGCCAGACCAGGCAAGAGTACCGTGATGGGCCCATTAGTCTGGCTGAAGACTGAGCCTAGGGAGGGCTGCTGAAAGAACACCAATTGAGGGTATCAAGATGAGCCCGTTGGGTTGTTAAAGAAGGCAGTGTCTCTGCAGAGGAAGCCTTCGTGTTATGGCACCATACCAAGGCTGTGAGAGAGAACTAGACACTGTATACCCCAAAAGAGGGACAGTGTGTGAGACTTGGCCGAAGGGATGCGTCACTGAAGACCCGCTGACAAACCATCAGCCCAGGGACATCCATGAGAGGTGGTGCCACCCTGTTGTAAGAACTGAAAGAAAAGCAGGCTCACACACGACCAGAAAGGAGGGACCCGCAAGAGGTGGGCGCTGCCCCATTCAAAACTGAGTGATTGCAGGCACGTATTGGCCAGAGGGGGGGGTGCTCACAAAAGGCAGGTGCCAATGCCATTACAGTTCACCGTAGGCCAAGATAATTTCCAGTACCAAGTGCTCCCCTTCGGCCTATCCTCCATCCCAAGGGTGTTTTCAAAAGTTCTAACAATAGTGGCAGCTTACGTTCAGCAGGAAGCAATCCTGGTCTTCCTGTACCTCGATGACTCAAGAGATGCTCCTTCGAGGCAGTGCTATCTTCCACCCAGACAGGCCTTGCTCTGTTCCAGGAGTTGGACCTACAGCTGAATATAAACTGTATCCCTTCAACTGGTACCAGCGTGAATTTCTTTACAAAGGCATACTTAGACTTACTGACAACCAGAGTTTACCTACCTTTGCACAGATTTGTGACCTTGTCAGGTCTGGTAGGGACAATTCAGGGAAGCCCTCAGACCACAGTAAGGAACTGTCTTCAGCTGTCTCCAATATGGCAGCTTGCACCTTTGTGGCCAGTCACACAAGGCTACACCTTCACTGCTTTCAGGTTGGCTCAGAACAACATACTCTCCGAGCAATGACACCTTGGACAGTCAGGTGATCGTGTCCTTGCACATAAAGAAGTCACTAAATTGGTGGAAGGAGCAACTCAGTGTTTATGTGGGCTTCCCTTTCTGTCACCCAACCCCATCAGTGGCTCTAACAACCAATGCATCCCTGTTAGGATGGGGAGCCCACCTCAGCACCCTCAAAGTTCAAGGCAGATGGGCAGCCCACAGAGCCAGTCTCCACATCAACCTGTTGGAGCTCAGGGCGGTCAGGATCACTTGCCTCCATTTCCTGCCCCTCATCAGGAGCAGGACAATTATGGATATGTCCTGCATGCCCTAAATCAACAAGCAGGAAGAAGCAAGATCCCCCTCCTTGTGTGCCAAAGCCACAAAGCTCTGGAACTGGTGTGTTGCCCACCAGATCCAGATTTCAGCACTCTGCCTTTCAGGCATCCAGAACGCCAGAGCTGATGCCCTCAGCAGACACTTCTTCCACAGTCTATGAAAGGGAGCTAGACACTCAGGTTCTCCAAAGCATATTCCAGAAATGGGGACTGCCAGAAATCCATCTTTTCACCGCCTTTGAGAACAGGAAGTGCCCTCTCTTCTGTTCACAAGGGCAGGGGGGTCTGAGTCACCACTCCAATCCCTATTTGGGAGAAAGGCCTATTTATCCACCATGCTACAATACAGAATTGCAAACTATCAAGCTCTGACAGCAAAATACAACTACATCAATTAAGTCAAGCTCTACACATTTATTGATCAGCTCCCGGAGTCACACTGCGCTTGATGCAGCCAACACAGCAGCTTGGTTCATCTCTACAGCTGTGGTTCCTCCTAGAGTGCTTGCTCATGTCCATTCCAATATAGGTGTGTGCTCACTCCGAGCACCGCTGCTGGAAAGTGTTTTTCCCTCAGCGATGTCCATCAGGTCAGCTCTGGTGCCCCTTGGAGTTGTGCTCTCATAGCACCGATATAAAGGTCCCTGCCGACCCATCACCCCCCTAGTTCTTTCTTACCACTCATGATGGTTGCTGGAACTGCTTTTCGTTCTTGTTTCTGCAAGTATTCCCCACTGGAATCTCTCTACTCTTGTTTATATATAGTTTATTGCAGTTTAGAAGTAAGTTTATTAGTTTAGTTACTTAGCAGGGTTCACTAACCGGGATTAACCCCCCTCCCTCCCTGGCATTGGGACATGCCTCGTTCCTCAGGCGTTAAGCCTTGTGATTCCTGTCACAAGCCTATATCTGTGAGTGACCCCCGATCCAGCTGCCTTAAGTGCCTGGGGGAAGCTCTGGTGCGAGAGCGGTGCAACATCTGTAGGGAATTTAAGCCCTGCACCAAGAAGGATAGGGATGCTAAACTTCGCTCTGTCCTCATGGAGGCAGTGCTCTGACCTCCATCGGAGCCAGCACACTCAGACCCATCACCAACTACCGACTGCCTCGGTGAGGAGCACCCCGGCCTTACTTTGAGACACCCAGCACCATTCCCCGTCTCCAGCACCAAGGAGAGACACTCCGATTGCATCTCCAGGGACAAAGAGAGATGCTCCGGTGAGAGACACTAGGCATGGTTCACCATCGTCGGTGTCTATGAAGCAACAAAGACCAACAGAGGCCAATCACCAACACAGATCAGCAAGACGGGGATACTGCCAGAGTGAAACCTGGCTAGGGCCATCCTGTGGCACCGGCATTCCATGCCGTGCTGTTGACTCCAGTCCCGGAAAGGGAGCCATTGAGTCCAGCACCGGTAGACTCACCACTGAGAGAGGGGCACCAGAACCCCACAATCCTACCCGTGGCATTGACACAGGAGGCCTTCGCGGCAGCGAGAGACTTACGGGTGCTACCAGTACTGTCATCTCCGGCCTTCTGGGAACTGTCAGGGGAGGCACCGACAGGACAGACCACTGCAGGCTCGAGGCCACAGGTAGTTTCGAAGGGAAAACCAGCCATTGTGGCGCAGTCCCAGTCCCCTCCCACTCCTGGCACCGGTCAGAGGCACCGGTCAGCACCACTCTACCCTGGTATCCAGAAGGATCCTCAGAGATGGACTCGGAGGTGGAGTCTTACATCTCACAAAGAAGCCAGCGTCACCAGTCTAGACACTATCCAGCTATGGACTCGAGTCAAGGGGTCCGACCAGCAGTGTGGCCACCAGGGCAGTGGCAGTTCCCCATGCAATGGCTTTTCTGGAAGCCCTGGGCATTCCCAGTGCAAACTGGGTCCCATGCCAGGAAATCATATTTGGTGGCTTCGGAGCCCAGACTACCTCCACCACCAGAACATGATCCAGACTCCGGTACCGAGGCCACTGTTGTGTATCAGGAAACAGCACTGGTGGGTACTGAAGGCAAAGAGCAGGGCTCAGTGCCGGTCCAAGCATCCTTCTCCTCTTTCCCAGATGAGGCAGTCGTAGGAACTGATGTTGTACCTTATAATCCTCCTGTGGGGGCACATCAAGAGCTCCTAAGGAGGGTAGCTCAAAACCTGGGGATCCAGGTGGAGGAAATTAGGGAATCCTCCCGCTCTCTTGTGGACATATCGACAGCAACGAGCCCTGCAAGTGTGGCACTGCCCCTGAATGATGCCATCATGGACCCTTTCAAGGTGTAGTGGCAGACATCTCTTGAGCCAATGGCAAAAAGGACAGAAGAGGAAATATTTTGTCCCAGCGAAAGGGTTTGTGTTCCACACAGACGCCACTGGGTTCACTGGAGGTGTCGGCTGAGTGGGAAAGGCAGGGCCAACAGGAACCAACACCTAAGGCCAAAGATGCCAAAAAGTTAGACCTTTTTGGGAGGAAGGTCTATTCGACAGGGGGTCACCAGCTCAGGATTGCCAACCAGCCAGGCACTCCTGAGCAGACACAATTTCAATTCCTGGAACTCTATGCAAAAGTTTAAGGAGTTGCTACCTCAGGAAGCAAGACCAGAGTTTGCAGCTCTTGTTGCGTCGGACTCGGCAGCCCACCCCATGGCTTCAACAGTCACTATGTTCAGGAACTCATGGCTTCAATCCTCGGGCTTGCCACATGAGGTCCAATAAACTCTGCAGGACCTCCCCTTTGAGGGTACATTGCTCTTTTCTGAGCAGACAGACTCTAAATTACACAGCTTGAAGGACTCAAGCTACTCGACATTGGTGAGGCCTCTTCTGGAGTACTGTGTCCAGTTTTGGGCCCCACACTACAAGAAGGATGTGGAGAAATTGGAAAGAGTCCAGCGGAGGGCAACAAAAATGATTAGGGGACTGGAACACATGACTTATGAGGAGAGGCTGAGGAAACTGGGATTGTTTAGTCTGCGGAAGAGAAGAATGAGGGGGGATTTGATAGCTGCTTTCAACTGCCTGAAAGGGGGTTCCAGAGAGGATGGATCTAGACTGTTCTCAGTGGTAGCTGATGACAGAACAAGGAGTAATGGTCTCAAGTTGCAGTGGGGGAGGTTTAGGTTGGATATTAGGAAAAACTTTTTCACTAGGAGGGTGGTGAAGCACTGGAATGCGTTACCTAGGGAGGCGGTGGAATCTCCTTCTTTAGATATTTTTAAGGTCAGGCTTGACAAAGCCCTGGCTGGGATGATATAGTTGGGGATTGGTCCTGCTTTGAGCAGGGGGTTGGACTAGATGACCTCCCGAGGTCCCTTCCAACTCTGATATTCTATGATTCTATGATACATTTAAATCCTTGGGCCTTCCCACTCTATCCCCAGTGAGGAATCATTATACGCCACAGTTGGCAGTTCGCTTCTTCCCCCCACCTGTTTGACAAGACTATAGTCGGAGAAGGAGTAGGGGCTACAGGAGGAGACCTCTGACATAGTCTTCATCTGTATCTGCAACCCCCAGACACTTGGCAGGGTCAAAGCAGGCATTTTGATGGTACGCTCGGGGATGACATGCCGGGACAATGCTTGGATCCAAGTTCCCCAATTTTTGTAGACCAGTTATCCCACGTCTATCGGGTGTGGGCCCATAACACCTCGGATCAATGGGTGCTACGCATGATAGCACTAGGATACACCCTTCAGTTTTGTTGTACCCCTCTTTTCCACCTTCCCTCCCCATCCCTCTTCAGGGGCCCTTCTCACGAGCAGCTTCTAGCCCAGGAAGTGCAGTCTCCCCTAAGGGTAGGAGCAGTGGAGGAGATTCCACCAGAGCTAAGGGGCCAAGGGTTCTACTCCCGCTATTTCCTAATCTAGAAAGCCAACAGTGGTCTCAGACCGATTCTGGATCTGCGAAACTTCAACAAATTCATGAAGAAGCTGAAGTTCTGCATGGTCTCCTTGTCCTCCATCATTCCCTCCTTGGATCCAGGGTACTGGTATGCCACCCTTGACTTCAAGGATGCTTATTTCCACATTGCCATCTTTCAGAAACACAGATTTTTCAGATTTGTTGTTAACCAGGTGCACTACCAACTTATGGTGCTCCCGTTCGGTCTCTGTGGCCCCTCAGATGTTCACAAAATGCTTGGTGGTCGCGGTCTTTCTCAAGAAGCAGGGGGTCCAGATCTATCTATACCTCAACAATTGGCTGGTAAAAGGTCAGTCCAGATGTCAGGTAGAGGCAGATGTGAGTCTAATTCAGTCAATCTTCCAGGACTTGGGTCTGCTCATAAATGCGTAGAAATCCACCTTCTCCCTGGTCCAGAGGATAGAATTAATTGGGGCAATTCTGGACTCAGTACAGGCCAGGGGTTCTCTCGCAGAAGCACACTTCCAAGCATTAAAAAGGCTTATAGTGGCTGGACCCACTAGCAGTTTGCACAGGAGTCCCTTTCTCGAGAACAAACTATCAGAGTCCCTCATCACAGGCGCATCCATAATGGGATGGGGAGTTCACTTGGGGTCCCTCAAAACTCAGGGCCTCTGGTCTCTGGAAAAACTCTTGTTACACATCAATATCAGAGAGCTCAGGGCAGTTCGCCTGGCCTGTTGGGCAGGTGCATGTCAGTCTTCGCAGACAACACAACAGCCATGTCCTATATCAACAGGCAGGGTGTAACACACTCTTCTCACCTGTGCCAGGAGGCACTTCATTTATGGGAATTTGCATAGCCCACTCGATTCACCTCAGGGCCTCCTATCTGCTAGGCTCTCAGCACGAGCTAGCAGATCATCTCAGTAGGGTCTTCTCCAACCACTATGAATGGTCTATTCATCCAGAGGTCCTACAGGCCGTCTTGTGGAAGTGGGGAACTCCCCAAATAGATCTATTTGCAACCAAGCACAACAGGAAGTGTCTCGAATTCTGCTCCCTCCTGGGCCACAGTCTAGGATATTTGACAGATGCCTTCCTCTTGCCTGGATGGGTCATCTGTTCTATTCATTTCCACCCATTCCTCTCATATGTGAGGTTTTGCTAAGGATCAGATGGGCCAGAGCGCAAGTCATCCTGATAACCCCAGCCTGGCCACGATAGCACTGGTTCACTACACTCATGAACCTGTCAGTGGAAATGCCAATTTGGCTACCTGAGGTTCCAGATTTGATATCCCAAGACCACAGCCACCTGCGTCACCTGAATCTCAAGTCACTTTACCTCACGGTCTGGAAGCTCCATGGCTGAACCCCTCAGAGCTAGCATGCTCCAGTCTGGTTTGAGAAGTTCTTCTAGGGAGCAGAAAGCCATCCACTAGACCTACATGTCTGGCAAAGTGGAAAAGGTTCTCCATCTGGTCAACGCAGAAAGGTGTCTCACCCACGCAATCATCAGTAGCATTCATTCTGGATTACTTGCTGCACCTGAAGCAGCAAGGGCTATCAGTTTCATCAATTAGAGTCCACCTAGCTGCTATTTCAGCATTTCACCCATGAGTGAATGGCCAGTATGTCTTTGCAATCTCGATTTGTAGTCATTTTCTGAAGGGGCTGGACAGACTATACCCCCAGGTACAATGACCAGTTCCACGTTGGGATCTTAACCTGGTGTTGTCAAGGTTCGTGGGTCCTTCATTCGAGCCCTTGGCAACGTGTTCTCTTCCCTAGTTGTCCTAGACCTTCCTGGGTCCATTACTTCAGTTAGAAGGGTCTTGGAGATTAGGGCTCTCACCTCACCTGCGTCCTTATCCAGCCTTCCTCCCGAGGGTGGTTTCACGATTCCATAGTAACCAGGACATGTGCCTTCTGGTCTTCTATCCAAAACCCCATGCCAAGAGCCAGCAGCAGAGACTTCACTGATTAGATGTCAGACATGCGCTGGCTTTCTACATAGAAAGGATTAAATCATTTTGGAAAACTACTCAATTGTTTGTGGCAATTGCAGACAGGATGAAAGACTTTCCAGTCTCAGCCCAGAGAATTTCACTGTGGATCACCTCTTGTATTCACACGTTACAACCTGGCTGTTCTGGCCCTGATGGCACATTTCACTAGGGCACAAGCATCTTCAGCTGCATTCATGGTACAGGTCCCTATCCAGGACATCTGTAGAGCAGCAATGTAGACTGACACGTCCCTTCATGTGCTCAAAAATTCCAGGGCCACTCTCCAGTCATTAGGAATTTATACACCTGGACAAAAAAGAAAATTTAGTCGTCAACTTCAGCATAAATCCCCCACACCCCATTCTCTAACTCAACGCCATTCTGAGCCTCAAAGGAAAAAATCCATATTTCCAAACATAAACATCAGGCCCTCAATCTTCCTCTTCACAACCATCTGCCTCAAAACATCGGTTTTGACATCCTCGTCGGGGCACTGACAGACCACTCCCTTCAACACCAACTGCAGCTGACCAACCCATCACATCCATGTGGGTGCCCCTTGCTTCGTTCCACAATAACTGTTCCGCCCCTCTCCCCCAATACCCTTCCCTGTCCCTCTTCAGAGACACTTCTCATAAGTTTGTTGAGGAAACACAAGAAATAGATCACCTCCTCTGTCTATGAGCCATAGAACCTGTATCTCAGCACCTACAAGACACGTCTTATTTCCCGATACCCAAGAAGGAGGGAAGTTGGAGACCCATACTGGACCTCAGAGCACTGAACAAATTTGTAAAGGCTCAAAAATTCAGGATGGTCACACTAGCAGCGATTATTCCATCTTTGGAACACGGAGATCGGTTCTCTGCCCTTGACATATAGGATGCCTGTTTTCACATACTGATCTTACCTTCCCACAGATGATTCCTCAGATTTATCCTGGGTCAGGACCATTACCAGTACAGAATACTCCCCTTTGGCCTCTCATCAGCTCTGAGAGTATTCACCAAAGTCCTCTCCATGGTGACAGCTCACCTACACTCCAAGGGAATTATGATCTGCCTCTACCTGGATAATTGCCTTCTCAGAGCCTGCTCCTTTGAGGCCTTTCGGGCCAACCAAACAGCTGTAGACTTGGTCATGGATCTGGGCCTACAGATGAACATCCAAAAATTGACGTGCACCCCTGTAGAGCTCCTAGAGTTCATAGGAGCCAATCTAGACTCATTACAGGCAATGACACTCCTACCACAGCACAGGTTCCAAAGCTTGTCCACGCTCATCGGGGCAGTACAAACCAACTCTCAAATATCAGCTAGACACTACCTCCAACTCCTTGGGCATACTGCTGCAGGCATGTCTGTGATATCTCATGCCAGACTTCACATGAGGTGCCTCCAAACGTGGTTCAGCTTGGTCTACAGGCCGAACAGTGACAGACTGGACAAACCTCTATCACTGCCCACCAAAGTTAAACACTCCCTGGACTAGTGGAAAGACCCAGCAAATGTCTGCACAGGGATCCCCTTCTCACAGCCTTCCCCATCACTACTTCTCACCACCAACGGATCCCTCATAGAGTAGGGCACACATCTCAACAATCTTACGACATAGGGCAAGTGGTCATCCACAGACATGTCTCTTCACATCAACCTCCTTGAACTCGAGCCATCAGGAATGCCTGCACCCACTTCTTTCCGATAATCAGAGGTACACACTCAAGAGTCTTGACAGACAATATAGCATACATGTAATACATAAATTGTCAAGGAGGTGCCAGATCACCCTCCCTTTGCACAGAAGCACTAAAGCTATGGAACTGGTTCATTTCCCACAGTGTCACAATAGCAGCAGCATACCTTCCAGGAGTACTAAACACGATAGCGGACAGTCACAGCTGCAAGTTCCCACACGACCACAAATGTGAAATGAACTCAACAGTACTACTTCTGACAGTGGTGGAAAGCAACTATAGACCTTTTAGCCACTTACCTGACCAAAAAATGTCCATGCTACTGCTCTAGAACAGGCCTCGGACAGCACTCCTTAGGGGATGCTCTCCTTTTATGGGACAAGGACCTTGTATACACCTTTCTCCAGTTCCCTCTATTATCAAAAGATCTGTTTTTAAAAATAAAAAAGAGAGCAAATGTCTTATTGATTGCTCCCTCCTGCCTGAGACAAACATGGTACCCTTAGCTGTCACAACTGGCAATGTGTCCACCTGTCTCCCTTCAACCTACTCCATGTCTCCTCTTGCAGAATGAAGGACGCACTCTCCACACCAACCTGTGGATACTCTGACTCAAGGTTGGGTCCTTCGTGGTTCCAGCACATAGAAAGATTCTGCTCTGAGGAGGTACAGGAAGTGTTCCTATATAGTAGGAAATTGGCTATCTGTTGTACTTTCCTGAAAAAGTGGACCAGGTGTCAGACTTGGTGTAATTCAAGACAAATTTCCCCGACATCTGCTACTTTCCCAATGGTCCTAGATTATATACTGACTCTCAAGAAATCAGGTTTCAGAGTAGCAGCTGTGTTAGTCTGTATTCGCAAAAAGAAAAGGAGGACTTGTGGCACCTTAGAGACTAACATTTATTTGAGCATAAGCTTTCGTAAGCTACAGCTCACAAGTACTCCTTTTCTTTTTTCAAGAAATCAGGACTCTCTCTTAGCTCACTCGAAGTTCACCTAGTGACCTTAGCACCCTTCCATCAACAAATAGAAGGATACTCAGTGCTCTCACACCCAACTACATATGATTCCTCAAGGGTACAGTAAACCTTTTTCCTCAACCCAGACAGCCCACCCTAACATAAAATCTGAACTTAATACTAAAGAGCCTGAGTAGGCCATCCTTTGAACCCATGGCGCCTTGTTCGGTCAAAAACCTGTCTGTGACGACAGTATTCTTGGTGGTAGTCACCTCAGCAAGGAGAATAAGGGAGATAGCATTTATGTCACTTCCCACTCATACATTATTTTTTGGGGATGAGGTTACTCTCAAACCGCACCCAAAGTTAATCTGCAAGGTGACCTTGTCTTTTCACATAAACCAGCTGATTTACTTCCAGACCTTTTACCCTAAGCCTCACTGTGATAACAGGGAGACTATTCTGCACACACTAGACGTAGAAGAGCCCTGGCCTTTTACCTGGACAGGATGAAGGCCTTTAGGAAATCTCCTAAACTTTTCCTCTCCACTGCAGAAAGGTCTAAAGGCCCAGCACTATCGTCCCAGACACAGTTTGAGACCCATTTGGAGAGTATCAGACAAAGCGATCAGGTCACATCATCGTACCTCCATCCAGAATATGCACATGATCCATGAAGTCAGTTTCCTCTTCTGTCACCTTCCTCAACAATGTAGTTATCTCTGAAATCTGCAGAGCAGCAACCTGGGCATCTGCACATATCTTCGCAGAATACTATGCAATTACCGGGGACTGCTTCCGACACTATCTTCGATTCCGCAGTATTGTCATCCATAACTGACTCGACCCCGAAGCCTCAGCCTCCCATTAGGGATACTGCTCGGGAGTCAACTACAGTGGAGCACCCATAGGGACACTACTTGAAGAAGTAGAGGAGGTTACTCACCTTGTGCAGTAACAACGATTCTTCAAGATGTGTGTCTGTATGGGTGCTCCATGACCCACCCTCCTCCCCTCTGCTTTGGCGTTCTTGTCAAGGACTCTGTGGTAGAGAAGAAACTGAGGGGGGGTTTGCCTGCGCAGCGCTGGTTAGCCTTGTGGCAGAACACAAGGGGCGGACAGCACATGTGCGGGCTGAAGGGATACTGCTACCGAAGTTCTCTGAGCAGCAGCACAGGGACGCAAGCGGGACACATCTCGAAGAACCATTGTTACTGCACAAGGTGAGTAACTTCCTCTTTAAGAACGATGTCAAAGTCACCTGTATTTCTTCTCCTGGTGAAGGCAAATCATTTCCTCTTTACATTGCACAAGTTAATGAGTGATTTGGAATTAAGGCTCGTTAGCTGCCTTGTGGTTCCAAATCCAGCAAAGCATCCCTTACGTTCAGGCCATTCTCTGGCTCTTAAAAAGGGGAAGTTGGGGGGTGGGGCACTTTCTTTTCCTTGTATTTATGCAGGTCCAAAATGAGCCACTTCTTGACATGTCATGGAGCAATTAATGCTGAAGTGCATTCTAGGAGCTGCAGTAAGTAGGGATGTGTTGGCTGTCCCTGCTGTACTATGTTAGCAGACTGGCATGGGATTTAAAATCAGTTCTGACCGCCTGTCCCCTGGGGCTGCTGTGAGGGGGCCTGTCCTGCCCTTTTCCCTCCTTGAGCCTTTCTTGGCACTACAGGCAGGAAAAGGGGGAGAGACATTAGCCATCTATCAACCTCCTGCTGCCAGGCTTTGCCATGAGCCAAGCAGGACAGTCTGCCTCCATTGAGAGCCTGCTTTAGGGGAAAGGGACAGGTGCAGCCAGCTCTAGCAGCGTACCGGGCCATGTGGGGAAAAGTCGAGTGGTGTGAGGGACCAGGGGCAGGAGGGAGAACTAGGATTTCAGTAACCGGGGAGGTGAAGATGCGGGAACCTATAGCATGAGCCAAGAGTGGGGAAAAGGGGGCCCCTTTTCTGGGCTCAGCGGGGCCGCCCCTCACGGGAGAGATGCCCAAGCACCAGTTGGCCGAAGGCTGGAATTTCAGAGTAACCGCTGTGTTAGTCTGTATTCGCAAAAAGAAAAGGAGGACTGGTGGCACCTTAGAGACTAACCCATTTATTTGAGCATAAGCTTTTGTGAGCTACAGCTCCGATGAAGTGAGCTGTAGCTCACGAAAGCTTATGCTCAAGTAAATGGGTTAGTCTCTAAGGTGCCCCAAGTCCTCCTTTTCTTTTTGCCAAGGCTGGAGTGCCGTCCTGCCGGCAGAAGGCAAGGGGGTCATGGGGGGGGGGGCAACTCCACCTGACACTGCCCTAGGCAGCACCAGCCAGACTCGGCCTCAAGGCCCCTACCAGCCCCCTGGGGCCCTCCACAGCCTGGCTCTTCGCCTGGGCCTGTGGGCCCTACGCGAGCTCGGCTCTCCTCTGCTCCGGCCTGCCTACGTGCGTGGCAAGTGTCTGCGCTCCCGCCTCGAGGGCTGGGTATCGATTGCTCGGCAGGTGACTGTTCCTGTCTGGCTTTGTGGGGCCTGGTTCGGAGGCGGCTGGCTCGGCGCTCGGCTGCCCCGCCTGACCTGGCGCGGCCCGTGGCTCGGCGCTCGGCTGCCCCGCCTTGTGGCTGCCCTGCATGTGCCGGACCCAAGATGGCGGCCTCCACCGCCTCGCCGCTGAAAGTGACAAAAGCGGCGGCGCCGCCGCGGCCCCAGGAGCAGGGCGGGGACGGGGAGCCTGAGCTGGAGGCGGCGCCCGAGACCGGTGAGGACCCCCCGCTCCACCCGCGGGCCTGGGCGGCGGGAGCGGCCCCACCCAGCCCGCAGCCAGACGGGAGAGGGAGCTGGAGGGAGCAGGCCGGACTCCCCCCTCCCCGGCGGTGGAGGGTCCGGGTCTCACCAGGTGTCTGAGCCCGCTCCTTGGCCCTTCCCGTCGATGAACGAGTGGTCTGGGGGAGAAGACGCAGTTCGCTGTAGTCTGTCCCCGCCCCCGTTCCCCGGCCTCCCCCGGGGGCTCTGCCCAGGCAGCCCGGGTTTAGCGCGCTCCCCGCCCCCGTGGCTCCATGTAGCACCCCCCTCCCTGCACTGACAGCCCGGGTTTAGCGCGCTTCCTGCTCCCCCACCCAACCCCCGGGCTCTGCCCAGCGCCTCCCCTCCCCCCGCACGGGCAGCCCGGGCTCCGCTCGCTGCCCTGCCCCCACCCCGGGGGGCTCTGCCCAGATCACCTTCTGCACTGACAGCCCGGGCTCACTGTGATCCCCGGTGTCCTGGCGGGCTGTGCCTAGCTTGTTCCCCCTGCCCTAGACTGACAGCCTGGGCTTGCTTCTGGGTCCCCCCCGCACTGACAGGCTGGGTTCACTCCCCCCAGCTGTGCCTAGTACACACGCTATTAGACCAGGCTCAGTGCACTCCCTGTCTCCACCCTGGGGGCTGTGTCCAGCTTCCCCCGATACTGACATGCTGGGCTCACTCCCTAGGGGCTGCACCTAGTTCCGTTCCCCTGCCCCCCTTTTGCATTGATAGGCCAGGCTCATTGCCCCCCTCTCTGCCTCCTCACTCCTAGGAGGCCGTGCTGAGCTCCTCCCACGTACAAAACACATACTGACAGGATGCCTGGAGCACTGTCCTCACTCCTCCTTCCAGATCGCCCCCACTATGGCAGGGCTCTGCCTATTTCTTTGCTTCTCACACACTGACAGGCCAGGCTCACTGGTTTCCTGGTGTCATGGGGCTGTGCTTTCTGCTGTGCTCCTCTGCACTAATAGGCTGGGCTGACTACTTCTCTACCAGTACACCTGGCTCACCCTGGTCCCTGGGGAGCTGTGCCCAGTGTGCTTCTTCCCCCAAATATAGTGACAGTTTGGGCTTATTGCCTTCTCCCACCCTCAATTCAGCTCTGTGCTCCTCCACATTGACAGGTTGGGCTTACTGCCCCCTACCCTGACCACAAACTTGGCTCCCCTCTGGGGTCGGGGGTAGCTGTTCCCAGGTCTGAGCCCTTTCTCATGGTCTCTTTTTCCTTGATTGTGCCCTCCCAGTGAGGAGTAGTTCTAACACCATGAATCTAGGAGCAGAGGATTTGCCAGTCTAGTTATGGGGCCCTCTAGCCCTGTCTCTTGTTCCTGACAGCAGCCAGTGCCAGCTGTTAAAAGGAAGGTGCAAGAAACCCTGTAAAGGAGAGCTGTGGAATAACCTGCCTATGGGGGAAGGTACTTCCTAAACCCCAAAGGTAGCAGTTGCCTGTTATCTTGAAGCAAGAGGGTTTTTAACTCTTCCAAACTCTTGACAGGAATGGGGGGGATGTCAGTCATTGCTGATATAAATTTTGGATGCCCTCACCATATAAGCAGACGCATCCCTTCATGTTGTAGGATTTTATGCATCATCATGATGCCCAAGCACTAATCTCAGGAAGCAACATCAATATTTACCAAGAGCCTGTTAAAAGACACTGTTTTTGAATCACTTTTAAAAACTCTTGTCCTGTTTTGTGTTTCTGGCTAGTGAGTGAGGCTGAGGTGTTTCTGCAGAAAGTGACTAGTCTCAGTTTGAGGATATGAAACAGAACAAAGGAAATTGATGTCACCCTCAGAAATTTTCAGAGTACAGCTCTGTAGTTAAATTTAACCAAAAGAAAAGGCTTGAGTCACTTTAATCTGTAAAACTAACCATAAAAACCAAATCTATGTAGCAGTTTACCTTAGCATAACTGAAAGAATCAGCCTTTTCCTGTTATATAATAAAGCAGCTAAAGCCCTACCTTGCATTTCCAAACTGTCAAAATGACAGCTTCCTGTTTGATTGTTTTAACTAAAGGGAATAACTTTTATTGGACCAACTTTTGTTGATGAACGAGACCAGCTTTTGAGCATACACAGGGCGTTTCTTCAGCTCAAAAGTTTGTCTCTTTCACCAACAGAAATTGCTCCAATAAAAACATTACCTCACCCACCATGTCTCTCTGATATCCTGGGCTACAACACTCCAAACACCACATTTAATATTTAAGGCCCTTTAAAGAGCAGTGGCTTACTCCCCTGTAGTTGGGCACATTGCTATGAATTTCTTTTTGTGTTACAGTGCAGTTTTTCTCTAAACAACCGTTAAGTTTTTGTTTTGTTTTATGGCTTCTAGAAGTAGGTAAAATAAGTGATTTTTATAAACTTCCCACATTTTATTTTGGAGATTTCCCGTTGTCCTCTCTGTTCATGTCATCTTTAATATTTTCTGTCTGTTCCTCTTTGGGATTCAACTGATCTTTGTGCCTGGTACAGTGTCCCTGTCATACTGTTCCAGGCACCCTTCCGTTCAAATACCCCTTCAAAACTTTTTTTATCCAGTTTGCTCTCAGTAAGCTCAGCTGTGCCACTGGGTGCTTCCCCTATCCTGCTGGCTCTCAATGAAAATAAAGCAAATATTACAAACACAACATAAACAGTCCAACTGTCCGTAATTAATGTTCTCCCCGAAGCAATGTACCAAGCCAGTTGTGTTCTCTCTTCCCTGTGGTTGTCACTTCTTGTGCCTTCAGCCATCTAACCTTGTAATGTAAACACTACTCAGCATAGTCCTTGTGCTATGAACAGTCTTACTGATGTCCTGATAGTAAGTGCTACACACAGTAGGAATTGTTGGCAGCATTGTAATTTCCTCAAGGCCGGGACCTGTTGGCTTGACTGTAAAACGCTATGGATATCAGTGATGCTATGTAAACTAACAACTCACTAGCTACAAAGAAGTGGTCAGGGACCCTCTTTTTGTTTTGTACTTGTACGATGCCAGGCTCAGTGGTGTCCTGATTCATGGCTGAGGCTTATCGGTCCTATCAGTCTAGAGACAAGAAGATATGGAATGTGTTTCGCACTCTGTGGCGAATACCATCATTTCATACCACTCTTTGTTCCCTGAGTCACTGCTGATAGCATGGAAGCATGGGGATTACAGTGGACGAGAAGCTGGATATGAGTCAGCAGTGTGCCCTCATTGCCAAGAAGGCCAGTGGCATATTGGGCTGTATTAGTAGGAGCATTGCCAGCAGATCGGGGGAAGTGATTATTCCCATCTATTTGGCACTGGTGAGGCCACACCTGGAATGTTTTGTCCAGTTTTGGTCCCCGCCAGTACAGAAGGGATGTGGACAAATTGGAGAGAGTCCAGTGGAGGGCAACAAAAATGATTAGGGGGCTGGGACATATGACTTATGAGGAGAGGCTGAGAGAACTGGGGTTATTTAGTCTGGAGAAGAGAAGGGTGATGTGGGATTTGATAGCAGCCTTCAGCTACCTGAAGTGGGGTTCCAAAGAGGATGGAGCTACGCTGTTCTCAGTGGTGGCAGATGACAGAACAAGAAGCAGTTGTCTCAAGTTGCCGTGGGGGAGGTTTAGGTTGGATATTAGGAAACACTGTTTCACTAGGAGGGTGATGAAGCACTGGAATGGGATACCTAGGGAGGTGGTGGAATCTCCTTTCTTAGAGGTTTTTAAGGCCCGGCTTGACAAAGCCTTGGCTGGGATGATTTAGTTGGTGTTGGCCCTGATTTGAGCAGGGGATTGGACTAGATGGCTTCCTGAGGTCTCTTCCAACCCTAATATTCTATGATTCTAAGCTTACACTGTGGATTTCTGTATATTCCAATGCAGTGATGACTTGACCCCTGCATTTGCATCCGTGAGCTATAGTCCCTATTCTCTTAATGATCCAGCTCCAAAAGCATCTGTTTACTGTAAACCTACCTATCAAAAACTTGTTTTTCCATTAATATATAGTATTAACTGGGATATTTTTTCACTTCCATTCTTGGTGCCTGGCTGATAACATTGAGCTAATGAGTAACTTGTAGGTTATTTTAATCAAATGTGGAATGGTTTAACCTTTATTCACTGTTCCCCTTGAGTGAGTTTCATTAATGCTTTACTGTTTACAGCTCAGACTGAATGTTTCCTTCTCTCCCTGGCAGTTATGGCCTCTGAGGAGGAAGAAATGGTTGCCATGGAAGTGGGGTCACCACCCATCCCAAAGAAGAGCACTTCCGCCGGGCAATTGGATCAAACTCCAAACAGAATAGGGACCAAACTGTCTCCTGAGCCTCCTGGAAACAAGCCAGACTCCCAGGATTCCAAAAGTGAGTGCTTTTCAGATTATGGCTCAACTTCATTCTGTAATTCATCTCCGTAGCAGCTGGCCTCTCGTACTGAGGGAGAGGCACTTTTCTCAGCTATTTCAGAGGAACCCTGGGAGCCTTGTTTTGTTGTTCTTTATTGCATGTAATTTTCATTGAAAAAAAATTAAGCTTTTTTTTCCTTACATGAACAAATTATTGCCCAAGTCCATCACTTACAAGGCATCTTGCAGTCATGAACCAGCACACAAGAGAGGCCCTACAATAGCAAACTAGTGGGCGTGACAAAATGGGAAGATGTCCGTAAAGAAAGAGCTCGATGATGATGATTTATTGATGATCGCACCTACTGTGTGCCAGTCACTTTCCAAAACTTTAAGAGGATGGTCTGTGCTCCAAGGATATAAGAACAGGACAAGGCCTTTATTGGCTCCTGTTCCTGATTACCCAGACCCCACATTCCTGTTTGTGATTTAATAGACAGCAAGTCATGTTAAAAATAAATGAAAACTCCTTGCCCTTGGCTGTTTCCCTGTTGCTCGGAATTATGGGGAATTGTCATTGATGTGGGAAGGTCATTGATGTACTTGCAGTTCAGACTTCTTCCATCCTCATCATAACTTGGCAGAAAGAGACTCTGGGGTTTTAGTCTGCCTTGAGCAACAGGTGGAGTTTTCAAGTAGTCTCTCTTAAAATCACTGGATTAGCACCATTGAGCTCTTCTGTTGCAATCCCTCTTCATTCAAAACAACATCAAATGTGCCCTCTCTGAGAAAGGAATGGAGCTGGCAGGCAGGCTGGGCCTCTGTGCCTATTCAGTGCATGGGATGATAGAATGAAAGATGGTCCTGTTGGAGCAGGGCAGTGCTCACACATTGCTGTGGTGAGGAGTCATGTTGGCAATTTGCCATGAACTGAAGGGCTGGCTCTAATATGAATAAATTGGAGGGGACTGCTGCCATCTTTGTTCTTAGTACTCTAGTGTGGCCCTGGAGGCTAGAGGTCCCAGACTACAGCACCTTATTGTGATCAGAGCTGTCATGGGCAATTTGCCAAACAACACACATTGTGATGGAGCATTGCATGGCCTCTTAGGCTATCTGCTCCACTCTACTGCCAACCAAGACAGTTCCCATGATACCTTCATTACTCCAAATGTGGGTTTGTCCAGTACCTCCCATAGCAGGTGATTCAGCGTAAGTAGAAGGTTGCATGATCAGGAAGCTTTTCCTGGTGTCTGTCTTGAATTCTGCCCTTAGTGAAAGAGATTGGTTTAGTTACACTCTTATAACTTTGTAAATGATTCCTCTCTGTCCTGGGTGTTTGCACCTTTCAGATGTCTTTAGGCAGGTATGTCCCTTCTCTGTCCTTGTTAGGGCTCACTTAAACAGTCTTAGTCTGACCTCATAACTGAGTTCCTCCAGCCCCTTGGTTTCTTCCAGTTTGTGGGTTTGCTGATAATGAGATGCCTAGAAATGTATACAACGTGCCAGCTCAGTTTGCACCATATCCCTTATTGTAGGTCCCAGAGTGGGCCAGGCACTGTACAGACAGCAGAAACCCCTCGGGTACCATTTTTAAAAGGAACATGGGTGCTTCTGAAAACGTCACCCATGGTCCCTGGCCTGAGAATTACACTATAACCTAAGAAGCAATACAATAAAGAATAATAAACTGTGAGGGGAAAGGGACTGCAAGGGGAGCAGCAAAGTTAACATCTGTAGGGGGATGGCCCAGATCTGTTGTCCTTTTTCTGCCGTATCACACTGCAGACTCATGCCTGACGTGTTGTCTGCTTCCCCCTCATCCCCAGCTTCTTCCAGTTTATTGCTGGTGGTTGCACTGATACCCAGAGGCCTTGGTCAGCGCCTTAATGTGCTAGGTGCTCTAGAGACAAGTGGACAGAAGGCAGTGCTTGCCCCTGCGTGCTCACAGTGCAGGGGTCTGATAGGTGGCGACAAGGCAAGAAGAAAGATAGCTACATTTGCTTAAGTAGTCTTGGGAGTTAAAGTAGTTCAGAGGAGCACTTTAGGATGCGGGGGCTGCTTCCAGGCACTGAGGCCCAGGGCACCCGGCATGAAACGTGCAGGGATTGTGCGTTGCATCTTGTGGAGCTCTGTGACTCGCTAACAGCTGCTCTTCTTTTTCAGCTCAAAACCTCACAACATGCGAGGTCTGTGGCGCCTGCTTTGAGACCCGCAAAGGCCTGTCCAGCCACGCTCGCTCTCACCTGCGGCAGCTTGGCGTGGCAGAGTCCGAGAGCAGTGGAGCTCCCATCGACTTGCTCTATGAACTGATGAAGCAGAAGGGCAAACCTGACAGCAGCCCATTGTCCCCAACACTCAGCAAAAAATCCAGCTCCCCCAAAGAAGGCACAGGCAGCTCCCCACGGCCAACACTGCTGTCACTCAGCAAGACAGGCGATCGCTTGCCAGATCCCCCGGTGAACAAAGCGATCAAGTCCCCACCAGGCTTCTCCTCAAAGAGCCTTTCGCAGCCAGGATCCCCCCTCCTCAAGAAAGTGCCATCCACGCTCTCGGGATCCCCCCCTCCGAAACACCCCGAGGACAAGACCCCCAAGCTGCCCCTGAGCCCCCTGCAGAGCTCTCCAAAAGCACAGTGGCCGCAGCCGGAGGAGGAAGGACCCTTAAATCTAAGTGAGTCTCTTTACCTTTGATGTTTCCCACTATATATGTGGCAGGAGAGCTGAGTGTGTGGGAACTTGCTGACCAAAACTCAATGCTGCTGGCTTGTTGGGTAACTTGCTACAAGGCATCCCTTCGCTGCCCTGTGGGGAGAATGGGTGCAGGGCTCTCCTGTCTTTCAGCCGTGGGTGGGACTCAGTGTAGCTGTCAGCAGCTTTCCAGCAAGGTCCCATAGGGGCTGCTGCCATCTAATCTGGATATGCCTTGCAAACATCCACAGGGCAGTGAGTCCCAACTTGGTCCTGGACTGCATTCCGTGTGTCTTGCTGACAAGCGTGCGGCTCCTTTCCTGTCTCTGGAGGATGAGTGCTAATAGCTCATTGTGGGAGGTGGTTGTCATCTGTTTCTGATTTAGCTGGTGAGGGTTTCCTCGTTCCTTCTCTCCTCCCCCGCCCAAACAGTTCTGGGTAAAGTAAGTGCCCCTGCTACACCTGCAGCTTTCCACTGCCCCCCCCCAGCTCCTACCACATTTCTCTCAAGCCAGAGAAGTGGAGCAGGCCACCTCCTCAAAGACCCCTGTTCTTGCTGCTTTTGCTGTGTGTTTGTACCAGGGCAGCCAAATTGGTCGTCCATCTTGCTGTTTCTCTCCATGCGTGCAGCAGGCATCCCCCCAGTCCTGTTCTGAGGGCTAAGCAAGTCTATCAGCCGTGCGCCTGACCCCACTTACTCCTGGAGGGGAGTCCTAGGGGAGTTCCCAGAGGGCACCCTCCTGTAAGATGCCACTTGCTGCCTTCCAGCTTTGTTCCTAGACTCTGTATAACTGTTCCCTGCAGTGCCCTGTGGGGATACAACAGCCAGCTGGGAGGAATCCTAGTCTGAACTAGTTTGCCAACCAACTAGCTTTCCTTTTCTACAAAATCTGAGCTGAGACACCCCGTAAGCCAGACTGAGTCAGTGCAGCGACTGTTCAACGCGGCGTGGTTGAGTTCTGAGAAGACTCTTCAGTTCTGCATAGAAAGCACAGGTGGATTTTCTCAGCAGCTCTTGTCCAAACTGGGCTGCAGCAGTTCAGTGTCTGTTAACCCTGAGCAAGAAGTGAGGCATCGGGTGCTGACTGCTTGTGGAATTGGCAACTGGAAATAGTCCTAAATACGCACAACGAATTACCCACTCTCCTCTAGCCCACGCACATGCACTCCACTCCTTGCTAGATCTCCTGTGTCAGGCAGCCCATGGATTTACACACTGTAAATGCTGCCATAGCTAAGCTCAGCAGAGTATGGTTTGGAGCCTAACTTCTGTTACTTTTCACATAACATTAGTTTTGATCTGACAGGACTAGACTGAATTCCTCTCTCCGTGGAAGTAGGCTGCAGCAGCACAAGCTGTTGCATACTCCCCTTTCCCCAGGGTCCCGGGTATGACCTGGAGCAACCTCCTCTAGCACTAAAGGGAATTTGGCCTCTGTGGCACATCCAGTCCCCACCCTCTGCAGCAAGGCGGCAATCAGTCCTACTTGTGCTGATGTGTCTTGTCTATCATCTGTTTGGATCTGGACTTTCACAGACCAGCCATCCTATCCAGGCCCCTGCAGACGAACAGTTCCATGTCCCAGTCCCCCTTCCTATTGTTCATCAAGGTTTGTGTCATTCCAAATGGGTGACTGACCTTCATGTATCACTTAGAGAACTCTTCCACAGCCTAGTTTACCTGAGCACTAAAGCCCTGAATCCAGTCTGATTAGATGTGGGTGATTCTGCTGCTCTTATTCTGCTGAAAGAAACAGTTGGGAAAGTGACTGTCCGCTTGACATGTTTCTCTGACTGTCTCATGCCTTAGCATCCTCATGTACCAATCTTCATTATCTCAGTTACGACGACCAGGCCTAGACTTCTCAGTTATCCAAGTCACTGAGACAGCAGTGGTCAGTGCTCCCATTGATATTAGGGCCCACGTGTTAACCTTCACCTAGGCTGCTGGGGTCTGGCTGGGCAATTTGGAGAGTAGCCAGCCATATACCAGAGTGCAGATTTCAAATCAAGAGGTTTGTCATTACCTTGACATCTTATGTGCTTGCTTGACATTCATAGACTTGCATGGAAGAGACTGCCACTGTAAGCGCATATGGCAGTTTTGCTGCAGAAATTTGCATGAACTTTGTGAGCTTGTAATGATCAACGCACCAATTCTGCACGTGCTCAGTAACAGTGTTCCAGTCTTCACTCTTAGCTGTTCAAGTGAGGGCTCTTTCCCTCAGAAAATCCCAGCCCTCGTTAATCTCTTGGTACCACCTGTGGGATAGCCTTGCCATGCATGGCCTTGTGGAAGTCACCAACTTCTTAAAATGAAATCCCTTTTAAAAATCAGATCATGTTTAAAATGTGGTCTGAGATGTTCCTTGCTACTCAGCAGGGATGGGGAAATAAAATGCTCTGGAGCTGGTTGTATTCAGTTCTGTACCAGTGTCAAAGGAGCACAGGTAGTGTGAGGAGCCAGTGTGCCCAGTATAGTTTTAAGGTTTGGTATTGCAAAGAACTGGGGCTAGGGAACACCAGACATTTAGCACTTACACTAAAGCTTTGTTTTTAGTCCCATCCTGTCGCAAAATATTGGAATTTAAAATCACTCCATTCTGATTATCTTCTTGTTTTTTCCAACTTTAAATCTGACCTGATTGTAGGAGCTGGTACCGCTGAGGTCCGCTAGAGCTGAAACTAGAGCCTTATGCCATCTGACACTTTGGAGTTCCAGCTTTCAAATGGTGTAAAGCGCTAATCTCTAAATTTAGCAATTCATGGGATATTGGCTATTGAAGTAATATGGGAAGGACTGCTTAGCTGGAGGAGCAACACACAGGTTTTCAGGAACAGTAACATTCTCCAGAGGCTGCACCTGGGCCAGCAAACAGAAAATAAAATGTTGATCCCTGATTACTGTGCACAGCCTTTGGCTACCACCTTCTAAAGCTGTTTGGCACATGTTGTAAATGGAGACACAGAAGTGATGGAGAAGCCCTGAAAGTCAAGGTTTCTGATGGAATTTCAGCATAACCATCAGGGAGCAGCAGCAATGCTGCGTGGGCCAGTATGATGATTTACCTTTCCTTTAGGTCTGCCTGTTTAAAATCTCTAGACGACGCAGCATATAACTTCTCATTGGAGAGACAACCCAGGCCACTTGAACCAAGTCCCTTTTGGGTTGTAACTGGTGCTTGAAAGACATTCTCCTCAGTGACCGTATGTATTATGATCAATGTGTTTTTTTTCCGCAGCTGTAGATAGTGACTCGGGCAAAGAAATTGACTGCCAGTTATGTGGTGCCTGGTTTGAAACCAGAAAGGGGTTATCGAGTCATGCTAGAGCCCACCTGAGACACCTGGGAGTGAATGATCCAGATGCTAAAGGCTCTCCAATTGATGTTTTAAATGACCTCATCCAAAATGAAGACTTCAAAAGCCGTCTTTCCTCTCTCCTCCCTAGTGAGAGAAAATCATTAGTGGAGGCTGGGAGCTCGGACAGACCCAGCCCAAAGAGCACAGCAGCAGCACCTGCAACAGACATGAAACAACCACCTCCACCAAGGCCTTTGGGCAAACAGCCAGCCATCCTCTCACCTCACTCCCTTCCACCTTCCAAGAAACTGAAGCCACAAACCCACAGGTTGTCAGCTGAGGCCAATCTGCAAAGAAAACAGGGCCTTTCCTCCAGCGCGTACTGGGCTTCAGATGCTGGGATGTCTCCACTCAACCTCTGTAGGTTCTCTCTCATCACTGCCTCCTCTTCCCTCCTCCTCTCCCCCTTGTTTACATTAAGCAAGGCCTGATGCCACTCTCTATCGAGCCTTCACCATTGTTTGGCTAACGCAGGGAACTGGGCATCGAGACTCCTGGGTTTTGTTCCCAGTGCTGGGATGGAGTGTGGCCCAGGGGACGGGGAGTCAGGACTCCTGGGTTCTGTGTCAGGGCAATAACAGAGAATAAACTGGGCTCTTGGTCGCACGCCCTTTAATTTTCCTTTTCCCCATAAAGTGCTCTCACACCACTTTTTGAGACAGCTTCTGTGTCCATCCTCAGCCAGGCACACACACCACGTTCCTACCTCAGTCCTGAGTAGCTAAAGAGCCCAGCCCCTTCCCTTCCCAGGTAACACCAGGCACCCACTTGGGCACCATCCATTCAGGAATCCTTGAGTCAAACAGGTTCTGACTGCTTGACCACCTGGATCAGGGAGGGGAGGCCAGGCTGTTTGGTGCTCTCATGTTGCAGAACGCCTGTCGCCTTGTGCGGGCTGAGCTCTCTCAGTGCTGCTTGATACACAGAGACTGCTGCATTTTCTAGGGTACTTGGTGGCCTAACCTGTACAGTATGTCATGGTGACTCAGTGCCTGGACCCTGCTAGAAAGCCCACTGCTGGGTGTTTTCATCTTGGGTTGAAATTGCCCTGTCTGTCCTTGGCAGAGGGGGAATCAACCTCTCTTGTCCTTTCATTTCAGGCCAGCATTCATCAGGCCTTTGGCCTGAGTCTGGTCCCCGTTCTGGGCCGGGGGGAAGGGTATCTGTTTCTATTCTCCCCTTACCTTGGTGCAGAGAAGGGGGCAGGTTCTGCTTTCCCCTTCAGATGGGGAGGGGTGATCAGGGACTGTGGCAAGTTTGTGAACTCTCTTCTCCATAAACTGGTGATTTAATGCTGACTGGCTGCTAAGCTTTCCCCCTTTCAAGCAGCCTGTAAGACGATGTGTAAGTTGCACCCGCTCATCGCTAAGCATTTACCTCCTGGAGATTGCATGGCTCAGACTGCAGCTTGCTTATGGTGGCAAAAAATATATACTGCGTCGTGTTACTCCTCTTGGTCCTTCCAAGCACACACTGAGAAATCAGGGTTTCCCGGATCACGCTGCAGGCAGGAGATCTGCAGAAGCCAAGAGGGGATGGGGTTAAGGATACATTGCATTTGAAGGAAGAGTGCTCAGCACTTTGATTAGCCAAAAGTGACAAGGACACATTTGGTTTAGCTGCTTGGTGGACAACAAGCCAGTGCGTGATACAAACCTGGGTTGCCAGGCTTACTGGACAGATCATTCCAGTGTCTGTGGGAAGGAGATTCAAACAAACGTGGAATGTATGTCTTCATCCGGGCTCTAGCATGCCTGCAGGTGCCCTTCCTTCCCTCAGCATTCAGCACACATAGACACCCACTTCTAAAGCCTTGGGCAAGCAGGACATTCACACAAAGGAAGACACTGAAGTGACTGTATTCTCCCAGGCCTCCTGGACCACAGCTCCTAGCAAGGCCTCTAGCCATAGCGGTTGCTGTGTTTAGGCTCACCGAGAGTGCCTGCTCTCTGCCCCGCCATCAAAGCCTGCCCTGTGCTCTGTCCTCCCTGCACTGCCCTTGCCTGTTGCATTTCCCAGGGATTGTTTGATGGTTTGATTCCTTTCATTGAGTTTGCTCCGGGATCAGCTTTGCCATTGTCTTGACTTCTGGCGTGTGGCGTGTTTGCTTTGTCCTGTCCTGTTGGGGGGGATGATCTTGCTAGTGTCCCAGTGCCCCGATGGCATAGGGCTGCGCCTGCCAGGTACTACAGTAAATGCACGTCTCCCCTCCTTGTTTCAGCCTCTGGATCGGAGCCTGTGAGGGATATCAGGTGCGAGTTCTGTGGAGAGTACTTCGAGAACCGGAAAGGGCTGTCCAGCCACGCCAGGTCCCACCTGCGCCAGATGGGGGTGACCGAGTGGTATGTCAACGGCTCCCCAATCGACACGTTGCGGGAGATCCTCAAGCGCAGAGCTCAGCCCCGGGGTGGCACCACAAACCCACCAGCCCCAGGGCAGAAAGCCATGACCAAGACCGTCATCAGCAGCATGGGATCGCTGGAGCCTCGCAGCCCAGGAGAGATTCACGTGCCCTCCATGCCCAAAAAGGTCCAGCAGCCAGGAAATCCCATGGGACACTCGCCTACCTCCTCCCCTCCCCCAACAGCCAGGAAGATGTTTCCAGGGATGGCCCCTCCCTCTTTTCAGAAGAAACTGAAACAAGACCAAATGAGAATGGAGATCAAGCGAGAGATGATATCTGGGAGCCTCCACGGTGAGCCCCATCCATCTGACAGGACCTGGTCTCCACGGGAGGAGATGTCCCCCCTGAACCTCTGTAAGTGTGAGCAGCAGCACTCCTGCTAGCATGATGGGGTGACTTTGACTTCAGTGATCACCTGCCATAGTAGGCAAGAGCTTGGGGGTAAACAAATCAGTGTTTGGGCACAGCAGGGGACTGGGAGTCAGGACTTCTGGGTTCTGTTCCCAGCTCTGCCACTGGCCACTTTGGGCACGTTGTTTCCTGATCTGTTAATTGGGGATCACACTTATCTCTCATGGGGGGTGACAGTGTTGGTAGCGTGGTTTGAGATCCTCAGGTGCCCCATTATAGGTGTGGCAGAATATTAGCAGCTGTTTAATCTACATGTTGTCCCAGTGCCTCCTTGCTACGGGGATAGAGGGCTGCAATAGCAGAGGTGTGGCTCGCCAGCCTTTGCTGTTAGATCTTCTGTGGTGTGCAGGTTGCCGGGGGCATGCCAGTCTGCACTGCCTGGTGAGCCTTCCAGTGGTGTGAAGGGGTCTGGCTGGATGCTGCCTGGGGACCCTAGGCACTCCCTTCTCTGTCTCTGCCCCCTGCAGCCTCCCGTGCTGACCCTGTGAGGGACATCCGGTGCGAGTTCTGTGGCGAGTTCTTTGAGAACCGGAAGGGACTGTCCAGCCATGCCCGGTCCCACCTGCGCCAGATGGGGGTGACCGAGTGGTCTGTCAATGGCTCACCCATCGACACGTTGCGGGAGATCCTTAAAAAGAAGTCCAAGCCCTGTATGATCAAGAAGGAGCCCCATGCTTCCAGCATTGAGCCCCCCAAGCCGATGTCAGAGGAAGGTGCAGCCCTCAAGTCCCCTGGGAAAATGCTGCAGGCCATGTCCCTCTCCCCGTTGGGTGGAAGGACGGGGAAGCCCAGCCCCAGTGGTTCCAGCATGAGCCGCGAGATCTCGCTCTCACCACTCACCAGCAAACCCCACGGGGGCTTCCTGACTCCACTCTCCGCCAAGCGGCCACTGCAGGAGGAGCGGCTTGGGGGCCATGGTGAAGTGAAGCAGAAGACCTACATCCAGACTGAGCTGCCCTTCAAAGCCAAGGCGGCTCATGACAAGCCCTCGCACACATGTAAGTGGGGGCAGGGGCAGGCAGAGAGCTGTGCCAGGGCTCCATCGTGGCGGGGGAGACAGGCCCTGCAGGGGCTGCGTCCCTTCACAGAGGGCCCAGTGGAGTGCCATGCCAGGGCTCCATCCTATAGGGAGGGATGGGCGGGTGGAGAGCACTGCTGAGCTGTATCCCATGGAGAGGGGGACAGGTAGCACCCTGCTGGGATGTTAACGCTTTCCTTCCCACTTCCCAGCAGAGAGACTTCCTGCTTTGTTGTCTCCTCCATTGCTACCCCATGCCCAGAAACCAAGGGAGCATAAAAGGACTGAGGAGTCCGCTGCTCTGGGCCTCTGATCTGGTGCCACAAACCTGTCACGTCACAAGAGCAGCTTGTCTGGTACCAGAGGATATTCTGAGCCCTTACCCTGGATACATCTATACTGCAGCCCTGCCCAGCACAGGTCATTGCACTAGCTCTGCTGGAGCGAGCGGCTAACCATAGCAGTGTAGCTGGGGAAGCACGGGCAATGGCTCACACTAGTCACTTGGATACAGACCTGCCCAGACCACCTGGTATGTGTCCGGATGGCTAGTCAGAGATGCCCACCTGTGCTATTCCCAGCTACACTGCTGTAAGAACTAGCCTGAGCAAAGCTAGCCCCTGTCTGTCTACCTGCCCTGGGAAGTAGCCTCCCAGCTGCAGAGTAGACCAACACCCAGAGGGAGCTGGCTGATCAAGCAGTGAGACCACCTCAGGACACAGGCCGCAGGATTAGTTTAGCTGCCTCCCTACCCAGACGGGCCTGAAAACCCCCTGCAGCTCTCAGAGGGCTTTGACGGTGGTCTCTGGACACCGTGTAGCCAAAGTAGCGCAATTCACTACTGGGCAGCCTGGGCTAGTGGTCTGTGACCCACAGAATGGCCAACGATCATCATGCAGCCCACTCCATCCCACAGCCCTCTGCAGATGCAAAGGATTGTGGGGAGTTGGGTCACGTGACAGATCCAGCCATTTTGTAGGTTACAGATGGTAAAGGGTAAGCTCCAAAGCAGATTCCACAGCCTGTGGAAATGCTATCGCCCCGCCCCAAACAGACACCACGGAGGAGGAGAAGGATTGGGGGGAGAGCCAGGGAGCAAGCAACTCCTTCCTGCTGCATCGTAGCACCCCAGTGTTTCTCTGCCTTCCAGCTGCTGGGTGGTGCCTTGCTGGCTGCCATCTGCTGGCTGCCATCTGCTTCCCAGGCTCTCTGCAAGCTTTTACTCCCTGCTTTCTCTGTCTCCAGCCAGTGAAGCCTGCTGCGAGCTCTGCGGCCTCTACTTCGAGAACCGCAAGGCACTGGCCAGCCATGCCCGGGCTCATCTGCGGCAGTTTGGTGTGACTGAGTGGTGTGTGAACGGCTCACCCATCGAGACACTGAGCGAGTGGATCAAGCACAGGCCCCAGAAGGCCGGAGCCTATCGCAGCTACATCCAGGGGGGCCGGCCCTTTACCAAGAAGTTCCGCAACTCATCCCACTCACGGGAGCAGGACAGCACAGGGAAGAGGCTGCCCCTGGGTCTGCAGCCAGGCACCATACCCCTGATGAGCAAGAGCCTGGTGGGCGAAATGGGGCACAGTGAGCCCAGCAAACTCCTGGAGAGGGGCAGTGGTGGGGGTGGCGAGCGACCCATGGTCACCTCTCCGCTGTCACTGGTGAAGGTGGAGGAGCATCGCCAGAACATCAACAGTGAGTTGGGAGCCGCCTCTTATTGCCCCTGAGCTCACTGCCAAGCAGGAGCACGCAAACACCTTTACCCTGGGGACTCTCTGGGGGTGTTGTGGGCTGGCAAAGCTTGGGAGACCCTTGTCCAGAGCACCACCCCCAGGGAGGGAAGGATGAGCCCACAGGCAGGCAGTCGGCATCCTGTGTTTCCTGGGCCTCCCTCCCCAGCCAATCCACTGCGTGATGACACAGTTCCTGTTGGTGAGGGCTGGTGGGATCCATGGGCAGCAGGTGAAGCTCCCCCTTGGGAAGGCTAGCCCCCTGCCCCGCCTCTTCCGGCTGAGGCCATGCCCCCGCTTGCTTCTCTCAGCCCCCTTGTGGACCCCAGGCGGGAGGGGGCTGGGAGCTTGGCCTCTCCCTGCATGGCCTGAGGCAGGGGGGGCTGAGAGCTTGGCCCCGGCCAGGACCACTATGAAGTTCTCAGCCCTGGCCAGAATTCCAAGCTTGGAGCCCCTCCCCCTTTCTGCCCATGGGCCCGCCTATGGCGCCATGCTGTTCCGCCCTGTAGCCCCATCCCCGTTCCACCCCCACTCCACCTCTTCCCCCTGAGGCAACGCCCCCACTCGCTCCTTTTTGCCCCCCGTGGCCCTGAGCCCCCACTGCTGGGAGTGAGAACTCCTCCAGCCCTGAGGCCGTGGTGGGGGAAGATTTTTCCAGGGGCTCCAAATTGCCAGAGGCCCCTGGGCACAGGCCCCATGGGCCAGTGCAATAATCTGCCACTGCCTTTCCTCTCCCCCAGCCCCCCAGCCATTACGTACCGCCCATGGTGGGATCATACGGCCAGTCCCCTCGGATGGGAAGCGGGGGGGCCATCGTAGGCCCTTGCAGCTCAGCATCAAGCTTGTAGCCTGGGCGGCATGTGTCTGCCAATGGTGCTGTGTTCTGAAGATGCTTCTTCTGCCCTAGAGTTTGAACGAAGACAAGCCAAACCCCCAGAGGCCCCCCTCTCCCGAGAGGAGGAGGCCAGCGACTTCCAGCAGAAAATGGAGGAAGCTCGCCAGCCCCCACCCAGGATGAGACCGGTGCCCTCGCTGGTCCCCAGGCCTCCGCAGACATCCTTGGTGAAATTTGTGGGTAACATCTACACCCTGAAGTGCAGGTATGTCTGCAGAGAGGGATCCATGCTTCCCCATCCGGAGTACTGGGTGGCACCCAGTCCACAGCACTCTCTCCTTGGGGGCATGGACTCCTGGCAGTGACTGTGCAGTACGTGTAGAGAGACCCCACCTACGTGTAGCATTTCACATTGATTCCTAATGCCAGTAGCTGTCCCTCAGCCTGCCGTTAGTGCCTTTAGTCTTCGAACCCCTTCATGCTGTGTAACTACAGCCAGTCCTGGCTATGGGACCCCTCTTCCTTTAAGGTCCTTCCTAGCATTTGCCATGTGTGGAGTTTAAGGTAACGTTTGGTTTCCAGAAAGGGCCATGTTTGTCTTTGTCTGGTGCTGAGGTCAGTGGTAGCTGCTTCCCCCAAGACTGGTTTCTCTGGATGCCTGACAGTCAATGCAAAGTCCTGACAGTTAAACAACCTCCTCTGACGCACTGCGCACATCTGCATCCCCTTTCCTCAGAGTTTGCTCCTTAGGGTTGGGCTGCAGTGCCCAGAACAACAGGACTGGTCCCAACTGGAGCCATAATAGAATATTCAATGAGCGTCTCATCCAGGGTCTGACATTGTTCCCCCTTGCCCTCCCTTGCGTGCAGGTTCTGTGAGGTGGAGTTCCAGGGTCCTCTCTCCATCCAGGAGGAGTGGGTGCGACATCTCCAGCGACACATCCTGGAAATGAATTTCTCCAAAGCCGACCCCCTGCGCAGCGAGCCAGAGGCCCCCGAGGTGCAGGCCGTAGCTGAGGCTCAGTAACAGAGCCCGCTGGCCGGCATCCCTCTGCCCCTCTCTTGTACGAGCACATTTCCAAAGGAGCATGCTGAAGGACTCTGCTGCAGACAGTTACCAAGGGGAGGTAGCTAAATTCTTACAGCTGGGCTCTGCAGCCTCCCGGAGCCCAGTTTCTCCTGTGCTGACTCGCATAGCATGGGAGTGCCAGCGTTGAGCACTACGTGACGTAAGACATTCTCCTGGGGGAGACAACCCATACAGACTGGAGACGGGACCCCATGGGGGTCCCATGAAGCCGGCGAGGAGGCTGCTGCACAGAATCTTGACACACTTTGGACACGCTCCTGTCACGAAGGGAGAGTGTGAAATGAGACTCGTTTTCCCATCCAGGAAGGGGAGCTCCCTGCAGAAGGGGGATGATTGTGGGGATCCCTCTAATGAATGCAGATTAGTCCAGAGATTCTGGTCCCAGGGAGAGGAGTGCGTGTTTGCTCTGTTGCAATTCAGGTTTCGATGAGAATTGCAAACGTGACGGTCCATCAGGCCATCTGTAACAAGAGAGGGAGAGAGGAGAAAGCAACTCTGTCTGTGATGGTGAATGTTGTTAATTATGTATATGGCCCTAGAGTTAATTATATTCGATTCCTTAGATGATGATGAATTTAGTTCACGTAGATGTCAGAATCCATTCTTATTGGGTTGCGCTGCATGTTATCCATCCCTCTCCACCAGACAATACATCATTGGTCAACTTTATCCCACACATTAAATGGCAAGTCATGGATTTACTGATCCTCCACCCATCTCGTAATGTCTACATTCATTCTTTCCCTCCCCGCAACTTCTCGCTGTCCAGTTGTCATCCTAACCATTTCACTTGAGATTGTGCAGTGCCCCGTGGGTTCCTGTTGCTGTTAGCTTCCCGTGGCGGTGACCCACCACGAGCGGAAGGGGTAGCTTTAGGCTGCACGCTGCCTTCCTTTCCTTTCTTAGCCTTCAATTGTAGAATGTCTTAAGATCTCCGCAGTGCGACCTCCTACCCCACCTGTCTGAAGGGTGGGTGTGTAAACTCCTGCCTGAGTTCAGGTGTGTAAATACCAGCCAAGCCTATCCCAGGAGGCGCAATGGCGGGCATGGGCTTCCAGGGTTCTTTGGGGAAGTGCTGAGTGCTACTAACACTTTTCCTGCCAATTCAGACTCCAAAACAGCAGCAGGGGCGGTCGCCAGCGCTCTCCAGGAGAACCTGGACTCTCTCCACACAGCCCTGCTCGCTGTTGCTTTTTATGTCTAGCTGCATAGAACCTCGACTTTTTTAACTCTAGTTTTGTGTAGAAATAACGAGCATTCATTTTTATTTGGAATCCCAAGCTGAGCAGAGCTTGGAAGGAATTTACCTTTTAACTTTTTTCATTGGGCATATTCTGGTTATTAATGTACCTAGGAATATGTAAATTAGATTAAACTTCTCTTCTGGAAACCAAGCCAAGCATCCTACAGTGTGTGCATTTATATTATCCAGACAGAAAGGAGTGGGAATCGGATGTTGTTTGCACAGAGGACCATCACAATTTAAGAGGCAAAATTCCTTCTGTGATGCTTTGATAGATAAACCCAGTTGGGCGTTTTCTATGAATTGTTACCTCTTAATTTACTGACCACAATAAATCGACTTGGGAAGATTCGTTTTTAGGAATTTCTGCAGATGTTTTTCCAAGTATCTTAGATTTTTGCACTAGCAGGAAATCGCCCTCCCCCTTACCCCCCATTACTGGTTCAGAATGGAATGGCTGCAGAAGGCAACATTCAAACCAGAGTCAGCAAAACCATGTAACTGTAATTCACATTTCTTCACTACAGCGATGGGCACCAATTTCAATTCACAGACTCTGATGCTAGAAGTAATGGCTATGACTGATCTGACCAGCTGTAGCCAGAGGCTGTAGAATTTTTCACAGGGGCTAGATAAAAGCATGTCTTCTAGACAGAGCTAATCTCATAAAAATCAATCATTAAACACCAGATTAAAACTGAATCTTTCCACTCACACGGTAACTGAGCTGCCCAGAAGGGAAGGGGTAGCATTGCCTCTGCCTACTGCAGGTGTCGGAAGGCAGCCAGCAATGAGGGTCCATCCATGGAGACTCTCCACGAGTTCATGCAACACAAAGCTAAGGCATATTCACGTTGCAAGGAGCTCAGAAACTGATAGGACTCCCTAGGAATGCTGGCTTCAGCCTCTGTGCATCTCATCAAGGTCAAGGCCTCCCTCCAGCCATGCGGAACAGACCAGAGAATTTCAGCCAGTGTCTCCTGTATCTTGTAGTTGAGCTGGAGCTTGTATTCTGCTGAGAGTTGGGATTGTCGATTCATCTCACCTGCTATATGAAACAATGTCTGTTTTCTCTGCTGCTGCCTCCCCCTCCGTGTGAATGAGTTGGGTAGAGAAAAAGTCAGGTCTGATTTCTCTGATCCCCTGTGGAAGCCCTGAGTGGAAGTGAACTGAGGCATTTCCCACCTTCAGGCCATGTGTATGCTTGGAAAAAAGGTGTAAAATCCTCGCAGAGGCAGGGCCAAGGTGGAGTGTTACCTGGGAACAGCTGGTCAAAGTGAACCCTTGAGCTGTGCCAGAGCCCTTGAGCACTTAACTCCAGAAAGCTTTGCAGCTTACCTCCCTCCCTGCTCCCCGTGTTCCACAGGCCTGTCCAGCTGCTTTCTTTGGAGAGGGCTGACTTTGGGCCCAGCAGGAGTTGGATTTGAATAAACCCTTTGGTTACCGTTACATTGACCAGTCAGTTATGTTTTGGGGGGTTGCATAATTCTCCCTGCTGAGCCCCATTCTCAGAACCCCCCTGGACTTTTGTTAAACACACCAGGAAATACAGTGAAAGCCTTTGAAACTGTGAGCTTTGAGTTTTTCTTATTCCCTGTAGCTGTCCAAGGAAAGGATTTTATGGCATTGATTGTATGATTGTATTTTGAGGTCTTGTCCAAATCGCCTCCTTTTCCCTTTGACAAAACACAGAGAAAAGTCGTAAGGCTGGACAAGGCAGCATCTCTTCTTGCTGGGAGGTTACCAGTGTGGTAAGCAGCCTTAGTAGCGCCCCTGAGAGCTGGCCAGCTGTTACCAGCATTGGGCTCTTTGAAGCACACCCTCCACCCCCATGCTGCTATGATAAAGGCAGGCTGAAGGTGGAGTTGATGTGGTGGCTGAGCCTCTCTTCAGGTGACAAGGAGGGGAGGAGAATGATACATTAGGGAGCAGAGTAACAGCCGTGTTAGTCTGTATTCGCAAAAAGAAAAGGAGGACTTGTGGCACCTTAGAGACTAACCAATGTATTTGAGCAAATAAATTGGTTAGTCTCTAAGGTGCCACAAGTCCTCCTTTTCTTTTTACATTAGGGAGCGTGTGGCCACAGGAACTAGGAATTCAGAGCCCAGCTGGTGGGCAGGACCTGCCAAATCAGATAGGAGGGGAGCTAGTGCTTGTGCTGGCCCAGGCAAATCAGGGGATCTTTTGGGAGCAGAAGAAAGGCCCGGACGTGTGATAGGTTGAGGTTGCAGAGCTGCAGCCTGATACCACCGTGTTCACTTTTTTGGTAGAGCTGAGCTGTTCAGTTTGCAACCTCCAGTCACCAAGGAAATAGCCTAATCTCCTCCGAGCTACCCAACAAAACACTCCTCCAGGGATTCCAGCCGGAGCCCCTTTCTAGAATCCCTCAGCACACCATTGTGCCACCTGTGTCCTCAGGTGTGGGGGGGACAGGTGTTAGCAGTCCCAGACTGTGGGGGAGGGGGTGTTTTGCCTTTAAACGCAGCCAGCTGATGAAGGGGTCTGTATCGCTAGCTTCTGCTTAGTTATCAAGACCAAGCTGTGCTCTGGGTAGCCTTCGCTTGCTTTCAACAATTAAAATCCAGGCCTCTTGCACAACAAAACCCAGTGTGCAGCTGCACACCCTGGCTGGAATATGTGACATACTCCAGCGCCGCTGGCTGTGCAGCTGCTGTAGGGGTGGAGATGATCAAAAACCAGAGAAGAGTTTGCATCTCACTGCACTGCTGCAGCCAGGGCATAGGGGACCAACAGGGGCCACAGGAAATCCCCTGGAGTTTGGCAGGAGAAGCCCAAGACAGCCCTCAGTCTGGGAAGGGGGGTAGGTGCAAAGGCTGAAGGGAGCAGCTGTGGCAGGGGGTGAATGGTGCAAGCAGAGATGACCTGTAACTCTTGATGAGGGGTGTCACAATTTAAAGGTTGGGGGATGGCCCCACATGTTGCCTCTGGTCTTTTCCCAATCCCCCACTGCCTCCCACACGCTCTCCATGCTGGCACCACCTTGCCCCCAATCCTTTCACAGCTCCTGCCCCATTTCTCCCATTGCCTTCCTGTTGCGGACACAGCGCAGGCTGGGGTGGGTTCCAGACACCTCCCGCCGAGCAGATAGCTGCAGCTGTGGGTGAGGAAGGGACGGGACTCAGAGGGCTTCCCTGCACCCCCCTGGCTGTGCTGCACTCCCACCCCATCTCTCTTCCTTCTCCAGGTGCCTCCTAGCAGGGCTCAGGGGGAGCCCTAGAGACTAGTGCCTTTCCTCAAGCACGCTCAGCTCAACTCTCACCCTGGCAGAAATCTGGGGTGGGGAGGGTGACTCCCTCCACCAAGTGTCACCTCTGGGTGTAAGGCAGGGTTGCAAAGGGGCAATTGGGGCTTGTGCAAACTGAGTGGGTGGATGGACAAGAGGGGGAGGTGCAAAAAAGAATCCGAGGAAATATCATTAAAAGAGCAACTGACAGACTTTCTCAGGGAACTCCATGTTCTTCTTTGAGTAGTGTCCCTATGGGTGCTCCACGCTAGGTGTCTGTGTGCCCCTGCACCTCTAATCAGAGATTTTTGGTAGCAGTGTCCTGCTGAGGTGCACCAGCGAACCCCCCTCACTTCCTTCTCTGCCGCCTTGGGCCTGGGACAGAAGGAGCAGTTGTCCCTTCCTTATCTGTGTCATTAGCATAAGTTGTGGTGGTTTTGTTACCTTTGTTCTCCCTAAAAGTACTCAGGCTAGTGTTTTGTTTTATTTTATTTTATTCCTTTGGTTGAAAAAGAAAAGAGAAAAAGGAAAAGAACTTCACTTTCCTTCCCTGGCTGGGGGCTTCCCCCCCCCCCCCCCCCCCGCCAGGCATCTGGTAGACTCAGAATTATTTTCTTTTTCAGTTAAAAAAAAAAAAAAAAAAGTAAAGACGACGTTCTTCTGCATATTCCTCCCTGCTAGAGGATGAGACCCCTGCCCAGGGGCTTGCCTGGCTCTCTCTGCTCCAAGCCGTGCCTCTCCTGCCAGGCCAGACGCTCACTGTGCCTGGGAGACCCTCACAGAACTGCTTTACCTGCCACATCTAAAACGGCAGCCTCACAGGAGCTGGGAGCTGAAGTAAAAAATCCTCCCTATAGAGAAAACACTTCAGTCTGCAGAGGACTCGGGTGGGTGGTGACCCCGGCTTGTCCCCGGAGTCTTCACTTCAAAAGGGGTCGAGTGGTGAAGAGGAGGAGAGAGAGAGAGAAAAGAAGAAGAAGCGACCAGCAGAATCCCCCTGGAAAGGCTCCTCCTAGCAACTGGCCAGCCAGGGGGTGTTCCCCAGTGCGGCCGTCTGGGCACCGATCCCGGAGCAACTGGCCAGCCAGGGGGTGTTCCCCAGTGCGGCCGTCTGGGCACCGATCCCCGAGCAACTGGCCAGCCAGGGGGTGTTCCCCAGTGCGGCCGTCTGGGCACCGATCCCGGAGCAACTGGCCAGCCAGGGGGTGTTCCCCAGTGCGGCCGTCTCGGCACCGATCCCCGAGCAACTGGCCAGCCAGGGGGTGTTCCCCAGTGCGGCCGTCTGGGCACCGATCCCGGAGCAACTGGCCAGCCAGGGGGTGTTCCCCAGTGCGGCCGTCTGGGCACCGATCCCCGAGCAACTGGCCAGCCAGGGGGTGTTCCCCAGTGCGGCCGTCTCGGCACCGATCCCCGAGCAACTGGCCAGCCAGGGGGTGTTCCCCAGTGCGGCCGTCTCGGCACCGATCCCCGAGCAACTGGCCAGCCAGGGGGTGTTCCCCAGTGCGGCCGTCTCGGCACCGATCCCGGAGCAACTGGCCAGCCAGGGGGTGTTCCCCAGTGCGGCCGTCTGGGCACCGATCCCGGAGCAACTGGCCAGCCAGGGGGTGTTCCCCAGTGCGGCCGTCTGGGCACCGATCCCGGAGCAACTGGCCAGCCAGGGGGTGTTCCCCAGTGCGGCCGTCTGGGCACCGATCCCGGAGCAACTGGCCAGCCAGGGGGTGTTCCCCAGTGCGGCCGTCTGGGCACCGATCCCAGAGCAACTGGCCAGCCAGGGGGTGTTCCCCAGTGCGGCCCTCTCAGTAGGACAATACCAGCAGAGGAACCTCCTGCTGCGAGCTCAGCTGCCGCACACTTCACAGTTCCGCAGGGAAGCTCTGGAAGCTGAAAGCTGAGAAGGGGCGCCCTGCTGTGAGCTGGCCCTGCTCTGAGCTCTGCCCTCGGCTCTGTGCCGCTCTGGGCTCTACTCTGGGCAGCTACTGCACCGCCAGGGCACAGTTACCATACCAGCTCTAAAAGAGCAGCAGAGAGAAACCCTTTGGTACCAGATGCAACAAAACTCCCATCTAGGAAGTGTTCTGCACCTTCCCAACCGTTGATACCGATTACAGACACTCCTCTGGGGTTCCGGATGAGCCCATGGTAGCACAGGTGCTCTGATACTCTGGAGACCTGTGGCCGCAGTACCCAGGGAGCTGTAGTTCACGAAAGCTCATGCTCAAATAAATTGGTTAGTCTCTAAGGTGCCACAAGTCCTCCTTTTCTTTTTGTGAATACAGACTAACAGGGCTGCTACTCTGAAAATTACCATACCATCTCTAAAAAAGTGGCACCAACAAACTTTTTGTACTGGGCAAAACTCTCATTTAGGGTGTGCTCTGCCCAACTATCAGTACTGACAATGTACCACGGACCCTCCTCTGTGGTACCAAATGAACCCATGGCACTGCATGAGCTCTGGTACCCTGGAGACCTGATGTTTGGGGAAGAACCACAATCCCCATTACTTGGTACCAGGACCCCGGTATCGAGCACATCCCGGCACCCAGAATCGCTCTTAGCACTGGGCTGTATACTCCCAATACCCCAGTCAGCGGCACCCTTACCCACTGACGAATCTGACACTGGCCAGGAGGAGATCATTCCCTGGTCCCTCAAGGTGGCCCACCACCACACTACAAAGGTCATCCCCAATTCCATCATGCCAATCACCCATGCCTACCTTCCTGCCTCTCCCTCCCAAGGCCATATTGTAACTCTTCGGGTATATACACACACATGGCGCGACCGTCTCCAGTGTATCTCAGGGAGAGTCCACCAGATGGTTTGCTACAGCCTGGAACCTGAGCCAGGGCTGGAGAGCACCTGAGCGAGGACAGGAGAAAGCTTTTTCAGAACAGGAAAGAAGGGGGAAGAAGGGGGGGACCACACCTGAAGAGGAAGCTACCTCTTCAGCACACTTCTCCTCATCTCTCCCAGATGAGACTTTGCTGCCCACCCCTCATCACAAGGTGAAGATTTAAGAACTTTCTGGCTCTTACCAAGAGAGTGGCAGACGAGCTGCAGATTCCCTTACAGGAGGTGGCGGATACACATCACATGTTGGTGGAAATTCTGCACACTACCTTCTCATCTAGAACTGTCTTCCCAATTAATGAGCTGATTCTAGATCCTACCAAAATCATCTGGCAGAGCCAGCCTCCATCGCACCAACCAGCAGCAGAGTGTAAACAAAAACAACTCTACAACCCCAAAGAGGCAGACTTTGTTTTTAACATCCGCAACCAAACTCCATCATAGTGGATGCGGTGAATGCATGAAGCAAGCAACATAATGCCTAGTCAACTCCATGTGATCAGGCTTTGCAAGATGGCATATTCATCGACAACTTTACTGTTTAGAGTCATAAATTACCAAACTGTCATGGCCAAAACAATTTTGTTAATCTTGGGAAACCCAGGATGTTTCTGAAACATTACTGGAAACGCAAAAAGAACAGATTCAGACCATTCAGTCTTAGAGAAGGTCAGTTAATAGCCAGACCAGTCCTAGAGACACCACTGGATGTAGCTGTTAGAGCTGCCCACCCAGTCTCCATGACAGTGGTACTGAGGTGGGTTGTGGGGTTTTTGGTTTTTTTTGTTTGCTACACCTCTCTAGATTGCCCAAAGAGCTACAGACTTCCAATTTGAAGGGCCAAACTCTTTGCGGAGAAGACAGATTTTCTCTTCACATCCTCGGACCGCACTACACTCCTTAGGAATCTACACTGTGGAACAGAAGAGAAGATATACTTCTCAACCACACCACAGATCACAATCTTCTCAGTACTCACCATCTCTGTGCTGTTATGAGCCATAGTGTAAGAGGCCTAGGGCTCAAAAGTGAGAACAGTCTGCACCCCAGTCCATGATCTCTCAAACTGCTTCTTATAAGCACTTTGATGAGCTGGTTGGGGGCCTGAACAATGATACCTTACAGCATCAGCTGCCATCTATACACCTGTCACGCCACTCAGAAGTCACCTTACCTTACTTCACAGCAGTTAGGACCAGCTCTAGAGCAAAGAGATTGATCTCTAGCCCTGAACTTACAGGGTGCCTACTTCCATATCTCAATACAACCATCGTACAGGAGATTTCCTACTGCTTATCTCTGGGGCAGGATCATTATAGGTACAGACTGCTCCACGCAGGGTAGACTCCAAGGTTCACTTCATTGTAGTGGCATACTAACCCCAGTACAGTGACTGGACTTTATCAGCACCGACCTGATGCAGTACAAGCAAGAGCGCTCCTCTCACTGCCAACATTCACCACCCTGCGACACATGTCTCCCTAATATGCTGGGTAGCTCACCTACACAACAACAAGATTCAGGACAAATGGCCTTCCACAGAAATGACCTTCCATATCACTCTTTTGGGGCTAGGGGCTGTCAGGAATGCCTGTGCACAAACTCTGCCTTTCATCAAAAACAACACACAAAGGTTATGCTGGACTTAATGTGACCTGTATGTTTTGTATAAACTGCCAAGGAGCTGCCAAATCTCCCTCCCTCTACAAGACAGCACTCACATTGGAATTGATGCACCCGTCACAATGTGCTCATCTCAGCTGTCTGTCTACAAGTGATACAGAACGGAATAACCAACGGTCTCAGTGGGAATTTTCTCACGACAATGAGTGTATACTGAATTCACAGGTGCTTCAAGATATAGCCACCCTCTGGGGAAACATTCAGTGGAAGCTGCCCTCATCTTCCCAGCGGACAGGGCCCACTTGTACGTCTTTTCCCAGTTTCCTACCCTATCCAAGATTCTGTTGAAAATTCAACGAAACAAAGCAAGAGTTATTGTGATTGCCCCTCTTGACTATGACAAGTCTGGCTCCCTTACCTGGCACAGATGGCAATATGCCCTCCTGTTCCTCTGACGTCAGCCCATTCCTCACCCGCTCTCTCAAAACAATGCGCTGACCCTTCACCGCAGCCCCTGGGTGAAGCCCCTTCCACCTCCAGGCGTGGATCTTTCTTTGTTCCAAGACTAAGAAGCAGACTGCTCTGGCAAGCTGAAACACATGTTGCAACACAACCACAAGTTGACCCCTCCACATACCTATCTACAGAATGGAAACAACTCCAAGTTTGTTGGATGGAAACAACTCTCCTTTCCTCCCTCTGATTTTGCACTACATTTTAAACTCTCACTCAGCTCCCTTAAGGTACATCTCATGGCAAAAATGGCTTCCCACTTGGAGCTTGATCAACCTCTAATGTGTAGACTCTTTAAGGGCATTGGGACTCTCTTCCCCCATGTGACACCACCCGCTCCAGCCTGGGACTTTAATCTAGTTCTCAGGACTTGGACTAGACCTCCCTCTGAGCCCAGGGCAACTTGTTCTCTCTTACACCTGTCCGTAAAGACAGCATTTCTAATTGCCATCACCTCAGCTAGGCACATAGGAGAAATAGCGGCCCTGATGGCACACCCATCTTTCACGGCCTTTGTCTTTAAAAAAAAAAACAAAAACAAAACCTGACTCTAAGGCCATATCCAAGTTTCTCCCTACTTTTTCTGCACTTTCCATATGAATCAACAGATCCATCTCCCTGTTTTTTCCCAAAACCACATTGTGACAACTGGGAGACAATTGTGCATATGCTAGATATGAGAAGGACATTAGCATTCTACTTGGACAGGACTAAGGACTTCAGGAAATCCCCCAAACTCTTCCTTTCATCCACAGAAAGATCCAAAAGCTCTCCTCAAAGACTATCCAAATGGGTCTCTAGTTGCTTTAATCACTTAGCAAAGGCGCAACTTGTTTCCGTCCATACGCACTCCATGAGATCAGTTCCTATCTCAATCCCATTCCATAGGGATACCCCTATCTCCCCAATCTATAGAGCAATGACTGGGGCCTCTGTCCATACTTTCACAAAACATTATGCGATCACTGAAGATTTGGCCGCTGACACCATCTTCGACTCCACAGTACTCTCTGTGTTGGATCATATTAAAGAAGTTCTGTATTAAAATCACAAATGAGTTTGATTCCCCATAGTTTAAATTCCAGGGTATTACTAATTAAGAGGGCTTCTTGGTTTTGGGTACTGTTCCTCTCCCTCTCTATGTGAAACTTGCAAGCTACTAATTGTGTTAGTACATTCTAAGACAGAGTCTGTTCTCAAAGCAATTCTTTGTAACAACTACTACTCACACAGAGAGAGACTCAAAGCAATACTCTGTAACAACAGAAACAGCACCCAGATACGCCCCCCGCCCCTTTTGTTGTATTCATCTTGCTTTGTTAACAATTGTGATTAAAATAGAGATAGAGGATGTATGTGGATGGATGCTTGGTGTGGATAATAACTGAATGAACAGGGAGGTGCCAGCCTAAGAATCCAGTGTCCATTGGTTGAAGAAGGCGTCAAGTGGAAATAACCAGAGGACCCCCGGAGGGCAAACTGGAATCCACCCAACAGCCTCAAGAATGGGAGAACTGAAGAACAAGATAACATCTGGCAGCACGGAGCCGTCAGGAATGTGCCATCTGCTGATTGATTCAGCAACAGCATGATGAAGCAATTCCCACAGACTGGCATAGGAAGAAATTCCTATAAAAATGGACCCTAGAAAGTGAGAGCTTTGGGGTCTGATTCTGCAAACCAACTTCCAGGAGCATCAGATGAGCATCTGACAAGGCCCTGCTCCCTCCTCATGTCCAGGCCACCTGGCCAGTGGCTTGGCATGAGCAACTCTAAGGCTGGTAACTATGATAACAACCTTGCAGAACCTGTGTGTGTGTGTGTAGGAATGAATGTGTGAATAAATATGAAATTGAATGGAATGTTATAGCTATAACTGACTGCTTACTGTGATTCTTTCTGTATTCACAATAAATGTGGCATTTTGCCTTTTCCCCTTTAATAAGATCCTGCTGGTTTTTATTTTATTGGTATAACATCTGTAGTAAAAATCTCTGCTCCGAAGTCCCAGCCTCCAGTGGTGGGTACTGCTCCGGAGTCACCTAAAGTGGAGCACCCATAGGGACACTACTCGAAGAAGAAGAGGAAGTTACTCACCTTGTGCAGTAACGATGGTTCTTCGAGATGTGCGTCCTTGTGGGTGCTCCACAACCCACCCTCCTCTACTTTGGAGTTCTCTATAGGGCTCTGTGGTAGAGAAGGAAGTGAGGGGGGTTCACCCATGCAGTGCTAAATAGCCTCGAGGCAGACCACGAGGGAGGGAGAGCACATGCGCGGGCTCAACGGGACACTGCTACCAAAAATCTCCAATTACAAATGCAGGGGCACGCAGACACCTAAAGTGGAGCACCCATAGGGTCACACATCTTGAAGAACCATCATTACTGCACAAGGTGAGTAACTTCCTCTTATTTCCTCGTCCACCCACCTGACCAATATCCACCATCACCATCCAGCACAGGGAGCACATGGCCCCACATCTCACCCACCCCTAAAATCCCAGATGTGAGTACTGTACCCTAACCCACAGAGCAGGGCAGCGGGTTCCAAGGGCCGGAGAGTGCCAGGGCTTTCTATGAGAGATAGAGTTGCGTGAGTCCTGCCCTGCACGCCCACAGCTTTGGCTTTCAAAGCCATCCTCAGCCCAGCCCATCCTACTCTTTCCCAGCATGCTTTGCCAAGAGGAGAGGCTCAGGCAGGTTAATGCTCGCTCTGTACTGGGGCCAACAGTCCTCCAGGGCAAAATATTGATGTTTCCTCTCAAAGCCCAGGCTGCAGTTGCTGGGGATAAATGGGAGGCTCTGATGTACTGTTCTCTCACTGCTCCACTCGTTGGGCACTAATAGAGAGGACAAGTCAATCTTGTTCTTCAGAATTGGCTTGTCCTTGTCATGAGCCTTTCCCCTGCTCCCCAAGTCACATGGCCACAGCTCCACCTCTGTATCCAAGGGCTGGGACCTTCAGGCTCTGAAGCCACCATGATGCTTTGTGGGGGACTCAAGAATACAGCATCTCTTGTACATGTCACTCTGAAGCCTCCATAGCCTGCTCCTTCTTCCAGCTGCATCCCTCTGTTCCTGGAGCTGCCTGGGTAGCACAGTCTTTCCTTCTTCTGCAGTGAAGCTTCTCCCCAGCCGACTGCAGAGATGGCCAACTGGAGCCATGGGTTTCGGCTGATGCACAGGGTGTCCAAGGGCCAGGTGATATGCAGTCCCTCTACCACCCTTAGCATATTTGTTATCAGGCAGGGGTACTGCCAGCACTGGAATGTGACCAACAAGGCACTTGTTCCTCCAAGCTAAATGCCAAGGTGTGGCTTAAGCACCTGTGTCTTTTGTTTCTGTCCTTGTGGCCCCTTTTGCCACTGGAGGCCCCACAAGACCTGCACTGCGCATGCCCCCTGGCTCCCTAACCTCCTCCTGGTCCACACGCAGCCTGGAGTTTCTTGCTAACCTGGTTTCTGGACCTGTTGGCAGTATCTGCCTGGGAGGTTTTCCAGCTGGTCCCTCCAGGAGGCACTAAAGGCCTCATCCACAGGATTTACATCTCCTCATGGACCATGTGTGTGTTTGGCTCTGGAGTGCGGCCAGCCTGCCAGAGACCAAACAGCAGGCAAGCTAACAGCTACAGGCAATGCAGGGTGGCCAGTGCACAGTGCTCCTCCAGCTCCTGGGGAAGAGGTAGTATCTGATTCACTGCCCCAGGCACGTGAAGATATAGCACTGCCTCTTCGCCCTCAGTCTGAGGTGTGGGCTACACTACAGGTAGGTCATCTTAAGCGCCTTGTGTCACCCTATTTGTGTATGTGTCTGCAGCCACACAGTAAAACCACCTGCCTGAACCGCCATGATCAACATACTGAGTGTGAAGCTTTGCAAATCTAGACACTGCATGGCCCCAACAGTCCTCCAGTAGCTGTCCCACAATGCCCCATTTCCAGCGACAGTGACTGCTTTGATCACAATTGCAAACTCCACTACCTGGGTCATAGAATCTGTGACAGGGTCAGGCCAGATGGCTATAGGAGAATAATCCTATTGGGATCCGGGAAGTGGGTAGGCAAAGCCCGCTCACTGCTAAAGGATCCCCCCCCCCCCCCCCCGCAGCCTAAGAGGGGGATCCACAGAACCTGGACACCAAATAAATACGGGGGACAACTAACGAAATAACAGGGACAAGAGTGTGGTCAAAGGGTCAAACGAAGGGAACTGGACAGGGACACCGAGCAGAGAACCCCGGACAGTGCCCACTGCTCCTCAACAGCGTCAAGGAAGTCAGTGCACGCTGTCCATAGGAACTCAGCCCGGATACGTGAAAGGACAGAGGATCGGAAATAGGCCCCACAGTCACAGGAGACTCCATTGGCCAACCTCCTCACTCTGGTTTTATAGATGGCCATTTTAGCTAGGGCCAGGAGGAGGTTGACCAGGAGATCCCATGACTTTGTGGGGCCGCGGATAGGGAGTGCATAAATAAGAAGGTGAGGGAAAAAGTGCAACCAAAAATGTAATAAAATATTTCTGAGGAGCCGGAATAGGGGCTGCAGCCTGGCACACTCCAAATGTATGTGTGCCACGGTTTCCCTCATGCCGCAAGAGGGGCAGGTGTCTGGGATAGGGGTGAACCACGCCAAGTACACACCCATGCTCACAGCTCCGTGAAGGAGCCACCAACTGATATCCCCAGAGGGCCTCGGGACCAAGGTGGAATATAGGCTGGCCCACTGGGGCTCCTCACCCTCCAAAGGTGGCAGGAGGTCCCACCATTTTGTATTGGGGGAGGACATGAGGGTGAGGCCATGAAGGGTGTGGAGCATGAGCGTGTATAGATGTTTCCTTGGCGCGGTCTGGAAGCAGACGGGCTGCAGCTCATGCAGCCGGCTCACGGTGAAGGGGGGGGGGAAGGGTTGGTTGGGTCCATGGGGCAGGGGCCCAATTAAAAGGTCTGGTGGGCCTGGGGTGGAGGGTGGGCGGGGCACGCCCTCGTACAGGACCCGGTCGAGGTAAACCCGAGCAGCGGGCGGCAAAGCGGCCCCCACCTCCTGAAGTACACTCCGGGGAGTACGAGGTCTGGAGAGCCCCATGCGCTGAGCGAGAATCAGGGGCTCCAGCCAGTCTCCCCAGTCGTACTCCAAGAGGTCTCCGACTCTCGTGACTTCTGCCAGAACCAACCTCTGGTGCACAGAGGGGGCCTCTGCCACCTGCATGCAAAGCTGGGGGTTGTGTAGCAGGGGCTCCGCAAGGAGATCTGCCCCCTTGGTGGCCGCCACGGACCTGGTCATTGAAAGCAGTTTCCAGGTCTGGAGGAGGTCCTGGTAGAAGACCGGCAGCCCAGAAAGGACTCGCGGAAGACCTCTCAGATGAAGATAAAGGAGCTGCCGGTCATATCAGAGCCCTCAGAGGCGGCACAGGAAGGTGTGCGCCAGTACACTCCAGGCCAGACTACCTGCACCATAAAGGAGCCTCTGCAGGGCCTGGAGGCGGAAGATATGGACCTGAGTGTGCAGATGCTTCAGGCCCTGCCCTCCCTCCTCCAGGGGTAGATGGAGAACCCCTGCAGGGACCCAGTGCAATCCTGACCAAAAGAACTCCAGAATCGATGTCCGGAGCTTGGCCAGGAAACCCGGGGCCGGGACCAAATGACCAGGGATGAGTATATAAATATTGCTCGGGCATGTAGGAATGGAATCAGGAAGGCTAAATCACACTTGGAGTTGCAGCTAGCAAGAGATGTTAAGAGTAGCAAGAAGGGTTTCTTCAGGTATGTTGGCAATAAGAAGAAAGCCAAGGGAAGTATGGGCCCCTTGCTAAATGAGGGAGGCAACCTAGTGACAGAGGATGTGGAAAAAGCTAATGTACTCAATGCTTTTTTTGCCTCTGTCTTCACGAACAAGGTCAGCTCCCAGACTACTGCACTGGGCAGCACAGCATGGGGAGGAGGTGGCCAGCCCTCTGTGAAGGAAGAAGTGGTTTGGGACTATTTAGAAAAACTGGACGTGCACAAGTCCATGGGGCCGGATGCGTTGCATCCGAGAGTGCTAAAGGAATTGGTGGATGTGATTGCAGAGCCATTGGCCATTATCTTTGAAAACTCATGGCGATCGGGGGAAGTCCCGGAAGATTGGAAAAATGCTAATGTAGTGCCCATCTTTAAAAAAGGGAAGAAGGATGATCCTGGGAACTACAAGCTGGTCAGCCTCACCTCAGTCCCCGGAAAAATCATGGAGCATGTCCTCAAGGAATTTATTCTGAAGCACTTAGAGGAGAGGAAAGTGATCAGGAACAGTCAGCATGGATTCATCAAGGGAAAGTCATGCCTGACTAATCTAATTGCCTTCTATGATGAGATAACTGGTTCTGTGGATGAAGGGAAAGCAGTGGACATGTTATTCCTCGACTTTAGCAAAGCTTTTGACACGGTCTCCCACAGTATTCTTGTCAGCAAGTTAAAGAAGTATGGGCTGGATGGATGCACTACAAGGTGGGTAGAAAGTTGGCTAGATTTTCAGGCTCAACGGGTAGTGATCAAAGGCTCCATGTCTAGTTGGCAGCCAGTATCTAGCGGAGTGCCCCAAGGGTTGGTCCTGGGGCCGGTTTTGTTCAATATCTTCATTAATGATTTGGAGGATGGTGTGGATTGCACCCTCAGCAAGTTTGCGGATGACACTAAACTGGGAGGAGTGGTAGATACGTTGGAGGGTAGGGATAGGATACAGAGGGACTTAGAGAAATTGGAGGATTGGGCCAAAAGAAATCTGATGAGGTTCAACAAGGACAAATGCAGAGTCCTGCACTTAGGACGGAAGAATCCAATGCACCGCTACAGACTAGGGACCGAATGGCTAGGCAGCAGTTCTGCAGAGAAGGACCTAGGGGTGACAGTGGACGAGAAGCTGGATATGAGTCAACAGTGTGCCCTTGTTGCCAAGAAGGCCAATGGCATTTTGGGGTGTATAAGTAGGGGCATTGCCAGCAGATCGAGGGACGTGATCGTTCCCCTCTATTCGACATTGGTGAGGCCTCATCTGGAGTACTGTGTCCAGTTTTGGGCCCCACACTACAAGGAGGATGTGGATAAATTGGAGAGAGTCCAGCGAAGGGCAACAAAAATGATTAGGGGACTGGAACACATGAGTTATGAGGAGAGGCTGAGGGAACTGGGATTGTTTAGTCTGATGAAGAGAAGAATGAGGGGGGATTTGATAGCTGCTTTTAACTACCTGAAAGGTGGATCCAAAGAGGATGGATCTAGACTATTCTCAGTGATAGCAGATGACAGGACAAGGAGTAATGGTCTCAAGTTGCAATGGGGGAGGTTTAGGTTGGATATTAGGAAAAACTTTTTCACTAGGAGGGTGGTGAAACATGCGTTACCTAGGGAGGTGGTGGAATCCCCTTCCTTAGAAGTTTTTAGGGTCAGGCTTGACAAAGCCCTGGCTGGGATGATTTAGTTGAGATTGGTCCTGCTTTGAGCAAGGGGTTGGACTAGATGACCTCCAGAGGTCCCTTCCAACTCTGTTATTCTATGATTCTACGATTCTATGACCAGGGTGTAGAACCGGTACCAGAGCATGGACAGGACTAGTTGATTAAGCACCAGCACATAAGCACCGGAGTAGTCCTGTCCATTTCCAGAGCCACTCTATCACCCGGCCCTCTAAATTGTGCCAGTTCTCTGGCGGAGAGGGATGCGTGGCAGAAAGGTAAACGCTGAGATAGAACAGCAGACCCGCGCTCCACCAGATGGCCTGAAGCGTGGGTGGGAGGGAGCTCGCCTGGCAGCCATCCCTGACCACCAGGCCAGAGCTCTTGACCCAGTTGACCCAGGCGGAGAAGGCTGCCAAATAGATGGCCTGGCAAGCCTCCACCCGTGCCAAGTCACCCAGATCCTGGACTACGATTAGCACGTCATCAGCGTATGCCGACAGGACCAGCCGCAGCTCCGGCTCCCGCAGCGCCAACCCCATCAACCTCCTACGGAGGAGACAGAGGAAGGGCTCGATCGCCAGAGCGTACAGCTGGCCCGAGAGGGGGCACCCCGCCGTACTCCTTGTCCGAAGCTGACCGGTTTGGTCAGGGTCCAGTTGAGCCTGACCAGATACTCTGCAGAGGCGTACAGCACCCAGAGAAAACCCACAAACTGGGGTCCGAAGCCAAACGCTCACAGAGTGCTCAGGAGGGCAAACGACAGACCATCCCTACACCCGAGTTCCAAAAGGTCCCAGACCAGATATAGGTTGTTAAAGATGCTGCGGCCCGGGATGGTGTAGGTCTGGTCTGGGTGGATCATGTCCACCAGCATGGATCCTAGCTGCAGCGAGATTGCTTTTGCTATGACTTTGTAGTCTGTGCTGAGGAGCAAGACGGGACGCCAATTTCGTAAATCGCGGAGGTCCCCCTTCTTCAGCAATAAGGCGAGCACGGCTCGCCTGCACAAAAAAGAGAGGACGCCACTCTGCAAAGACTCGGCCCAGACGGTGACTAGGTCTGGGCTGGGGACATCCCAGAACACGCAGTAGAACTCCACGGTCAGCCCACCCATGCCCAGAGATTTATTGGTGGGCATGCGACGGAGGGCTTCCAAGAACTCGGCCATTGAGAGGCAGCTCTAGCCAGTCTTGGTCGCCCACGCTGACCATAGGGAGCTCCTCCCAGAGCACTCTGCAAGCGTTAGGATCGGTCAGATCCGGGGAGAAAAGGCTTGTGTAGAAGGCTCTCGCCCTCCTGCACATCTCCACCGGATCCGTGAGGGGGGTGCCATCTTCTGCCAGAAGGCAGGTGACGTGTTTCTTGGCCCCCCTCCTTTTCTCCAGGGCGTAGAAGAAGTGGGAGCTGCGATCCATCTCCTGAAGGAGACAGATGTGGGATCGAACAAAGGCACCCCGGACCCGATGGTCCTCAAGGACCTGGAGCTCCTCCCACTTCTCCCGGCACGCTCCGCAGAGAGGCGGATCCTCGGGGCTGGTGGCCAGACGCCTCTCCAGCTCTAAGACCTCCCGTTCCAACTGCTCTATCGCCGCATCCCTCTGTCGGCTGGCGCCCCGGGTGTAGTCACGGCAGAAGAGCCGGGCGCGCACCTTCTCCAGGACCCACCACCGCCACGCCGAGGGAAAGGCACGCCGCTGCCCTCACCAGGCCAGCCAGAACTCCCGGAAGGATGACACGAAGCCCACATCCTCCAACAAGCTGTTGTTGAAATGTCAATAGGCCGGCCCCGGCCTCTCCACGCAGAGGGAGGCCGTCATGGTGGCTAAATGATGGTCAGAAAATGGGGCCGGCCGGATGCTGGAGGAGTGGGCTCGTGAAAGGTGGAAGCGTGATAAATAAATGCGGTCCAACCGGGAGTGACACGACCGATGGGCCTCCACCCGGACAAAGGTGAACGTGGAAATGTCATCCGGGTGGTGGTCACACCAGACGTCCACAAGGGAATGGTGTTCGACTATCTCCCGGAGGATGTCCATGGCAGCCGGGCAGTGCTCGGTCCCCGAGCGGTCCCACTCCTTGAGGGTGGTGTTAAAGTCCCCACCCAGGACCAGGCACTCATGAGGATCCAAGGTGATAGAATTGCAGCCGCTCCAGGCCTGATGTCGGGGCATAGACGTTAACGAGGTTGTCCACGAGCCCCTCCATATGGACCTGGAGGTGCAGCAGATGGCCCGGCACAGGCTCGGCAACCCCCAGCACCTAGGGCCCTAGGTCGGGGGAGAACAGGATCGCCACTCCAGCCGTACAAACTGTGAGATGGCTAAGTAGACCCTGTCCCCCCAGTCCAGCCACCATCTGTCTTCTGTGGCCGGATCCATAGGGGTCTCCTGCAGGAAAACCAGAGAGTACCCCCCTCCCGAAGGAAGGAGAGTACCTGGCACCTGTGGAGACCCATCCTACAGCCTCGGGTGTTCAATGTTGTGATGGTGAGAGGTGTCATTAGGAGGGCTGGGGGGGATCCTTGCCAGCAGGGACGCTCGTGGCTCCCAACGGGCCACGCAACAGTCCGTGACCTACCCTGTAGGCGAGTAAGGAGTCACGGAAGAGGCGGACCTGCTGGTAGGACCTGCTTCCTGGTCCTTTTACCCTCCCCCTGAGGGCCCTTGCGGCCCGGAGGATTTGACAGAAATCCCCCCATTGCTAGAGAGCGAGCTGCACCTTGTTACGGGAGCCATGGACATCTTCAAGGAACTCCCGCAGCTCCTCTTGCGGCGTATGGGGGCCCGGGGTCACTAGCCCCCGGCTTTCCTCCGGAGGGACCACTGACACAGCCCCGTGGCCCACCGAGACAGGCAGACAAGGGGTGGACCCCCGACGTGGCGTCCGATGGGCTGGCGCCACGCAGTCTGCCTCAAACCCCGGCTCGATTGGGGGCGGCGGAGGGAAGATAGCAGCCCCTGGTGAGTCGGGACAGGGAAATATGGAGGCCGCTTCCTGGGGGCTGTCCTCTAGGAGTGAGGCGATGACGGCCCCAGGGGCGGCAATGGTATCACAGGAAGTGGAGGGGACAGGGATGGGGTTGGCATCAGGGGCAGGGCAGGGATCTAGAGTAGGAGCAGGGCAGGGATTGGGAGCAGAATCAGGGAGAGGGGCAAAGGCAGGATCCTGGGCCCCAGTAGCCAGGCCGCTGGGAAATGGCCCCTCTTGGTCAAGCTCAGGAATCTGGGGGGTGGGAAGGGAGCCCTCCATGATGCCAGGCTCTGGCTCCATGGCAGCCACGGCATCGAAAGGTAAACAGCCTTCAGTGGGGTCCCTGTCCGGGAAGGAGGTTGGTTGCCCCATACCCATGAGGGCCATCCCATGGGGCTCGGGTCCCAGCCCCATGGCACCGGCCGTCGCCTCAGTGGGCTCGGCGGCACACAGCAGGGTGCCACCCGCGGCCAGGCAGATGGAGGAGCCCAGGGAACCCTCGGAGGTGGGAGCGGAAACTGTGGTTAGGGGGAGGGAGCATGGAGAAGGGGGGGCCGGGGTGAAGTCACTCAGATCGAGGCCCACTGGCAGAGGGTCGTCCTCCCCCTGGGTGACTGGGGTCAGACCCAGGGCCTCAATCTCCTCGTAGATGGAGGGGAGCTCTCCTTCCACCACCCCGGAGGTCTCCCCGCCAGTGCCCGAAGCGACGCTCCCCCTGGGGCTCACAGGGGCTCCAGATGGTAATGGGACAGGAGGGGCTCCATCGGGGGCCTTGGAGGGAAGGGACTCCAATGGAGGGACGGTACTGCCCTCCCGTGCTGCCACGTTTTCCCCAGCTGGTACCAGGGGATGGCACACTCCAGCGGGCAAGGCAGAAGGCTCGGCATCAGTGCCCCCCATTCTTGTCTTCCGGGGGGCTTCCACATTGGTGGAAAGGAGCTGAACTCGAGCCTTCCGCTTGCCCCGCTTCCCCTGAACTAGGGCCCAGCCCTCCATGGCACCATATGGGGGCCAGCTAACGGGGGTCGGGTCGGGGGGAAGGGGCAATGGCTCAGGAACCGTGGGAGGCAGCGGTGGGGCAGCATGAGGGAGGGAAGATTCCCCCTGGGGCAGGCCCTCTCCCATGCCTGGCGATATCCCTGCCTCACCCTCCTCTAGGGGCCCCACCGGATTGCAGGCAGCAGAGGTGGGGCTCTCCCGCTCGTCTGGGCGTGCTGCGGGGAAGTACCCTTGGGCCCGAGCGGGAGTACTGATGGACTGAGGAGGAGGAGGGGTGGCTCCAGGCGCCGGGCAGCCAGGGGGCCCAGGTAATGACGGGGCTGGCACCCTGCCAGGGCTCAGGGGTCCTGGATGCCCCCCCTTGCCGGGCCAGGGGGCGGTCCCTCTGGACGTGCCCCATCTCCCGGCAGAGGTAGCACCAGGCCTCCCCTGTGGAATAGTGCACCCGGTAATGGGCTCCCTGGTAGGGGACCAGGAAGGACCCCTCGAGCGCTTCTCTGTCCCACGCCGCCGGCAGCAGTTGAAGCTGCACTTGCTGGCAGAACGAGAGGACGTGATGGAGGGCGGGGTCCTTGCAGCCCAATGGGAGAGGGCTCAGGACAGAGACGGGCTCCCCAGGGTAGAGAGGCGGGTAACAGGGCGGCATTAGGAAGGAAGGGAGGGACGGAGGTCAGGACGAGGCAGATGCCCAGGTCCTCTAGTGGCTCCAGGGGGACGAACACGCCCCCCCCCACCACTGCCAGGTCCTTCTCCACCGCCTCCTGGGCGGCGGCCTCCGATGTTAAGAAGAAGACGACCTTGCCATACATTTTGGAGGCTGCCATAATAGCCGTGGGCCCCACCACCCTCACCAACGCCCACACGTGGGGTGAGGTGTGCACCAGGAGGCAACGGATGCCATGCTTCCTGGTCATGGTGGGAAAGGGGCTCTGGCCGCTATAGATGGTAACGGAGGCGGTGGGCGGGAGAGATGATGTAGCGGCAGGTGGGGGGGCCGCCACCACCTGGGCGTATGCCGTGGGGGCTGTGGGAGGGACACCCGCAGAGCTGGTGGAGGGAGCAGTGGGGAGGGATGCCACGGCCAGTTGTGGGGCCGCGGCAGTGGGGGCAGCCCCTGCCATGGAGGGCCTGGTCTTTTTAGCGGGGCCTTCCCCTTCTTCTTACTCTGGCCCTTCATAGAATCATAGAATCATAGAATATCAGGGTTGGAAGGGACCCCTGAAGGTCATCTAGTCCAACCCCCTGCTCGAAGCAGGACCAATTCCCAGTTAAATCATCCCAGCCAGGGCTTTGTCAAGCCTGACCTTAAAAACTTCCAAGGAAGGAGATTCCACCACCTCCCTAGGCAACGCATTCCAGTGTTTCACCACCCTCTTAGTGAAAAAGTTTTTCCTAATATCCAATCTAAACCTCCCCCACTGCAACTTGAGGCCATTACTCCTCGTTCTGTCATCTGCTACAATTGAGAACAGTCTAGAGCCATCCTCTTTGGAACCCCCTTTCAGGTAGTTGAAAGCAGCTATCAAATCCCCCCTCATTCTTCTCTTCTGCAGGCTAAACAATCCCAGCTCCCTCAGCCTCTCCTCATAAGTCATGTGTTCTAGACCCCTAATCATTTTTGTTGCCCTTCGCTGGACTCTCTCCAATTTATCCACATCCTTCTTGTAGTGTGGGGCCCAAAACTGGACACAGTACTCCAGATGAGGCCTCACCAATGTCGAATAGAGGGGGACGATCACGTCCCTCGATCTGCTCGCTATGCCCCTACTTATACATCCCAAAATGCCATTGGCCTTCTTGGCTACAAGGGCACACTGCTGACTCATATCCAGCTTCTCGTCCACTGTCACCCCTAGGTCCTTTTCCGCAGAACTGCTGCCTAGCCATTCGGTCCCTAGTCTGTAGCGGTGCATTGGATTCTTCCGTCCTAAGTGCAGGACCCTGCACTTATCCTTATTGAACCTCATCAGATTTCTTTTGGCCCAATCCTCCAATTTGTCTAGGTCCTTCTGTATCCTATCCCTCCCCTCCAGCGTATCTACCACTCCTCCCAGTTTAGTATCGTCCGCAAATTTGCTGAGAGTGCAATCCACACCATCCTCCAGATCATTTATAATGGCCAATGGCTCTGCAATCACAGCCGCCAATTCCTTCAGCACTCTCGGATGCAACTCGTCTGGCCCCATGGACTTGTGCACGTCCAGCTTTTCTAAATAGTCCCTAACCACCTCTATCTCCACAGAGGGCTGGCCATCTCTTCCCCATTTTGTGATGCCCAGCGTAGCAGTCTGGGAGCTGACCTTGTTAGTGAAAACAGAGGCAAAAAAAGCATTGAGTACATTAGCTTTTTCCACATCCTCTGTCACTAGGTTGCCTCCCTCATTCAGTAAGGGGCCCACACTTTCCTTGGCTTTCTTCTTGTTGCCAACATACCTGAAGAAACCCTTCTTGTTACTCTTGACATCTCTCGCTAGCTGCAGCTCCAGGTGCGATTTGGCCCTCCTGATTTCATTCCTACATGCCCGAGCAATATTTTTATACTTTTCCCTGGTCATATGTCCAACCTTCCACTTCTTGTAAGCTTCTTTTTTATGTTTAAGATCCGCTAGGATTTCACCGTTAAGCCAAGCTGGTCGCCTGCCATATTTACTATTCTTTCGACTCATTGGGATGGTTTGTCCCTGTAACCTCAACAGGGATTCCTTGAAATACAGCCAGCTCTCCTGGACTCCTTTCCCCTTCAAGTTAGTCCCCCAGGGGATCCTGGCCATCCGTTCCCTGAGGGAGTCGAAGTCTGCTTTCCTGAAGTCCAGGGTCCGTATCCTGCTGCTTACCTTTCTTCCCTGCGTCAGGATCCTGAACTCAACCAACTCATGGTCACTGCCTCCCAGATTCCCATCCACTTTTGCTTCCCCCACTAATTCTACCCGGTTTGTGAGCAGCAGGTCAAGAAAAGCGCCCCCCCTAGTTGGCTCCTCTAGCACTTGCACCAGGAAATTGTCCCCTACGCTTTCCAAAAACTTCCTGGATTGTCTATGCACCGCAGTATTGCTTTCCCAGCAGATATCAGGAAAATTAAAGTCACCCATGAGAATCAGGGCATGCGATCTAGTAGCTTCCGTGAGCTGCCGGAAGAAAGCCTCATCTACCTCATCCCCCTGGTCCGGTGGTCTATAGCAGACTCCCACCACTACATCACTCTTGTTGCACACACTTCTAAACTTAATCCAGAGACACTCAGGTTTTTCTACAGTTTCGTACCGGAGCTCTGAGCAGTCATACTGCTCCCTTACATACAGTGCTACTCCCCCACCTTTTCTGCCCTGCCTGTCCTTCCTGAACAGTTTATAACCATCCATGACAGTACTCCAGTCATGTGAGTTATCCCACCAAGTCTCTGTGATTCCAATCACATCATAGTTCCTTGACATCACCAGGACCTCCAGTTCTCCCTGCTTGTTTCCAAGGCTTTGTGCATTCGTATATAAGCACTTGAGATAACCTGTTGATCGCCCCTCATTCCCAGTATGAGGCAGGAGCCCTCCCCTCACAGACATTTCTGCCTGTGCTTCCTCCCGGTATCCCTCTTTCCCACTTACCTCAGGGCTTTGGTCTCCTTCCCCCGGTGACCTAGTTTAAAGCCCTCCTCACTAGGTTAGCCAGCCTGCTGGCAAAGATGCTCTTCCCTCTCTTCGTAAGATGAAGCCCGTCTCTGCCCAGCACTCCTCCTTCATGGAACACCATCCCATGGTCAAAGAATCCAAAGCCTTCTCTCCGACACCACCTGCGTAGCCATTCGTTGACTTCCACGATTCGATGGTCCCTACCCAGGCCTTTTCCTTCCACGGGGAGGATGGACGAGAACACCACTTGCGCCTCAAACTCCTTTATCCTTCTTCCCAGAGCCACGTAGTCCGCAGTGATCCGCTCAAGGTCATTCTTGGCAGTATCATTGGTGCCCACGTGGAGAAGCAGGAAGGGGTAGCGATCCGAGGGCTTGATGAGTCTCGGCAGTCTCTCCGTCACATCGCGAATCTTAGCCCCTGGCAAGCAGCAGACTTCTCGGTTTTCCCGGTCAGGGCGGCAGATAGATGACTCAGTCCCCCGGAGGAGAGAGTCCCCGACCACCACCACCCGCCTTCTCCTCTTGGGAGTGGTGGTCATGGAACCCCCAACCTCAGGACATCGCATCTCATGCCTTCCAACCAGCGGAGTCTCCTTCTGCTTTCTCGCCCCAGACATATCATCTGGTCCACTCTCCGCAACGGTACCTGCGGAGAGAACATGAAAGCGGTTAGTTACCTGTGTCTGTGTTACTGGAACCCGGACATTCCGCTTACCTCTTCTGGAGGTCACATGTTGCCAAGCTTCTTCACTGGCCTCTTGGCTCCTCTGTGCAACCTGTTCTATATCTTTAGAGCTTTGTGCCCCTAGAAGCCTATCCTGAGTTTTGTCTAGAAAATCCTCAGTTTCTCGTATGCAACGCAGGGTCGTTATCTGTTGCTCCAGACCTTCAATCTTCTCTTCCAGTATGGAGACCAGCTTGCACTTTGTACAGACAAAGTCGCTTCTGTCCTGTGGAAGAAAGACAAACATGGCACATCCAGTGCAGGTCACAACAGCTGAACCCCCCCCTTCCATATCACCTTCCTACTATGAGCTTCCTCAGAGCAGTTTGCAAGACGTAAGCCTTCCTGCCAGCTGGGGGGGGGCTCCCCCAGAATCTGAGCGGGGGAGGGACGGGGCAGCAGCGGAGGTCACCCCAGTGGCAAGTGGTTCGGCAGCGGCTACTGGAGGACTGAGGTGTACAAGCATTATCAGACACCAGGAGGAAGGTCCTATGCTGAGGCTAAAGAAGGGGTTGGGAGGAGGCCATGGGGACGTAGCCCAGGGAGTTGTAGCTGTCGCCCAGCTGTTCCAGGAGGCACTCTAGACAGCTGCATTCCACAGGGCCCTGGGCTGGAAACCAGAGTAGAGGGCGGGCCCGGGTTCCCCCCAAATCCTCCCAACTCCTGGTCAGACACAGGAGGAGTCGACCTGGACCGTGGGTTCAGAAAAACGGCCAAGCTGAGGGCTGCCGTGAAGCTCCAAGGTGAGCAAATCCGCCAATAAGCGCAAGACCCACCAAGGTAGAGGAGGAACTTTGTCACAAATCATAGAATATCAGGGTTGGAAGGGACCTCAGGACCTCAAGTCATGGAGACTGGCAGCCCCACCCACACCTTTAATGCCTCCTGCATGTTTTTGAAATGCCTTTTCTTGATGGCCCAGCACGGTGTACATGCCTAGCACCACTCCCTTGCGTGCAACTGCCCAACTGACCAGGCCAGCTCCATGCACTAGACCTTCCTGCCTGCAGGAGCCCGGAGAGACGGGATCACCTGGGCTTCCAGGAAGCAGAGGCTGTGCCGGCACAGCTACAGAACAGCTGTAGAAATGGGGCCATCTCTGACCAGAGTGCACAGGGGATGCAGGGGACAGCACATGACAGGGATCAGCAGCAGTGCCCCATGAAAGCAAAGGAACAGCAGCAGGCATATCAGAGCCAGGGCGGCCAACGATCCATCTGGCGCTGAGCCCCAGAGCTGCCAGCTTTACAAAAAGCTGCATGCCATACTTGGCAGGGATTCTGCCAGCACCCCACAGACCACAGTGGCCACCTCCAAGGACACCACGACAGAAACCATTCCTGTGAGCAGGGAGACATGGCAGCCGGGGGTTCAGCTATGCCATGAGCCAGGACCTGTTCAAGACTCCACTGCAGTCTAGCCTGTCCCTCCAGCTGGGCATGGACAATCCCTATGAGGGGGGAAGAACCTCAGGTAAGTGTGTGCATGCATGTTCTCTTGCAGCGTTTAAATGTAAAGGTGGCCTCCAGTCCAGCCCCACGTTAACAAGACATAGGTATCGACTTTTCATTGTTTTACTTGTACAAGAGTGATGGCAGTGCAACAAACTGCGGAGTAGCTGGCATGTACAGTTCATTCTTCTGTAGGGTTAGGCGGGGAGGCGGAGCAGTTTGTTTACATACTTAGGGATGTTCGTCTCATCCTCCTGAGACATCTCAATGACATGGCCATGGAGGTACTCTGCAATGCTCTTGCAATCTTCTCCTGAAGGTTTCATGGGATGGCAGCCTTATTTCCTCCTCCCTAGTAGGATTCTGTCCCATGCCACTCAGACATGAGTTCAGCTGGCTCTGTTGCAGTAAACAGGCTAGTGACATATGGGCCTCGGCAGCTTCAAGATGCCAGCAGCCGCCTTGCTTTCTTGTGCCACTGATACCCTCAGGAGTGAGAGAGCAGCTAACATCACCATCGCCTGTGGACAACAGTGCCAATATTCAGTGCCAGTGTCCTATGCTCATACCCATGGAAAGAGGACCCAACATTGTATTGTTTAATACAATCAAAACTCTTAGTGCCTTTCTCCTTTCCCACCCCCACCCCCCCACCCTTCATGGGCCATACTCACCATGGCTGGGCCTGGAGCCTGTGCTGTGCAGAGGCAAAGTGTCAATAAGCATGTCTTATTTTTTTTAAATGGGAATAAGGGAAGGGACTTCTGAAACTCCCAATTTCCATTGAGTGTGAATCCAAAAATACATCTGTTTGTTTTATCCGTTGCAGCCTTGGGGGTGCCCCCTCCACAGCCTTGAAATGCCTGATCCTGATGAGGAGAAAAACAAGGACTGGGGCGACATATTCAGCAAGATCCTGCAAGCTAGTGTTGCATTGGACTGCGAATAAAATGCCTGATGGGCCAACATGGCAATGGCATGGTGTGGGACAGAGTGATCAGGAGACAATGGAGAAAGACCCAGAAGCCCCAGCAGGAAAAGGAGAGGGAGACACACCAGGATATAAAGGAGCTTCTCAGGCAGCAAACACACATGCTACAGACTCTGCTTGACCTACAGATCCAACATTCACAGACTCGCCACCCGTTACAGTCCTTGGAGAACTCCAGTTTAGCAGTTCCCTACCCCATCCAACATCCCCCATCCCTATCCCTACCCCTCCATACTAGGGGACAGTACAGCTTCACATACAATGACCTGGGAGAACCATGGCCGGTGTATGTGTAGCCAAAAGGGACTATGTTTGTGCACTGAAATGGACAGAAATGTTTGCTGCCTTTCCAATTTTGAAGTTCTGCTAATTTATGGTAGAAGTTTGTTTTGATGGGTTTTTTTTTTTTCAAATAATAGAAATTTGAGTGGTAAAATCTGCTTTATTAGTTTCTACACTACATACTGTAGAATGCATAGCGATATTCAAAGCACCCAATACGGGTAAGTGTACAGCACCTCAGAATACAAATTAGTAAGAAAACACCGAGGCACATGTGTAAATGTACTGTAAGAACCGCCTAGTTCAGTAAAACAATGTAATGTTTATAAATCTTCAGCAAACACCTCCCAAATCCTTCCAGCACCCAAAGCTTCATGCCTGGAGAACAGTCTAGCACAGCACGTTGATAGGGCTGGCTGTTTAAGTGTTCTTTCAAAGCCTCACTCAACGACCTAACTTCATGCTGTGCTCTGATAATGGCCCCTGTGTCTGGCTGTTCAAACTCAGCGGACAGCTGCCTTAGCCTCCGCCCTCCACCTCGCAGCGACTTTTTCTGCCTTCCCTCACCAATATTACACAGGAGACAACAGGCAGCTATAACCATTGGGATGATTTTCTCATGTCAATCCAGTCTGCTGAGTAAACACCACCAGTATCTGATCAATCTGCCGAAAGTGCATTCAAATCCCATTCTGCCCCCACTGAGCTGGTAGTTGTATCTTTTCTTAGGTGCTATCAAGATGGCTGGTATGTGGCTTCATGAGCCAGGGGTAGGCCGGGCCTCAGGATCACTCCTGGCATTTCAATATTTCCAAGGATAACCCATTGGGGGCGGTGGGGGGAGAATGCCCCTGCTTGCAGCTTTCTGAACAGGCCTGTGTTCTTAAAGACGTGAGCATCGTGCACCTTCCCTGACCAGCTCACACTGATGTTGATGAAGCATCACCACTGACTGCATAACTATAGAAAACCAGCCCTCTGTGTTGATGTACTCTGTGGTAAGGTGGGTTGGGGCCAAATGAGGAATATATGAGCGATCACCCCCACTGTAGTCCGGGCACCCCACTGCTGCAAATCCATCCACGTTGCCCTGCACTTTGTCCTACATAGCAGGAGACAATTAAAGGCTCTCCACACTTGCATCACAGCAGCTCCACAGTGGATTTTCCAAGTTCACAATTATTTCCCGCTGCCCGCTATCAATCCGGCATTGCAAGCTTCCAGAGAGTGATCACGGCTCGCTTCCTCACTGTCAGTGCAGCGCATTCTGGTGGGTTGGGGTGAGCTCAGCACACAGTTCTAGGGATGTGGCCTTTCGCAGCCAAGAGTTCTGCAGCCAGTTTTCATCATCCCAACCCTGTATCACGATGCGCTCCCACCAGGCAGGGCTCATTTCACAGGGGCAGATGCAGTGTTCCATTGTCTGCAGCTGCTCTATCACCACCAGCCTTGAACGGGTTTCACTATGTCCCTTAGCAATCAGCCTTGGACGACATCGTCAAGGCCCATGTTGTTGCCGTTCCTCCTGCGGGTCTGTAAATGCCACAGGATCACTCAGCCTGCATTTTCAATGTTCATGAGAACAGTGTAGAGCCGTTCAGGCTCCCAGCTTCTGTCCGAGATGACAGAGGCCAAAAAGTGCTATGCGGGTTTGTGGGATCTTTTTTAAAAAATGTGCAAAAATGATGGGATCTGGATGTCCTAATGGGATGGCAAAAGTTGCATGCTGGGAACTTGACCCCTAGATTCCTGTGTAACTCATTTCTACCCCTCAACACATGAAAATTTCCCAAACGTCATTGCGCTGGCTGGTGGCGCACGGCACACTGGGATACCCCACTGTGGTGCACCACGCTGTGCAGACACACAAGCACACACAGTGAGTATATGCAGTGTGGGCACAAGCAGCCAAGTAGGTACACACACAAGCCATATAAAAACTCTGGCAGCGGTACACCAACGTAAATTGTGTCACCCAACATGTGAAGTGTAGGCATGGCCTAGCTGGGCGTTGTGAGGCTCGCCTGGGTGCACATCAGGCTTTCAGAAATCTGCACAGAATCGCATCATGCCGTCCTCCTCGGGGGGGGGCCAAGTTAGCAGGTTGTTTACATGTGTACAAACACACACAAGCTCACAGCGGCTGTTCGTCTTCCCAGGAGGGTGTTCACTTATGCACACATACACACACACACAAGATCACAGCTGTCCTGCCTCTCCAGAGGCTGTGTCCATTTCCCAGGGTCAATGAGTAGCTCACCAAGGGATCAGGGTAGGCTGAGCAGGATGATGAATCATGCCATAGTCCTACCTGAAAACAACGAAATAAACCTACAAGGCTGCCCTCCACCATCCCAAAGGGGCATGTTTTGGGGTAAGGCTGCTCCTCCCTCCATGAGCCAGGCTGGGCCACAGCCTCAGCCCCAGGAACCTCATGCAGCACCAGGCTGGTCTTCTGTCTCAGGCCCCCCCTGCTCTGACCATGTTCATGCAGGACAATCCTGTTGGGCACCGTTCCCTCCTCAGGACCTCACTAGGGCCTTGTCTTTTGGGTGGCAGCAGCATAGGTGGCTCTGGGATCAACTCCCATGCCTGTGCACCATGCTATATCCCTCGGCTACTGGGACGGTTCTCTCCTGTCTGCCAACTGGTGTCTCCCTTGCAGCGTGTAACAGGCACATCCCTCCACCACTACAGGCATCTTTCTAGCTAAGCCCCGCCCCCCCCGACCCCCACCACGACCACGACCACGTGGTCATAAAGAATTTCAACCAGCAAGACCCCTCCCCCCCCCCGGGGGTGGGGTTGAGGCCCCTTGTTTGAGGCAAGAATGGAGATGGAAGCTGTTTGTTTCCCATGGGTTACGTTTTCAAGACATGGGTTTCAGAGTCCAGCTGAATCGTTAGCCCAGACTAGGCGTTAATGGGTGACAGGCTTAAGAAATTTAACTCTGATATGACCAGAGCATCACCTTGCAAACGTAAGCCATCAGTTACACTTTGCTTGGGTGCCCCTGCCCTGGAGATGGGCTGGCCCAAAGCACCCGGTGGCTTTTTCTACCCATCTCTTTGGCCCAAGCAGTTTCCCAATATTCAGTGCCTTGCAACACTGTTTCCATGAGGAGAAGAAATGGCTGCTCCACGTCCTATATTTCTTTGTCTGGCAATAAACAGGATTGCAACAAACCCTGTCTCCATAGATGCAGCAGGAACAAACAGCAACAGGCAGTTTTCTTGCTCATGATTTCCTAGCTGGCTCCACCAGCCAGTCCTGTGCCTGAAGAGCTCTGGCTCTGCTTCCTCTCAGGGCAGCCCTCACCTCTGCTTCTCCCACTTTCCCGACCCTTTTTGCCTTATGCACAGTTGCGACCAGTCACTGCCCAGCTCCTGCATTTGCAAAAAGTCCTCAGACCCACATGACTGGCCAGTGCCTTGGGCAATGGCTTCTGTTTCCAGCTATCGCTACACAAAGGGGCATTTCATTGCTCCTTCATTTAGCCTGAATGAAGGGTGCTTGGTACACGCATTGACTTAACGCAGCACAGTGACTGATGGCAGCCATTAACACCTTCCAGTACTGCTATTCTCACAGAGAAAAGCCAGCAGAAAAGCACAGTTGTTCCCTCTCCAACTACAGTGACTTTCAAAGTGATTTCGCTCCAATGGACTCATTCATTTCTATTGCAGCAGCAGTTTGATCAAGGCTCCATCATAAGCCCTACACCGTATGTGACAGTCCCTGCCCTCGAGTAAGGAAGAATCCTATGCACCACTACAGGCTTGAGACCGACTAGCTAAGCAGCAGTTCTGCAGAAAAGGACCTGGGGATTACAGTGGATGAGACGCTGGATATGAGTCAACAGTGTGCCCTTGAATATGGCAGTGTGCCCTGGATATGAGTCAACAGTGTTTCCAAGACGGCCAATGGCATATTGGGCTGTATTAGTAGGAGCATTGCCAGCAGATCGAGGGACGTGATTATTCCCCTCTATTCGGCACTGGTGAGGCCTCATCTGGAGTATTGTGTCCAGTTTTGGTCCCCCCACTACTGAAGGGATGTGGACAAATTGGAGAGTCCAGCAGAGGGCAAAAAAAAATGATTAGGGGTCTGGGGCACCTGACTTACGAGGAGAGGCTGAGGGAACTATCTGCTGCCCCCAAGGAGCATGGAGCCTGTGCTCAGATCCTTCCCTTCAGCCCTTTGGAATTAGTGCCTCTGTGTCCCCCCTCCCCCTACAGAGCGAGTCCTCCTCTAGCTTCAGCTTTCATTAGGGTCCATCTCAGGTAGTTATTACACTCTCTGTGGGTCCCCCAGTGTTGTTCACCATTCCCAGGAGTGGGCAGGAGGGAATCGGTGGAGTGGAGGGGCCCCATGGTCAGTGGTAGATTCCACAACCCCCTGCCCCTGCAGCCTTTGAGTTGCCCACCCCCCAAACCCTGCCTCCCTTCTCTGTTTGCCTCAGTTCCTGAGAGAGATCCGGGCGCAGCTCAAAAGGGGACTGGTCTGTTCCTGATCTGGTCACCAGGGAATCCTGGCCCAGTAGCAGAGGGTGGGGAATTTCCCATTACTCATCTGCATACAAGACACTCCCTCTGTTGAGCCGCAGCTCTGGAGCAGGATAGACCCTCTGGCCCCATGGACACAACCTACTTAGTAGCAGTCATTTGGTTTGGGGCTTTCATGATGAGCCATCAGCTACAGCCCAGGGGCCAAGAGCTTCTCCCCTTCTGTAGTGTGAAGCCAAGCACTGGTCAGTGATGTACCCCAGGCAGCAGTGCACAGCTCTCCCCAGGTACTGCAGCAATGCTGACCCTTTGCTCTCCTAATAGCACAGGCCCCAGCTCCAAGCCCTGTTTCATCACAATAGTAACAAGGGGCTGGAGCGATTGATGGTGCTTAGACAGCCCCGTTACTGTAGAGTCACAATGCTCTGGGGGGCAGAGCTAGTATCACAGAGAGACCTAACGATGGGCACAGGGTGTCTGGTAGACAGAACTGAACTCAGATCTCCCCGCACCCAGGCTACCATCTAACCACTGGCCTGGCCAGTGGAGTCATCCCTCTCACCCCCTGGTGTGCCACCCTTCGGGTCAACGCCTTCACCTTCTGGTCATTCGCCTACACTCTTTGCTGGCCCCAAGAGTCCTGGACAGTCTTTGATGGCTCCCTGCCAGCCCCACCATTCTGCAATGGTCAGTGGCTAGTGCTTGAGGAGCCAGGTACCAGCTTCCTTCCCAGCAAAACCAGGGACACGAGGGGCTCTCCAGACTGCAGCCAGTGAGAGTTGCCCATACCAGCCTCTGGGTAGTGGCATCACCAGGCAGCAACTCAGAGGCTGCCAATGCATTTGTTCACTCGTCCGGTGCCATGGCAGGGCAACCTCCACCCCATCAGCAGGGGACGTTGTCACACCCTTTTCGTTAAATAAAGTGTAATACAAACACCCAGCAGCCACTGACACGCCTGGCCCAGCAGAGACTGCCAGGAGTCGGCTCGAACGCATGATGATTCACTCTCTGTCCCTGGAGACCTGCTGCTGGGATGGAGCTGCCCGCTGGAGCCTGCGTTTGCTGCAACCTCTGCCAGCGACTGGGGAGGTGAGTGTCGTGCTGGCTGCAGCGTTCTGGGGGTCCTCAAGAAGCAGGTCGTCAGGCTCATCCCTGGGCCTGTTCCATGTCTTCTCTACCTCCGGCAAGGCAGGCACACAGGGTGGTTGTGATGTGCGACCTCAGTGCAGCTGGCAGAGAGCGGCTACTGTAGCCAGTTGCAGGACACTTGCTTGGAGTCCAACATTCTCTCTCCCTTGCACTGGAGTCAACTGTTTGCCATCGTTCCACAGAGTTTCAGGCCCAAAGGAACCCGCAGACCATCTAGTCTCTGACCCCCTGCCTAGCACAGGCCATTCATTTTCACCCATTGAGCCCCTAGCTACATAGCTTGGGTTAGGCTGAAGTGTTGCAGCCCTCAGGAGACGAAACTGCTGTACGCCCTCAGCAGAGCCCAGGAGAGCCTGAGAAGCTTAGTCCATGCTACAAAGTGACGCTGACGTAAGTCACTGTGCATCGACTGATTTGTACTTGTGTCTACACTCAGATTTCTCTTTGGCTAACGTGAGCGTCCCATGATGGTGATTCAGTGAAAAAAAAAAAAAGCTCCCCAAATGGCACCGAGCCATGGACAACCCACTGAGGTTGATGCAGCGCAAACGTAGGCACTGCACGGCGAATGTTGCCCTAACGGTCCTGCCGCAGCTGTCCCTCAATGCCCAACAATGGCTGTTGTGTTGTGAGCCCACCGCCCAAGGGTCACAGAGAACAGAAGGACCCCTCCACCCACACTTAAAATAGCCACCCCGAATGACGGGTGGTAGCTTTATTGCCGGGAGCCACACTCTTGGCTATAAAGCTCCGTCTATACTGGCTTTTTTCAGCACTAAAACTTTTGTCTCTCAGGTGGGTGTTTTTTGACACCTCTGAATGACTAAAGTTTTAGCACTGAAAGTGGTAGTGTAGACTCAGCCTAAGGCAGCTTCCTGCCTGCCCACTCCACACCATTCTGGGAAGCAGCCGGCACATCCCTGCGGCCCTGCGGGGGCAGTCTCCACACGCTGCCCCTGCACCGAGCCACTGCCAGAGGGGTGTGCGGGTCGCTTTCGGGGGGCTGGCACCACCTGAGGTAAGCACCAACCCCCTGACCCCCTCCTGCACTCCAACCCCCTGCCCCATCCCAAAGCCCACACCCCACACCCAAACTCCCTCCCAGAGCCCGACACCTCACCCCTCCTGCGTCCCCACCCCCTGCGCCAGCCCCAGCCCAGAGCCTGCACCCAAACTCCCTCTCAGAGCCTGACACCTCACCCCTCCCGCACCCAAACTCCCTCCCACAGCCCAACCCCCCTCCCACACCGAAACTCCCTCCCAGAGCCTGCACGCAAGACCCCCTCCCCCACCCAAACTCCCTCCCAGAGCCCGACACCTCACCCCTCCTGCACGCAAACGCCCTCCCAGAGCCCAACACCCCTCCCACACCCCAACTCCCTCCCAGAGCCTTAGGCCGGGGGGACTTGGACCGGTTCTGGGCACCACCAAAAATTATCCAAACCTGCCGCCTCTGCTCATTGTGGCAGGTCTGTGCTGGGACTGGCGGGAAGGGGCACCTTTCCCCGCCATGGCGGGACTTGTGGGAAGGGGTGCCTCTCCCCGCTGCCACAGGTCCGTGCTGTGACTGGCGGGAAGGGGTGCCTCTCCCTGCTGCGGCAGGTCAGCACTGTGGGAGAGGCATCTCTCCCTGCCGCAGCCCTGAGCCCTTGCACTGGGCTTAATAGGCAGCTGCGCGGCCATGCAGCTCAGAGGGAATTTAGCCAGAGACCCCACCAGCACCTTGCAGAGTGCCTCAGAGGAGCCCAGAACCAAGACCCTGCTGTTAACAGTGAGACAGATAAGAAGGAGGGGGGACAGGCAGCAGGGGATCCAGCTATTCCACGACCCAGGACCAGTTTGCGACTCTTAGCCAGTGCTGCCAACCCAACATAGAAGAGCCTGATGAAGGGGATATGGATATAAATATAAATATTTAATAATAGGCTGTTCACTCTTGCCGAGGAAGGTCTAACACCATCCAATGGCTGGAAGCTGAAGCTAGACAAATTCAGACATGGAAATTACACTTTCATTTTTGACAGTGAGGGTAGTTAACCATTGGAACCATTTACTGTGGGTTGTGGTGGATTCTCCCTCACTGACAATTTTTAAATCAGGATTGGATGTTTTTCTAAAAAATCTGCTCTAGGAATTATTTTGGGGCAGATCTCTGGCCTGTGTCATACAGGAGGTCAAACTAGATGATCACCATGACCCCTTCTAGCCTTGACATTTATAAATAAGTACATGCATGCATTTTTCCTTACCATGTTTAAAGCCGATGCCCAGCCCAGCCACAAATTAACAAGACACTGGTATCGACTTTTCATTGTTGTACGAGAAGAGGCAGCGGGGCAACAATCAGAGGTAGAGTTACCTGCTTTTCATTACCCTATTGGGTTAGATGTGGAGGGGGCTCCAAGCAGAGCAGTTTGTTTACGCACATAGAGTTGTTCCTTTTATCCTCCGGAGAGATCTCAGTGAAACTTTCACAGAGATATTCTGCAATTTTCTCCCAAAGTTTCTAGGGATGGCTGCCTTAGTTCTTTCTCGGCAGTAGGTCGCTTTCCCACACCACTCTGGTACCATTATGGTAAACAGGCTAGCAGCATACATGCCCCAGCAGCTTTGGGACACCAACAGCAGCTCTGCCTTTCTCACCCTCATGATATCATTTAAAATCTCCATCACCTCTGGAAGATAGTGCCACTGATTGTACCCATAGACTAGGGAGAGAAATGTTATTGTTCCATGCAACAGAAAATTCCCTCCATCCCCATGGGCCACACTCAGTCTTACTGAGGCTCAAGAGTGTGCTGGGCAGAGGCATTGCAAAGCTGAAATGTCAATAAACATCTCTTATTAAAAGTTTTATGTCAATAAGGGAAGGGCATTTTGAAACATATCTTTCCCTTTCTGTTGTGATTGTAAATTCATGATATATCGATCTGTTTTAATCAGCAGTTGCTGCCTTGGTGGCCTTGAGCTGTGACCTCTCCACACCCGCAGAACGCCTGACCTTGAGGAGGAGGAGAAAGAAGAGAACTCAGGAGGAGATGTTCAGTGAGATCCTACAAGCCAGTGCTGCATCTGACTGAGAATACAGGGCCCAGAGAGTCGACATGGGGAAGGACAGAGCAGACAGGAGAAAGGCCCAGAGTCCCAGCAGGAAAAGGAGAGGGAGATTCACTAGGACACAATAGGGCTTCTCAGAAATCAAACACAAATGTTGCAGACCCTGGTTGATTTACAGGTCTAAAAATCCCAGACTCTCCACTCTTTGGGTAACCCCATGATAGCAGCTCCCTCCACCCCTTAACATTACACGTACATCATGGGCCACATCCTTACCCTACCACTCCATGCCAGGAGACAGCAAGGAAAGCCACAGCTTCACATACACCAGCTATGGTTCTCACAGGTCAGGGTATGCGTAGCCAGACCAGACTACAGTAATGCACTAAAGGGACTGGCACTGATCACTGCCTTTTCAGGTTTAAAGTTCTGTTCATTTATGTTGAAAGTTGGAGTTGAACTCTTCTTTTTGTTTTTTTGCACATTGTATTTCTAGACTGTATTTGCCACTTAAATTTCGATTTTTAAAAAATATGATTCTCTTTATTAGTTCACAACACATATTGCAGAATGCATAGCAATACCCAATGCACCCAGTACTTGTAAATGTGTAGCACTACAGAACTCATGGGTTCAAGAAAACACCCAGTCATATGTATAAATGTAAAGCAAGCACCATATAATTCATAGCTTCAGTAAAACACATCTAATATTTATAAATGTACAGCAAGCACTACACAAGCCCTGTCAGAACCCAAAGCTCCAGCGCCAGAGAATAGTCCAGCATAGACCACTACTGTGACTTGACAGCGCTCTTTCAAAGCCTCCCTCAACCACACAGCTCCACATTGAGCTCTTGTAACGGCCTTTGTGTCTGGCTGCTCAAACTCAGCAGACAGTTCCTGCACCTCCACCCAGTTGGCAACTTTTCCCCCTTTGCAGGACACAACAGGCAGCTATAACCATTGGGATGTTTTTCTCACTGAGATCCAACCTTGTGAGTAAACACCCCCAACATTCCTTCAGTCTACCAAACGCACATTCAACGGTCATTCTGCACCTGCTGAGCTGGTAGTTGTATCTTTCCTTGATGCTGTCCAGGTGGCCAGGGTAGTAAGGAATAGGCTGGGTCCCCCACAATTGCTGTTGGCATTTCAGTCTCACCAGTGGTAAGCTGTCAGTTGGGTAGGAATGTCCCTGCTTGTAGTTTTCTGATCAGTCCTGCATTCTTAAAGAGGTGAGTGTCATGCACTTTCCCTGACCAGCCAATGTTGATGCCAGGGAAGTGTCCCTACTGATCCACTAACACATGCATAACCAGAGAAAAGTGACAATTTCTGTTGATGTACTCTGTGGCAAGGTGGGTGGGTGCCAAAAGAGAGTTATGCATGCCATCTATCATGCCCCCTGCAGTTCGGAAACCCCATTGCTGCAGATCCATCTACTATAATCCTGCACATTGCTGGTAGTCACAGTCCTATATAGCAGAAGGCAATTAATGGCCCTGCACACTTGCATGACCAGGGCTCCCACTGTAGAGTTTAGAATCATAGAAGATTAGGGTTGGAAGGGACCTCAGGAGATTATCTAATCCAATCCCCTGCTCAAAGCAGGACCAACACCAACTAAACCACCCCAGCCAGGGCTTTGTCAAGCCAGGCCTTAAAAACCTCTAAGGATGTAAATTCCACCACCTCCCTAGGTAACCCATTCCAATGCTTCACCACCCTCCTAGTAAAATAGTGGTTCCTAATATCCAACCTAGACCTCCCCCACTGCAATTTGAGACCATTGCTTCTTGCTCTGTCATCTGCCACCACTGAGAACAGCCTAGCTCCATCCTCTTTGGAACCCCTCTTCAGGTAGTTGAAGACTGCTATCAAATCCCCCCTCACTCTTCTTTTGTGCAGACTAAATAAGACCAGTTCCCTCAGCCGCTCCTTGTAAGTCATGTGCCCCAGCCCCCTAATCATTTTCGTTGCCCTCCGCTGGACTTGCTCCAATTTGTCCACATCCTTTCTGTAGTGGAGGGCCCAAAACTGGACGCAATACTCCAGATGTGGCCTCACCAGTGCCGAATAGAGGGTAATAATCACTTCCCTCGATCTGTTAGCAATGCTCCTACTAATACAGCCCAATATGCCATTAGCCTTCTTGACAACAAGGGCACACTGTTGACTCATATCCAGCTTCTCGTCCTCTATAATCCCAAAGTCCTTTTCTGCAGAACTGCTGCTTAGCCAGTCTGTCCCTAATCTGTAGCATTGGATGGGATTCTTCCTTCCTAAGTGCAGGACTCTGCACTTGTCCTTGTTGAACCTCATCAGATTTCTTTTGGCTCAATCCTCCATTTTGTCTAGGTCACTCTGGACCCTATCCCTACACTCCAGCGTATCTACCTCTCCCCACAGCTTAGTGTCATCTGCAAACTTCCTGCGGGTGCAATCCATCCCATCATCCAGATCATTAATGAAGATGTTAAACAAAACAAGCCCCAGGACCCACCCCTGGGACACTCCACTTGATACCGGCTGCCAGCTAGACATCGAGCCATTGATCATTACCCATTGAGCCTGACAATCTAGCCAGCTTTGTATCCACCTTATGGTCCATTCATCCAATCCATACTTCTACAACTTGCTGGCAATTATACTGTGGGAGACCATATCAAAAGCTTTGCTAAAGTCAAAGTATATCACATCCACGGCTTTCCCCATATCCACAGAGCCAGTTATCTCATCATAGAAGGCAATCAGGTTGGTCAGGCATGACTTGCCCTTGGTGAATCCATGTTGACTGTTCCTGATTCCCTTCCTCTCCTCCAGGTGCTTCAAAATGGATTCCTTGAGGACCCGCTCCATAATTTTTCCAGGGACTGAGGTGCAGACTGACCTGTCTGTCGGTCCCTGGATTCTCCTTCTTCTCTTTTTTAAAGATAGACAGTATATTTGCCTTTTTCCAATCATCCAGGAGCTATCCCGATTGCCACACATTTTCAGAGATAATGGCCAATGGCTCTGCAATCACATCAGCCAACTCCCTCAGCACCCTTGGATGCATTGCATCCGGCCCCATAGACTTGTGCATGTCCAGCTTTTCTAAATAGTCCTTAACCTGTTCTTTCACCACTGAGGCTGCTCACTTCCTCCCCATACTGTGCTGCCCAGTGCAGCAGTCTGGGAGCTGGTCTTGTCTGTGAAAACCAAGGCAAAAAAAGCATTGATTATGTGACGGGTTCGGTCACAGAGACCCCCTTGGGACTGTCACCTGATGTGCTGAAATTACTTCTGAGCCCATTTTCCCTGCCAGCTTGGGACTCCAGAATCCTGCCTTGTTGAGCCAGACACACTAGCCTGCTGCAACACAGACCCAGGGTCTGGGCCAAGTCCCCAGAGCTGCAGACTTTAATCAAAAACTGCTCAGCAGGTTTCCAATCTCCAGCACCCAGACACCCAGCTCCCAATGGGATCAAAACCCCAAATAAATCCGTTTTACTCTCTGTAAAGCTTATACAGGGTAAACTCATAAATTGTCCACCCTCTATAACACCAATAGCGAGATATGCACAGCTGTTTGCTCCCCCATATATTAATCACTTACTCTGGGTTCATTAATAAAGAACAAAAGTGATATTATTAAGTATAAAAAGTAGGATTTAAGTGGTTTCAAGTAATAGCAGACAGAACAAAGTAAGTGACCAAGCAAAATAAAGAAAAAACATGCAAGTCTAAGCCTAACACATTAAGAAACTGATTACAGGTAATATCTCACCCTCAGAGGTGTTCCAATAAGCTTCTTTCACAGACTAGACTCCTTCCTAGTCTGGGCCCAATCCTTTCCCCTGGTACAGTCCTTGTTAGTTTCAGCAGACATCTTAGGTGGAAACTAGGGGTTTTCTCATGACTGGCAGCCACCTTTGTTCTGTTCCACCCCCTTTTATAGCTTTGGCACAAGGTGGGAATCTTTTGTCTTTTTGGGTCCCTCCCCCTCCTTTTTTATTTTATTTTGATTTAATTTTTATTTGATTTAATTTATTTGATTTAAGATGGATTCCAGTATCAGGTGATATGACATGATCACATGTCCTGTGAGACCCCCAGCCTTCATTCTTCCTGGGCTGGCCCACACATACACAGAAAGGTTTGCAAGTAAATAGAGCCATTTACAACCAATTGTCCTAGTCAATGGGAGCCATCAAGATTCTAAACCACCATTAATAGCCCACACTTTGCATAATTACAATAGGACCTCAGAGTTATACTTCATATTTCTAGCTTCAGATACAAGAATGATGCAGACATACAAATAGGAGAAATATATTCAGTAGGTTATAACCTTTGTTATGATACCTGTGACAAAGCTCCGACCTTGTCTCAGTGGGTCCTGCACTTCCAAGATGATTTACACTAGCCTCAGAGTCTCACTGTGACCCTCCATGTAGCCCTTCTCTCTCTAAAGGCAAGGGTCACAGCTTACTGAGCCATTTTCATCATAAGCCAGCAAGGGAGGTGGGAAGAAGCAACCCGCCCTCGCACAGTCTCTGTTGTCCCACAGTCTCTGTGATTAATTGTGGAGAGTGGGGGAGAGAACCCAGGCCCACCCTCTACTCCGGGATCCAGCGCAGGGACCCTAATAGTAGCAGCTATTGGTAGCTGACCTTTTGAAACAGGACGAGTACAATTCCCTGAGTCACTTCCCCACAGCAGCCCCCACTTCCTCAATATGTACTTCACCCTTACCTCATGGCCTCCTTCCTTGTGCCTGATAGGGTTTGAACTGCCCAGTTTCTCCAGCAGTGCAGCTTCCTCCTACAGCTCCTGCCACACATGCCTCACTGACTAACTTGGAGGCTATTAACTAGTTCCAGCCAGCCCTTGATTGGCTTCTGGTGTCTCAATCAACCTAGCTATCTCCACTGCTTTCTAGAAGGATCTTAATTGGCCCCAGGTGTCTTGATTAACCTGGAGCAACTGCCATTTGGTTACCATGGTACCAGGGATTTTATTTAGCTTGGGGCTAACATACCTGTTCCTCACTACTTTCCTGTAACCATCTGGCCTTGCCCCGTCACATACCTTACAAGAGACCTTTTGCATAAAAGCATATTCCAGTTACATCATATTCACACTCATAAGCATATTTCCATAAAACACATAGAGTACAACGTCCAGAGTACTTCAGCTTTTTCCACATCATCTGTCACTAGGTTGCTTCCCCCATGGTGGGAACCAACTGAGAGTGCTAATTCAGGACAAATTGCTTAAAGCAGGGAAGTTACAGCCCAAGGCTGGGGTTTTTCCACCTCTAAGGCAAACCAAACCAGCCAAACAGAGCATACTTTGGTCTCACCACACTGGCTAATCACAAGTCACACAAGCAATTCCCTTAGACACTCCAGTTTCCCAGTATCTCCACCAGTGCCACTCGTTACGGGGATAAATGGTTATGAAAACCAATACCCCAGTAAAAGAAAAAAGGTTCTCTCGATCTCAAAGGATCAAGCCCCAGACCCAGGTCAATATACAAATCTGATCTTACCCACAAATCACGCTGTTGCCAATCCTTTAGAATCTAAAATCTAAAGGTTTATTCATAAAAGGAAAGAAATATAGATGAGAGCTAGAATTGGTTAAATGGAATTAATTACATACAGTAATGGCAAAGTTTTGGTTCAGGCTTGCAGCAGTGATAGAATAAACTGCAGGTTCAAATCAAGTCTCTGGAGTACATCCACAGTTGGGATGGGTCATTCAGTCCTTCGTTCAAAGCTTCAGTGTAGCAAAGTTCCTCCAGAGGTCAGAAGCAGACTTGAAGACAAGATGGAGGAGCTGCAGCAGCTTTTTATAGTCTCTTGCCATGTTCTCTTTCTTTCTTTGTCCCAAAGACAAGCTGTCCATCACATGGCATGGAAAAACCTCAGAGTTCTGTCCATAGGCATGTCCCTGCATACCTTGCTGAGTCATAAGGCGAGTATGCCTTCTCTCAATGGGTCAGTTGTATAACTGATGGTCCTTAATGGGCTATCCAGTAGGCTAGGAAGAACTGACACCAACTTGTCTGGAGTGTTCCCCAGAAGCATAGCACAAGTTTGAAATACAGACAGTAGAGCGCCAATATTCATAACTTTAACTATAAAAATGATACACACATATAGACAGCATAATCATAACCAGCAAACCATAACCTTGTCTTAGACACCTCATTTGACCCCCTTTATACAAGATTTGGTGCCACTACAGGACTTTGGTTGCAACAATGATCTGTACGGTCCCAGCTTATGTCAATAATGTCACACCATGGTACCAGGGATTTATTTAGCCTGGGACTAACATACCTGTTCCTCACTACTTTCCTGTAGCCATCTGACCTTGCCCCGTCACATACCTTATAAGAGACCTTTTGCATAAAGCATATTCCAGTTACATCATATTCACATTCATAAGCATATTTCCATAAAACATATGGAGTGCAATGTCACAGAGTACTTCAGCTTTTTCCACATCATCTGTCACTAGGTTGCTTCCCCCATTCAGTAAGGGTCCCACACTTTCCTTGACCTTCTTCCTGTTGCTAACATACCTGTAGAAACCCTTCTTGTTACTCTTAACGTCCCTTGCTAGCTGCAACTCCAGTTGTGATTTGGCCTTCCCGATTGCACCCCTGCATGCTCAAGCAATATTTTTATACTCCTCCCTAGTCATCTGTCCAAGTTTCCACTTCTTGTAAGATTCCTTTTTGTGTTTAAGCTCACAGAATATTTCTCTGTTAAGCCAAGCTGGTCACCTGCCATATTTGCTATTCTTTCTGCACATCATGATGGTTTTTTCCTGAGCACTCAATAAGGCTTCTTTAAAATATAGCCAGCTCTCCTGGACTCCTTTCCCCCTTTAGCCTCCCAGAGAATCCTGCCCATCAGCTCCCTGAGGGAGTCAAAGTCTCCTTTTCTGAAGTCCAGGGTCTGTATTCTGCTGCTCTCCTTTCTGCCTTTTGTCAGGATCCTGAACTCGACCATCTCATGGTCATTGCTGCCCAGGTTGCCACCCACTTCTACTTCCCCTACCAAATTCTTCCTTGTTTGTGAGCAGCTGGTCAAGAGGAGCACAGCTTCTAGTTGGTTCCTCCAGCACTTGCACCAGGAAGTTGTCCCCAACACGCTCCAAAAACTTCCTGGATTGTTTGTGCATTGCTGTATTGCTCTCCCAGCAGATGTCAGGGTGATTGAAATCCCCCATTAGAACCAGGGTCTGTGATCTGGAAACTTCTGTTAGTTGTCCAAAGAAAGCCTCGTCCACTTCATCCTCCTGGTCTGGTGGTCTATAGCAGATGCCCACCACGACACTACCCCTGTTGCTCTCACCTCTAAACTTAACACAAAGACTCTCAACAGGCTTTTCTCCAGTTTCATACTGGTGTTCTGAGCCAGCATACTGCTCTTTTACATACAGTGCAACTCCTCCACCTTTTCTCCCCCACCTGTCCTTCCTGCACAGTTTATATCCCTCCATAACAGTGCTTGAGTCATGTGAGTTACCCCACCAAGTCTCTGTTATTCCAATCACACCATAGTTCCTTGACTGTGCCAGGATTTCCAATTCTTCCTGCTTGTTTCCCAGGCTTCTTGTGTTCATGTACAGGCACCTAAGATAACTGACAAATTGCCCTACTTTCTCAGTATGAATCAGGAGGCTTCCCCTGTTGCACCCTCCTCCTTGTGTTTCCTCCCAGTATCCCACTTACCTCAGGGTTTATGTCTCCATCCCCCGGCGAACCTAATTTAAAACCCTCCTCACTAGGTTAACAAGCCTGCCTGCGAAGACGCTCTTCTCTCTCTTTGTTAGGTGGATTCCATCTCTTCCTAGCAATCCTTCTTCCTGGAACAACATCCCATGGTCAAGAATCCAAAGCCCGCTCTCCAACACCACCAGTGTAACCATGCATTTACTTCCACAATTCGATGGTCCCGACTTGGGCCTTTTCCTTCAACCGGGAGGATGGACGAGAACACGACTTGCACCTCAAACTCCTTTATCCTTCTTCCCTGAGCCACATAATCTGCAGTGACCTGCTCAAGGTCATTCTTGGCAGTATCATTGGTGCCCACATGGTGATGTTAGCCCAGAGTGACCCCTTCCCAGCCCTCTCACCAACGAAGGTTAAAGGGAATGCATGGCTGGGGTGTATCCCCATGAAGAACATCCCTGGCAGCAGCACTGGTATCACATTAGAGCCCCTCTAGTTCCCAGCTGGGGCAATGGGATATATACCACCTCCTCCATCCAGCACATGGGTTTGTGCTTCCAGAACAGCTGCTGGTGCCATAGAATGTACTGGAGGCTAATGTTTGGGGAGCCCACAGGCAGAACCACCAATGAGAGAGGCAAGGAGATTTTTGTAGCCATTAAGCAGCACGGGGATGGGATGTCAGGTACCTCTGGTTTCGAGACCAGGCCCGTGGGGTCACCGAGAGAGAACCTTACCCCCTGTGCTGCTGCACTTGAGAGCTGATAAGGAACCTACAGCTGATAACCCACAAACAGAGGCTGTGCGTGGTGACTCAGCAGGATCAGCTGTTTAGCAGCAGACCACTGATTGGACACCATTTAGCATAAAGCTTCTTGCTCCTGCCACACTAGTTACTGGGCCTGCTGCTGACCAGACCCCTGAGACCACGTTTCTGCCTCCTCGCCTGGTTCCCGTTCCTTGTTCTTGTTCCCTCGCCTGGTTCTTGTTTCCGGTTCCTGCTTCCTCACCCTAACTCCAGTTGCTGACTCTGGCTAGACCTTGGCATGGCTCCTGCCTCCAACTCCAGTTTTACCCTTGGCATGGCTTCTGACCACGACCCCAATGCCACTCCGGGCTCTGACCACTAGGTCAGACCACCCAGGTTACAGGCCCTGACAGTTTGCTCAGACCATTCTTGGACTCTTCTGGGACTTTTTGCTGAACCCCTGGACTGAGTACAGACATTGCTGAGGCTCCCACTTCACTGATGCCCCAGGACCTGTACATCCACAGGAACAGGTCACTGTCCTCTAGGCTGAGAACCAGAAGCAGAGGAATCAAGTACAGCATCTGCAAACCGAAAATTGCTCCCAAGTTGCAACACTTGGGACAGCTTTGGGTACCCACATATCTCCCATTACAACACCAGCTTGGGGGACCAGCCCCAGAGCTTCATTACCAGGGAGATAGGATGGCACCTGCAGCAAGTTTCATGGGTTTATTATCCAGTGAAGACTCCTGTTTAGGCCCCAGGAATATGCCATGGACCAGGTCAAGATGGGGCAGGTACTTAGCTTGTTTATGGGGGAAGCCCTAGAACGGGCCTCTCCCCTTCTAGCGCAGAGCCACTCAGAGCTGACCAATTGGGATTCTTTCCTGCATGCATTTGCCACCATTTTTGATGACCTGTGTAAAGCTCACACAGCAGAGACCAACTTACGTAAGCTTCAGCAAACTCTGGTGTCAGCCCCTTCCTATGCCACACAATTTAGATGCTTGCCTGCAGACACCACACAGAATGATGTCACACTCCTCCATCAGTTTCGGCTCAGTCTCTGCAATGAATGAAAGGACAAGCTGGCATGGGCAGACCCTCCTGCCAGGTTCAAGGCCTTTATCAGGTCAGACACCATATTTCATGAACGACAACTGGAATGCATGAAGCCCCCATCTACATTCCACACTTTGTCAGAGCTCATGCAGATAAACGAGGGGCAGCCCCTCCTGGAGCACCCGAGACAGAAAATCTCTGTTTCTACTGTGGAAGAGCAGGACTTCCAGCATCCATATGCCCTGTCAAAATCTCTGCCAGCCCTGCAATTGTGGATCCTGCAGAACAAGCAGACCTTTGCAGTGCAAAGAGCCTTGATTGACTCAAGAGCAGGGGATAATTTCATGGCCTTTTTCATAGCCCAGGTTCTCTTTCCCATCTAGCTTCTGTAGGGAGAACCATCTTCCAGTTTAAGAATCTGGTATCCTAGAACCCAAGCTGGAGAACCCTGATCTAAGAACGCAGAGCGCCCCCCACACGGTGGCCACTCTATTGGATCCAGAAATGCCAATTCTCCATGATGAACCATGCCTTCCCATAAAATACCAACAGTACCAGATGTTTTCAAAAAATGAAATGCAGACGCATTACCCCTGCATCATGATTACAAATGTTCCACAGACCTTCAACCTGGAGCTAAAATTCCATTCAGAACTATATATTCTATGTCTGAGCTAGAGTTAGCAGCCTTAAGAGAGTACATCCAGGAAACCTAGACAAAGACTTTATCTGCCACTCTACTTCCACCACAGGTGTGCTGGTACTTTTCATTAAAAAGAAAGACAGTTCCCTAAGACTTTGTATGGATCACAGGGCACTTAACTAAATAACTATGGAATTGTTACCCATTGCTATTAATTCCAGAGCATTTGGATAGAGAATGGTTGGCCAAGATATTCACCCAATTGGATTGCAGGGGACCATGTAACCTAGTTTCCACTTGGGTGAGGTATGAGTGGAAGACAGCCTTTAGAAATAGGCCTGGGTATTTTGAATATCTAGAATATCTAGAATATATATATTCAGCCCCTGCCACCTTTCAGTTCCTAATTAACAACATACTTTGAGACATCCTAGACTACTATGTGGTCACAAATCTAGATGATATCTTGATCTACTCCAGTGACCAAGCAAGCCATGACCACCACATCTGTGAGGTTCTGACAAGATTGCGGCAGCATGGGTTATATACAAAACTGGAGAACTGCAGAACTTCTGCAGGCAGAAACAAACAGTGCAAAGCACCTGAATGAGGGAGGAGAGGAGACTCGGTGTTGGCTACCTGGAGCTAAGGGTGATACAGAACGGCATCTGAGTCCTCACATCGTTACTGCACAACACATTGGCCATGCCACAGATCAGTGAGCAAGGAGGAACGAAATATCCTCTCCCCCCTGTTCAGGCAGAGATCATCATCCGTACTTCTCTGCACCCTAAAAGGGAAGCTGAGTACCAAAGCAGATTGGCTTGAGCAATCAGTCAGTGGGCTCGAGCTCCTTTGCCCAGTGCTTTGGCTAAATGTATCCATTTGCATCCATGAGATATTCATCTCCAGGAGGTGAGATCTCACAGCATCCACTGCTCCTGTTCTGTCTCAGGTACAGCCAGAGTTATTGGTATCCCTTCCATCCAGTGTTTATGCTGTCCCAGATCCTCCAGAAGATCAGGGAGGGGAGAGCAAGGGTAAGTCTGGGTGCTCTTTATTGACCAAGGAGACAGGATTTCTCTGGCTTGATCAACCCTGCATCAGGCCCTCCTGTCTTCCTTCTTCACAGAGAGGTTCCATTATTGCAAGAACCAGCTCACTAGGACAATCCAGAAAGACAAAGTTGAGCTGTCTGGCATTTGGAAGGAGACAAAGGACTGAAGAATATCCAGGCAAGTCTATTTCTGCTGTTCTGGCATCTAGAAGAGTCAGCCAACAGCACTGACTCAAAACTAGGACAAGTTCCAGGAGCTGATGTAACAAGCCCAAGTGTCTCCAGCTAAGGCCCTGGTAGGAGGCAAGATGGGCCAATGATTGAGGCATGAGCTAAGGACTTGGGAGACCTGGGTTCAATTCCCGCCTCTGCTATGAGTTTCCTGTGTGACCTCAGACAAGTCACGTCTGTCTATGCCTCAGTTTCCCCATCTGTACAAAGGGGACTTTTCCATAGTCCATAGCCCTACCCTGCCTCCCAGGGGTGAGGAGATGATAAGAACATTAAAGAGTGTGAGGTGCATTCAGGGAGGATGTGACATTCTACACCTTGTGGGAGTGTGCTGTAACACCCATATTCTTCATTTTCATATAATCGTGATCTTACATATAAAGCAGGCCTTGTAAGGTATCAGGGGAAAGGTTATGATCTGCTGAAAGTCATTTCTCTATCCATATATGTCTATCATTAATGCACATGAAGTTATGAGAATTGTATTGTATGGTTGTCATTAAAACATGCTGTAAGTTGCGGGAATCAGCCAGATATTAGCTGCCCAGAGGCAACAGCAAGGAAAGTAATCAACACCCGAGTGGGGTGTCAAACGACCCATCAACAGCCATTGTCCAGCAAAGGAGCTACAATGCAATAACTCAACTGCATGAGGCCCCACCTGGGGAATTGCTCAACCTTGCTTGGGGAGACTAAGTAATGCTCACCTGACTCTGAAGGGCAGAGTTACTTTGTCATATCAACACCTTTTCCAATGCCAGTATATCTTTTTTGAGATGAGGAGACCACATCTCTACACAGTATTCAAGATGTGGCCATACCATGGATTCATATAAGGGCAATAAGATATTCTCCGTCTTATTCTCTATCCCTTTTTTAAGGATTTCTAACATAGTTTGCTTTTTTGACTGCCACTGCACACTGCGTGGACGTCTTCAGAGAACTATCCACGATGACTCCAAGATCTTTTTCCTGATTAGTTGTAGCTAAATTAGCCCCCATCATATTGTATGTATAGTTGGGGTTATTTTTTCCAATGTGCATTACTTTACATCTATCCACATTAAATTTCATTTGCCATTTTGTTGCCCAATCACTTAGTTTTGTGAGATCTTTTTGAAGTTCTTCACAGTCTGTTTTGGTCTTAACTATCTTGAGCAGTTTGGTATCATCTTGCAAACTTTGCCACCTCACTGTTTACCCCTTTCTCCAGCTCATTTATGACTAAGTTGAATAGGATTGGTCCTAGGACTGACCCTTGGGGAACACCACTAGTTACCCCTCTCCATTCTGAAAATTTACCATTTATTCCTACCTTTTGTTCCCTGTCTTTTAACAAGTTCTCAATCCATGAGAGGATCTTCCTTCTTGACTCATAGAATATCAGGGTTGGAAGGGACCTCAGGAGATCATCTAGTCCAACCCCCTGCTCAAAGCAGGACCAATCCCTAAAAGGCCCCCTCAAGGATTGAACTCACAACTTTGGGTTTAGCAGGCCAATGCTCAAACCACTGAGCTATCCCTCCCACAGTCTCTTCCTTGCACTCTCCTCTCTGGGAGGCGCTCAGATGCCCCCCGGGTAACAGGCGCTCATGTAAGAAACTGGATCGATAGAAGAGGAAGGGGCTCCAATATGTCTGTCCCTGCTGTGTGGTCCATTTCCTCCCCGCGCCAGAGCCCCTGCCATTCAGGCAGTGGCAAGAGCAGGGGCGCCAGTCCCAAAGAGGTTTCCTGTCCTGCTTCTGCTAGTCAGTCCCAAGTGCACTGCTTGGGGGGCACCCACTGAGCCAGGGTGGTGGTTCCTGGCAAGGCACAATGCTTTCTCAAGAGCAATCACAGCCCGTTCAGTGCTGGGGACAAGTCATAGGGGGATGGCTGTGGTTTCTCACTCCTTTCTCGTATTCTTCATATCTCTGGCAGGAAGCTGTTGAGTCTGGTTTCGCTCTGATGTGAGGCTCCCTGCAGCAGGTACGGCCTGCCCAAGCCCTGTATGCACCCAGGGAAGGAGTCACTTTACGGGAGGTGTCATGCAAAGGAGCCACAAGCAGCAGATGCCCCCAGGCAACAAGTAGCGCCCATACTCGCCCTGACCCCCCGCCCAGGGGTCAGCTTTAGTTAGTTTAGTACAACAGTAGGGTGACCAGACAGCAACTGTGAAAAAACGGGACGGGGGTGGGGGGTAATAGGCACCTATATGAGAAAAAATCCCAAAAAATGGGACTGTCTCTTTAACAACGGGACAGAAGGTCACCCTATACAACAGCAAAATAAGGCTGAGATTTTCAAAGCAGCCTGATTTGAATACTCCGTTCCCATTACGTTTCCACATGACAACTTAATTTACGTAAGAGCCTTTGGTGAGGGACCTACCGGGGAGAGGCTGTTCTAGATTTGATTTTGACACATAGAGAGGAACTGGTTGAGAATTTGTAAGTGGAAGGCAGCTTGGGTGAAAGTGATCATGAAATGGCAGAGTTCGTGATTCTAAGGAATGGTAGGAGGGAAAACAGCACAATAAAGATAATGGATTTCAAGAAGGCAGACTTTGGCAAACTCAGGGAATTGATAGGTAAGATCCCATGAGACACAAGTCTAAGGGGAAAAAACAGTTCAAGAGAGCTGGCAGATTTTCAAAGAGACCTTATTAAGGGCACAAGAGCAAACTATCCCACTGTGTAGGAAAGATAGGAAGTATGGCAAGAGACCACGCTGGCTTGACCAGGAGATCTTCAATGACCTGAAACTCAGAAGAGAGTCCTACAAAAAGTGGAAACTAGGTCCAATTACAAAGGATGAATATAAACAAATAACACAAGTATGTAGGCCAAGGCACAAAATGAGATTCAACTAGCTAATAACAAAGGGTAACAAGAAAACATTCTACAAATACATTAAAAGCAAGAGGAAGATCAGGGACAGGGTAGGCCTGTTTCTCAATGAGAGGATGGGGGGAAACAATAACTGAAAATGTGGAAATGGCAGAAGTACTAAATGACTTTTTTGTTTCAGTTTTCACCAAGAAGGTTGGTGGTGATTGGACATCTAACATAGTGAATGCCAGTGAAAATGAGGTAGGAGCAGAGGCTAAATTATGGAAAGAACAAGTTAAAAATTACTTACTCAAGTTAGATGTCTTCAAGTCACCAGAGCCTGATGAAATACATCCTAGAATACTCAAGGAGCTGACTGCAGAGATATCGGAGCCACTAATGATTATCTTCAAAAAGTCATGGAAGACGAATGAGATTCCAGAGGACTGGAAAAGGGCAAATCTAGTCCCAATCCATAAAAAGGGAAATAGGGACAACGTGGGGAATTACAGACCAGTCAGCTTAACTTCAGTACCTGGAAAGATAATGGAGTAAATAAGCAATCATTTGCAAACACCTAGAAGACAATAAGCTAATAAGTAACAGTCAGCATGGGTTTGTCAAGAACAAATCATGTCAAGCCAAACTAAGAGTTTTCTTTGACAGGGTAACAAGCCTTGTGGATGGGGGGGAAGTGGTAGATGTGGTATATCTGGACTTTAGTAAGGTTTCTGATACTATCTCGCATGACTATCTCATAAACAAACTAGGGAAATACAACCTAGATGAGTGGTCCCCAAACTTTTTACCTCATACTCCCCTCTTACGCCGTCCACATCCTCCTTTCCTCCCCCACCCCAAAAGCTGGGACTGGGAGTGGGGCCAGTGCTGGGGCTGGACACGGGGCCACGAGCGGAGCCATGGCTGGCGGTGGAGCTGTGGCTGGGCTGGGAGCCAGGGGGCTACCCTTTATCGATAAAATCAAGTGCTATGTGGAAGTGTTAGCAGGGAAGTTCCACTAAGCCAGCTGCTGTCCCCAGCAGTGTGTCACCTGCAGCATGGTTCTTGTTTTGTTCCCTACACTGCAACAGAAGCCCAAACAAAATAAACATGCCTGCATCATGCCCTGGAGCTTCCCACTGAAGCAACTTCCCAGCATCTTCAAGTTCACGCACGACCCCTCCCCCTATCAATCCTGCTACCACTGGGTCTTGCAGGCCCACTGAAAAACTCAGAGGGCTAATGAGCCCATCTCCGCCACCCAGCCTTCCTCAGGGCCCCCAGCTGCAACCAGTTATGATTATTTCCCCCACCACAACCCTGGGGCTGAGTCAAAGGGTAAGAGGTGATTTGTGAATGGTACCCCACAAGCTAGCCTCCCCACTACACAACGCTCTTCCCTCCCATCCCATCCCACAATCTGTTCTCTCCCTGTTCACAGAACCGCCCCACCCCAAAAATAGTTCCCCCAATTCTCTTTCCCTCTGGAAAACCAATTCCTGCCACCACACAATAGACTCCAAAAATTAGTTCCCACAATCCCACCCCCGCAACAGAATAGCCCCTCCTTCCCAACAGCCAATGATCGCCATGATCAGTTCTGTCTCCCCCTCCCATAGGGCTGTCTCAGTGACACCAGTTCTCACAAGTCTTGCAATATTTGGTGTTTTTTCCCCCAAAGCCCCAGCTTCTGGAGTCACAAGACTGAGTGAGAACAGCAGCACCCTTTACTTTAAAAAAAAAATGAGGCCTGGTCTACACCTAGAACTTAGGTCAACCTAGCTACGTCGCTCAGAGCTGTGAAAAATTTTGTGCCCTGTACGACATAGTTAGATCAACCTAACTGCCACTGTGTACTCACGTAGGTCGATGGAAGAATTCTGCCACTGACCTTGCTACTGGCTCTTAAGGGTGTGGATTTACTACAGTGACGGAGAAACACCTTCCGTTGTTGTAATGTCGACATTACAGCAGCAGGGGCGCAGTGCTTGTAGTATAGACACACCCTAGGTCTCCAGCTCCCCATGTTGAGGAGTAATGCTTAAAAATGTGACCCAAGTGTAACCTTAAAGGCTCAGAAAGCAGAAAGGAGAGAAAATTAGAGGATTGGGCCAAAAGAAATCTGATGAGGTTCAATAAGGACAAGTGCAGAGTCCTGCACTTAGGACGGAAGAATCCCATGCATGGCTACAGACTAGGGACCGAGTGGCTAGGCAGCAGCTCGGCAGAAAAGGACCCGGAGGTTACAGTGGATGAGAAGCTGAATATGAGTCAACGGTGTGCCCTTGTTGCCAAGAAGGCCAATGGCATTTTGGGATGTATAAGTCGGGGCATTGCCAGCAGATCAAGGGACATGACCGTTCCCCTCTATTCAACACTGGTGAGGCCTCATCTGAAGAACTGGGTCCAGTTTTGGGCCCCACACTACAAGAAGGATGTGGAAAAATTGGAAAATGTCCAGCGGAGGGCAACAAAAATGATTAGGGGACTGGAACACATGACTTATGAGGAGAGGCTGAGGGAACTGGGATTGTTTAGTCTGTGGAAGAGAAGAATGAGGGGGGATTTGATAGCTGCTTTCAGCTACCTGAAAGGGGGTTCCAAAGAGGAGGGATCTAGACTGTTCTCAGTGGTAGCAAATGACAGAACAAGGAGTAATCGTCTCAAGTTGCAGTGGGGGAGGTTTAGGCTGAATATTAGGAAAAACTTTTTCACTAGGAGGGTGGTGAAGCACTGGAATGCGTTACCTAGGGAGGTGGTGGAATCTCCTTCCTTAGAAGTTTTTAAGGTCAGGCTTGACAAAGCCCAGACTGGGATGATTTAGTTGGGGATTGGTCCTGCTTTGAGCAGGGGGTTGGACTAGATGACCTCCTGAGGTCCCTTCCAACCCTGATATTCTATGATTCTATGAAAATGAAGCCAAAAATGTATTTCTTAATCATGATTTTTCAGCCAGAAGCATGTGTTTTTTTTTTGAGGTCTGACTCATAATTTTTGAACACGTGGGGTTGTCAACACCGCAATCTCCCCTTCCCCAAACTCAAATCACTGGATACATTACATGTGTCCCCTGCTCCCTAGATCAGTGCTCCCACACTCAGTCTTGTGTCTTTCTCTCCCCAATCCTAACAAGAGCGAGAGAAGGTGGATGAGGTAATATCTTTTATTGGACCAACTTCTGTAGATGAAACAGACGAGCTTTGGAGCTTTCACAGAGCTCTTGTTCAGATCTGGGAAAGGTGCTCAGGGCTGGTCTACACTGAAAACTTACGTCGGCATAGCTCTCTCTCTCTCTCTCTCTCTCAAGGGTGTGAAAAATCCACCCCTGAGAGACGTGCGTGCAGGTTTCCCTTGAGGATGAGGACTGAGAGGTCAGATACAGAGTGCTCACCCATGGGAGAGAGGGTGTGTCAAGGTTCCTCCCCCACTCTGAACTCTAGGGTACAGATGTGGGGACCTGCATGAAAAACCTCCTAAGCTTATCTTTACCAGCTTAGGTCAAAACTTCCCCAAGGTACAAAATATTCCCCCCGTTGTCCTTGGACTGGCCGCTACCACCACCAAACTAATACTGGTTACTGGGGAAGAGCTGTTTGGACGCATCCTTCCCCCCAAAATACTTCCCAAAACCTTGCACCCCACTTCCTGGACAAGGTTTGGTAAAAAGCCTCACCAATTTGCCTAGGTGACTACAGACCCAGACCCTTGGATCTTAAGAACAATGAACAATCCTCCCAACACTTGCACCCCCCCTTTCCTGGGGAATGTTGGATTAAAAGCCTCACCAATTTGCATAGGTGACCACAGACCCAAACCCTTGGATCTGAGAACAATGAAAAAGCATTCAGTTTTCTTACAAGAAGACTTTTAATAAAAATAGAAGTAAATAGAAATAAAGAAATCCCCCCTGTAAAATCAGGATGGTGGATATCTTACAGGGTAATTAGATTCAAAAACATAGAGAACCCCTCTAGGCAAAACCTTAAGTTACAAAAAAGATACACAGACAGAAATAGTTATTCTATTCAGCACAATTCTTTTCTCAGCCATTTAAAGAAATCATAATCTAACACATACCTAGCTAGATTACTTACTAAAAGTTCTAAGACTCCATTCCTGGTCTATCCCTGGCAAAGACCAGCATATAGACAGACAGACACAGACCCTTTGTTTCTCTCCCTCCTCCCAGCTTTTGAAAGTATCTTGTCTCCTCATTGGTCATTTTGGTCAGGTGCCAGCGAGGTTACCTTTAGCTTCTTAACCCTTTACAGGTGAGAGGAGCTTTCCCCTGGCCAGGAGGGATTTCAAAGGGGTTTACCCTTCCCTTTATATTTATGACAGGGTGTTTTATCATTTGTCTGTGGAAGTTCATTTGAGAGTGTAATGTGTAGTGTCTGTCTGGTTTCACCCACATAGCTGTTATTGGGGCAGTTAATGCACAGCCCACCCCCATCTCCTTTGTCCCTAGCCACCATGCAAGTAGCCCAGACACCACAACTTGTTCCCATCTCTTTCCCAGAGGCTAGGACATTGCAGGCAGGGACAGGTGTGAGGCATCCAGCACCCAGATAGATCTGCGTAAGGGAGAATTCCTTCCAAGCCTCCAGCCAGCAGGAGCAGCTGCAGCAGCAGGGAATTTCAAGAACTTATGTCATCACAGGGGCTGGTCCAGTTCTAGACATTCTCATCCCTCTGCTGATTGGCTGCTCGCTCTAGACTCTTCCCTCATGCTCTCACTCTACCTGCTCCCCTCAGTGCTCCTTCCCCCTTAGTTCACCCCTGCCTGCCTTAGCACCTCCCACAGCCAGCCACCCCCACCCTGTCATACATTTAAAGTAGATAAATAAAAATAGAGCAAAAAATACCCAATACTGCATTATAACCAAACCAACCCTATTTATTCTCCAAGCTATTTAGGGAACCATTGTGCTAGGTGATCCAGTCTCAGTCTGGGGTCTCTAAGCACGACACAAAACATCATGGTACTAACATGACATTTGCAAGCTATCACCCTGATTTTATGCAACATCCCTTCCCTTAATGAGCTTTCTGTTGATTGTTTAGGCTCTGATTCTACCAAGATTTATGCACATGCTCATTTTTGGGCCTACACAGTGTGGGAAGTTTTGGCAGGATCAGGGTCTTCACTTGTAGACTATCTCAACAGCTGCCAAATTTGGTACCGCTCCATGTGCGACATGTTATAAAAGTTATGTCACTGGTTAATTTGCATGCAATCATAAATTCCACCTTAATGCTAAATACCTACAATTTTTAACTATGTATTTGTCATGTAAGATAGGAGAGAAAGGACACAAATTTCCTGACAGCAAAATCAGTGTGACGGGTTCGATTACAGAGACACCCTTGGGACTGTCACCTGATGTGCTGAGATTATACCTCTGAGCCCGTTTTCCGTGCCAAAGCTTGGGACTCCAGAACCCTGCCTTGTTGAGCCAGACATGCTAACCTGCTACAACACAGACCCAGGTCTGCTCCAAGCCCCCAAAGCTGCAGATTTTAACCAAAAACTGCTCAGCAGGTTACCAATCTCCAGCACCCAGACACCCAGTTTCCAATGGGATCAAAACCCCAAATAAATCAGTTTTACTCTCTGTAAAGCTTATACAGGGTAAACTCATAAATTGTCCACCCTCTATAACACTGATAGAGAGATATGCACAGCTGTTTGCTTCCCCAGGTATTAATCACTTACTTTGGGTTCATTAATAATGAACAAAAGTGATTTTATTCAGTATAAAATGTAGGATTTAAGTGGTTTCAAGTAATAACAGACAGAACAAAGTAAGTGACCAAGCAAAATAAAGAAAAAACACACAAGTCTAAGCCTAATACATTAAGAAACTGATTACAGGTAATATCTCACCCTCAGAGCTGTTCCAATAAGCTTCTTTCACAGACTAGACGCCTTCCTAGTCTGGGCTCAATCCTTTCCCCTGGTACAGTTCTTGTTAGTTTCAGCAGACATCTTAGGTGGAAACTAGCGGTTTTCTCATGACTGGAAGCCCCCTTTGTTCTGTTCCACCCCCTTTTATAGCTTTGGCACAAGGTAGGAATCTTTTGTCTCTCTGGGTCCCCACCCCTCCTTCTAAATGGAAAAGCACCAGGTTTAAGATGGATTCCAGTATCAGGTGACATGTTCACATGTCCTGTGAGACCCCAGCCTCCATTCTTCCAGGGCTGGCCTGCACATACCCAGGAAGGTTTGCAAGTAAACAGAGCCATTTACACGTCATTGATTCTGAAGCACCTTTAATGGCTTCCACTTAATATGCTTACATCAGTAATACAAGTTTATATCTTATTCTCCTAACTCCAGCCATAGAAATAATACATGCAAACAAATGGGATGAACACACTCAATAGATCACAAGCTTTGCAATGATACCTTACAAGAGACCTTTTGCATAAAGCATATTCCAGTTACATCATATTCACACTCATAAGCATATTTCCATAAAACAACATCACAATCAGCTTTTATTTTTTTAAACATTTCTACTCTTTGTGGTTGGGACAAAAGCTGGATTCCCTTCCCCCTTTATGGACTGAGAAATGCTGCAGCACGGAAGCCGTAACTAAACAGTTGTTTTTTTGTTTTTTTTTTTGGGGGGGGGGCGGACAGACACCCAACAGCAGCCCTGAACTCTAAATACTACCTAAAGCCATCTTTTTCAAAAGTCAGCCACACATTCCAAAATCAAGAGATTAAGAATAAAGAGTTTTTAAAAATAAACTAATCATCCTGGGGTTCTTTTATTTGCCTCCCTAAGCCTTTAGGGGGGGTCATGTTTTGACACTGGTGACTTCTGTTGCTCTTCTTCAAGCCCCAGCTCCTGGAGTCCAGTGAACATAGAGAAGTCTCAGCTTTTACTTTAACCACAGCCAGTGTCTGGCCTGGCGTTCACTGAGAAGCACTAGAGAATCAGCTCCATGTGCACCCTAAAAGCTCAGGCAGCAAGGGAAACCCCCAGTATTGCTACTGTAATAAAGCGGGGGGATTGCTGGCCAGCGCCATGACGGGTGAGCACCCCAGGTTGTCCTGCAGGAATGGGGTGTGTGGATCGGTCCGGCCCTGCACCCAGCTGGGAACAGGAGTGATACAACCACAGAGATGCTGAGTCCTCCAGCAGCTAAAGAAGCTCAGAAGTGCCCTACAGGGGGTACCGTGTTATCGAGGGACTTACCCCGAACTGGGGCCAGGCTAAGGGGCTCCCTACACTGCCTGCACAGGGTGAGTCAGGGGGTACACCGCCCTGCAGGGACCCCAACCCAGCCAGCCCCAGGTCAACACAGCGGGGTGCACTGCTCTGCAGGAACCCCAACCCAGCCAGTCTCTGGGCAGTGTGGGGGTGCATAGCCCTGCAGAGATCCCCGCCCCAACCCAGCCAGCCCCAGAACAACGTGGGGGGTACACAGCCCTGCAGGGACCCCCAAACCAGCCAGCCCCAGGGCAACCAACCCAACCAGCCCCAGGGCAATGAGGGGGGCTGCACTGCCCACAGGGACCCCAACCCAGGCAGCTCCAGGGCAGTGCTGGGGGAGGGGGTGTGCACCACCCTACAGGGAACCCCCCTGTGATAAATGAAGGGGGGGGAGCTCCCTTATGGACACCCAACCAGCCAATAGCTATAAAATCCCCCTTAGTAGCTGTTCGCTAATTGCTCTACCTGTAGAGGGTTAAAAAGTCTTACTGCTATGCATAGGTAAAAGAAAGTGAGTAAGCATCTGGCCAAAAGGGCCAGTGGGAAGGCTAGAACTTTTTAAAATTGAAACAAGGCTCCCCTTTTATCTGTGTGTGGTTGTTCTTGGGGAGAGGCAGACGGAGCAGTTATACTGTGAGAAGCTTGGGCCAGGTTTGAAAAATCGTCAGTATCATACCTAGAAACTACTCATCTAAAACCACAGATATGTAAGTAGATCAGGAAATGCCTAGGAAGATGCAATTAGGTTTATCCCTTTTATTTCTTTATGGCTGTGGATTCCTCTGTGCTAACCCCAGGCGCTTTTGTTTTGCTTGTAACCTTTAAGCTGGACCTCAAGAAAGCTATTCTTGATGCTCAATCCTTGTAGTTGGTTTTTTTTTAATCTAGCAAAAATCTAAATTCCCAGATGTATTTTCTTCTTTTTTTTTAATTAATAACATTTACCTTTTTTAAGAACAGGATTGGATTTTTGTGTCTTAAGAGGTTTGTGCACATGTTGTTTAATTAGTTGGTGACAACAGCTGATTTCCATTCCCCCTCACCCTTTCTCAGCTCTTCCCTGGCGGAGAGGGGGTTAAAGGGCTTGAGGGCACCCCACAGGAAGGAATTCCCAAGTGCGCCTTCCTGGGTTCTCAAAGGGGTTCTGCACTTGGGTGGTGGCAGCATCTACCCATCCAAGGTCAAAATAAAGCTGTAACCTTGTGTGTTTAATACAAGCCTGGAGTGGCAAATATTAATTTTTTGTGGGCCCCCACCTTCTGCACTTGAAGTGCCAGAGTAGGGAATCAGTCTTGACTTGGTAGCAGAGAGGTGGGATCACTTTGAACCAGAGGCACAGACCTCAGGATTTTAAAAGGACACCTTTTTCCTTTTGGCAGCCTGCAAAGCCAGGTAGTTTGGTTTTTTTCTTTTCTTTGCTGCCTGAGGGGGAACAGGCCCGCAAAGGGTTTGGCCTGCAAAGCCAGGGAGTCCAACAAGCTGTTTATATTTTTCTAGCTTCATGGCAATGAAATAGCTAGGCTAGAGCAGGGCAGCCCTGTGCATGAGGTTGCAGTCGGGCACTGAAATCCTAGAGCAACCAGTCTTCCCAAATCAGCATGCCACGGAGAAGACAGACCAAGATCAAGCCCAGACATCCAGCTCCATGATAGAAATGCAGGCAGGGGATGGGGGACTGGGGATTTCTCAGGAGGGAAGGGTTAGCCCTCCCCAACCCAAGATCCCGGTGCCAGGATGGAGGGATGCCCTTAACCCAGACTGAGTTCTAACTGCGGAAGACAGGAATTTCTTCCTAGAGATAAAGCACTTGGAGGCGGAGGAGAGGAGAGAGATGAAGTGCTTGGAAGCAGAGGAGAAGAGAGAGGCAAAGCACTTGGTGGTAGAAATGGAGCTGAAGTGCTTAGAGCTGGAAATGGCTAAGGTGGGTCAACCAGGTAGCCCTAACAATCCTTCTCCAGGTACCACTCCCCATTCCAAGAAATTCCTCACATACAGGGTAGACGATGATACAAAGTCCTTCTTAGAAAATTCTGAAAGGGCCTGCCATGGGTACAACATCCCTCCAGACCAGTATATTGTGGAGCTGAAGCCACAACTCAATGGACCCTTAGCAGAGGTGGCAGCTGAAATGCCTAAAGAACACATGAACAAGTACAAACGTTTTAAGCACAAGGCCAGAATTTGGATGGGACTAAGCCCCAAGCAGGCCCATCAGTGGCTCAGAGCCCGATGGTGGAAACCAGACGTGGCATTTTCCCAGCACGCTCATCACACTGTAAAAAATTGGGACGCCTGGCTATCCGGAGCACATGTTGAGTCTCGGGAAGATTGGTCTCTCCTACTGCAAATGGAGCCATTCTCAGAGGGTGTCCCTGAGGAAATAGAAAGGTACATCCTCGATGGGAAGCCCAAAACTGTAAATGAGTGGAGGTGGCAGAGAAGAAGAAAGCTTGTAGCAGTTGGAACAGATACCAGAAGGGGCAACCCGAGACAACACCCCTCCATCGGAGTCAGCCCAAGGCCCCATCTCGCAAAGAGGAGCCCTCCACACAGCCAGGGAAACCCCAGATGCCCTCTCGTCCTACCACCCTACTCTCCAGCCATCCCACCGAGAGTCTTCAGGCCCAGATGCCTCACAAACACCCCCAGAGCGAAGGGAAACTGTGAGTGTGGGTGGGAGGAAGATTACTGTGTGGAAAGACACTGGAGCACTGGTGTCAGCTATTCACCAATCCCTGGTGGACCCCAAATTCATCAACCTAGAGGCCCAAGTGACGGTGCAACCCTTTAAGGCCTAGAAACTACTCATCTAAAACCCCAGATATGTAAGTAGATCAGGAAATGTCTAGGAAGGCCAACTCTTTTAACTTGCCTACGGCCAAGTTGCCTGTCCAGTACAAGGGCTAGTCAGGAATACGGACTTCTGAAGTCTATGACAATAATCCCATTCCCATTCCCATGCTGCTGGGAGAAGACTTAGCCAATCATGGAGGCTAACAAAAAGGGTGGGGATGATCACCCGCAGCCAGGCTAAACAGGCCTCCACACCTAACTCCATTCCTGAGCCTCCTACAAGGACCCAGTCTGTGTCCCCTGATACCACAGGCCCGGGGACCCAGCCAGAGGTGGTGGAACCAGATCCCAGACAAAAGTCTATGGCAGCAGTTGTAGATCCAGCTCCTGGGACCCAGCCAGAACCAACCCGAGGATCAGAATTGGTGGAGCAGTCAGCACCAGAGCCTGTGCTTGCAACCCCACAAGAGTCAGGGGGGCCAGCGCCATACGGTGCCAGAGAGCCTGCACTTGCAGCAGCAGCTAAACCGGTGCAAAAAGTTCAACCGGAGCCTGAAATACAAACTAGTTCACCAGCGGAGAGTGGTTCACAATCGATGGAGACACCCCCCATCACCTGCATCACTTCTAGTGGGACCAAGCCCAAGTCCACAACCCAGTGAGGAACTAATGTCTCCAGCATCAAGGGAGCAGTTCCAGGCAGAGCAGGAAGCAGATGAAAGCCTCAAGGGAGCTTGGACAGTGGCGCGGAATGACCTACCACCTCTCAGCTCTTCTAATAGGTCCAGGTTTGTTATAGAAGAAGAACTCTTATACAAGGAAACTCTTTCTGGTGGGGACAAGGAGGACTGGCATTCTCAGGGACAGTTACATAAGGAACAGCCACACTGGGTCAGACCAAAGGTCCATCGAGCCCAGTATCCTGTCTACTGACAGTGGCCAATGCCAGGTGCCCCAGAGGGAGTACACTTGATCATTACCTGTTAGGTTATCTCTCTCCTGCCATCCATCTCTACCCTCTGACAAACAGAGGCTAGGGACACCATTCCTTACCCATCTTTTTTGATATGAGGGGACCACATCTGTACACAGTATTCAAGATGTGGGCGTACCATGGATTTATATAATGGCAGTAAGATATTCTCCGTCTTATTCTCTATCCCTTTTTTAAGGATTCCTAACATCCCGTTTGCTTTTTTGACTGCCGCTGCACACTGCGTGGACGTCTTCAGAGAACTATCCACAATGACTCCAAAGTCTCTTTCCTGATTAGTTGTAGCTAAATTAGCCCCCATCATATTGTAAGTATGGTTGGGGTTATTTTTTCCAATGCGCATTACTTTACATCTATCCACATTAAATTTCATTTGCCATTTTGTTGCCCAATCACTTAGTTTTGTGAGATCTTTTTGAAGTTCTTCACAGTCTGCTTTGGTCTCAACTATCTTGAGCAGTTTAGTATCATCTGCAAACTTTGCCACCTCACTGTTTACCCCTTTCTCCAGTTCATTTATGACTAAGTTGAATAGGATCGGTCCTAGGACTGACCCTTGGGGAACACCACTATTTACCCCTCTCCATTCTGAAAATTTACCATTTATTCCTACCCTTTGTTCCCTGTCTTTTAACCAGTTCTCAATCCATGAAAGGACCTTAGTTCCAACTAAGTATAGGGAAAAGCTCTTGAGCTTAGCCCAAGATCACCCTAGTGGCCATGCTGGGGTGAACAGGACCAAAGACCGTTTGGGGAAGTCATTCCACTGGGAGGGAATGGGCAAGGATCTTTCTACCTATGTCCCATCTTGTGAGGTGTGCCAGAGGCTGGGAAAGCCAAATCACACTTGGAGTTGCAGCTAGCAAGGGATGTTAAGAGTAACAAGAAGGGTTTCTTCAGGTATGTTAGCAACAAGAAGGTGGTCAAGGAAAGTGTGGGCCCCTTACTGAATGCGGGAGGCAACATAGTGACAGAGGATGTGGAAAAAGCTAATGTACTCAATGCTTTTTTTGCCTCTGTCTTCATGAACAAGGTCAGCTCCCAGACTACTGCATCGGGCAGCACAGTATGGGGAGGGGGTGACCAGCCCTCTGTGGAGAAAGAAGCGGTTCAGGACTATTTAGAAAAGCTGGATAAGCATAAGTCCATGGGGCCCGATGCACTGCATCCGAGGATGCTAAAGGAGTTGGCGGATGTGATTGCAGAGCCATTGGCCATTATCCTTGAAAACTCATGGCAATCGGGGGAGGTCCCGGATGATTGGAAAAAGGCTAATGTAGTGCCCATCTTTAAAAAAGGGAAGAAGAAGGATCCTGGGAACTACAGGCCAATCAGCCTCACCTCAGTCCCTGGAAAAATCATGGAGCTGGTCCTCAAGGAATCAATTCTGAAGCACTTAGAGGAGAGGAAAGTGATCAGGAACAGTCAGCATGGATTCACCAAGGGCAAGTCATACTTGACTAACCTAATTGCCTTCTATGATGAGATAACTGGCTCTGTGGATGAGGGGAAAGCAGCAGATGTGTTATTCCTTGATTTTAGCAAAGCTTTTGCTATGGTCTCCCACAGTATTCTTGCCAGCAAGTTAAAGAAGTATGGGTTGGATGAATGAACTATAAGGTGGATAGAAAGCTGGCTAGATCGTCAGGCTCAATGGGTAGTGATCAATGGCTCCATGTCTATGGCATGCCGGTATCAAGCGAAGTGCCCCAAGGGTCAGTCCTGGGGCCTGTTTTGTTCAATATCTTCATTAATGATCTGGAGGATGACATGGACTGCACCCTCAGCAAGTTTGCGGATGACACTAAACTGGGAGGAGTGGTAGATACGCTGGAGGGTAGGGATAGGATACAGGGGGACTTAGACGAATTAGAGGATTGGGCCAAAAGAAATTTGATGAGGTTCAACAAGGACAAGTGCAGAGTCCTGCACTTAGGACAGAAGAGTCCCATGCACTGCTACAGACTAGGGACTGAGCGAGTAGGCAGCAGTTCTACAGAAAAGGACCTGGGGATTACAGTGGGTGAGAAGCTGGATATGAGTCAACAGTGTGCCCGTGTTGCCAAGAAGGCCAACGGCATATTAGTAGGAGCTTTGCCAGCAGATCGAGGGACGTGATCATTCCCCTCTATTTGACATTGGTGAGGCCTCATCTGGAGTACTGCATCCAGTTTTGGGCCTCACACTACAAAAAAGATGTGGAAAAATTGGAAAACGTCCAGCAGAGGGCAACAAAAATGATTAGGGGTCTGGAACACATGACTTATGAGGAGAGGCTGAGGGAACTGGGGATTGTTTAGTCTGCGGAAGAGAAGACTGAGGGGGGATTTGATAGCTGCTTTCCACAACATGAAAGGGGGTTCCAAAGAGGATGGATCTAGACCGTTCTCAGTGGTAGCAGATGACAGAACGAGGAGTAATGGTCTCAAGTTGCAGTGGGGGAGGTTTAGGTTGGATATTAGGAAACCCTTTTCCCTAGGAGGGTGGTGAAGCACTGGAATGCGTTACCTAGGGAGGTGGTGGAATCTCCTTTCTTAGAGGTTTTTAAGGTCAGACTTGACAAAGTCCTGGCTGGGATGATTTAGTTGGGGATTGGTCCTGCTTTGAGCATCAAATCCTCCAATCTGATGCTTAATCTTTGTTGTTGTTGTTTTTAAATCTAGCAAAAGCCTAAATTTCCAGATGTTATTTTCTTCTTTTTTTTTATTTTAAATAAAATTTACCTTTTTTAAGAACAGAATTGGTTGCTTGTATATTAAGAGGTTTGTGCATGTTGTTTAATTAGCTGGTGGCAACAGCTGATTTCCCTTTTTTTCCCCTCAGCTCTTCCCCGAAGGTGAGGTGAAAGGGCTTGAGGGTACCCCACAGGAAGGAATTCCCAAGTGCACCTTCCTGGATTCTTAAAGGGGTTCTGCACTTGGGTGGTGGCAGCATCTACCAATCCAAGGTCAGAAAAAAGCTGTAACTTTGTGAGATTAGTACAAATCTTTGCAGGCCCTCACCTTCTGCAATCAAAGTGCCAGAGTGGGGAATCAGCTTTGACATGCCCTCCAACCCAGCTAGCCCCATGGCAGCACGGGGATTGCACTGCCATTCAGGGACCGCAACGCAGCCAGCCGAAAGGGCAGCACGGGGGTTACACCACCCTACAGAGACCCCCAACCCAGCCAGCTCCACAGCAGCATGGGAGTGGGGGGCGGTGCACTGCCCTGCAGCATGCAGAGATGCACAGCCTAGCTGGTCCCTCCGCCTGCAGCTCAGCCAACTCAAGGGCAGCATGGGGGAACGGTGGGGAAAATACATAGTCCAACAGGGTTCTCCCCTGAACCCAATCAGCTAGCTGTATGGGAGAATGCTGGGGGTGGGGGGCAGTAAATGCACAACCCAGCCAACTCCAGGGCCACATGGGGAGAAGCATGCACAGCCCGGCAGGGTATCCCAAACTAGTTCTGGGGGTGCACAGCCCAGCAGCCTCTCTCCACATTCCGCCTTGTAAGCCAGCCAGCTCACTCCATGGCAGCACAGGGAGAGGTAATATTAAAACAAGATCAAGCATAAACTCTTCTTTGATGCCTTTGTTGAAATGCTAGATTTTTTTAATCTACCCACTGATGACTGGGAGGAAAGAGGAACTGCAAAACAGACTGTTTGTGGCGGGGGGGAGGGGGGAGAGAGGAATTTGCAAGAAAGTTTTGCTCTTCAGCCTTTAAGAGCACGCATGTTACAGGTGTTCTGGGACTTGTAGTACCTATAGCTCATGTGTTGACAGGCTGAGAGCAAGGCCTGCTGAGATGAGAAGGCTATAAAAGCCAAGCCACTGTAGTAATGGAAGAAGGAGATCTTTTATGGGGCGAGCTGGAGGGGAGACGCTCTAGTTTTATCAATCCCAGCTGGATTTTTGGTGGTTGTCCCTAGCTTCATCTATGCTCTCTGTTTTACTTCAGCTGCTCATCGGTTTTCCTTGCCTTTCCCCTCTAGACATGTTTGGGCAACACAGTGCTTGGTCTGTTTGTGTAGGAGGTTCAGCTCACTCCTCCAACATGGGGGGGGGGGGGCAGAAAGACAGTTGTGCCTCAGTTTCCCCCCCGCCACCCCACATCAGTGACTGTTGTTATCCCCAACTACAAGTGTTCAAAAATTGTCAGCTTCTCTCTTCCCCCTCCCCCAAAATACCATTAATGACTTAAAAAACATGAGATTTAAGAAAACAAAACCAGGTTTATCTGCCTTCTTGATTTTGAGCTTCAGGATGCACACAAGCACTCACATTTTCAAGCAGTATTTTGCAGCCAGGAATGCAGGAAACCTCTCTGAAGAATTAAAGCAGAAATTCTCATGCAATCTCTTAATTCCAGCCATTAGGGCTTTAAGGCAGACACCAAATATCACATAATAGAGGTCACTGGAGTTGGCAACATTGTGTCACACACACCCCCTCAGCTGTAGTTCCAAAGTAGCCTGATTTCCCAGGTCTTGGTTTTATTAATGGCCCAAAATATTCCAATACTTGGCACAGGACACCCTCCCCCAATTCCAGCCACACTTTATCCTTATGCTTCTAGACTACAGTCTGCAGACCGTCCAGCCTCCTTTGGATCACAGTGGCCTTCCACCTCGCAGCTACAGAGACTCCCCTTAGCCGTCCCACTGTACTCTGATGACAGCCCTTTCACTTTGCTGAGCTGCAGGGAATTCTTAGCTTTCTCATCAGCCTACGCTCATAGTTCCAGACAGGTTCCTTCTCCAAGCTCAGGCCAGAAAAGACCTAACACCCATAGCTGCTCACCCCAGAAAAGAGCCCTTTCTCTACTACTACAGCAGCTTGGCTTTTTATCTGTCTAATCCCAGCAGGCCTTGCTTTCAGCCGACTATGACTGAGCCCTAGACCCAACAATTGCCAGAATGCCTGGCTTTAAAGAGACAGAGGCCCTGTAATAAGCATGCCCTTAAAGTGACAGTGCTCTCTGTTAGGTCCAACAGCAAATTGCACATTCCCCTTTCCAATTTTTTGCACATTCCCCTTTTTTGCACATTCCCCTTTCCAATTTTTGCCCCCAAAAATTCTTGTGTTGCAGCTCCTCTTTCCTCCCAACCCAGGGGGCAAGTGAGTGAGTGATGCCTGGATTCTCTTTTATTCCAGCAGATGGGATCGTGAGCGGGGCGACAGGTTTGTATAATATTTGGTGGTGCCCAGAACAGGTCCAAGTCTCCTCCCCCCAACCTTGTAAGCCAATATACAGTAACTCCTCACTTAAAGTCATCCCGATTAACGTTGTTTTATTGTTACATTGCTGATTAATTAGAGCAGTGGCTCTCAAATTTTTTTTTCCACGGACCACTTGAAAATTGCTGAGGGTCTTGGCAGACCACTTAATGATCTTTCCAAATGTTGTTTGTACTGTTAGCTAACTATTGTAAAGCACTTTGGATAAAAGTGCTGTATTAAAAAACCCCTAAATAATAATGAACTTTTTTTGTTCTACACATAAAAGCACACAACTCATATTTTAATATCAGTGGTCTTAATCTTTCTAATGCAATGGATGTACCCTCTCTCCCCCACCGCAGCAGCCCCCAAGCTGGGGCTGGGAAGGAGTGGAAGGGGGGGGTCTCTCCCTCTTCCCTGCCGCAGCAGTCCCCAAGCTGGGACTGGGAAGAAGGGGGGTCTCTCCCTCTCTCCCCTACTGCAGCAGCCCCTGAGCTCTGGCTGGAAAGGAGGGGGAGTCTCTCCTTGGGTTCACTTAACATCGTTTCACTTAAATTAGCATTTTTCAGGAACATAACCACAACATTAAGCAAGGAGTTACTGTATATTTTTTAAAATAATGTAAAAATGTGAGGGCTCTGGGGTGGGGCTGCAGATGAGGGGTTTGAGGTGTGCGGGGGGCTCAGACAGAAGGCTGGGGATGAGGGGTTTGGGGTGTGGGAGGGGCTCAGGGCTGGGGTAGAGGGTTGAGGGTAGGGGTGCAGAGGGTGAGGGCTCTGGGGTGGGACAGGGCTGGGGATGTGGGGTTTGGGGTGCAGACAAGCTGCTCCGGGGCAAGGGCCAGAGAGGAGGATTCCCCCAGCCCTCTCCCTACAGGCAGCAGTGAGCTCCAGGGGAGGGCCCCCCTACCTACCCCTTGCACCACACTCACCTCGCATCACTGCGATTGCACGTGCTCCTAGGGCCCCTTTCCGGTACTGGAAGCCCCCTCACCTCCCCTGCGGTGGGTGCCGTGGGGGGGGCTGCCATCACATGTGCACCTCCTCCCCTGCTGCTGCCCCTCACTGTAGCTTCACTGGGGGTGGGGGTGGGGGTGGGGGCTTACCCTTGTCCAGCATGGGGCAGGAGCGGTGACTGTGGGCATAGGGGCCCCCTGTGCTAGTGGAGGGTGCCCTTGGAAAATGAAAGTGTCTGAGGGGGAAGGGCAGGCTCAGGGTCAGCCTGCCCTGGCAGTGAAGTGGGGGGCACTAGGACCCTGCGGCGGCAGTTGATGCAGGGAGGCAGGATGGAGCTGCAGGGGAGAGACAGAGATGCTCCACTCCCTGGGAGCCTGGGCATCAAGGGGAGGCCGAAGGACACTCCGGCGAGGTGCTGGGGGGTGGCAGGCGGGGCTGGGGGAGAGACCTGGCCCTGAACATTGGCGGAGCTGGGCCCCCGGCCTCTGAATATTGCTGGAGCCCTTGCACCACGGGCCCATTTAACTCACGGCCTATGATCATGAGTGAGAAGGAGGCAGAGAGCAGGGATGTCCTGAGGAAGGGGGTACACCCAAAGGGTACATCCCCCAGGAAGTGGGCTCAGAGAGTCCTGGCAGGTCGGAGTTGCTGGGGGGCAATGACAGAGAGCAGCAGCCGCTGGGCAGATCCCCGCCCTGGGAGAGAGGGCTCCAATCCAAGGAGAAATGCTCCTACTGCACTGACTGCAACAAGGGCTTCAGCCGGAGCTCCCACCTCATCCGGCACCAGGGCACCCACACAGGTGAGCGCCCCTACAAGTGCTCTGACTGCGGGAAGAGCTTCACCCAGAGCTCCAACCTCGCCCAGCACCAGCGCATCCACACGGGGGAGCGCCCCTACCAATGCAGTGACTGTGGGAAGAGCTTCAGCTGGAGCTCCAACCTCATAGAGCACCAGAGAACCCACCTAGCACAGAAACCCTGAACATGGGCCGGGCCAATGTGTCTGTTTCCAGAGCAAGCTCCCAACACTGCAGTAAACAGCATGGGGCCAGCAAGACACTTAATAGGGGGAGAAATTACTGAGTGTACAATGCCAAAGACTAGAAACCCTCCCCAGGAGTTAGACTTCTTCACACTGCCAGCGGCGGCTGCCTGCCCCAGCCTCACCTGTTGCAGTATCCAGGAGATGATCCCACTTGCCACAAGAGCTAAGGAGCCTGTAATAAGGCAAGTCTAAGGGGGTCTAACTTATGCATTCTTTCAACCTCGTATGGACAGGCTGTCTACATAGACAGTCGGAGACAGAATGCAGGCCATTTCAGTCCCATGGGCAGCTCCCTAGCATTTGCTCCCTATTTTTGTCTGTTCTGGCCAGACTCCATCCCAGGATTTTAGTTCCTCTTGGATACCTAGATTTTAGTCCCATTTTTTAAAATTTGCTTCTAATACTCTATTTCCTGTTATATTGCAGTGTCTCTCCATATGAAATAAAACCTGCTCCAGCATACCCATTTTCCATCCTAGTGTCCCATTTCAGATGCTGTGTCTTATAATAGTTGTGTGTCTGTCTAGCCTCCAGCTGGGATTTATTATGGGTTCTCCATCTGTGTTCCCACAAAAGTTTTTCCTGTGATCACTGAAGATGCAGCTGCTCTTTTCACTATTTAGTCTAAGGTCTGAAGGCATTTGCTCATAGACTGGCTTTACAGCTCTTTCCATCCTACCTTGTCAAGGCTAGAATATTTTTCTTAAAATTCCCTACATTTCATAGATTCTAAGGCCAGAAGGGACCATTATGATCATCTGGTCTGACCTCCTGTTTAACACAAGCCATACAACTTCCCTGAAATAATTCCTCCAGCAGAGCTTTTATAAAAACATCCAATCTTGATTTAAAAATCATCAGTGACGGAGAATCCACCACAACCCTTGGTAAACTGTTAATTTTCTCTCTCTTAAAAATTCATGCCTTGAGTCTATCACTATAAGGCATGTTTTCTAAACCTTTAATCATTCATGTGGTTCTTCTTTGAACTCTTTCCAGTTAATCAATATCCTTGACTTATGAGTACCTGAGCTAAACATGGTATTACAGTAGTTTTTGCAATGATGTGTGGTGACAGGCATTAAAGCTAGAATGTTTTCCCTTCTAGCTAATCTTAATCTCCCTTGCTGCAGATTAACCTGCTTCCTTCTTGTCCTAGCCTTGGAGCTCATGGAGAACAGATGACACTATCCTCTTTATAAACTTTTACATATTTGAAGACTGTTGTCATGTCCCCCCTCAGTCCTCTCTAGACTAAACATGCCCAATTCTTTCAACCTTTCCTCACAGGTCATACGGCGGACCCTCACCAGAGCGTGCGTCGCTATAGCACGGATTCGGTATGGTGCGGTCACGGTGATGGATCCCTAATTTAAATATTTAAATTGGGATCCATGATAACGCGGCCCCACTACAACGGGGTCCTCGCGTTAACATGGTGCTGCGCATGGATCCTGAACCCCACATTCTAGTGAGGGGCCGGTGTATTTTCTAACACTCTGATAATTTTTTTTGCTCTCTGGATTCTTCAATTTGTCCACTTCTTTCTTAAAGACTGGACAGAGTATGCCAACTTAGACCTCACAAGGGTCAAGCAGAATGGAGCAATTACCTCCCATGTCTTATATCCAACACTCCTACTAATACACCCCAGAATGACATTGGTCTTTTTTGCAACAGCATCACATTCTTCACCCATAATCAATTTGTGATCCATTATAAGCACCAGCTTCTGGAGTCGTTATTCTGTGAAAATTATAGCCTTTTTTTTTAAAGTCAGTTTCTAGCCCTCGTGGTTGCAGAGAAAAACTGAAAAATGCAAAAAGCTAAAACACGAGAACTCCCAAACATTCTTTTTTTTTTAATCTCATGGTTTTTTGGGACCCTGACTTGTGATTTTTGAACCCCTGAGGCTGACAATTCATAGCCATCAATTTTAAAGCCAAAAGCAACCATAATGATTATCTAGTCTGACCTACCTAGCACAGGCCAGTGAACTCCATGCGGTTATTTACCATCACTTCTGTTTAAGCTTTGACATCTAGTCATTGGTTAAAAGACTCCAAGTGATAGAGAATCCACCCCATCCGGGGGTTAGTTATTCCAATGGTTAATTCACCTCCCTATTAGACATTTGCATTTTATTTCTAGCATGAATTTGGATAGCTTTAGCTCCCAGCTATTGCATTTCAGTCTGCCCTCCTCTGTCAGAAATATCCCCCTGGATGTGCTTATAGACTGTGATCAAGTCACCCTTACCTTTGATAAGTTACATAAACTGAGCTCCTTCAGTCTCTCACTTTCCACCTTCCTCCTCCTACTCAACATTCCTCTGCTTATACCTGAGCTCTCTGAAACTATGCCTTCGCTCGAGCTAGCTCCTCTGGAGTTAGTCTAGTTTGAGTGAGAGCAGCTACAGTGTGAAATAAAATTGGAGCTGCAGAGTGATTGGATTACTGCACAGAGTGATTGGGTAGGTCTATATGGGAGCTGGAGGTGTAATCTCCAGCTGAAGTAAACATACCCACCCTAGTTCATGGTAAAAATAGCAATGCAGCTGCACCTATTGAGGCTCTGGGGGAAGCCCACCCACAATCAACAGCCCCTCCTCCTAGCCTCAGGGGAGGAGCTACCAGACTCAGGTCTCAACCGAATGTGGGGGACAACAAATGAAAAAACAGGGACAGGAGTGAGGGTCACAGAGTCAAAAGCAGGGGTCCAGAGGGGGACACCAAGCAGAGAACGCTGGACAGCACCCACTGCTCCTCAAAGGCATCCAGGGAGCCAGTGGATGCAGCCCAGAGGAACTCTGCCTGGACACGTGACTAGAGGGACAATCAGAAATAGGTCCCACAGTCACAGAGCACCTCCCATGTCTAGCTTCCTCCTCCTGGTATGGCAGATGGCCACCTTGGCCAACGCCAGGAGGAGGTTGATGTGAGGAGGTCTAGCGACTTCATGGGGCCACAGGCAGGGCTGTCCCTAGGCATACGCAGCATATGCGGTAGCAGAGGGCACCCGAAAATTTGGGGCACCACCCTTGCTGGAATCCTTTCTTCTCTGGTCCCTCTCCCGCGCTGGGCCAGCGGGCTTCTTCCCGACCCTAATCCTCCCTCCCGCCCTCACTCCTCTGCCAGGCCGGCTGAGGGCTCCAGACTCCGGCTGGATCCAACCCAGCCACAGGGAGCCGAGAGCATCACAGCCCTAGCCCAGCGCTGCCCGGAGCGGAGTTCCTCCCTGGACCCTGCCGGCATGCACCACTTGGTCTCTGGGGGCGGCCAGGCAGAGCGAAACTTGCATGTGAGTCAACGGGGGTGCAGGGTTGGAAGGAGGAAGTGAGGGGACTTAAAGTGACACAAGTTCCCCAATACAGATTGAGACTCTGTGTGTGTGAGAGACACACACCCCAACACACACACACACAGTTTCTCTCTCTGTCACACACTCATTCTGTCAGGTGCACACTTGTATTATTGTTGTTGTTATTACTGCTTGGTACTTCCTGTCAAAATGCTCGTGGTGAGCCAGGCGTGGCTAGGGGCTGCAGGAAGGCCATGGGCTCTGGCAAGATGCAGCCTCCATGTGACAGCGCAAAGCCTGTCTTGAGTCACTGCCACAGCCTCTGCTGTATACAAAGCTCGGTGTGTGTCAGCAATGGGGGGGAGGGTTCTGGGGGCCCGCTGGCAGGGTGTCTGTGCCCCCTCGAAACACTGGGGTCAGTGTCACCAGCTGGGGACCGCCTTCAGTGGAGCGTAGGGGCACCAGTTTAATAATACTGCATAGGGGCCTCATAAATCCTAAGGACGGCCCTGGCCACAGGTGGGGCATGCATATATCAGGAAATGAGGGGGAAAGTATGGCTAGAATGTGAGGAGGAGGTTCTGGAGGAGCCAGAAAAGGGGCTGCAATCTGGCACACTCAAGGTAGATGTTCGCCAGGATCTCCCACTCAACGCAGAAGGAGCAGGTGTCAGGGGAGGTGGTGAACCACACCTGTGCTCAGGGCTCTATGAATGAGTTGCCAACTAATATCCTGGGTGGGCAGCGGGACCAAGATGGAATACAAACTGGCCCACTGGTGTTCCTCACCTTCCGTGGATGGTAGGAGGTCCCGGGTGTGGGGGTGAGACATGAGGGTGAGGAAGTGATGGGTGCGGAGCAGCTGTTTCCTGGACGCAGTTCACAGGTCACACAGCCTGCTCAGGTGGTGCAGCAGGGAGGCCTCGTGGGACAGGGGCCTGATGGTGAGGTCTGGAGGGCCAGAGGTGAGGGGTGGACAGAGAGCACCCTCCCGCAGGGCCCGCTCAAGAAAAGCACGAGAGGCAGGTAGTAAGGCTGCCCTCATCTCCTGGAGTATACACTGGGGGATGCAAGGGGTGGAGAGCCCCATGTGCCGGCTGGGCACCCGGAGGTCCACCCAGTCCCTCCGATTGTAGTCTCCTGGATCTCCAATCCTGGTGATACCAGCCAGGACCAACCTCCAGTGCACCGAGGGGGACTCCACCACCTGCATACCGAGATGGGGGTTGTGTACCAACGGCTCCGTAAGGAGGTCCTCCCCCCTCGGTGGTCACCGCAGACCTGGTCACCAAGACTAGCTTCCCGGTCGTGGTAAAAGACTGGCAGTTCATAGAGGTCTCGCGGGAGACCCTTCATATGGAGGTAGAAGAGCTGCTAGTCATAGCAGATCCCTGGGAGGCAGCAGAGGAAGGCGTGTGCCAAGCAGTGTAGCTGCAGCTGCAGGGGCAGGGGTCTGGTTAGCCGCCTCAAGTACAATCCCGTCCGAAACCTTGGGTATGTACGTGGGGCAGCTAACCTGACCTGCCACAGCTATACTGCTGTTTTTACATGCTAGCTCAATCAGAGTAAGGGTTGCCATCTGTCCAGGACTGTCCATTTTTTTAAGTAGCTGTCCTGGGAAATCTGTAAGTCTTCCCAAGACATTGAAAGTCCTGGCTTTTGTCTCTCTCGTTCTCCAGCTCTCAGCCTGTCTTTCCCTTCAGGTTACCCCTCTGAACAAGGAGCCACCCTTGGTTTGGTCTCTGCCCTGCGTGTGGGAGGGAGCATAGAATCATAGAATCTCAGGGTTGGAAGGGACCTCAGGAGGTCATCTAGTCCAACCCCCTGCTCAAAGCAGGACCACTCCTATCAATGGCTTGATGTGGGAAAGTAGGACTTGGTTTGGGTATGTGGGCCCCATTGATTGCTTGGTGGGGGAAGGCGGAACTGGGTGTGAGTATCTGGGGCCCATCGATCGCTTGGCAGGGGAAAGCAGGGCCAGGTCTGTGTCTGCATGGCCCATGGATGGTTCGGCAGGGGAAAGCTCGGCCAGGGCCAGGTTTGCAGGGCCCACTGATGGCTTGGTGGGGAAAAGCAGGACTGGGCCTGGGTACATGGGGCTCATCAATAGTATGGTGGGGGAAGGCAGGACTGGGTCTGGGTATGTGGGGCCCATTGATGGCTTCGTGGATGAAAGTGGGGTCAGGGCCTGGTCTGCAGGACCCATCTCTGGCTTGGCGGGGAAACAGGTGGCTGGACCCCACTCTGCAAGGCCCATTGACGGCTAAGTGGGGGAAGATGGGGGCGTAGCCTGGGTATGTTCAGCCCACAGCTGGCTCAATTGGGGAAGATGGGACTGGGACCAGGTCCACAGGGCCCATCGATGGCGGACAGTGGGGCTTAGACAGGTCTGCAGGGCCCAGCAGTGGCTTAGCAGCGAAGGTGGGACCGGGACGCCCATAGTTGGCTCTGCAGGACTGGGGGGCCCACAGCTGGTTCAGCAGGGGAACGCAGGGCCAGGCCCGGTTATGGGGGGCTCTCTGCGGAGGAAGGGAGGACAGGCCTGCTCTTGATGCAGGCCACTCCTCAGTATATTGGAAGCTGCGTGGGGAGCGCAGCGAGAGGCACCAAGCCTCCCGCGGCTGCTGTGGTGCCCTCCCAAGCACAGCCCCAGTCCCTGATCGTGCAGATGCGGCTGCCACGCTGGGGATCCCGCCCCCGCTCCAGGGCAGATGCCTCAGTGTGCAGCAGCTACAGGTTGCGCTAACTCTAACTCCGCTGTGTCCCACCCAAGGGGCAAGGTGTCACCACCCTCATGGGCCGGCCAGCCAGCTGCGTGCCACAGCTTGGAAGCCTGGCTCGAGCCTCGGGCTGCCCGGCAGGGAGGCTTTGACAGCTGCACTGCCCCATGTCCCTGCGGAGGCACCGTAGTCTAGCCAGCCTGGGTTGGGTCCCCGCCCTAACACGGGCCCGCAGCATCACAACCTCACCGAGCTGCCATTGTACCTAAGGTGAAGCGGGTCTGTGTACAGCTAAGGCCAGCCTAGCCTGCCTCCTTCTGACCAACCAGAGAGCAGGATACTGCCTGTGACCCTGCCTCCTGATTGACAGTTATCTCAGCCAATCCCCCCTCCTTGCTTTGGCATTTCATCATCATCAATCATCATCATGTTCCTATTACGCCTGTTACGTTTAGGGCAGTGTCGAAGCTCCTCCACTCCTGTCTGTTTCTGGAAAGTCTTTCAATGCTTTCCCAGCTGTGCCCCAGGTTTTTCAGCGCAGCTTCCACAGCTCTTCGCCATATTGTTTTTGGTGGACTTGTTTTCGCTTGTCTTCAGGTGTCCATCTTATTGCTACTCTGGTGATGGAATCAATTTCCATCCGAAGCTCATGACCAATCATCTCCAATGCCTCCAGGCAATGATGATACTCAGATCCTCTTGGTTGCACTGTGTCAGAAGATCTTGGTTGGAGATTGTTCTGGGCCAAAAGATGCAGAGGATTTTTCTGAGGTAAGTTGTGTGGAATGAAGACAGTTTGGACATGTCATACTTTCTCATTCCCCAGCATTCTGCACTATAAAGTAGTGTTGAAAGTACGCAGCTCTGATAAATCTTGAGTTTGGTTTTGGTGTTGTATTTTGATGATTTCCAGACTGTATTTAAGCTCCTGAAGGTGTTCCTGAGTTTATTGATTTTGTTCCGGATGTCCTGGCTTGTTCCACCATCCTGGCTGATGGTGTTGCTCAAGTATGTGAATGTTTCTATATTGGTGAGAACATAATCATCTATCCGTACGGGTGATGGTGAGGCAATATTAAAGATCATGATTGCCTTATTGCAGTTGATTTTCAGTCCGATTTTCTGGCTGAATATGTTGAGTTGAGTTGTTTTCTCTTGTATATGGTGTTGGGTATGTGATAGGAGAGTGACATCATCTGTGAAGTCCACGTCTTCGAGGGATGAGAAGAGTGTCCATTTAATGCCTCTTGGCATGTCTTCTGTTGTACATCGCATTACCCAGTCGATGGCAATGTTAAAGAAGATTGCAGACATGACACACCCTGACGTACTCCTGTTTTGAATTCAACACTGAGCACACTGTGATCAACACTGCATGTAAAGTTGAAATAGAAGCTTTTGATGACGTTGATTATATGGAAAGGAATTCCAAATGCCTGCAGAATGTGCCATAGGCTGGTTCTGTGAATGCTATCAAAAACCTTCTCAAATTCTATGAACTTTATGTAGAGTTGCCGTTGCCATTCTAAGCACTCTTCTATTATGTTTCGTAGAGTGAAGATCTGGTCTGTACATCCATGTCCTTTCCAAAAACCAGTTTGCTCTTTTCTGAGAATGCTATCAACTGCCTCTGATATACGCTGGACTATGATCTTACGCAATACTTTGCTTAGCACAGATAAAAGTGTGATATTATTACAATCACTGAGAGTTCCTTTCTTTGGTATCTACACTGTAACCCCATTGGTCCACACATCTGGCACTTTTTCCCTTTCCCAGACTGATGTAAATTGAGGGGCCAGGATAGATGTTGCTAATTTAGGATTTACCTTGAACAATTCTGCATTCAAGTTTTCCTTGCCAGGAGCTTGCCCATTTTTTAAGGATTTGATGGCTTGAATGATCTCTTCCTTAGTTGGGATGTCTGTGTTGATATCTAGATCTTCTTTGCCTCCTTGATGTTTGCTTCCTCTTTAGGTGGCTCTCCGGTCAGCAGTTCTTTGAAATGCTCCGTCCAGCGCATTTCTTGTTCTTTTTCAGTTGTTAGGAGGTGTCCTTGTTTGTTTTTGATGAGAGTGTTTGTTGGTGTCTGTCGTTTACTGCTGTTAAGCCGGGTCATTTTGCAAATGGCTCCTTGTTCACCAGGAGCAGCTGCATCCTCTGCCTGTGTTGCCAGATTATCATTATATTTAATTCAGTTTGCCATCTCTCCGGTGTGCCCTGCTATACGGCTCGTGGTATTTATCCTGTAGCTTCTGGGATTTTGTGACTTCTCTCTTCAGGACTCATCTGGTTTCTAGGGCGTTCCACAGTGCCCGGTGTCAACCACTCCTTCCTTCTCGTCTGCCTGGAGCCCAGACGGGCGTCACTGCTCTGCTTTGGCGTTTAATGACTGACAAATAGCGTGACCAATGAGCTGTTAAAATCATTTCGATTGACGTTAATGTCCGCCTTTCGTATTTGAAGAGGTTCTTGATTGACATTTGTCCACCCTATGGAAAGTAAGAGTGATTTTGATTGACTGCTTTTTCTTCTAATGGCAACAGAGCACAGCGGGAAATTTCTCTGGTGGACAGGGAGGGAGGCGGTGCGTGGCAGGCCCGGCCACCAATGACTTGCAGGTGGGCGGAGCAGCGCGTCCAATGCGGTCGGGAGGCGGGGCTGGACAGCTGCCGTTACCGTCTGTCGCAGGAGGCAGCCGCGGGTCGGGGTGAGTGTGTGAGGTGAGCGTGGGACGTGGAGCTGCTGTCATGAGCTACTCAGGTGAGAGGCTGCCGGGACCGGGCTCTTGGGGCGGGGGCCGGCTGCCCCCGTCTGTGAGGGGGGTTCTGCGCTGCTCCTGCTCCCCCGTCCCTCCCCGCGGCCTGCGGGCCTTGCTCCGAGCTCTCCCCGTGCCCTCGGCGCCCCGGGGCGGGCCTGGACGCGGGCGAAGGGCTGGCCCAGGAGCTCGCTCCTTATTGCGCACCGCTTCCGCCGTGGGGCTGGGGGGACGGCGGGTGGGGACCTGACCGTCGCTTTCCACCCGCCGCATGAGTATGGGGCTTGTGGGGGCCCGGCCGGTTCTGACCCCGGCCCCATAGCACAGAGCTGCCCTAGATCTGCAGGGGGGGCCGCCGCCGCCGCCACTGACCCCGACCCCCTACTGCATGGCACGGGGCTTGAAGGGGTTGGAGCTGGCGGACCCTGACAGCCTACCGCAAACATGGCCTGGGGCCTTGGGGTGGGGCTGGCCCTGATCCCGATCCCCTGTTGCACGGCATGGCATGCGGGTGGCACTGGCCCTGACCCCCCTGCTGCATGGCATGGTATGGGGGTTAGCACGGGCTCCAAGGGGGAGGAGGGCTGGCACTGGTCCTGACCCCCTGCTGCATGGCATGGCACAGCACGGAGATCAGCACTGGCTCCGATCCTCTGGCGCATGGCACCGTGTGGGGCCTGGTGGGGGGCTGGTGCGGGGCCTGGTGGGGTGTTGGTGCTGACCCTGTCCCCTTATTGCATAGCGTGGGGCCTAGTGGGGCACTGATCCCCTCCCCCTACCACACAGCATTACAGGGGGCCTGATACTCCCCATACACACATTATCTCCACCACACAGTGTGTTACAGAGTTTGGGGTGTGTGTGTGTCTGGCACTGACACACACACATGCATACATACGCAACATTGAATGGGCCTCTGGTGATGGGGGTATAATAACTAGAGTAGAAGCTGACGTTGTTTCCCCTTGTATGCAGCATTGCATTGGTGTGAGTATGTGTGTAATAAATAATGAGGGAGGGGAAAACCTGCACTGGTAATATTCTGTCAGTTGTGAGTTTTGGAGACTGTGAGGGTAAAGGTGGAATTAATTATACCCTTACCTTACTGTCACTTGGCAACGATGGATGAGGGAAGGAATTTACACTGCTTCCTCACATACACTCACCATTGCTTGAAGGAATTGGGTATAATAAGGGTGGAGAAGGTGATGGTGATATCTTCTCTCCTTTCTCCCTCACACCATTGCATGGGCTTTGGAGGGCATGTAATAAGCAAGAAGAAGAAGTTGGCACCAATATCCCTGGCTGATGAGCTCGGGGAGGGTGGGGGAATAAGCAGGATAAAGCTGGCACAGATTCTTCCCTTCCCCTTGCATCTGATGAGCTCGGGAGAGAGAAATTGAGATTTATACCCAGCTAGGGTGACAAGGCATGTGGGATTCTGCATATGAGAGGGGGCGTCAATCCCTGCTTCTCCTACCCTCTGTTGAAACAAAGGAAAGGGTAGTTGAATTGTCCTTTGCAGAGTCTCAGGTATTCGGCTGGTAGCCCAGAATTTGCAGCTTTGCTGCTTTTTGCTACAGGTTTGAGATTTTCTTTCTTCCTCAGTGTGGTTGCAATTAACTGCCTTTGGGTGCTGGGTTACACGTTTTGCATTAAATAAAATGAGAGGTTGTGGGGGGAGGCAGGGAAAGTACTAACCTTAGAGCTCAGATTCAATAATACTGTACTGCTAAAAGACTATTAATCTAGCTATGAAATTTGCCTTATTCTGGTATACTCAATTGTATGTGGAATGTTCAGAACGTTACCTTCCAATACAACGTGTGCAATTTGGACAAATTAATAGTATAATTGGGTTTGTAACTCCTGCTTTGCTTGACACTTTTGTGTCTAAATATAAGGGGTTCACCTTGAGATATGGGTCTTGATAAGTGAGATTTTCTCCACTGATCAACTGTGCACTGTGATAGCTGGCCACTGTATTGCTCCCTTTCTTCCCCAAGGTGGCAGCCTGTTCAATGCTGTGCAGGTATGGCAAGTATTCTCAACCATAGGGTCATGGAACTGCTATCATTTTCTACAGACTCTAAGGCTTAATGTAAAAACTGTTTACATTTGTTATGGTTGTGAAGAACCTTCTGAACTGAATCTATCTTGTAGGGGAAAGTTGTACTTCGTTATGGAAAATGTTATGAACAATTTTTGCTTGATGTATTTTTAAATATTAAATGATTGAGTTCACATGCATTGACTGTAATAACTGATTTCAGTCATCCATAACATAACTAGAGGGTCATAGAATTTGTTGCTTCTGTATGTCCAGCTCATAACATGCACCTGCAGCTGATTGTATCCCTCTTTCTCCCCCCACAAGTTCCCTGAATGCCACCCTCACATCCCCCTCTATTTTAGTCTCTGCAACCCACCCTCAAACTGGGGGTTCTGAGTGTGTTCCCCTGCCCCTGTGGCTCTGGGTGCCCTCCCCTCTCTACCATAGGTGAAAGAACTTGCAAAAGCAAACTGCTAGCTCTTTTCATTGCTGAAACAGCACAAAAGGTTCTGGGATGTGGCATTACAGAAGGAGAAGTGGTTGGTTTGGGGGGTCATCAGTGGATAAAAGTTAAGAATCCCTATTAAGTAGTATGGTAAAGAGCTTTGATGTGGTATATTGGAAGGAACTATAGAAGTTTTGCTTGTCTATTATACAGTTTGTAGGGAAAGTCTTATTTTTGTAGAAATAGGGTAAAAGTGATGTGAAGCATGTAGCCCTCTTCAAAACAATAATGCATTTTATATTGGGAGATGAAGGTTTTCAGGATGTACTCCTTGACTGCAACCTTGTAGGCTGTTGCAAATATTAAGAATATATATTACTTGAGGCTTTCTCGGTTTTCATTTTTGTGGAATTAAAAGCCTTAATCTGAGGTCTGTGTTAATGCTTGTATGGATTATCGGATTATTTCTTGAGGAGGAGGTGGGGGTAGGGGTAGAACATAGTAATGGCTCGATATACATACGTTTTTTATCATTGTTCACCTAGAAAACACATTTATGTGATGAGTATCCATTGCAAAATAGATGCCCATATTAAAATTAAAAAACCAAAAAAAACAACTAAATAGCTCAGCCCTGGAAGAATGTGTGCAGACTTTGAAGCTAGATGAATGTGGCATAACAGAAGAAATTGGTTGACTTTGGGAATTGGGTGCCAGAAATTGCCAGCTACGAACACAGACGGAGCAGGAAGAGTATGCTGATACAATTACTTGTGTGCAAAAGTGTGTGGTCAGAGGTGTAATGAGACCAGAGTGGGGTTTCTGCACTTAATTCACCAGTCTTCATCTAATACAGTTACTTTTTGATGTTTCTGGCCTTGTGAAATGAGTGGAGTGTGGTGTTAGGGTGGATGATGGACCTGGCCCTACATCCAGGTTCTACTCAAATCTTCCAGAAATATAACTTTGGTTGATACTTAAGGTATGTCTAGGCTAGAGTTTAGCCCTGTTGTAAATTGAGTTGTTGGTTGCCCTTCTGTTCCCTTTCCTGCAGTATATTATGTCTATAGTGATTCAGTTTTTCTGTACAGGTGATTCAATTAGCAGAAAAGTTAATAAGATTCCATTATCTGTTCATATATCTGTGGTTAAATGATTCTTTGGTAAAGGATTCTACGTAAATGTTTTGCATATACAGGAGGCATGATTTACAGCTTAATACGTTCTGTATTAACTTCTGTATCTCTGATATAAAGTGGCTTAAAACATACCCAGACATGTACAAGAAGCAAAGGTAAAGCAAAACCCTCCTATCTTTGTATTGGAAGTAGGCATTATATCTCTGTTCCTTATCTTTAGAAGAACTAAGACTACACATCTGTATGTAACTCCATTCTTGAATGGAGTTGTCTGTTTAAAATTGGTATCGTCTAGTGTGAAGTCTTCCAGTTTCTAACTAAAATTCTCAGTGACTTGATGGTAACTTCAAGAGGTGAGCTCGCTTTGTATGTGGCACCTATTGAGGTGTGTGTAATCTTGAGGAGTCACCTTTCTTTATCAAGCATCAAACAGAAGCATGTCAGTCAGCCTCTTGCAGGGCTAGAAATGCAGCACTATTGCTGATGTAGGAAAATGCTAAAACTCGTCAGGAAACTTGTGTATTCTAGGTTCTAAGAGGAGACGATAATGCCAGTTTTAAAAAGCTACTGGCTCACAACTTTTTTGGTGATCAGTCCTGCTCCCTTCTCTGCAACAGACACTCTGTGTAGCAGATCCAGTGTAGTCCTACTCTGGGTCTGGATAGGAATTTGGGAGCCCACATAAGGGGATTCACGCCGAACCTAACCTAGCAGGGAGATTCTTGTGTACTAGGGATTTGGCAGTGGGGGGTTCAGAAACTTTGGTTAAAATCCAGTGGTGCTGACTGTTTTGGCCATGGTTACCATTGCAGCTAATCCATGTTCTGCACTGGTATGATGACACCTATCAGTAAATGACAAATTTTGTACTGGAGACAAGCCCCTAGTGAGGGCACAGGCAATGGAGAGCATATCCCATCCCTAAGACTGTATTACCAGATGCAAAGCAAGTTGCTAGTGATTCCTTCCCTTCCAGTCCAAGATGTTGCTGTGATCTAGGCCTTGGGCAAATAACAGCCTTTGTTCCAAGCTGCATCTTTCTATAGATACTGAAAAACAAAACTCGCCAGTTCCCGTTGGAAGGGTATCTTTTCAGACACAAGTGCTAGAAACTTAAGCTTGAATTAAAATAACATTATACAGAAACTCATGAGTAAGGACACTACTCTCGAGAGCAGTGGTTTTCAGACTGCGGGTCGCGACCCAATAATGGGTCACGGTGGCTCTGGTCAGCACCACTGACTGGGCCATTAAAAGTCCTGTTGCCGGTGCTGCCCGACTAAGGCAGGCTAGTCCCTACCTGTTCTGACCACCGGAAGTGGCCAGCAGCAGGTCCAGCCCCTGCCCCGAGCACCAGCTCCACACTCCCATTGGCCGGGAACCACCAGGTGGGAGCTTGGGCGGGTGATGCCTACGATGAGAGCCACATGGAGCTGCTTGCATGACTCCACCTAGGAGCTGGACCTGCTGCTGAACACTTTCAGGGTGCAGCATGGTCTGCAGTGCAAGGACAGGTAGGGACCAGCCTGCCTTAACCCCCTCCCTCCCACCATGCCACTGACTGGGAGCTGCCCAAGGTAAGCCCATGCCCCAACCCCGTGCCCCCACCCAAACCCCCCATCCCAGAACCCTGACCCCCTCCCGCACCCCAACCCCCTTCCCCAGTCCTGAGGCCCTCCCACACACCCGGAGCCCGCTCCTGCATCCCAAACCCTTCGTTCCTGGCCCCATCCCACAGCCTGCACTCCTGCCCCAGCCCTGAGCCCCTCCCAAACCCCTCATCCTCCAGCTCCGTTGGGTCACAGGCATCAATAATTTTCTTCAACTGGGTCGCCAGCAAAAAAGTTTGAAAACCACTGCTCTAGTTTCCTACTTGTTGTTGTTATGGTACTCCTGAGGGAATTCTGCGCCAAGAAAATAAAAATGCTGCACACAATATTTTTAAAATTTTGCAAATTTTATTTGTTAATAAATAAATGTGGAGGCTACAGCATAGCAGTGGTGAGCACAGACCACTGGCTGCACAGAGGTGGGAGATCACCCTATAGGCCCCTCACCCATTGAACAGGGACTCTGCAGTGAGGCTGCACCTGACCCTAGCACAGCACAAGGGCTGGGCCTGCTGCAGAAACACCCTTGGGCTCTGCACCAGTTGTGGGCAGGCAGGCTCAGCCCAGCAGGGTCCAACTGTGGAGGGCTTAGTGTAGGTGGATCTAGATGTGGGATAAGAGGGTTTTGTGTGGGGCACCCTGGGTGGGGGAAGCTCAGTGGAGGATCTGGATGCACAAGGGAGGTTCCAGATGCAGGGACAATGGGACTCTGCAGGGGGGTCCAGGTGGAGAGAGATGAGATTCAGCGAGGGGGTCTGGGAGTGGGACTTGCTGGGTTTGGGGGTCTGGGTGCAGCCAATTAGGACTCAGTGGGGGTCCAGGTGCGGAGGGCTCATCAGGGTGGTCCAGGTGCAGGGGTGTGGGGTTTATTAGAGTGGGGGTTCAATGGGCCTGCTTAATAGGGGAGCCTCAGCTGCTGCCAGCACCAGGATCCCCCCCATCCGCTTCTCTTCCCCATCCTATCCCTTTCTCCACCGCTCCTATCTCCCTCCCCTCACTCCTACATCCCATCCCCCTTTCTTCCCCACTACCTCTTTTCCCCCCTCAGCCACCCTTGCAATGACTCACCAGTGGCACTCACCATTGTATGGAAAACAGGATGGCTCCCAGCACGCATAGAACTGACACTAAACTGGGAGGAGTGGTAGATACGGAGGGTAGGGATAGGATACAGAGGGACCTAGACAAATTAGAGGATTGGGCCAAAAGAAATCTGATGAGGTTCAACAAGGACAAATGCAAAGTCCGGCACTTAGGACGGAAGAATCCCATGCACTGCTACAGACTAGGGACTGAATAGCTAGGCAGCAGTTCTGCAGAAAAGGACCTGGGGTTAAAGTGGATGAGAAGTTGACTCATATCCAGCAGTGTGCCCTTGTTGCCAAGAAGGCTAACGGCATTTTCGGCTGTATAAGTAGGGGCATTGCCAGCAGATTGAGGGACGTGATCATTCCCCCTCTATTCAACATTGGTGAGGCCTCATCTGGAGTACTGTGTCCAGTTTTGGGCCTCACGCTACAAGAAGGATGTGGAAAGAGTCCAGCGGAGGGCAACAAAAACTATTAGGGGGCTGGAGCACATGACTTACGAGGAGAGGCTGAGGGAACTGGGATTGTTTAGTCTGCAGAAGAGAAGAATGAGGGCGGGATTTGATAGGTGCTTTCAAGTACCTGAAAGGGGGTTCCAAAGAGGAGGGATCTAGACTGTTTTCAGTGGTAGCAGATGACAGAACGAGGAGTAATGGTTTCAAGTTGCAGTGCGCGAGGTTTAGGTTGGATATTAGGAAAAACTTTTTCATTAAGGTGGAATCTCCTTCCTTAGAGGTTTTTAAGGTCAGGCTTGACAAAGCCCTGGCTGGGATGATTTAGTTTGGGATTGGTCCTGCTTTGAGCAGGGGGTTGGACTAGATGACCTCCTGAGGTCCCTTCCAACCCTGATATTCTATGATAGAAGAGGGGCATGACTGGCACCAGGACCAAGGAGGCAGAGTCAGCTAGTGGGAGGGGCACTCTCCATCATCCAGGCAGCTCTGCACTCTCAGAAATAGGCAGTGGCATGTGACCCCACACAGCCCCCATCGGTTCTGTTGAGGGAGCAATACCCCCTCTCCTCCCTAAACTACGCTCATGGGAGGGCACCCCCTCCCCCCGATTTGCCTCTCTTCTGGCTGCTCTTGGTGCTGTGCTGCTGGGGAGAGACACATGACCACTCTTGAGACTTCCCTTTGCTTCCCCAACCTTATCTGTGGGGGACATGAATTCTATACGCTCAGAGGTGCAGAATTCTTTCGGAGTAATATACGTTTTTCTGATCTCTTTTTAGGAGTATCCACTGTGATACAGTCTGGCTTATTTGGGTGCATTTGATGGTCAGATCTTAAATAGCATAGATTCTCCTTATGCTCTAGCTAGAACAGCTGGCATTACCATATAATCTTGGGTTTTGACCACCTTTTGGTCTTTTTCTAGGTTATGGCAACTGGAACTCTGGGACAAACAGAGGCAAGTATAGTAAAATCTTAATACATTATCATGAACAAATGTCATTTAATGTAATCAGTTAGAAAAATTATTATAAAATTGAAGGTTTTCACAGCTCAAATCTGTTCCCCCATGTCTGAATAAAATCCTCTTAGGTCACACACCAGTCTATTTCGGTCAGCATTGCATAGCCCATTTAACTGTGACAGTCAACTCTTTACTATTCTGCCCTGTGCATCAACAAAACCAGATATTTCTGTTCCCAGAAGTCAGCACAGTTTGTATCCACTATCTGTTTTCCTTCAGTCTTTCTGTCTATCACTTCGCTATGAAATGGCACTGAAGATTAAAGTGCTGTCCTAGCATGCCAGAAGACTGAATTTCTAGTTCTTGTGCCTGAAAGACACACAAAATGGCAGTGTGTCTGCATTTAGGCTGAAACTTGAAACAGGTCTCCCTTTATAAATACTTGTCTTTTTCCAGAGGCCATGCTCACTGTGCTCAGACTAGAGTGTGATGCCCAGCTAAGTGGGAGAATCTCCCTAATCTGTATGCTTTAATTAGCACAAGGAAGCCCTCTCCACTCCACAAAGACTGACTAGCAGAACAGTATAGTGGTGTGTTTTTTTTGTTTTTGGTATTTACTGACTGGTAGTTTAAACTGTAGTCGGTGTTTTACAAAGGATTTTGACCTTTTCACTATCTTCAGAGCTAGCTGGAAAACTTATTTTTGTAAAAACCAAAAAAAATCATGATTTTTCCCACTTTTCAATCAACTAGTTATTTTGTCAAAATATACAGTAAGGTGAGCTTGCTAGCAGTGTCATTGTTTTACTACTTGTGTTAGAGTATCACTTAAGGTCCCCATTTAAGATCAGTGTTAAAGGGACAAGACAGAGGGAAGGTGAGAGAGAGTATGACTTCCCCAAAGATATTCTAGGTCAGTGGTAGATCAGGAATAGATCTGAGGTATCCTGACTCCTAGGTAAGTGCTCTGTCTACTACCTTCTAATGCTATTAAATATTCTTAAACTACAAAAGACATTAGAACAAAGTACAGCTTACATTAAGAACGGCATCTGAGTCCTCACATTGTTACTGCAGAACACATTGGCCATGCCACAGATCAGTGAGCAAGGAGGAACCAAATATCCTCTGCCCCCTGTTCAGGCAGAGATCATCTGTACTTCTCTGCACCCTAAAAGGGAAGCTGAGTACCAAAGCAGATTGGCTTGAGCAATCAGTCAGTGGGCTCGAGCTCCTTTGCCCAGTGCTTTGGCTAAATGTATCCATTTGCGTCCATGAGATATTCATCTCCAGGAGGTGAGATCTCACAGCATCCACTGCTCCTGTTCTGTCTCAGGTACAGCCAGAGTTATTGGTATCCCTTCCATCCAGTGTTTATGCTGTCCCAGATCCTCCAGAAGATCAGGGAGGGGAGAGCAAGGGTAAGTCTGGGTGCTCTTTATTGACCAAGGAGACAGGATTTCTCTGGCTTGATCAACCTTGCATCAGGCCCTCCTGTCTTCCTTCTTCACAGAGAGGTTCCATTATTGCAAGAACCAGCTCACTAGGACAATCCAGAAAGGCAAAGTTGAGCTGCCTGGCATTTGGAAGGAGACAAAGGACTGAGGAATAGCCAGAGAAGCCTATTTCTGCTCTTCTGGCATCTAGAAGAGTCAGCCAACAGCAGTGTCTCTCAACTAGGACAAGTTCCAGGAGCTGGCGTAGCAAGCCCAAGTGTCTCCAGCTAAGGCCCTGGTAGGAGGCAAGATGGGCCAATGATTGAGGCATGAGCTAAGGACTTGGGAGACCTGGGTTCAATTCCCGCCTCTGCTATGAGTTTCCTGTGTGACCTCAGACAAGTCATTTCTCTCTGTGCCTCAGTTCCCCATATGTACAAAGGGGTGAGGAGACGATAAGAACGTTAGAGTGTGAGGTGCATTCAATGAGGAACATTTCTAATTTATTCAGAGATCACAATTTTAACTGACCCACTCTCCCATGGTACCAGTACCTTTAGGTTAAACATTGTTTCTCACCGTTCTAGAAAAGAGAGCTTTTTGTTTTAAAAGAAAACTTTCATAGAAGCAATGGCATCTGGTAGTTAGGAAATAAAAGAATTAAAACAAATCAATCTTTGCAGACCACTTTCTTAACAAAAAAAAAAAAAGTCCATATCTGACATGCTAGGAAAAGGATTTGGACTGACAAATTACCCCAGAGAAACGGGGTTTGATTTGGAAGAGAGGAGCAGCAACTGTAACATGATACAAAAAAATGTCTTAAGATACTGCTTCAATGGTGCCTCACATCGGTGAGATACTAAATGGGGATAAATGTTGGAAAAACCGCGATGAAAGAGGAGATTGTGTATATATATACAGTGGATGTGCCCAGCTGTTAGAGCATTGGGATACAATTCATAACCAAACTTCACAAACTGTTGGATATCTATTCTAAAGGATCCTCCGATAATCCTTCTAGCAAAAAATGGTCACACAAACAGAATGAAGAATTAATCTCATCTGCTAGTAGCTGCTAAGCTACTGCTAGCCTCCTAGCAGGAAAAAAAAATAGTCCAACTCTAGAGGAATGGTTCAAAAAATGTGGCAGGTTGTTATGGAAAAATTAATGCACCAATTACATACTCGGCAAAACAGAGAAAGGACAAATAGTTACTTAGATATTTGGTTACCTTTATTCAATACGCAAAGTACATTCTCCTGCAAAATATCAGTGCACCTGTCCAGTTTTTTTGAATATTACTATTTGATAGGCCTGGCTTGTTCGATATGTGCAATCAGATTTCACTCTCTGTGATAAAATCACAGAACCCGTGTGTTGTGGGCATTGTAAAGTGGTAGCACCCTGTGAAATAGAGCTGATTTATTGTATGACTAGGTTGCTCTAAAGAAGAGCTCACTGTTGTAATGACTATTTTGTCTCCAACGTTTACATGGCAGAGATTTGTAAACCTGTTAAACCTTCCTAAATAAATAGTTAGAGAAGATTGTGAGGGGCCGTGGAGGGAACATCTGTCCCTACAGTGGTGCTACCATCAAAGGGCCTGGGAGAAGCTCTGTTCAGCACCTTGGAGTCTACAGGCAGAAGGTAAATTTTCTTTCCACTAGGAGACTAATGAAGCCACCCTGAGGAAGTGCTTAATCTACCTCCCCTGCCCCCTCCATACATGCATGGGGCTAATCCCTGGGGTTACTGAGCAAACTATTCTTCTGGGAACTGTTACTTACGGGGTCTCTCCTTGGCCAGGAGACTCGCAGCACTTGGAGCCCTGTCCCTGGAAGCACAGCACTGTTCCTCGCATGCAGAAAAGGAAATTGGAACGAATGTGGATTTGTCCCTATTCCACAGCCAGCAGGGAAGAGTGCATCAGTCCCGCTGTGTCTGAGGCTATTGTACCCATCAAAGGGTAGAGCACAAGTCAGAGGTGCAGGGCGCCCAAACACACAAGACTCAACGCTCTTGTCAACCCATGCCACCTACCTGCAGAGATCAAGAAAGCTTTCAACGCCTCCCTCGCAAGACAGGAGTGCACCTCCTTTCCTGGTGAGTGCCCAGAACACATCCGTCAGGTAAGGAGGACAGTGCAGAGCCTGGATCTAGAACCAAACAGAAAAACATCACAGACTAATACAAAGCCCTTATATCTAAGTGAGGTCCTAAGTCACCAGTCTTCCTGATGTTGTAGCAGAGCTTGGGGGTGGGGATCTGCCACTCAGTGGATTTCCCGGGGAACTGGTGTCTGGGATGCCCCACTTAGCGGAGCTCTCTCTAGGAGACCAGAAGAATCTCTGTGAAGCACTGCTCTGTTTGTTTCCAGTTGAAAGACCATGGAAACCTGGCCAGTAAATCCTGCTGTTCCCTACTGGTGCCTCCTTGATCCATTTACAGATCAGAGTCCTGCAATATAGGGTGGTGACAGAGCTATGGATTGGAATGGAAAGAGCTCTGAGTTCTCTTCTAATAGTCGGTTTTTAAGAACAGGTTAGACAAACACCTGTCAGGGATGCTGTCTGTTTAGCTGGTCCTGCCTCAGCACAGGGGGCTGGACATGATGAATTCTCAAAGTCCTTCCAGCCTGATATTGTTCTTGATCCTGAATTATAGCAATCTTCAGGACAAGAAGGTCCTAGACTCCTCAGGATGATGGGGTCATTCAGATAAAGTCTGTTATAATAAACCACAGGGCTTTCCTGTGCCTTCATTTTATATTGTATTATTAAAAGCTATAGTGCATTGTCCTCATTTCTGGCTGGGAGGGAGCAGGGATAAGGAAGAGACAAGAGAAAACACGGGGCAAATCAAATCACTATCTTAGACGTATGTATATGAATACGAGAATTATGGGGAATAAGCAGGAACTTGAAATGGTAGTTAATAAACACAGCTATGACATAGCTGGCATCATAGAGACTTGGTGGAATATTGGTATACCAGGGTACAGCTTGCTTAGGGAAAAAAGATAGGAGATGTTGCTTTAAAATATATACACTTGGACTGAGGTTGTGATGGAAATAGGAGACATAAGAATGGCCATACTTGGTCAGACCAAAGGTCCATCCAGCCCATTATCCTGTCTGCTGACAGTGGCCAATGCCAGGTGCCCCAGAGGGAGTGAACCTAACAGGTAATGATCAAGTGAGCTCTCTCCTGCCATCCATCTCCACCCTCTGACAAACAGAGGCTAGGGACACCATTCCTTACCCATCCTGGCTAATAGCCATTAAGACAGACCTGTTGAAAGTCTCTGGGTAAGGATAAAGGGTAAAAAAACAAGGGTGATGTCATGATAGGGGTCTACTACAGACCACCGAACCAGGAAGAAGAGGTGGATGAGGCTTTTTTTAAACAACTAACAAAATCATCCAAAGCACAGGACTTGGTGGTTTTGGGAGACTTCAAGTACCCAGACATCTGTTGAGGGGGGGAAAACACAGCACCGGGCACAGATTATCCAGCAAGTTCTTGGAATGTATTGCAGACAATTTTTATTTCAGAAGGTGGAGAAACCTACCAGGAGAGAGGCTGTTCTAGATTTGATTTTGACACAAATTCTCAACCAGTTCCTCTCTGTAAGTGGAAGGCAGCTTGGGTGAAAGTGATTGTGAAATGGCAGAGTTCTTGATCCTAAAGAATGGTAGGAGGGAAAACAGCACAATAAAGATAATGGATTTCAAGAAGGCAGACTTTGGCAAACTCAGGGAATTGATAGGTAAGATCCCATGGGACACAAGTCTAAGGGGAAAAAACAGTTCAAGAGAGTTGGCAGATTTTCAAAGAGACCTTATTAAGGGCACAAGAGCAAACTATCCCACTGTGTAGGAAAGATAGGAAGTATGGCAAGAGACCACCCTGGCTTAACCAGGAGATCTTCAATGACCTGAAACTCAGAAGAGAGTCTTACAAAAAGTGGAAACTAGGTCCAATTACAAAGGATGAATATAAACAAATAACACAAGTATGTAGGCCAAGGCACAAAATGAGATTCAACTAGCTAACAACAAAGGGTATCAAAAAACATTCTACAAATACATTTAAAAGCAAGAGGAAGATCAAGGACTGGGTAGGCTCAATGAGGGGGAAGACAATAACTGAAAATGTGGAAATGGCAGAAGTGCTAAGTGACTTTTTTTGTTTCAGTTTTCACCAAGAAGGTTGGTGGTGATTGGACGTCTAACATAGTGAATGCCAGTGAAAATGAGGTAGGAGCAGAGGCTAAATTATGGAAAGAACAAGTTAAAAATTACTTACTCAAGTTAGGTGTCTTCAAGTCACCAGGGCCTGATGAAATACATCCTACAATACTCAAGGAGCTGACTGCAGAGATATCGGAGCCACTAATGATTATCTTCAAAAAGTCATGGAAGACGGGTGAGATTCCAGAGGACTGGAAAAGGGCAAATCTAGTCCCAATCTATAAAAAAGGGAAATAGGGACAACCTGGGGAATTACAGACCAGTCAGCTTAACTTCAGTACCTGGGAAGATAATGGAGTAAATAAGAAATCATTTGCAAACACTTAGAAGACAATAAGCTAATAAGTAACAGTCAGCATGGGTTTGTCAAGAACAAATCATGTCAAGCCAAACTCAGTTTTCTTTGACAGGGTAACAAGCCTTGTGGATGGGGGGGAAGTGGTAGATGTGGTATATCTGGACTTTAGTAAGGTTTCTGATACTATCTCGCATAAACAAACTAGGGAAATACAACCTAGATGAGTGGTCCCCAAACTTTTTACCTCACACTCCCCTCTTACCCCTGTCCACATCCTCCTCTCCTCTTCCACCCCCCCCCCCCCCCCCAAAAAAAAAACCCAGACTGGGAGTGGGGCCAGTGCTGGGGTTGGACACAGGGCCACAAGCGGAGCCATGGCTGGCGGTGGAGCTGTGGCTGGGCTGGGAGCCAGGGGGCTACCCTTATCGATAAAATCAAGTGCTATGTGGAAGTGTTAGCAGGGAAGTTCCACTAAGCCAGCTGCTGTCCCCAGCATGGTTCTTGCATGCATGGTTCTTGTTTTGTTCCCTACACTGCAACAGAAGCCCAAACAAAATAAACATGCCTGCATCATGCCCTGGAGCTTCCCACTGAAGCAACTTCCCAGCATCTTTAAGTTTACGCACGACCCCTCCCCCTATCAATCCTGCTACCACTGGGTCTTGCAGGCCCACTGAAAAACTCAGAGGGCTAATGAGCCCATCTCCACCACCCAGGCTTCCTCAGGGCCCCCAGCTGCAACCAGTTATGATTATTTCCCCCACCACAACCGTGGGGCTGAGTCAAAGGATAAGAGGTGATTTGTGAATGTTACCCCACAGGCTGGCCTCCTCACTACACAACGCTCTTCCCTCCCATCCCACAATCTGTTCGCTCCCTGTTCAAAGAACCATCCCACCCCAAATATAGTTCCCCCAATTCTCTTTCCCTCTGGAAAACCAATTCCTGCCACCACACAATAGACTCCAAAAATCACTTCCCACCCAAGAACAGGAATACATATTCCTTCCAGCACAATGAATTTCACAAGCCAAAAAACAAAAGAAAATCTAACGCATTTTCTAGCTAGATTACTTCCTAACTTTATAGGAGTTGAACTGCTTCCTTTCTTGATCTGTCCGCAGCAGAGGCATCACACAGACAGACACACAAAAGCCTTCCCCCCCGCCAGATTTCAAAGTATCCTTGTCCCCTCATTGGTCATTTTGGGTCAGTTGCCAGCGAGGTTACCGTAGCTTCTTAACCCTTTACAGGTGCAGGGATTTTGCCTCTGGCCAGGAGGGATTTTATAGCACTGTATACAGAAAGGTGGTTACCCTTCCCTTTAATTTATGACAAGAGCAAAAACTACCCAGTACTGGATTATAACCCAACCAACCCTATTTTTACTCCAAGCTATTTGGGGACCCATTGTGCTGGGTGATCCAGTCTCAGTTTTGGGTCTCTAAGCAAGACACAAAACATCATGGTTCTAACTTGACATTTGCAAACCATCACCCTGATGGTATGCAAGATCCCTTCCCTTAATGAATTGTCTATTTGTTTAAGCTCTGATTCTACCAAGATTTATGCAAATACTCAATTTTCAGCCTACACAGTGTGGGAAGTTTTGGCAGGATCAGGGTCTTCACTTGTAAGCTCTCCAAAGCACAGACTATCTCAACAGCTGCCAAATTTGGTACTGCTCCATGTGTGACATGTTATAAAAGTTATGTCACTGGTTAACTTGCATGCAATCATAAAATCCACCTTAATGCTAAATCCCTACAATTTTTAACTAGTGTATTTGTCATGTAAGACAGGAGAGGAAGAACACAAATTTCTTGAGAGCAATATCAACTTTTATTTTTAAAAACATTTCTAGTCTGTGGCTGGGGTTCCCCCTCCACCCCCTTATGGAATGAGAAGTGCTGCAGTGGGGAAGCCATAACTAAATGGTTCTGAGCGGGGGGGGAACACACCCAACAACAGCCCTGAACTCTAAAGACTACCTAAAGCCATCTTTTTCAAAAGTCAGCCACACATTCCAAAATCAAGAGATTATTTTAAAAGTCTTGTTATTCTTTAACTAATTATCCTGGGGTTCTTTTACTTGCCTCGCTAAGCGTTTAGGGGGTCACATTTTGACACTGGTGACTTCTGTGGCTCTTCTTCAAGCCCCAGCTCCTGGAGTCCAGTGATCACAGAGAAATCGCAGATTTTACTTTAACCCAAGTGAGTGTCTGGCCCTGGCGTTGGCTGAGAAGCGCTGGAGAACCAGCCCTAAACGCACCCTTAAAGGCCCAGGCAGCAAGGGAAACCCCCCAGTATCGCTACTGTGATAGTGGCTGGATTGCTAGCCCTGGCTGTGATGGGCGAGCGACCCAGGCTGTCCTGCAGGAACAGGGCATGTGGATTGGTCCGGCCCCACATGCAGCTGGGAATGGGAGCGATACAACCGCAGAGCTGCTTAATCCTCCAGCAGCTAGAGAGGCTCAGAAGTGCCCTGTGTTAACGAGGGACTTCTCCCGAAGCGGGGCCAGGCTGAGGGGCTCCCTGCACCGCCTGCATGGGGTGAGTTGAGGGGTGCACTGTTCCACAGGGACCCCTAACCCAGTCAGCCTCAGGGCATCATGGGGGTGCAGTGCCCTGCAGGGACCCCCCAACCCAGCCAGCCCCAGGGCCGCACAGGGGTGTGCACTGCCCTGCAGCACCAGGGGTGATGTGGGGATGCGCCTAGCTAGGTCCAACAACTCAGCCAACTCCAAGGCAGCATGGGGAAAGGGTGGGGGAAATGTACAGTCCAGCAGGGCTCTCCCCTGCAACCCAATCAGCTAGCTGTATGGGAGAATGCTGGGGGGCAGTAAATGCACAGCCCAGTAGGGTTCCCCCAGCACAACCCAGCCAACTCCAGGGCCACATGGGGAGAAGCATGGACAGCCCAGCAGGGTATCTCAAACTAATTCTGGGGGTGCACAGCCCAGCAGCCTCTCACCCCATTCTGCCTTGTAAGCCAGCCAGCTCACTCCATGGCAGCACAGGGAGAGGTAATATTAAAACAAGATCAAGCATAAACTTTTCTTTGATGCCTTTGTTGAAATGCTAGATTTTTTTAATCTACCCACTGATGACTGGGAGGAAAGAGGAACTGCAAAACAGACTGTTTGTGGCAGGGGGGCAGGGGGGAAAGAGGAATTTGCAAGAAAGTTTTGCTCTTCAGCCTTTAAGAGCACTCATGTTACAGGTGCTCTGTCCCCAGGTGTTCTGGGACTTGTAGTACCTATAGCTCATGTCTTGCTCTCAGCCTGTCAACACCTGCTGAGATGAGAAGGCTATAAAAGCCAAGCCACTGTAGTAATGGGAGAAGGAGATCTTTTATGGGGCGAGCTGGAGGGGAGACGCTCTAGTTTTATCAATCCCAGCTGGATTTTTGGCGGTTGTCCCTCACTTCATCTATGCTCTCTGTTTTACTTCAGCTGCTCATTGGCTTTCCTTGCCTTTCCCCTCTAGACATGTTTGGGCAACACAGTGCTTGGTCTGTTTGTGTAGGAGGTTCAACTCACTCCTTCATCGGGGGTACAGTTGTGCCTCAGTTTCCCCCCCACCCTCCATCAGTGACTGTTATCCCCAACTACAAGTATTCAAAAACTGTCAGCTTCTCCCCCCCCCCCCCAAAAAAAAACAAACCACAAATGACTTAAAAAACATGAGATTTAAGAAAACAAAACCAGGTTTATCTGCCTTCTTGGTTTTGAGCTTCAGGAGGCACACAAGCACTCACATTTTCAAGCAGTATTTTGTAGCCAGGAATGCAGGAAACCTCTCTGAAGAATTAAAGCGGAAATTCTCATGCAATCTCTTAATTCCAGCCAGTAGGGCTGACACCAAATATCACATAATAGAGGTCACTGGAGTTGGCAACATTGTGTCACACACACCCCCTCAGCTGTAGTTCCAAAGTAGCCTGACTTCCCAGGTCTTGGTTTTATTAATGGCCCAAAAGATACCAATACTTGCACAGGACACCCTCCCCCAATTCCAGCCACACTTTATCCTTATGCTTCTAGACTACAGTCTGCAGACAGTCCTGCCTCCTTTGGATCACAGTGGCCTTCACCTCTCAGCTACAGAGGCTCCCCTTAGCCCTGCCACTGGACTCTGATGACAGCCCTTTCACTTTGCTGAGCTGCAGGGAATTCTTAGCTTTCTCATCAGTCTACGCTTATAGTTCCAGACAGGTTCCTTCTCCAAGCTCAGGCCAGAAAAGACCTAACACCCATAGCTGCTCACCCCAGAAAAGAGCCCTTTCTCTACTACTACAGCAGCTTGGCTTTTTATCTGTCTAATCCCAGCAGGCCTTGCTTTCAGCCGACTATGACTGAGCCCTAGACCCAACAATTGCCAGAATGCCTGGCTTTAAAGAGACAGAGGCCCTGTAATAAGCATGCCCTTAAAGTGACAGTGCTCTCTGTTAGGTCCAACAGCAAACCTTTTTTGCACATTCCCCTTTCCAACTTTTGCCCCCAAAAATTCTTGTGTTGCAGCTCTTCTTTCCTCCCAACCCAGGGGGCAAGTGAGTGAGTGATGCCTGGATTCTCTTTTGTTCCAGCAGATGGGAACATGAGTGAGAAGGAGGTGGAGAGCCCTCTGCAGGGATGTCCTGAGGAAGGGGGTAGACCCAAAGGGTACATCCCCCGGGAAGTGGGCTCAGAGAGTCCTGGCGGGTCGGAGCTGCTGGGGGGCAATGACAGAGAGCAGCAGCCGCTGGGCAGATCCCCACCCTGGGAGAGAGGGCTCCAATCCAAGGAGAAACGCTACAACTGCACTGACTGCAACAAGAGCTTCAGCCAGAGCTCCCACCTCATCCGGCACCAGGGCACCCACACGGGCGAGCGCCCCTACAAGTGCTCTGACTGTGGGAAGAGCTTCACCCAGAACTCCAACCTCGCCCAGCACCAGCGGGTGCACACAGGCGAGCGCCCCTACCAGTGCCTCGACTGTGACAAAAGCTTCACCCAGAGCTCCCACCTGACGGAGCACCAGCGTGTGCACCAGGGTGTCAAGCCCTACAAGTGCACCAACTGCAACAAGAGCTTCAGCCAGAGCTCCCACCTCCTGCGCCACCAGGGCACCCACACGGGCGAGCGCCCCTACAAGTGCCCTGACTGCGGGAAGAGCTTCAGCCAGAACTCCAACCTCGTGCAACACCAGCGCATCCACACGGGCGAGCGCCCCTACAAGTGCGGAGAGTGTGGGAAGAGCTTCAGCTGGAGCTCCAACCTCATTGAGCACCAGCGCGTGCACACAGGCGAGCGGCCAGACAAGTGTCCCGACTGTGGGAAGAGCTTCACCCGCAGCTCTGCGCTCATCCAGCACCGGCGCATCCACAAGGGGCTGAGACCCTACAAGTGCACACAGTGCGGGAAGAGCTTCAACAAGAGCTCCCACCTCATCCGGCACCAGGGCACCCATGCCGCTGGAGAGTTGGCCTGCACGTGTACCAGCTGTGGGAAGAGCTTTACCCAGAGCATCCAGCAGAGGCCACGACCACATCACTGTGCTGACTGTGAGACACGCTTCTCCCGCATTGCCGGCAGCCAGCCACGAGCTGATGTGGCAGTGAAGCCCTACAAGTGTGGGGAGTGTGGTAGAAGCTTCGGGCGCAGCTCGTACCTGGTGCAGCACCAGCGCATTCACACGGGTGACAGACCCTACAAGTGCGGGGACTGTGGAAAGGGGTTCGGGGTCAGTGCCCACCTCACCCGGCACCAGCTCAGCCATGCAGGTGACCAGCCCTACCGATGTCCCCAGTGCGGAAAGACCTTTGGGGAGAGCGCAAAGCTGTTGAGCCACCGGCTGAGCCACGCGGGCGAGCGCCCCTACCAGTGCCCTGACTGCGAGAAGAGCTTCTGCAAAAGCTCTCACCTGGTCAGCCACCAGCGCACCCACACTGGAGAGCGGCCCTACCGCTGCACCATCTGTGACAAGAGCTTCTGCCAGAGCTCCCACCTCATCCGGCACCAGGGCACCCACACAGGTGAGCGCCCCTACAAGTGCTCTGACTGTGGGAAGAGCTTCACCCAGAGCTCCAACCTTGCCCAGCACCAGCGCATCCACACGGGGGAGCGCCCCTACCAATGCAGTGACTGTGGGAAGAGCTTCAGCTGGAGCTCCAACCTCATAGAGCACCAGAGAACCCACCTAGCACAGAAACCCTGAACATGGGCCGGGCCAATGTGTCTGTTTCCAGAGCAAGCTCCCAACACTGCAGTAAACAGCATGGGGCCAGCAAGACACTTAATAAGGGGAGAAATTACTGAGTGTACAATGCCAAAGACTAGAAACCCTCCCCAGGAGTTAGACTTCTTCACACTGCCAGCGGCGGCTGCCTGCCCCATCCTCGCCTGTTGCAATATCCAGGAGATGATCCCACTTGCCACAAGAGCTAAGGAACCTGTAATAAGGCAAGTCTAAGGGGGTCTAACTTATGCATTCTTTCAACCTCATATGGACAGGCTGTCTACATAGACAGTGGGAGACAGAATGCAGGCCATTTCAGTCCCATGGGCAGCTCCCTAGCATTTGTTCCCTCTTTTTGTCTGTTCTGGCCAGACTCCATCCCAGGATTTTAGTTCCTCTTGGATACCTAGATTTTAGTCCCATTTTTTTAAATTTTCTTTTAATACTGTTATTAATATTTAAGATTTAATATGTTATTTCCTGTTGTATTGCAGTGTCTCTCCATATGAAATAAAACCTGCTCCAGCATACCCATTTTCCATCCTAGTGTCCCATTTCAGATGCTGTGTCTGTCTAGCCTCCAGCTGGGATTTATTATGGGTTCTCCATCTGTGTTCCCACAAAAGTTTTTCCTGTGATCACTGAAGATGCAGCTGCTCTTTTCAGGGGGCAATATTTAGTCTAAGGTCTGAAGGCATTTGCTCATAGACTGGCTTTACAGCTCTTTCCATCCTACCTTGTCAAGGCTAGAATATTTTTCTTAAAATTCCCTACATTTCATAGATTCTAAGGCCAGAAGGGACCATTATGATCATCTGGTCTGACCTCCTGTTTAACACAAGCCATACAACTTCCCTGAAATAATTCCTCCAGCAGAGCTTTTATAAAAACATCCAATCTTGATTTAAAAATCGTCAGTGACGGAGAATCCACCACAACCCTTGGTAAACTTAATTTTCTCTCTCTTAAAAATTCATGCCATATTTCCAGTGTGAATTTGTCTTGCTTCAAGTTCCAGACATTGGATGGTGTTAGACCTTTCTCTGATAGATTGTAGAGCCCACTAATAAATAGTTCCCCATATAGGTACTTATAGATTGTAATCAAGTCACCCCTTAACCTTCTCTTTGTTAAGCTAAAAAGATTGAGCTCCTTAAGTCTATCACCATAAGGCAGTGGTTCTCAAACTTTGTGCTGGTGACCCCTTTCATATAGCAAGCCTCTGAGTGCGACCCCCCCCCCTTATAAATTAAAAACACCTTTTTATATAGGTAACACGATTATAAATACTGGAGGCAAAGTGGGGTTTGGAGTGGATGCTGACAGCTCGTGATCCCCATGTAATGACCTTGCGACCCCCTGAGGGGTCCTGACCTCCAGTTTGAGAACCCCTGCTATAAGGCATGTTTTCTAATCCTTTAATCATTCTTGTGGTTCTTCTTTTAACCCTTTTCCGGTTTATCAATATCCTTCTTGAATTGTGGGCACCTGAACTGGACGTGGTATTCCAGTAGTTTTTGCAGGGATGGGTGGTGACAGGCATTAGCATTTTAATCACTGTGTCATCTAAACCTGAAGCCAGTGTACACTGGTGCTGCCGCGATTGGAGCTGCACTGGAAGTAGTAACTGCAACTCATTTTAAGAAAACAATCATAGAAATGTAGGGATGGAAAGAACCTCTAGAGGTCATCTAGTCCTGCCCCCCATGCTGAGGCAGGATTAAGTATACTTAGACCACCCCAGGCAGGTGTTTGTCTAACCTGTTCTTAAAAACCTTCAATGACAGTGATTCTGTAAAGACAATAAGGAGTCCGGTGGCACCTTAAAGACTGACAGGTTTATTTTCGTGGGTAAAAATCCCACCTCTTCAGATGCATGGAGTGAAAATTACAGATGCAGACATAAATATACTGACACATGAAGAGAAGGAAGTTACCTCACAAGTGGAGAACCAGTGTTGACAGGGCCACTTCAGTCATGGTGGATGTAGTCCACTCCCAACAATAGATGAGGGGGTGTCAATTTCAGAAGAGGCAAAGCTGCTTCTGTGATGAGCCAGCCACTCCTAGTCCCTATTCAAGCCCAAATTAATTGTGTTAAATTTGCAAATGAATTTTAGTTCTGCTGTTTCTCTTTGAAGTCTGTTTCTGAAGTTTTTTTTGTTCAATTATAGCTACTTTCAAATCTGTTACAGAATATCCTGGAAGATTAAAGTGTTCTCCCACCAGCTTTTGTATGTTACCATTCCTGATGTCCAATTTGTGTCCATTTATTAAGTAGGGACTGTCGGTTTGGCCAATGTACATGGCAGAGGGGCACATGGCACATGATGGCATATATAACGCCTCTGATGGCGTGGCTGATGTGGTTGGGTCCTCTGATGGTGTCGCTAGAGTAGATATGGGGATAGAGTAGCCAACGAGGTTTGCTACAGGGATTGGTTCCTCAGTTAGTGTTTCTGTGGTGTGGTGTGTAGTTGCTGGTGAGTATTTACTTCAGGTTGTGGGTCTGTCTAAGCGAGGACTGGCCTGTCTTCCAAGGTCTGGGAGAGTGAGGGATCGTTTTCCAGGATAGATTGTAGATCGTTGCTAATGTGTTGAAGAGGTTTTAGCTGGGGGCTGTACGTGATGGCCAGTGGTGTTCTGTTATTTTCCTTGTGGGGCCTGTCCTGTAGTAGGTGATTTCTGGGTACCCGTCTCACTCTGTCAATCTGTTTCCTCACTTCCCCAGGTGGGTATTGTAGTTTTAAGGTTTGGTAAAGATCTTGTAGGTGTTTGCAAATTTAACACCATTAATTTGGGCTTGAATAGGGACTGGGAGTGGCTGGCTCATCACAGAAGCAGTTTTGCCTCTCCTGGAATTGACACCTCCTCATCTATTGTTGGGAGTGGACTATATCCACCCTGATTGAATTGGCCCTGTCAACACTGGTTCTCCACTTGTGAGGTAACTCCCTTCTCTTCTTGTGTCAGTATATTTATGTCTGCATCTGTAATTTTCACTCCATGCATCTGAAGAGGTGGGATTTTTACCCACAAAACCTTATGCTCAAATAAATCTGTTAGTCTTTAAGGTGCCATCGGACTCCTTGTTGTTTTTGTGGATACAGACTAACACGGCTACCCCCGATACAGTGATTCCATAACCTTCCTCAGTAACCTGTTCCAGTACTTAAAGTTAGAACGTTTTCCCTTCTAGCTAATCTTAATCTCCCTTGCTGCCGATTAACCCGATTCCTTCTTGTCCTACCCTTGGCACACGTGGAGAACAGATGACACTGTCCTCTTTATAAACTTTTACATGTTTGAAGACTGTTGTGTCCCCCCTCAGTCCTCTCTAAACATGTCAAATTCTTTCAACATTTCCTCACAGGTCATATTTTCTAACGCTCTGATAATTTTTTTTGCTCTCTGGATTCTTCAGTTTGTCCACTTCTTTCTTAAAGACTGGACAGAGTACTCCAACTTAGACCTCACAAGGGTCAAGCAGAATGGAGCAATTACCTCCCATGTCTTACATACAACACTCCTACTAATACACCCCAGAATGACATTGGTCTTTTTTGCAACAGCATCGCATTCTTCACCCATAATCAATTTGTGATCCGTTATAAGCACCAGCTTCTGGAGTCGTTACTCTGTGAAAATGATAGCCTTTTTTTTTTAAAGTCAGTTTCTAGCCCTTGTGGTTGCAGAGAAAAACTGACAAATGCAAAAAGCTAAAACACGAGAACTCCCAAACATTCTTTTTTTTTAATCTCATGTTTTTTTGGGAGCCTGAGTCATGATTTTTGAACCCCTGGGGCTGACCATTCATAGCTATCAATTTTAAGGCCAAAAGCAACCATAATGATTATCTAGTCTGACCTACCTAGCACAGGCCAGTTATTTACCATCACTTCTGTTTAAACTATGACATCTAGTCATTGATAAAAAGTCTCCAAGTGATAGAGAATCCACCCTATCCTGGGGTTAGTTATTCCAATTGTTTAATTCACCTCCTATTAGACATTTGCATTTTATTTCTAGCATGAATTTGGATAGCTTTAGCTCCCAGCTATTGCATTTCCGTCTGCCCTCCTCTGTCAGAAATATCCCCCTGGATGTGCTTATAGACTGTGATCCAGTCACCCTTACCTTTGATAAGTTACATAAACTGAGCTCCTTCAATCTCTCACTTTCCTACTCCTACTCAACATCCCTCTGCTTATACAGGAGCTCTCTGAGACTATGCCTTCGCTCGAGCTAACTCCTCTGGAGTTAGACTAGTTTGAGTGAGAGCAGCTACAGTGTGAAATAAAATTGGAGCTGCAGAGTGATTGGATTACTGCACAGAGTGATTGGGTAGGTCTGTATGGGAGCTGGAGGTGTAATCTCCAGCTGAAGTAAACATACCCACCCTAGTTCATGGTAAAAATAGCAATGCAGCTGCACCTATTGAGGCTCTGGGGGAAGCCCACCCACAATCAACAGCCCCTCCTCCTAGCCTCAGGGGAGGAGCTACCAGACTCAGGTCTCAACCGAATGTGGGGGACAACAAATGAAAAAACAGGGACAGGAGTGAGGGTCACAGAGTCAAAAGCAGGGGTCCAGAGGGGGACACCAAACAGAGAATGCTGGACAGCACCCACTGCTCCTCAAAGGAACTGTGCCTGGAGACGTGACTTCAGGGACAAACAGAAATAGGCCCCACAGCCACAGAGCATTTGCACATCTAGCTTTCTCCTCCTGGTATGGCGTTTGGCCAACGCCAGGAGGAGGTTAATGTGAGGAGGTCTCGCAACTTCATAGGGCCACAGGTGGCGTATGCATATATTAGGAGATGAGGGGGAAAGTGTGGCTCAAGTGTGAGGAGGTGGTTCAGGAGGAGCCAGAAAAGGGGCTGCAATCTGGCACACTCAAGGTAGATGTTCGCCAGCATCTCCCCCTCAGTGCAGAAGGAGCAGGTGTCAAGGGAGGTGCTGAACTACACGTGCTCAAGGCTCTGTGAAAGAGCTGCCAAATAATATCCTGGGTGTGTAGTGGGACCAGGGTAGAATACAGAATACAGGGTGGAATACACCGGCATTCCTCACCCTCCGTGGGTGGTAGGAGGTCCCAGGTGTTTGGGTGAGACATGAGGGTGAGGAAGTGATGGGTGTGGAGCAACTGTTCCTTGGGCGCAGTTCACAGGTCACGCAGCGTGCTTAGGTGATGCAGCCAGGGAGGCTTGCGGGGGCAGGGGCCTGATGGTGTGGTCTGGAGGGCCAGAGGTGAGGGGTGGACAGAGAGCATCCTCCCACCAGGCCCATTTGAGGAAATCACAAGAGACAGGTAGTAATGCTGCCCTCGCTTCCTGGAGTATACACTGGGAGATGCAAGGGGTGAAGAGCCCTATGTGCCTGCTGAGCACCCAAAGGTCCACCCTGTCCCTCCGGTTGTGTTCTCCTGGATCTCCAATCCTGGTGATACCAGTCAGAACCAACCTCCAGTGCACTGAGGGGGACTCCACCACCTGCACACCGAGATAGGGGTTGTGTACCAGCGACTCCATAAGGAGGTCCTCCCCCCTCGGTGGCCACCGTGGACCTGGTCATTGAGACTAGCTTTGCGGTCCTGGTAAAAGACTGGCAGTTCATAGAGGTCTCGCGGGAGACCCTTCATATGGAGGTAGAAGAGCTGCTAGTCATAGCAGATCCCTGGGAGGCAGCAGAGGAAGGCATGTGCCAAGCAGTGTAGCTGCAGCTGCAGGGGCAGGGGTCTGGTTAGCCGCCTCAAGTACAATCCTGTCTGAAAGCTTGGGTATGTACGTGGGGCAGCTAACCTGACCTGCCACAGCTACGCTGCTCTTTTTACCATGCTAGCTCAATCAGAGTAAGGGTTGCCGTCTGTCCAGGACTGTCCATTTTTTTAAGTAGCTGTCCTGGGAAATCTGTAAGTTGTCCCAAGACACTGAAAGTCCTGGCTTTTGTCACTCATGTTCCCCGGCTCTTAGCCAGTCTTTCCCTTCAGGTTATCCCTCTGAACAAGGAGCCACCCTTAGTTTGGTCTCTGGACAAGTCCCTTTAAATCCCTGCCGGAGCCCTGCCACCGCTACCCCAGGGCTCAGGCAGCAGGGCTCAGGCAGGCATTTAAAGGGATGGGGGCTCCGGCAGCTGCTACCACAGCAGACCCCGAGGCCCTTTAAAGCTCTGCCAGAGCCCAGAGCCCCAGGTAGCGGTGGCAGCTGGGAGCCCTCAGGGCTCCTCAGTGATTGAAAGGGCCCGTGGCTCTGCTGCAGTAGCAGCAGCTGGAGCCCTGGGCCCTTTAAATTGCCACGGGGCTCCCAGCCACCTCCGCAGCTGGTGGATGGGGGGGTGATTTAAAGGGCCTGGGGCTCCCAGCCACCACTACCACAGCTGGAGCCTTGGGCCCTTTAAATCAAGATTTGACAGCTGCACTAACCGGTGTCAGGATTTAAAGGGCCCAGGGATTTAAGGCCCTGCCTCTCCAGCCTGAGATGCAGGCATTCTCAGACCTAGAATGAGGGGGGATGAGGGCCCATCAATGGCTTGGCGGGGGAACACAGGACTTGGTCCAGGTATGCGAGGTCCACAGTTGGTGTGGCAGGGGAAAGTGGAGCCAGGTCTGGGCCAGCAGAGCCTACAAGTGGCTTGATGAGGGAAAGTAGGACTGGGTCTGGGTACGTGGGGCCCGTTGATGGCTTTGTGGAGGAAAGTAGGGCAAGGGCCTGGTCTGCAAGACCCATCTCTGGCTTGGCAGGGGAACAGGTGGCTGGGCCCCACCCTGCAAGGCCCCTTGACGGCTAAGTGGGGGAAGACGGGGCCATAGCCTGCGTATGTTCAGCCCACAGCTGGCTCAATCGGGGAAGATGGGACTGGGACCGGGTCCGGACTGCAGGGCCCAGCGATGGCTTAACGGGGAAGGTGCGACTGGACGCCTGTGGCTGGCTCGGCGGGGGAACGCGGGGCCAGACCCGGTTATGGGGGGGGTCTCTCTGCGGGGGAAGGCAGGACAGGCCCGCTCCTCAGCACGTTGGCAGTCGCCTGGGGAGCGCAGCGAGCGGCACCAAGCCTCCCCCGGCCGCTGGGGTGCCCGCCCCAGTCCCTGTTCGTGCGGCTGCTGGGCTGGGGATCCCGCCCCAGAGCAGAAGCCTCAGTGTGAAGGGGCTGCACGTTGCGCTAACGCCGCTGTGTCCCGCCCCGAGGGGCCAGGCACCGCCACCCTCGGGGTGCGGCCTGGGCGCGGCCAGGCTCCAGCCGGCTGCTCTCCAGAGCTCGGGAGCCCGGCTCGGGCCTCGGGCCGCCTGGCGGGGAGGCTTTGACAGCCGTACCGCCCCATGTCCCTGCGGAGACACCGTAGCTTAGGCAGCCTGGGTTGGGTCCCCGCCCGAAGAAGGGCTCGTAGCATCACGGGCCCGCCGACCTGCCGCCGTACCTAAGGTGAAGCGGCTCAGGGTACAGCCGAGCCTGCCTCCTGCTGACCAACCAGAGAGCAGGATACTGCCCCTGACATTGCTTCCTGATCGATAGTTATCTTGGCCAATCCCCCCTCTTTGCTTTGGGGTGTAATGACTGACAAATAGCGTGACCAATGAGCTGTTAAAATCATTTCGATTGACGTTAATGTCCGCCTTTCGTATTTGAAGAGGTTCTTGATTGACATTTGTCCACCCTATGGAAAGTAAGAGTGATTTTGATTGACTGCTTTTTCTTCTAATGGCAACAGAGCACAGCGGGAAATTTCTCTGGTGGACAGGGAGGGAGGCGGTGCGTGGCAGGCCCGGCCACCAATGACTTGCAGGTGGGCGGAGCAGCGCGTCCAATGCGGTCGGGAGGCGGGGCTGGACAGCTGCCGTTACCGTCTGTCGCAGGAGGCAGCCGCGGGTCGGGGTGAGTGTGTGAGGTGAGCGTGGGACGTGGAGCTGCTGTCATGAGCTACTCAGGTGAGAGGCTGCCGGGACCGGGCTCTTGGGGCGGGGGCCGGCTGCCCCCGTCTGTGAGGGGGGTTCTGCGCTGCTCCTGCTCCCCCGTCCCTCCCCGCGGCCTGCGGGCCTTGCTCCGAGCTCTCCCCGTGCCCTCGGCGCCCTGGGGCGGGCCTGGACGCGGGCGAAGGGCTGGCCTAGGAGCTCGCTCCTTATTGCGCACCGCTTCCGCCGTGGGGCTGGGGGGACGGCGGGTGGGGACCTGACCGTCGCTTTCCACCCGCCGCATGAGTATGGGGCTTGTGGGGGCCCGGCCGGTTCTGACCCCGGCCCCATAGCACAGAGCTGCCCTAGATCTGCAGGGGGGGCCGCCGCCGCCGCCACTGACCCCGACCCCCTACTGCATGGCACGGGGCTTGAAGGGGTTGGAGCTGGCGGACCCTGACAGCCTACCGCAAACATGGCCTGGGGCCTTGGGGTGGGGCTGGCCCTGATCCCGATCCCCTGTTGCACGGCATGGCATGCGGGTGGCACTGGCCCTGACCCCCCTGCTGCATGGCATGGTATGGGGGTTAGCACGGGCTCCAAGGGGGAGGAGGGCTGGCACTGGTTCTGACCCCCTGCTGCATGGCATGGCACAGCACGGAGATCAGCACTGGCTCCGATCCTCTGGCGCATGGCACCGTGTGGGGCCTGGTGGGGGGCTGGTGCGGGGCCTGGTGGGGTGTTGGTGCTGACCCTGTCCCCTTATTGCATAGCGTGGGGCCTAGTGGGGCACTGATCCCCTCCCCCTACCACACAGCATTACAGGGGGCCTGATACTCCCCATACACACATTATCTCCACCACACAGTGTGTTACAGAGTTTGGGGGGTGTGTGTGTCTGGCACTGACACACACACACACCTCATCCCCATTGTGTAGCACTGTGTGGGGAGGGCTGGCAGTCAACATGCACACACCACACAACAGAATTGCCTGAGACCTTCCGGGGATGGGGGGATTCTGCCCCTGACACCCCCACATACACCACCAACCATCCTGCATTACATGGGTTTTGGACATATGGGAAGATATACAAGGGGAGGAGGGACACACACACACCATTACAACAGGTTCTGGGGGAATGTAGTAACCAGGAGGAGGAGTTGGCTCTGCTATCCTGCCATACATAACATTGAATAGGTCTCTGGTAAAGGGGGTATAATAACTAGAGTAGAAGCTGACGTGGTTTCCCCTTCTATGCAGCATTGCATTGGCGTGAGTATGTGTGTAATAAATAATGAGGGAGAGGGAAACCCAGCATTGGTAATATTCTCTGTCAGCTGTGAGTTTTGGAGACTGTGAGGGTAAAGGTGGAACTGATTATACCCTTAGCTTACTGTCACTGCATCATCTTGGCAATGATGGATGGTGGAAGGAATTTACACTGCTTCCTCACATACACTCACCATTGCTTGAAGGAATGGGGTATGATAAGGGTGGAGAAGGTGATGGTGATATTTTCTCTCCTTTCCCCCTCACACTATTGCATGGCTTTGGAGGGCATGTAATAAGGAAGGAGAAGAAGTTGGCACCATATCCCTGGCTGATGAGCTCGGGGGAGGGTGAGGGAATAAGCAGGATAAAGCTGGCACAGATTCTTCCCTTTCCCCCTGCATCTGATGAGCTCGGGAGAGAGAAATTGAGATTTATACCCAGCTAGGGTGACAAGGCATGTGGGATTCTGCATATGAGAGGGGGCATCAATCCCTGCTTCTCCTACCCTCTGTTGAAACAAAGGAAAGGGTAGTTGAAGTTGTCCTTTGAGAGTCTCGGGTATTCAGCTGGTAGCCCAGAATTTGCAGCTTTGCTGCTTTTTGCTACAGGTTTGAGATTTTTTTTCTTCCTCAGTGTGGTTGCAATTAACTGCCTTTGGGTGCTGGGTTACACATTTTGCATTAAATAAAATGAGAGAGGTTGTGGGGGGAGGCAGGGAAAGTACTAACCTTAGAGCTCAGATTCAATAATACTGTACTGCTAAAAGACTATTAATCTAGCTATGAAATTTGCCTTATTCTGGTATACTCAATTGTATGTAGAATGTTCAGAACGTTACCTTATACAATGTGTGCAATTTGGACAAATTAATAGTATAATTGGGTTTGTAACTCCTGCTTTGCTTGACACTTTTGTGTCTAAATATAAGGGGTTCACCTTGATCAGTGGTGAAAATCTCTCACTTATCAAGACCCATACCTCAACTGTGCACTGTGATAGCTGGACACCGTATTGCTCCCTTTCTTCCCCAAGGTGGCAGCCTGTTCAATGTTGTGCATGTATAGCAACGATTCTCAGCCTTAGGGTCATGGAACTGCTATCATTTTCTACAGACTCTAAGGCTTAATGTAAAAACTGTTTCCATTTATTATGGTTGTGAAGGACCTTCTGAATACAAATTGCTCCAGTTATTAGGTTTATTCTATCTATCTTGTAGGGGAAAGTTGTACTTCGTTATGGAAAATGTTACAAATAATTTTTGCTTGATGTATTTTTAAATATTAAATGATTGAGTTCACATGCATTGACTGTAATAACTGATTTCAGTCATCCATAACATAACTAGGGGTCATAGAATTTGTTGCTTCTGAATGTCCAGCTCATAACATGCACCTGCAGCTGATTGTATCCCTCTTTCTCTCCCACAAGTTCCCTGAATGCCACCCTCACATTCCCCTCTATTTTAGTCTCTGCAACCCACCCTCAAACTGGGGGTTCTGTGTGTGTTCCCCTGCCCCTGTGGCTCTGGGTGCCCTCCCCTCTCTACCATAGGTGAAAGAACTTGCAAAAGCAAACTGCTAGCTCTTTTCATTGCTGAAACAGTACAAAAGGTTCTGGGATGTGGCATTACAGAAGGAGAAGTGGTTGGTTTGGGGGGTCATCAGTGGATAAAAGTTAAGAATCCCTATTAAGTAGTATGGTAAAGAGCTTTGATGTGGTGTATATTGGAAGGAACTATAGAAGTTTTGCTTGTCTATTATACAGTTTGTAGGGAAAGTCTTATTTTTGTAGAAATAGGGTAAAAGTGATGTGAAGCATGTAGCCCTCCTCAAAACAAGAATGCATTTTATATTGGGAGATGAAGGTTTTCAGGATGTACTCCTTGACTGCAACCTTGTAGGCTGTTGCAAATATTAAGAATATATATTACTTGAGGCTTTCTCGGTTTTCATTTTTGTGGAATTAAAAGCCTTAATCTGAGGTCTGTGTTAATGCTTGTATGGATTATCGGATTATTTCTTGAGGAGGAAGTGGGGGTAGGGGTAGAACATAGTAATGGCTCGATATACATACGTTTTTTATCATTGTACACCTAGAAAACGCATTTATGTGATGAGTATCCATTGCAAAATAGATGCCCATATTAAAATTAAAAAACCAAAAAAAACAACTAAATAGCTCAGCCCTGGAAGAATGTGTGCAGACTTTGAAGCTAGATGAATGTGGCATAACAGAAGAAATTGGTTGACTTTGGGAACTGTGATTGACTTTGGGAATTGGGTGCCAGAAATTGCCAGCTACGAACACAGACGGAGCAGGAAGGGTATGCTGATGCAATTACTTGTGTGCAAAAGTGTATGGTCAGAGGTGTGATGAGACCAGACTGGGGTTTCTTGCTCTTAATTCACCAGTCTTCATCTAATACAGTTACTTTTTGATGTTTCTGGCCTTGTGAAATGAGTGGAGTGTGGTGTTGGGATGGATGATGGACCTGGCCCTACATCCAGGTTCTACTCAAATCTTCCAGAAATATAACTTTGGTTGATACTTAAGGTATGTCTAGGCTAGAGTTTAGCCCTGTTGTAAATTGAGTTGTTGGTTGCCCTTCTGTTCCCTTTCCTGCAGTATATTATGTTTATAGTCATTCAGTTTCTCTGTACAGGTGATTCGATTAGCAGAAAAGTTAATAAGATTCCATTATCTGTTCATATATCTGTGGTTAAATGATTCTTTGGTAAAGGATTCTACGTAAATGTTTTGCATATACAGGAGGCATGACTTACAGCTTAATACGTTCTGTATTAACTTCTGTATCTCTGATATAAAGTGGCTTAAGACATACCCAGACATGTACAAGAAGCAAAGGTAAAGCAAAACCCTCCTATCTTTGTACTGGAAGTAGGCATTATATCTCTGTTCCTTATCTTTAGAAGAACTAAGACTACACATCTGTATGTAACTCCATTCTTGAATGGAGTTGTCTGTTTAAAATTGGTATCGTCTAGTGTGAAGTCTTCCAGTTTCTAACTAAAATTCTCAGTGACTTGATGGTAACTTTAAGAGGTGAGCTCGCTTTATATGTGGCACCTATTGAGGTGTGTGTAATCTTGAGGAGTCACCTTTCTGTACCAGCATCAAACAGAAGCATGTCAGTCAGCCTCTTGCAGGGCTAGAAATGCAGCACTATTGCTGATGTAGGAAAATGCTAAAACTCGTCAGGAAACTTGTGTATTCTAGGTTCTAAGAGGAGACGATAATGCCAGTTTTAAAAAGCTTTTGGCTCATTTAGCAGGTCCTCAAGTAAACCATTTCTGAAGCACTTGGAGGAGAGGAAGGTGATCAGGAACAGTCAACATGGATTCTTCTTCCGAGCGATTGCTCATGTGTATTCCACAATACGTGTGCGTGCTTGCCATGTGCACCAGTGCTGGAAGTTTTTCCCCAGCAGTACCCGTAGTGGGGAGCGCCCTAGCAACCCCTGGAGTGGCGCTTCCATGGTGTGGTATAAGGGGAGCTGCATGCTCTCCCCACCCTCAGTTCCTTCTTGCTGCCAGTGAAGGTGCATCGCAACTACTCTGCTCCAGCTTCACTGTAGCTAGTCTCCAGAACTGCTTGTTCATTCAGTGTTAATATCTGTAGTTAGTTAGCTGATCAGTTATTAAGAGAGCCTGGGCTGGGGCATTCCTCATGCCCCGGGTTTTAAGTCATGCGACACTTGTAGGCGATCTGTGCCAAGGAGTGACCCGCACACAGACTGTTTACGCTGTTTGGGAGAAATCCATATCAGCGATCGTTGCAAGATTTGCAGGTTGCTCAAGCCTCGGACTGAGAGAGAGAGAGACATTAGACTCCAGGCCATTCTGATGGAGTTGGCGCTGACCCCAACTCCGGCGCGCCGCCCCGAGCCGACACTGGGCACTGTGGTGTCAGTCTGTGACAACCCTCCGGCGCCTTCGACCGGTCCGTGGGGCACAAGAAGGCCAAAAAGACAGCTTCTTCGCAGTGGCACTGAGGTAAACCCAAAGCAGAGGCAAGACCCATATTGGACAGCCCTCTATCCCCTCTGGCCTCTAGGCCTCCAACTCACGTAGAGCGCAGTAGCTCGGCTGCTTCGGACCAGGCCTCCCTGGACGTCCAGATGCCCTCCATGCCAAAGGCCCTGCAGGCAGCCCAGGATCTCATGTACATGCCTGTGCCAGGAGCACCGCCGATATCAGTCCCACGCTCCAGGGGCAAGCCACTGCTGGGATCTCCGCAGTCACACCAGGCTTGGTACCGGTCTTGGTCCAGGGAACGTTCCCGACCCCGTTCACCACCCAGCAACTGTTCAGGGCAACGTCCATGTGGATCGCCCTCGACTCCCACCAAACAGTCTGGTTGAGTTCCATCTGACTGAGACTCGCAGCACCGCTCCACTTTTGAGCTGTCGCGGGTCCGCCCATCAGAGTCAATTGCAGAGCAGCTGCTACCGATGGTACAGGTCCTCCACATCGAGATTGCGGTCCCATGCTCGACGTCGCTCCTGGCACTCCTAGTCCCAGGACAGCGGCAGGTGATACACCAGCCCGGCCTCCATTCGAAGCCGCCCATCCATGAGCCAGACCGAACAACTGGGCCTACCGAACAACTGTGGCACCGTGGCCAGGACAGTGGTACCAGTGGGCACCGTGGCCCCCAACGCAGCCCCTGGTGGGGACTCGGTCTGTGGCCGGAGCCTTGGAAGCACCATCGGCCTCCCTCTCCAGATCTCCCCCTCTAGACCAGAGGAAGGAGTCAGTGGGACGTACATCCCCGGCACCATGCCCAGAGACCAAGCAGGTGGTGGACCCGCTGGTGCCGGTGGACACCCAGAGTATCGCACCGGCCTTCTCGCCCTCCGTGGATGAGGCGATTACGACCCTGCCCCGCTCAGTCCCATAGGAGGACTTTAGGGCCACCAGGAAGGGTGGCATCAAGCCTTCATCTCCAGGCAGAGGAGATGGAGGAGTCCTCAGACTCCCGGTTTAAAGTGCTATCCTCTTCAGCACTGGGCAGGGTAGCCTTGCCTCTCCATGAAGGGGTGGCAAAAATTTCAAATGCCCTGTGGCAAACACTGGCCTTGTTGTCCCCCATCTCCAAGAGGGCGGAATGCAAGTCCTTTTAACCCACCCAGGGACACGAGTACCTATACACCCACCCGGCGCCCAACTCCCTGGAGGTCGAGTCGGTCAACCACAAAGAATGGCAGGGCCAACCAGCCGCTACCCTGAAAAATAAAGATTCACGGAGGCTGGACTCTTTTGGAAGGAAAGTTTATTCATCCTCGAGCTTCCAGTTATGAGTGGCAAACCACCAAGCTCTCCTGGGCCAGTACAAGTTCAGTCTGTGGGGCTCCCTGCCCAAGTTTGAGGACTCCCTCCAGGAGCGCAATAGGAAGGAGTTCAAAGCAGTGGTGGAGGAGGGTACAGTGGCTGCCAGGGCAACTCTGCAGGCAGCTTCAGATGCGGTGGACATGGTTGTGCGGTCCATGGCCTCCGCGGTGTCCATGAGAAGGGCGTCATGGCTCCTGCTCTCTGGGCTGTCCAGTGAGGCGCAGACCTCCATGCAGGATCTCCCGTTTGAGGGCAAAGCTCTGTTTTGCAGAGCAAACAGATACAAGGCTGCATGGCATGAAAGACTTCCAGAGAGTCTGGAGGGTTGTGCGGGTCTCTATGTTCCAGCTCTGGCTAAAGCTAAGTTTAAGCCACAGCAGACTCCCACTCAGGCTACACACCTGAAATACGAGGCTGCCCTTAAGAAGTCGCGAGACTATAAGAGGCTCCCTCAGAGGCAGTCTCGGCCTGTCCCCCAACCTGGGTCCTCCAAGGGCAAGTAGGCGGGGAAAAGGCGTTTTTGATGAGACGCTCAGGGGTGCCCTGCCAGTTCTCATCAGGGATCCTCCCTCAATAAAGCTCCCCTTCTCCAACTGGTTGTGTGCTTTCCTCCTGGAGCGGTCGCGGCTGATCTCGGACCAATGGATCCTCAACACCATCTCCCTGGGCTACACCCTCCAGTTTACTTCCTCCCCGCCCAACCATCATCCGCTTCTGTCCCTCCTGGGGGACCCCTCGCATGAAGCTCTGCTCGAGCAGGAGGTGGGGCGGCTCCTGGGCCTAAGAGTGGTGGAAGTGATGCCTCTGAACTCCCTGGGCAAGGAGTACTACTCCCGCTATTCCCTTATCCTGAAGGCCAAAGGGGAATCAGGCCCATCCTGGACCTGCGCAGTCTGAACCAGTACATGGTGAAGCTCAAGTTCCGCATGATCTCCCTGGCCTCCATCATCCCCTCCCTGGATCCCGGGGACTGGTATACTGCCCTTGACCTGTAGGATGCGTACTTCCATAGTCATATATTCGAGGGGGCATAGACGCTTTCTCCGTTTATTGGTGGGACAGAATCCCTACAATTTACGGTCCTCCCATTTGGCCTGTCCACTGCCCCCGGGGTATTTACAAAATGTATGTTGGTGGTAGCGGCCTACCCCAGATTTTTCCCTATCTGGACAATTGGCTGGTCAAGGGCAGCTCCTGGTTGCAGGTGAGGCATTACGTGACGCTCCTCCTGTGCACGTGCACCTCTTTGGGCCTGTTGGTAAACAACACCAAGTCCACGTTAAACTCTGCGTTGGACCGGGACTGTCGGGGCACTCCTGGACACCTTGTTGGTCAGAGCCTCCCTCCCACCGGACAGGTTTGAGACCCTGAAGGGGCTTATCGACATGGTCACAAGGTTCCTGGTGATGACAACCAGAGCGTGCCTCCAGCTCTTGGGTCACATGTCGGCATGCACGTACATGGTCCATCATGTCAGACTCAGGATGAGGTCCCTCCAGCTCTGGTTGGCCTTGGAGTTCTCCCAGGCTAGGGACAGGATGGACAAAGTCCTCACCGTACCCGATTCAGTGATCGCCTCCCTACGGTGGTGGTCTGCCCCGAGCAACATGCTCCAAGGGGTCCCATTCAGGGACAGGGCCCCGTCGCTGGAGCTAGTGTCCAATGCATCAGGCCTGGGTTGGGGGGCTCATGTGGGGAATGTTCAGATCCAAGGTCTGTGGTCGGCTCAGGATCTGACCCTACACATAAATGTCAAGGAACTCAGGGCGGTATGCCTGACATGCAGGACCTTCCGCTTGCACCTGAAGGGCAAGGTGATCAGGGTCCTCACGGACAACACGGCCTCGATGTTCTATATCAACAGGTAAGGCGGGGCCCGGTTCTCTGCTGCGAAGCCCTCAGGCTGTGGGATGTGCCAAAAGGCCTTCCGTCTACCAGATGCCCGGAAATACGGGTGGATTGCTTGAGCAGGGATTTCTCCTCTCAGAACAAGTGGTCTCTCCACCCGGAAGTGGCTCACTGGCTCTTCCAAGTGTGAGGAACTCCCCAGGTGGACTTGTTCGTGACTTGGCAGAACCGGCACTATCCCCGGTTCTGCTCCGGGGGGGACTGGGATGGGGCACTGTCTCCGATGCCTTCCTCCTGTCCTGGTTAGGCCAGTTTCTCTATGCCTTCCCCCCATTCCCACTGATCAGCAAGGTCCTGGAAAAGATAAAGAAGGGCAAAACCCGGGTCCTCCTGATTGCCCCAGCATGGCCCAGGCAACATTGGTACAGGACCCTCACGGGTCTGGCGGTTGCTCCACCTTGGCCATTGCCATTCCACCCAGACCTGCTCTCCCAGGACCAGGGCTGCCTCCTCCACCCCAACCTAGCAGCTCTCCACCTCACGGTGTGACTGCTCATTGGTTAGGTAGGAAGGAAAGGATATGCTCAAAAGGGGTCCAGCGCACCCTTCTAGAAAGCAGGCGGCCCTCCACACACTGCGCCTATTTGGCAAAGTGGTCCTGGTTCTCCAGATGGGTGGCTGAGTGGGGTGTTTCCCAGGTGGCTGCCCTGATCCAGCTTGTCCTGGACTACCTTCTCCACCTTAGAGCCCACGGCTTGGCACCCTCATCAGTCAAGACTCACCTGGCGGCCATATGGGCCTTCCATCCACCGGTGCCGGGGCACACGGTATTCTCCCATACTATGACTGGCTGGTTCCGCAAGGGGTTAGACCATCTGTTCCCATATGCTAGCCAGGCCCCCAGTTCCTCTGTGGGATCTGAACCTGGTGCTGACCCGTCTCCCGGGGCCCCCGTTTGAGCCGCTAGCCACGTGCTCCTGGTCCCACCTCTCGTGGAAGGTGGCCTTCCTGGTCGCGATCACGTCGGCCAGGCTGGTCTCGGAACTGAGGGCCCTGACCTCCGAGCCCCCATGCACGGTGTTTCATAAGTTCAAGCTCCAGCTCCGCCCACACCCTGCGTTCCTCCCGAAGGTGGTCTCTGCCTATCACATAGAGCAGGACATTTTTCTGCCATTCCTCTGCCCCACGCGCCGCATGTCCAGTGACAAGTTCCGTCTCCACATGCTCAGTGTGCAGTGGGCTCTGGCTTTCTACCTCAAGCAGACCAAGCCATTCAGAAAGTCCTCGAAACTGTTCATCACCTTAGCTGAGCACATGAGGGGTCGGTCGATCTCCAGTCAGCGGCTTTCCAACCGGATCACTTCGTGCATCCATACCTGTTAAGAGCTGGTGGGTCCCGTCCCCATCCCCCCCCCCCCCCAATTGTGAAGGCGCACTCGTCTCAAGTGCAGGCCTTCTTGGCCGACGTCCCCATCCACGTGGTGGCTCTACAAATGTCCTGGTCTTCGGTTCACACGTTCACCTCGCACTACGCGATCATCTCCCAAACCAGGAATGACGCTGCGTTCAGCAGGGCTGTCCTCCATCCTCAGAACTTGTGAACTCCTACCCACCTCCAACAGATATAGCTTGGAGTCTCCTATTGTGGAATACACATGAGTAATCACTCGAAGAAAAGACAGTTACCTTTTCCGTTAACGGGTGTTCTTCTAGATGTGTTGCTCATGTCTATTCCACATCCTGCCCTCCTCCTCCTCTGTCGGAGTTGTCTGGCAAGAAGGAACTGCGGGGGGGGGAGAACATGCAGCTCCCCTTATACCACGCCCTGGAGGCACCGCTCGGGTGCTCCCCCTCCTACGGGTACTGCTAGGGGAAAAATTTTTCTGCACCGGTGCACATGGCGAGCATGCACACCTATTGTGGAATAGACATGAGCAACACATCTCAAAGAACACCAGTTACGGAAAAGGTAACTGTCTTTTTCACCAAAGGCAAGTCATGCCTGACCAGCCTGATTGCCTTCTATGATGAGATAACTGGCTCTGTGGATATGGGGAAAGCAGTGGACGTGATATACCTTGACTTTAGCAAAGCTTTTGATACGGTCTCCCACAGTATTCTTGTCTGCAAGTTAAAGAAGTATGGATTCGATGAATGGACTATAAGGTAGATAGAAAGCTGGCTAGATTGTTGGGCTCAACGGGTAGTGATCAACGGCTCAGTGTCTAGTTGGTAGCTGATATCAAGGGGAGTGCCCAGGGGTCGGTTAGGGGCCGGTTTGTTCAACATAAGAATGGCCATACTGGGTCAAACCAAAGGTCCATGTAACCCATTATTCTGTCTTCCGACAGTGGCCAGTGCCAGGTGCCCCAGAGGGAATGAACAGAACAGGTAATCATCAAATGATACATCCCCTGTCGCTCATTCCCAGCTTCTGGCAAACAGAGCCTAGGGACACTATTCCTGCCCATCCTGGCTAATATCCATTGATGGACCTATCCTCCATGAATTTATCTAGTTCCGTTTTGAACCCTGTTATGGTCTTGGTCTTCACAACATCCTCTGGCAAGGAGTTCCACAGGTTGATTGTGCATTGTGTGAATAAATACTTCCCTTTATTTGTTTTAAATCTGCTGCCTATTAATTTCATTTGGTGACCCCTAGTTCTTGTGTTTATGAGAAGTAGTAAACAACACTTCCTTATCTACTTTCTCTACACCAGTCATGATTTTTATAGACCTCAATCATATCTCCCTTTAGCCATCTCTTTTCCAAGCTGAAAAGTCCCAGTCTTATTATTCTTTCCTCATACGGAAGCCGTTCCATACCCCTAATCATTTTTGTTGCCTAACCCCTAATCATTTTTGTTCCATCCCCTAAACATCTTTATTAATGATCTGGATGGTGGGATGGATTGCACCTGCAACAAGTTCTGAGGGTAGGGATAGGGTCCAGAGTGACCAAGACAAATTGGAGGATTGGGCCAAAAGAAATTTGAGGTTTGCAAGGACAAGAGCAGAGTCCTGCACTTAAGATGAAAGAATCCCATGCACCGCTACAGGCTGGGGACCGACTGGCTAAGCAGCAGTTCTGCAGAGAAGGACCTGGGGATTACAGTGGATGAGAAGCTGGATATGAATCAGCAGTATGCCCTTCTTGCCAAGAAGGCTAATGGCATATTGGGCTGCGTTAGTAGGAGCCGTTTTGGAGTAGCAGCCTGTTAGTCTGTATCTGCAAAAAGAAAAGGAGTACTTGTGGCACCTTAGAGACTAACAAATTTATTTGAGCATAAGCTTTCGTGAGCTACAGCTCAGAAGTGAGCTGTAGGTCACGAAAGCTTATGCTCAAATAAATTTGTTAGTCTCTAAGGTGCCCCACAAGTACTCCTTTTCTTTTATTAGTAGGAGCATTGCCAGCAGATTGAGGGAAATAATTATTCCCCTCTATTCAGCATTGGTGAGGCCACACCTGGATTATTGTGTCCAGTTTTGGGCCCCCCACTACAGAAAGGATGTGGACAAATTGGAGAGAGTCCAGCAGAGGGCAACGAGAATTATCAGGGGACTGGGGCACATGACTTATGAGAAGAGGCTGAGGGAACTGGGCTTGTTTAGCCTGCAGAAGAGGGGTCGGGGGGGGGGATTTGATTGCAGCCTTCAACTGAAGGGGGGTTCCAAAGAGGATGGAGCTCAGCTGTTCTCAGTGATGGCAGACGACAGAACAAGGAGCAATGGTCTCAAGTTGCAGTGGGGGAGGTCTAGATTGGATATTAGGAAACACTATTTCAGTAGGAGGGTGGTAAAGTACTGAAATGGGTTACCTAGGGAGGTAGTGGAGCTTCTTAAGGCCCAGCTTGACAAAGCCCTGGGTGTGATGATTTAGTCGGGGATTGGTCCTGTTTTGAGCAGGGAGTTGCACTAGATGGCCTCCTGAGGTCCCTTCCAACCCTAATCTTCTATAAGTCTAAACTCTGCAGTGGGAGCCCTGGTCATGCAAGTGTGCAGGGACATTAATTGCCTCCTGCTATACAGGACTGTGTCTCTTCCAGTGCTAAGCTTCGGTGATTCTACGATTTAAGATACAAGTAGTTCACCAAAAAAGTTATGACCAGTCCTGCTCCCTTCTCTGCAACAGACACTCTTTGTAGCAGATCCAGTATAGTCCTACTGTGGGTCTGGATAGGAATTTGGGAGCCCACATAGGGGGATTCACACCTAAGGAATCTTGCTGAACCTAACCCAGCAGGGAGATTTCTGTGTATTAGGGATTTGGCAGTGGAGGTTCAGAAACTTTGGCTAAAATCAAGTGGTGCTGTCTGTTTTGGCCATAATTACCATTGCGGCTAATCCATGTTCTGCCCTGGTATGATGGCACCTATCAGTAAGTACAAAATTATCTGTCACTGGATTACCAGATGCAAAGCAAGTTGCTAGTGAGTGATTCCTTCCCTTCCAGTCCAAGATGATGCTGTGAGCTAGGCCTTGGGCAAATAACAGCCTTTGTTCCAAGCTGCATCTTTCTGTAGATCTTGAAAGACAAAACTCACCAGTTCCCAGTTGGAATGGTATCTATGCAGTCACAAGTTCTAGAAATTTTAAGATTGAATTAAAATAACATTGGACTGAAACTGATGAATAAGGACACTACTCTCTAGAGCACGTTTCCTACTTGTTGTTGATATGGTACTCCTAAGGAATTCTGCACCAAGAAAAATAAAAATGCTGCACACAATATTTTAAAATTTTGCAAATTTTATTTGTTAATAAATAAATGTGGAGGCTCCAATATAGCAGTGGTGAGCACAGACCACTGGCTGCACAGAGGTGAGAGATCACCCTGCAGGCCCCCCACCCATTGTACAGGGTCTCTGCAGTGAGGCTGCACTTGACCCTAGCACAACACAAGGGCCGGGCCTGCTGCAGAAACACCCTTGGGCTTTGCACCAGTTGTGGGCAGGCAGGCTCAGCCCAGCAGGGCCCAACTGTGGAGGGCTTAGTGTAGGTGGATCTAGATGTGGGATAAGAGGGTTTTGTGTGGGGCACCCTGGGTGGGGGAAACTCAGTGGAGGATCTGGATGCACAAGGGAGGTTCTAGATGCAGGGACAGTAGGACTCTGCAGGGGGGTCCAGGTGGAGAGAGATGGGATTCAGCGAGGGGGTCTGGGAGTGGGACTTGCTGGGTTTGGGGTCTGGGTGCAGCTGGTTGGGACTCAGTGGGGGGTCCAGTTGCAGGGGGCTTGTCAGGGTGGTCCAGGTGCAGGGGTGTGGGGTTTGTCGGGGTGGGGGTTTGATGGGCCTGCTTAATTGGGGAACCCCAGCTGATGCTGCCGCCAGTGCCAGGATCCCTCCCACATCCGCTTCTCTTCCCCATCCTATCCCTTTCTTCACTGCCTCTCCCCCATCCCATTGCCTTCCTCTCCCCGCTGTCTCCTGCTCCCATCCCCCTTTCTTCCCCACTGCCTATTTCACCACCACCACCAGTGGCCCTCACCATTGTATAGAAAACAGGATGGCTCCCAGCACGCATAGAAGAGGGGTATGACTGGCACCAGGACCCAGGAGGAGGAGTTAGCTAGCGGGAGGGGCACACTCCATCATCCAGGCAGCTCTGCACTCGCAAAAATGGGCAGCGGCATGTGACCCCACACGTCTTTGGGGGGAGGGGCAATGCCCCCGTCCTCCCTAAACTATGCTCATGGGAGGGTCCCCTCCCCCCGGTGATCTACCTCTCTTCTGGGTGCTGGATACCACATGCCTGTGCTGCTGGGGAGGGGCACCTGGCCGCTCTTGCGACTTCCCTTTGCTTCCCCATCCTTATCTGCGGGGGACGTAATTCTGTATGCTCAGTGGCGCAGAATTCCTCCAGAGTAATACAGGTTTGTCAAGCTTTGGTCTCTTTTTAGGAGTATCCACTGTGATACAGTCTGGCTTATTTGGGTGCATTTGATGATCAGATCTTAGATAGAATAGATTCTCCTTAATGCCAGCTGTTCTAGCTAGAGCATACCATATAATTTGGGTTTTGACCACCTTTTGGTCTTTTTCTAGGTTATGGCAACTGGAACTCTGGGACAAACAGAGGCAAGTATAGTAAAATCTTAATACATTATCATGAACAAATGTCATTTAATGTAATCAGTTAGAAAAATGATTATAAAATTGAAGGTTTTCACAGCTCAAATCTGTTCCACCACTTCTGAATAATATCCTTTCAGGTCACACAACTATTTCGGTCAGCGTTGCAGAGCCCATATAACTGTGACAGTCAACTCTTTACTGTTCTGCATTGTGCATCAACAAAACCAGATATTTCTGTTCCCAGAAGTCAACACAGTTTTGAATCCACTATCTGTTTTCCTTCAGTCTTTCTGTCTGATATCACTTCTCTATGAAACGGCACTGAAGATTAAAGTGCTGTCCTAGCATGCCAGAAGACTGAATTTCTAGTTCTTGTGCCTGAAAGACGCAAAAAATGGCAGTGTGTCTGCATTTAGGCCGAAACTTGAAACAGGCCTCCCTTTATAAATACTTTTCTTTTTCCAGAGGCCATGCTCACTGTGCTCAGACTAGAGTGTGATGCCCAGCTATGTGGGAGAATCTCCCTAATCTGCATGCTTTAATTAGCACAAGGAAGCCTCTATCCACTCCACGAAGACTGACTAGCAGAGCAGTATAGTATGGTTTTTTTTTTTGTATCACTGACTGGTAGTTTAAACTGTAGTCAGTGTTGTACGAAGGATTTTATGACCTTTTCACTATCTTCAGAGCTAGCTGGAAAACTTATTTTTGTAAAAACCAGACAGAATTCATGATTTTTCCCACTTTTCAATCAACTAGTTATTTTGTCAAAATATACAGTAAGGTGAGCTTGCTAGCAGTGTCATTGTTTTACTACTTGTGTTAGAGTATCACTTAGGGTCCCCATCTAAGATCAGGGTACTGTTATGCTAGGCACTGAACATGTGTATTGTGATATAGTCTGTGTCCTGAAGAATTTACAGTTTAAAGGGACAAGACAGAGAGAAGGTGAGAGAGATTAAGTGTCTTCCCCAAAGACATTCTAGGTCAGTGGCATATCCGGAATAGAACTTAGGTATCCTGACCCCTAGGTAAGTGCTCGGTCCACTGGCTCATGCTACCTCCTAAAGCTATTAAATATTCTTAAACTACAAAAGATATTAGAATCTGGTGGTACTGTCTGTTTCACTTGCAAAATCACAATTTGTTCACAATAGCGTTTTGATTCATAAATACAAATTAGCAAATCTCTGCTTTAACTTTCATGATCCTAAGAATCCCAGAACTGCAGGGTTGGCAGTAGGACATGCTGATGGATGAACTGAGCAAACCTAATATGCAAGTTAAAAGGGGGAAAACAGCATAGAACACTTGATACCATTTTAGTCAGTTTTCTGTCCCTGTCTGCTTTGTAAGTAGCATGCCATGGGCTGCATTTGAGGAAACTGTTCTCTATCACCCCTGAGATAACATGCAACTGAGAGGGCCATTTCTCTCATTTATGTGTGGATAGGAGAGGGAACAGAAGTGACATGAGTCATGTGTGCTGGTCAAAGTTAGTGGGGGGCTTGTTGTCCCATCTTTCGAATTGCACAAATTCCTATGCATCTCTAGAAGAATAGACCCCAGACACAGTGTTGTCCTCTAATTCGAACAAATCACTGCAATTATAATGTGAACTGACTGCTTAGCTTAGAGGTATGAATTTTATTTCATTTGGCTATGAAGTCAGAACATAACTGGATATGGATACAGCACAACTTCATGTCAAACTGACAGAGACAAGCCCACTTTGAACTAAACTAGGCTTGTCCTAAATACGTTATCTTGTATTTTCTTCTCACACAACCTACACTCTTTACACATACCTAAATGTCCGTGCCACACTTGCTATTCTTTCTGAGGGTGACTGGCCCATGTTCTCTCTGGAATATGTTTTTATCAGGCAGATGGATTGCCATGGAAGGCTTTGCGTATGCTACACTGCAGCCTGCCCTGTCCATGAGTGAGAGCAAGAATGAAAATTGAGTGTTAAATATTAGTTGGGGCAGATTGTAGACTGTTACTATATTGCTGGGATTTGGTGTGAAGTTTCCTCCATGTGTGTTTTGACCTTCAAGTCCTGGTGTTGGATACACTAACACACCTTGGCAGGTGTTTTGTAAGGGAAAAAATGGGTTAAATGTAAATTAAAACTTCCCCATTCTGTGGGGAAGGGGCATTCTTGGGACTTCTGCGTCTGAGCTTGGATAGAAATGTTAGCTCAGCTGCTTGACTGAAAATCTCAATGACACTTTCTCATTTCAGGGTACGAAGGATATAGTTATGGATATGGATATGGTCAAGATAACTCTGGCAATTATGGGTATGGTATGGCCACTTCAAACTCTTGGGAAATGCCTAATTCAGACACAGACCCTAATGCTTCCACGGGCGCCGATGCTGTTATAGCAAAAATGAACCAGCGCTTAGATATGGTGTCTCATCTAGAAACGGACACAATGCAAGGAGGACATTATGGCTCAGGTGGAGACAGGTGAGTCTAGAGATCAAGAAAAGATTCAGTACTAGACAGGTTAGTGTCTTTTCGTGAGGGAACCGCTACTCTAATCTTCTGCTGACTATCAGAGTTGCTACCTCTTACTTCTTTCTCATTTTGACCTCATTCTCACTTTGTCTTCACATTTTGGCTCTCAAGGGGAAACAGATGAATTGGCTCAGCTGGATTTTCCTTCTTTTGTTTATATTTTTGAAATAAGTCATTTGTATCCCAGTTTGAGTAGTGAAGTCTTGATAGTCTGTTTGACAGGTACTGGAATTGTGATGCAATCTTTACAGCAGTAGTAGGATTTGTTTAAGTTGTGGGAAAAAAATCTTCTCAATTTTAAACTGGAGATGAATAAAGAAGGGATTCCTTAATGTTTCTATTTCTGGGAGCCTGCTGATGTATTTCATTTCTATAGCATTGCCACAACATTCATTTGCCTTTGTCCCTCATTTGATTTTAAGCTTAACTATTAGTCTAGAAGTGACATTTTTGTTCCAGTTTTGGGTTGCTGACTGGGAATACGGTATAGCTGTCCAGAAAAGATCAAATGAGGTTTTGGCCATGTTTTTAAATCAGAAATATATGCAGTACTAATAAGGACTGTTCACTTCACAAAGATTTTCTCATGTTAAATTTCAAAACAAATTTATATTCAAAATTTAATACTTCTACAACACTGCTGTTCATTCTAGGTTTATGTGAAATATTAATTCATCCCAGCAAATCCATTTCTGAGTATTTTTACATCTGTGTATTTTGCTTATGTGCAAGTATTGATTTGAACAATAGCAGGTTTACATCCATGTAGGGGAGACATCTATTTTGTAGAGAACTTGAAGTTTGTCTGCTACTGTTCAAATACGAAGTATGCAGAGACGTTGTCAAAATAACTTAAACTAAATTCCATATAATGTAAGCAAACCAGAACCTCTTCTCTAGAATGAAAGCATAGCTTGTTAGTAGTAAGAAATGTCATGCAAGAGACTTTTATACATCCTTTTATTTGGGGTGCATTGTGGTTTGTTTGCAGTCAACTATTGTTGCATCTGTACTTTTGTTTTAAGCAACCACGTTTAAAACTATATAAACTTTTTATGAAGTTTATCACAAAAACTTGGGATATGTTTACCAAAAGTATAATTCAATAGTAATTACTAGTAGCATATAATGACTTTTGAATATTGTAAAATTGCTACGTTAACTGTGTTTATGGAATAGAGGGAAAATGTACAGTTGGCTTCACAAAGTTTTAAGGAATTACTCCTCTGAAGTCTTGCATCAAATAGATTTTGGTGGAGTACTCTGTTTAAAAGCACTCATGTAAAGTACATCAGTTTTCAAAAAAAAAAAAATCCATCCTGTGGAAAAATACTTGATAATAGCAGCCTCTTAAATCTACCAGACTAAGGTAAACAAGTTGAAACTAGACAAATCTTAGACTGAAGTTGAGGTGCAAACTTTCAAAGTGATGGTACTTAACCATTGGAACAACTTACCAAGGGTAAAATGTTTAAATCGAGATTGGATGCTTTTCTAAAAGAGATGCTGTAGGGAAGTTCTTTGGCCTGTTATTCTTGAGATCATAGACAATTACAGTGGTATCTTCTAGCCTCATCTATGAATCTGTACCTCTCTTGTTGGGAGTGGAAAGGACTGTTGCAAGGCAGCAGGTGAACAGTTTAATTGACTAAACTCTTGGGTTCTAATTTTATAAGATGAGAACTTTGAATTTGATGTTCCAGCCCTTGTCTATTATTCAGACACCACACAACTGGGATCTTCTGCTCCAAGCCCCAAGCATCAGGCAAGCTACCATGCATAGTTCTGTCATGATAGATGATACTTGGCTGGTAACCCAGCCCTGTTAAGGTTCTAGCTCTTGATTCTAGCTCTTGCTGGAGAAGAGTTATCAAATATCCAGAGTGAATGTAGTAAACCATTTAAGGGACAAAAGGATGAAATTAGTGGTTTAGAAAACATCAGTTTTCAGCCTTTAGTCTCATTTCCTAAAAAGCAAAGTGTGGGGAGGGCTGTTCAGTTGCTGCAGTGAAAGCTTCGGCTTATGTAAATGGGCACCTGTAGCTTTACCAGTTGAAGATTTTTTTGGTGATTGCTAGTCTGAATGATTCTTCTCATATCAGTTGATGGAATGGCTCTCTTTTTTCGTGGCCTTGGAGTTAGTGTGTCTCCTCCTCAGTCATTGTTCCTTTCCAATTCCCCTGCTTTCATGACCTTGCTATAAAGCATAAATATTGGGGTTTGTGCCGCAGTGGTCAGTGCTAGTTTGACACTTTGTTCTTGCTTCCTTGTGTAATTTGTGTTCTGTCTTGGTGGGTGTGGATTTCCCTCACCTCAGCTGGTAAAGTAGCAAGTTATCATGAAGAGTGTGGAGCCTCCCCTTAAACTTTGATATATCATCTTTGCTTCAAATTGAGTCTGTCAGTCGTTGCATAAGATGTACAGAGGCACTACTTTAGATATTACAGAACTTAAGTCTAAAACTCCTCTGCAGGTTTTGTATTTGTCTTCTGAAACTGTCCTGGTTAAAAACTGGTTTTGTGGAAACTACAGTGACCAGTAATAACTCTAAGTCATGTCTACATGGGAAAGTTGACTTGGTAAAAACCCTTCCCAAGCAACACAAGCTAAATCAAGAAAAGGCACTCTTATACCACAATAAATGCCCGCATAAGGCGTTTTTACCAGTATAGCTGTTGGCTTAAATTCACACCATGCATTATACACAAACTTTCTTGTGCAGACAAGGCCTAAATTAAGCCATTCCTTGTAACAATTCAGAATGGGGGGGTGGGGAAGAGAATCAGGACTATTATTTTTTGGCTCTGCATTTATTCTTAACTATTTGGATTGTTCAGTCTGATTTGAATAGCTAAATAGAGGGCGGGTGGTGAATGTATTAAATTTAAATCAGAAAATCTGAATGTCCGCACAGTTGAAAATCCACAGTACTGCTAACTGAGGAACCTTTGCTCAGCTTGGGAACTTTTCTTTTTAAAAAAGATCAGTGTATGACACAGTAATTTCCAGAGAAATTGAAGATTAGTTTGGTGTGCTTCCTGGCTCTTTAGGCATATGTAAATCTGACTAGATATGGTGATGGACTAAGGTGATGGACTGAGGTTGAACTGAATCCCTGCTACTCCTTGTCACTCTGTTTATGCCCTTCTCCTGACCTTTGCCTTGTGCTGCCCCTTTCTCCCGCTGCTGTATCACACAGAAAAACTCCCATGTTGAGTGAAACCTCTGAGCCTTTTTTGATATAAATGAGACTGGAACAGTTCTGTTGTTTTTGTTTAATCTTTCTGCTGCCATTTCTCGGCAGACTGTAATGTGGTGCCTTATATGCTACTGACTGGATTCCTTGCTTGCTGTGCAACTCTTGCAGGTATGATACATATGAGTCCTACGACTCAAGGTCTTCACTGAACGACCGTGATCTATACAGATCCGGCTATGATTACAGTGAGGCTGAACATGACACCGAAAATGCCTATGAAGGTTGCTATGACAGCTTCTATGGGAACCACAGGGACCAGTACCAGAACAGAGCACGGGACAACTTTGGCCAGCGGGGTCAGAACTGGGCCAGAGACGGGCGAAATAACAGACCCATGGCATCTTCATATTCCGGGCACATGGGCGGACAGTGGAATGAGCCGCCACAGCCAATGGGAGGGCGGGGCCATGGTCCCCACGGCTCCTCTAGGCTCCCATCCCTCTTCTCCCACAACATTATCCCAGAACTCAGCATGTTCCAGGGAATGCGAGGTTTCTCTGGAAACATGCGCTTTGGAGGAGGCGGCATGAAACAGCGAATGAGGAGAAACTGGAAAATGTGGGACGCAGACTTTAAAGTAAGTACCTGTGCAATCCCCTCCCACCCATTCACCTCATATAGAGACTGTTCACTTCCCAACAAACTACACTGTCCAGCTCTGAGTGCAAAGGGCCCTATTCTCTGAGATACCATACTTAGTTTCCACAGTGTAATTTGTGTATCTGTGCATTATTTGCTTGGCATCTTAGTGTTCTTTCTAAATGGTGTGAAGAGGCCACATTCATTCATAGTGCAGTCTTAGCATCCAAAATGTTTAACCTTGATGCTCTTTTTGTAAAGCTAGGAAAGTCAATGTGCTATAGTTTTGTGGTTTAATCTGATATGCTGAAGGGTGGTTGCTGTGAAGGACTGTGCCAAACGTTATCTGTCTTGGCTGACATTGCATAACTGAGTGTTCAGGGAAGTTTAGTTCAATATAAAGCCCCTTTAAGGTGGCTTAATGCAGACTTATTTGCTGCTGGCAGGGGATGGTCTCAGAATGTATATTTGAGGACTGATGATATTTTCCTTTCTAGTCACAGAAAAAGAAACTGAAGAAGGACCCTACTTCTAAGAAAAGAAAACAAACTGACAGCACTGATGAACCTGACAGCAAGGCAGCAAAAACTGATGGCTCTGACAACTCTGACTCTGAGAATGGTAAGAACCTCTCTGGTGACTACTAATGAGTTAGTTCTTAGTCATGTGAAGTTATCAGAGTGCCTTTGTTTCAGGTAGTAATTGGCTCTGACATTTCAATTTCTCTTGAATCTTTAATTTGGTGGTAAAGTTGTTAATACCATTCTTTGCTGAGCTACCCAACTGTTACTTTTTGTATGGTGACCATTTGTGATGTGCTTTTCAGAGGAAGGGACTGAAGGAGAAGCAGCAGAGAAGGAGGGCTCTAAAGCTGTAAGTGAAACTAACACTTGTAATTCACAGTAAAGACCATAGTGCTTGAGGGAAGTGGATGAGTGGCCACGTAACTAGTGTGGAGGGCAGAATGTTATGGTGGCAGCATTAAAACCAAATGAATCTTCCTGCAGTGTGAGTGGGAACCGCTTCTTACCTTTCAGTGGTAGAGAGCTGGGATTGGTGGGGAGGAGGGGGATTGGATCCTCATAGAAGAAACCTTGAAGGTTGCAAATCCTCCCTAGATTACTTATTTTGTATTGCAGTAATGCCTGCAGGCCCCAATAGAGATTGATTGGAGCACTGCACAGGTGCATAGCAAGGCAGGCCCTGCTTCAAAGAGCTGAATATGTGTGACTAAAGAATTTATGAAAATGACTGGGAATAGGGGGAGGAAACCTAGAAATCAACAGTGTGTAGTACTGTTACCAAATCGCAGGCTAAATGTGTTCCTTGGACAGGGAACTGCTATCTGAAGTCAGGAGGGAGTCTCTTTGGGGAGCAGGATGGTTAAGAGATGTAAAACTAGTATGCACTCACTTTGTGTGTAAGACAAACAAAAGTTATAGCTAGGGATTGCTAATAACCTCTTGAAATTGTATTTTAGGAGGGTGAAGATGAAGAAGGAAAAGATTCTGAGAAAGGTGAGTCTGAGTGTACTTCTGTAAAAGCATTCTTGGGAAATGAGCCAAGAACTTCATCACCAAGGGATGTGCTAAGGCTCTTTAGACCTTACATCTCTGTACATCATAAACCTTCTGCCAATGAAGGACTCTGCTGTGGAGGAAATAGCTCCAAGTAATAGTCTGTTGACTGACTTGGTTCAGGCACTGCGTTGCACCATTTGTTCCCTGAGCTGTAGCTTGTACTGAAGCCTAAAGGTGGTGAATTACGATGAGAGACTAGAGCTTTAACTCAGATCATCACTCTAGAGCTTGCACTGGTTTCTGTACCCAGTACGTAATCCCTAGTGGATATCTGTCTGTTGGCACCCTGCTAGGCCTAGAATAATAGGGTATGTTACTGGTCATGACTGAGGTGCTTTAGGAAACATAGGGAAATCCAGCACAGCATCTGGTGACTGCCTGGCTCCTAGCCAGTGTTATAGGTCTCATATGAGATTTCTGATGTATAATAAATTTATTTTGGCATAAGCTTTTGTAGGCTATAACCCACTTCATCAGATGCATGGAGTGGAAAATACAGCAGGCAGGTATATGAACGTGAAAAGATGGGAGTTGCCTTACCGAGTGAGGGATCAGTACTAACGAGGCCAAATCAGTTAGGGTGGATGCTGACATATCTACCATGATTGAATTGGCCTCATTAGCACTACAAAAGTAATTTTCCCTCTGATATTCACCCCTTCTTGTCAACTGTTGGAAATAGGCCACATCCACCCTAAATGAATTGGCCTTGTTAGCACTGGACCCCCCCCCCCCCCCCACACACACACACACACACACACACTCGGTAAGGCAACTCCCATCTTTCATGTGCTTTGTATTTTTATACCTCCCTTCTGTATTTTCCACTCCATGCATCTGATGAAGTGGGTTATAGCCCACGAAAGCTTATGCCCAAATAAATTTGTTAGTCTCTAAGGTGCCACAAGGACTTCTCGTTGTTTTAGTTGGTTAGAGTAGAGTCCATGTGATAGTTTGATGTGCTAGCACTGTTGTGGCAGCTGGGGAGAGGGTTGCTTAGAGAAGCATGGTGACCTCTCACCAGAGGAAGAACCTGTCTAAATAGAAACCTGATAGCACAGTATCTAACTTGCCATTGCTATCAGTGGAATGTGATGGCAGCAGTATAAAACCATATGAGAAGCCTTGGCTGGGAAACGAAAGGGGTACTCAGGTACCATTCCAGTATAACAGTGGAAGTTACTTCCCTGTTTTGAAAAAATTGGGATTTTTTAATAGGAGGCATTCAGTTCTTATTTCACTGTCAACCTTCATCTCGTGTGTGTCCTGTGCACAGAAGCCAAAGGGGTGAGAGTGGTTGCCTCTTAAAACTGTCAGATTAACATCTAATCTAAAATGGGCCTTCTTTTCCCAGTAAAACCGGGGCATTATATCACCATCAGAAATGATGGGTTAGGAAACTGTATCAGAAGAGGTATTCTCTCACCCTCGTGCCCAAGCTCAGCCTTTCTGAAGTCTGGGCCAGAGAGTGATGGGACATCTGTTAATAGACTAGCAATGCTCCTTTAATTGGGCAACAGCAGGAATTGTTAAGGGAGCAGCTCTTTCCAACACTCAGCTATAACTTTGTCATCTCTGAGCTATATGGGTCAGTCAAGTTGGCTACTAGACTCGTCTAGGTGAAACCTCTTAATCAGTTGGTGTCCACACATAGTGCCCTGAAACACAACCTGCTTTATACATCTAGGTGCTTTAACAATTCAAGAAGAGATCAGTCAAATCAAGCGCAAATTGCAGGCAGGCAAGAAAACTCAAGAGAGGCAGAAAAAGAGGCATCGGGATCGCATGGTAGAAAGGTACATCTTCCTCTTCCAGTGACACAGTATACATCCTGTCTGAGAGCTCTGGGAGGATTGCCTAATGTTTAGAACATGGGCCTCGGCATCTGGGTTCTGGCTTTTGTCCCTGGCTCTACCTGACTAGTTTGTAAAATGAGGGTTAGTTACCTGACCTTCTCTGTACCCATCTCTCCATCATCTGTAAAATTGACTTAACACCTCATAGGGAGCTGGTAAGGCAAAAGCATTACAAAAGTACAGACGACTGTTAGCTAACTATAAAATGGCAAACTCTAATCAATACCTCCCCCTCTGTGAATTATGCTGCTGAGAACGCTGTTGGAATATTGTGTCCAGTTCTGGTGTCCACTTCTTTTTTTAAAAAATTGGAAAATTTGGGGAGGGTTCAGAGAAGTGTCACAAGAATAATTCACAGACTGGAAACCTACCTTACAGTGAGGCTTAGCCTTATCTTTGATAAACTAAATAAGTGACCTGTGAGAGTCCTATCTAAGCCCTTAGTTACCTATGCAGGGAACTCTCTGACTGTAGAGCTCTTTAATCTAATAGACCAAGGCATAATGAGATCCAGTGGCTGGAAGCTGAAACTTGAGAAGTTCACATGAAGTAAGTTGCACAACTTTAACAGTGAACATGATTAACCATTGGAGCAACTTACAAATTGTGGTGGATTCTACATTATGAACAAAATCTTTAAATCAAGACAGACATCCTTCTTAAAATCCTCTCTAGCTGTCCCATAAATTATTTGGCTTGATGTAGGAATTACTGCAATTCTCTGCCCTTGGTTATACAAGATGTCAGATTAATTACTGCTAATGGGCCCTTCTGGCCTTAAAGTCTGTATTAAAACCTGTAGGAGGGATGTGACCATTCAAACCAGGTATAAGACTTGTCCTCTTGAATGAGCTGTGCTCTTTTTTTAATTGTACCCCTAAGTATTAGTAGGGAAATAACTAGTATTTTCAAGCTGATGGGGAGTCTGGAGTGGAACCCTTGGGCTTGGGGTTTGATCTCTCACTTGGTTCTAACTTTCTCTTGGTAGGATTCAGTTTGTTTGTTCGCTGTGCAAATATCGGACCTTCTATGAGGATGAGATGAATGCTCATCTGGAAAGCAAATTCCACAAGGAGCACTTCAAATTTGTTGGAACAAAACTGCCTCAGCAGACAGCTGACTTCCTCCAGGTGAATCTTTGGTTAAGTTTCCCATTACTTCAGGCTATACAGTGCACCTCTATTTCATGTTGGTTGTCGGAGACCTAACAAAAAAATACAAACAAAAGAACTTTGATAATTGGATGTGAATGGATAGTTCAAATAGTCAAGCTATGAAAACTTAGATGTGAAACTACTACTACGGGTGTGATTAGAGTACAGGACTGGACATCAAGATCTGAGTTCTTATTCCCAACTCTATGTCAACTGCCCTGTGACTTTGAATGTTACTTACCCTCTGCACTTTACCATCTGTAAAGCGCAGACAGTCCTTGACTACCTTCAGGAGAACAGTTAGAGCAGGGCTAAGGGGCTGTAATGTCTTGAAATGCTCTGATGAAAGGCACAACTGCAGTGTAGAGTAAGTACAATACATGTTGTGCTTTGCATTTTTGAATTCACATTTAATGGTCAGATGTACAGCTGAAGTTTAATATAAAATATTTTTGTACAATACAGGATTACGTTGCTAACAAAACAAAGAAAACCGAAGAACGCCGTAAAGCAATTGAAGATATTAATGCAGTTATCCAACAGATCTATAAAGACCAAGATCTTACCCAAGGTAAGAGCAAGTCTCCCTGCATCTTCATGGGTTTTTTTGTGAGGCTACCTTAATGTGCAACTTCCCTCAGAAAATGGGAAAAACAAAAGCCATTGTGAGGTTCTTTGTTTGTGTTATGCTGAATTTTTAAAATGTGCACAGTTCACAAGTAAAGCATGGTTAAAGCTATCCTGAGATCTGAGACTCAAACTAGATTCTTTCCTTGTTTTTGTTACCAGTAAAGGTTTAGCAAACCAGGTTATTGTACAACCTAATTGCTGTTGCCAGTCAGTCCCACCAGTGCCATGTAAACTGTAACATGGCAAACAAGACTGATAAACGGGAAGAAATAGGAGTTGCTCTACAGTGCCAACAGGAGTAAAGTATTCTTGTTACTTAAATCATCTGATCCTATGCAGACACAGAGCGTCTGAGGCACCTTTTGTTGCATAGTAAACTTCGAGTGGAACCAAGCTTTTAAAAGCTGCTCCTGGAAAACTGAAATATTGATCAGGAACACGTGTCTGTAGCTGGTGATTCTTCATCCCTACTACTTTTTGCAAGATGAAGTCTTTTCCCCTATTTATGCTTTAATATTTACCTTGCACGCTATTGTAATTTGTTATTTTGGAGAGCTCTAATTTCACACAAGAATAATCAGCAGATTAATATACAGGAGCCTTATTTCTCATATGTTAGAGTACAATATAGAAAGTAATCTCCTCTTTCTAGGAGAGAGATGGCACTGAGGTGTGTAAACAGCAAGTAATGTAGTACAGTGGCACTCAACCTTTCCAGACTACTGTGCCCCTTTAGGAGTCTGATTTGTCTGTCTTACTCCCAAGTTTCACCTCATTTTTAAAAACTACTTGCTTACAAAATGAGACCTTAAAAAAATGTATCACAGGACAGTTGCTGAAAAATTGCTTCCTTTCTCATCTTTACCATATCATAAAATAAATCACTTACATGTCAGTGTATAGAGCAATACAAACAAGTCATTGTATGTATTGACTTTGCTAGCACTTTTTATAAAACTAGGCAAATATCTAGATGAGTTGACATACCTCCTGGAAGACCTCTGCGCTCCCCTAGGGCTACACGTACCCCTGGTTGAGAACCACTGATGTAGGACACAATTGTGTCCTACTACAAGCTAGCTTGGTGATCAACTAGTTGGAAACATTTTGCATGCTATAGTCAATGCACTGATGCAGCAGTGACCAGCAGCATTCTACTTCGAGGTGTACAGCCATACTCTGGGCCTCAGGTCTGTTAGACTATGGCTATGCAATGCTCCCCCTTACCCTTATTGGTCAAGACTGAGCATCACATTGTAGGAAACAACCAGGGGTGCATGAGTATATTAAAGATAAATGAACTCCTAGAACAAGCTGCAAAACTCCCTGAGGTGTGGTGTGGCCACCACAGCTCAAGGTAGATGAACAAAGCTCTTGTCTCTCCTCAGATATTGGCATGGAACACTTCATTAAAAAGGTGGAGGCTGCTCACTGTGCTGCATGTGACCTCTTCATTCCAATGCAGTATGGCATTATCCAGAAGCACCTGAAGTCCCTTGACCACAACCACAACCGCAGAGTAAGCATGCAGCTGGTTTAAAGTGTGTGTGTATATGGCAATGTACAACTACAGCTGGCTGGGCAGATATGGAGATCAGCTTATCCCTGCATGGTAAATCCAGGTTGCAGGGTTTTGTTTTAATTAATAAAACAAGCTGATGAATGCTAAAAACTGGGTATGATTGCATTCATACAGCCTATGAGCTATATGGGGAAAATGAAACCTAAAACCAGGACTAGCCTTATTAAAACTTTCTGCAGTGGTGGTCTCTATATGGTAACAGCTCAGAGTTGTGATACTGGAATGTGGTCGTCTATTATTGTAGAACACTGATCTTCACTCTTGTAAGAAGTCAGCAGAAAAGTAATCTCTTCATATTGTGAGGAACAGTGCTAGCAGGATCCCATATCCCATATCTTCTACGACCCATTGGCTGTAGAATCGATCCTCTGATGTTCTGATTCTTCTGGTTTTAAAGAGAACCTCACATGTATAAATGGCCTTCCTAAATCTGTAAACAGATAATCTGAGCAGATGTCTCTGAATTATCCCATACGTCTAAAGAAGGTGTTGATTCTGAAGCCCAATGACTATTTAAATATTAGCACTAAAGCACATTAGCAATGAAATGGCTACCAGTTAACGCAGTGCCAGATACTGAGGGTGCAATGGGGTAGCTGAGTGCCTTGGAAGCCACTGGCAGCAGCAGACTTGTTCAGGTGCTCGGTATCCCTCCACTACATACGTTTTTTGTCAGAATGCTCATGTTACATCTACCCCTGCCCACAAGAGGATTGAAAGATGAGATTTCCTCCCCAAGGCCAAAAAAGCCAAACTTGGCATCCAGGGAAAGATGGGATGTAAAGTCACACATGCCCATTACCTCTAAAGCAGTGCATTGTCAATACAAATTCTGGAGCCTGCTGAAAACTAAATTTGGTGGAGTGGTAGACGGTGGCAGATATGAAACTTGATTGTGTCAAACACATCTAGAGTCATTCAGCATGTCTGCAATAACTGATAAACATGTGGCTAGAACAGCGGTTCTCAAACTTTAGCAGCCCGAGGACCCCCATTTTGATTTTAAAATATTTTGCGGAGACACCCCCCCCCACAAGCCAGCTTCTAATTTTCCCTGGAGGTGCTCAACCCCCACCCCACCTCTTTCTGCTCCCTCCCCTGAGCACACCCCGTCCCTGCTCCTCCCCCTCCCTCCCAGCACCTCCTGCACACAGCTGAGCAGCTGGTCCGTGATGTGCAGGAGGCACTGGGAGGGAGTGAGAGGAGTTGATCAGCGGGGCCAGTGGCCCTGGACATAACTCGCGGACCCCTGGAGTACCCTCGCAGACCCCAGTTTGAGAACCGCTGGGCTAGAAGCAACTACTGAAGTGTTACATGACTCAGTTCAAAACTTAACTCTGGTTTCTTTAAATATTCCTGTTCCTTTTAGGCCATGATGGAGCAGTCCAAGAAATCATCTTTAGTAGTTGCGAGAAGTATTCTCAATAACAAACTAATCAGCAAGAAATTGGAGCGGTATTTGAAGGTAAATACCTGCAAAGCAGCTTTGAGTTGGATTGAGCAGAGAGCCACACAGCTTCTGCACTGCTGAATTTTCTTACTAGCTGCTTTTTGCTGACTACATTTCTTGCTAGCTAATTCTCAGGCTGAAGTTCCAAAGTACTGTCCCAATACAGCGTCAGATCCCTAAGGGTTGGCTGAGTGGAGCTCAAGGACTTTCATAGTACGCATGACTAGCTTCCTCATCTCTGTGGTCTCCCACCTTTAATGTTGCTCGTAATTCCTGAATGAACAGGGGTAGGCTCTTCCTTTTAAGATTTTCAGTTTCATCATCATCATGTTCCTATTACGCCTATACGTTTAGGGCAGTGACGAAGCTCCTCCACTCCTGTCTGTTTCTGGAAAGTCTTTCAATGGTTTCCCAGCTGTGCCCCAGGTTTTTCAGGTCGGCTTCCACAGCTCTTTGCCATGTTGTTTTTGGGCAGCCTGGTTTTCGCCTGCTTCAGGTGTCCATCTTATTGCTACTCTGGTAATAGAATCAGTTTCCATCCAAAGCACATGGCCGATCTATCTCCAACGCCTCCTGGCAGTGATGGTGCTCAGATCTTCTTGGCTGTACTGTGTTAATAGATCTTGGTTGGAGATTGTTCTGGGCCAAAAGATGCAGAGGATTTTTCTGAGGCAGGTCGTATGGAATGAAGACCGTTTGGGCATGTCATACTTTCTCATTCCCCAACATTCTGCACTATAAAGTAGTGTTGAAAGTACACAGCTCTGATAAATTTTGAGTTTGGTTTTGGTGTTGTATTTTGATGATTTCCAGAGTGTATTTAAGCTCCTGAAGGTGTTCCTGGCTTTATTGATTTTGTTCCAGATGTCCTGGCTGATGGTGCTGTCCAAGTATGTGAATGTTTCTATATTGGTGAGAACATAATCCTCTATTCATACTGGTGATGGTGAGGCAATATTAAAGGTCATGATATCTGTCTTATTGCAGTTGATTTTCAGTCCAATTAGCTGGCTGAATGCGTTGAGTCGTTTTTTCTTGTATATGATGATGGGTATGTGATAGGAGAGCAGCATCATCTGCGAAGTCCAGGTCTTCAAGGGATGAGAATAGTGTCCATTTTCAGTTTAATGGAATAGAATTTACGCAGTTTTATAGTCAGGGTCACTAGCATTGTTAGCCTATTACTGTTGGTATTGGTGTCAGTTTGAGTTCTCAAGATAGTATATACTTTCCAGAGCTCCTCATTTGACTTCCCTTGGTGCTGTAAGCAATTGGCTAGTATTGAAATGGATTTGTGGGTAAGAAGCTCAAGTTCAAGCTAGATGTTTGATGCATACCCTCTCCCATAGTTCAGACTACCTTTGTGAGTTAAGACAGGGGTGGGGGGGTTGAAGTAAGAAGCAGTGCTTACCAGCAGCAGGCCTGCTCTCTCTTTCAGAAGAGTGATATTGAGTATTATTAAGATAAACAACTTAACCTTCTTCTTCGAGTGCTGTCCCTGTGGGTGCTCCACTTCAGGTGTCAGTGCATTCCAGCGCCATTGATTGGTAGCAGTGCCTGGTTGGGACATGCATGCACATCTAGGACGCACAGAGCCCGACCCCTACAGTTCCTTCTCAACCATCCTCAGCCAGAGACGGAGCTCTCCAGCAGCATCAAAGAAATCCTAGAAAAGATGTTAGATTATTTAGTTAAAACTCAGTTAGTAGTAATTAGTCAGTTAAATTAGTGTTAGTTAAGTTTCAGTTACTCCTGTTTGACAGCTCATTCCTCAAAAAAAAAAAAATTCCCTCCCGTTTTTCCCATCCTAAGTTACTTCTAAGAGGGATGTCAAAAATATGCCTGGATCCTCAAGTTCATAGAGATGTACTTCATGCAAGGACACAGTGCCTATTTCAGATGGGCACTCGCAATGCATCCGCTGTTTAGGTGAGTTGCACATACCACAAAAGTGTGCTTACTGCAGCAACCTCAAAGCTTGAGCAAGGAGAGACCGGTATCTCCGACTTAAACTCATCTTAATGGAGAAATCCCTAATGTCCACCTCAGATCCCGGACAACCCTCAACAAGGGACTCTCCAGGTACGTCCTCGGTGGACAGAGCAAGTGCCAATTCCTCTAAGAAATCAAGGGAAAGGGCCACGTCCTCTCCAAGCAGAGAATTGTTAAAAAAGCAATGGTTTCCAGTGAGATTTCTACCCTCAGTGCCAACCTCATCAGAGGTGCCCACTCTGCCTGCACCGGACACCTCCCCTGTACGGGACCTCTGCCGGCAGGGGAAAGCAGTCAAGTGGTAGGTACAAAATAGCCTCCTCCTCCACAGCACCGACTACTCCTACAAAGGACACTGTGCCACAGCCTTTGCCACTGTGATGCCGGCACCGACTGTTCACAGAGATATCAGGGAGGACACCACCAGCACTGACTAAGGCCACACCGAAACCATCTGTACCAACCAAGCTACTTTCTAAAGTGTTGGCACAGAAAGATACAGCGCCCTAAACAATGGCACTGTGTCCTCTTACACATAAGGTGGACATGGAAGTAATCTCTACTCCCAGATCGCCTCTGTTTGGCACCAACAGCACCGGACCAACCAGATTCCCTTACTGCTTCACCATTTTCCAGCGAAGATGAGGAGGAACTTGAGGAGGAAGTCTTCTCATCAGGCCACTCCTCCCCATCAGGCACCAGATACCAATGTCCCACACAAGAACCAGAGAGCAGCTTACCAGGGACGTGCATCCTTGGCTCACCAATCCCTGGATGTGCCCTCCCATGCCATTCCCTATACAATGGCCACAATGGGATCCATGGGGAGCCTACAAGTCTCATTTCTCCAAACCTCCAACTCCTCAGAGGAGACATGTACACTCAACAACAGCATCATTACCAGAGCCTTCAGAGGCACCAGAGGAGACTGGAGACAATAAAGGGGAATCCACATAACAAGATACCTCACTTGCTCACAATTCATCGTCCTCTCCGGACGATCAGTGATGCCTCCACCTTCCACTGCTGCAGGTGACTTCAAACACTTTCAAGAATTGTTCAGGCGAATGGCACACCGGCAGAATATTCTGCTGGAGGAGGTAATTGAGACCCAATGCCAACTCTTAACAATCGTACACACCTCTTCTATGGCAAAGATAGCTCTGCTAATAAATGATGCCTTGATGGAAATGGTGTGGCAAGCACCAACCACTATTCTTCCAACCTGCAGACAAAGTATTATTTACCTAATAAAGGCCTGGACTTTCTTTTTTCACACCCACAACCCAACTCCTTAGAGGTGGATGCAGCCAGCCAGGGGTAAACCACTCCAATCCCGATCCACACCTCAAAACAAGGATTGGAAGAGATTAGATCTATTTGGGCGGAAAGTCTATTTTTCGGCAATTCTGCATGGCCAACTACACAACGTTGCTAGCAAAATACAACCATGATAATTAAGTTAAACTGAACGAGTTCCTCGATGAAATCTCTGTGGATAAGAGGAAACAATTCCAAGCGATCATTAATAAGGGACAGTTCGTAGCCAGAACAGCACCCCAAACATCCCTTGACGTCGCGAACATGGCTGCACACACATATAGCAATAGTAATGCGCAGAGCATTGTGGCTACGTTCTTCACGTATCCTGCGAGAACTCCAAACTAAGATAGAAGACCTTCCCTTTGATCAGGGTCAAGCTGTTCTCCGCCATGAAGTCCTACATTCCCTGAAGGACACACGAGTGATATTGAGAATCCTCGGCATTTACACGCCCCCAAACAGCCAGAGGAGATGCCAACCATATTCCCACAACAGAGACCATACATCGCAACAACAACAAAGGCCACATGACAACCAGAGACACAGATGTCGGCTGCAAAGACATTGTCCTTCCCAGTCTCGGTCTGCGGCATCCCAAGCACCACCATCCAAGAATCAATTTTGAAATGTTGGTCAAGAGTCTGACTGACCTCCCCCAACAACTAGCGCCAGTGCTACCAAAAACCCAGATCTTTGGTCATCGGCTACGACCATTCTATCATATGTGGGCCTCCATCACCACAGACTACTGGGTATTAGAGATCATTCAAACAGGTTATGCCATCCCTTTTATCTCCATTCCACCTACCCATCCCCCTTCCCTGTCCCCATCCCTCTTCAGGGACCTTTCTCACAAGCACCTACTATGATAAGAAATAAAGCATCTACTCAACTCAGTGCCATGGAACAAGTTCCAAAATAATACAGGGGAAAGGGATTTTATTCCTACTATTTCCTGACTCGAAAGAAAAACGGTGGATGGAGACCCATATTAGATCTCAGAAAATTCAGTGAGTTTGTCTGTATCCACAGATTCAGACTGGTCACATGAACTCAGTTATCCCAGTGATGGAAAAGCGGGACTGGTTCTCAGCCCTCGACCTACAAGATGCATATTTTCATATCCTCATCCATCCCGCACACAGAAGGTTTCTACAATTCACAGTAGGGAAAGACTACTTCCAATACAGAGTGCTACCTTTCGGACTTCCAACAACTGCGAGAGTTTTTACCAAAACGCTAGCAGTAGTTGCGTAGCATTTGCGCCGACAGGGAATATTGATCTTCCCAAACCTAGACGACTGCCTACTGAAATGACCTATTCAAACAGAAACAGTAAATATTACCCAAAGGACTATAACCCTCTTTCACACCCTAGGGTTGCAAATAAACTAACTGAAATCTACTCTAAACCCAGTACAACAATTGGACTTCATTGGAGCGCATCTGGAGTCACAGAGGCCAAGGTATCATTTCCAATTACTAGAATTGCAGCACTGACTACTCTCGTATCAGTGGTCACAAATAGCCGAGAGGTATCGGCACACACTTGCCTTCAACTACTGGGACATATGGCGGCCATCACCTTCATAGTAAAACATGCTCGACTATACATGTGCTCTGCAGGGATGTCTGAACTCGGTATACGTACCACGAAAGCACAGACAGTTTTAGGATTTGTACAAACACCAAAAGTCCAACACTCATTACAGTGGTGAACAAATCCAAGAAATGTATGTGCGGGGATTCCATTCCAGCCGAATCCACCATCCATGCTGATCACAACAGATGCCTCGCTGATCAGCTGGGGCACCCACCTAAACCAGCATACAACCCAAGGGTCTCCCATGAAGACACATTTACACATCAGCCTGCTCGAATTACACACATTCACAACACGTGTAACCATTTCCTCCCAAAAATCCAGAACAAAACAATAAGTCATGATGGACAACGGTGCATAAACCAGTAGTGGGAGCTTGATCTCACTCCCTAGGCACAGAAGCCATAAAACTATGGACCAGTTCCATAAACACATCACCATTACAGCATCATGTCTCCCAGATTGGCAGAACACGATGGCAGACACATTAAGCAGACAGTTTTCCCCAAGAACACAAATGGGAACTGAATGACAACATCATACAATACATTCCACATGTGGGGGTTCCCACACATGGACTTATTCGCAGCAGCATGAAATAACAAATGCCCAAGGTTCTGCTCATGAGCAGGACTGGGAACACAATCCCTAGGGGATGCCTTCCTCATCAGATGGAACGAACCTCTCCTATACACATTCACATCATTACCTTTAATTTCCAGAGTAATACACAAGATTCAAACCAGCGAAGCCAAGGTCATACTTATAGCCCCAGTGTGGCCCAGACAGACATGGTTCCAATACCTGATTTGCATGGCGATCTGCACACCATACACGCTCCTGCTGTGAAGGGATCTCCTCTCACAAGACGAAGGTCAAGTCCTCCATCCGAACCTGAAGAAACTTGACCTGGAAGGCATGGCTCCAACACAAAGGATTAACCTGCTCAGAACAGGTTAATTGGGTTTTACTCAACAGCAGAAAGACATCCACTCGTGCAGCTTACTTACAGAAATGGAAGAGGTTCTCCATGTGATGCCAAAACTAATGCATAACTGCACTTACAGCACCTCTTCATTTGTTCTTGGAGTACATATTGGAACTAAAGCAATCAGGACTCTCCACAAGTACGGTTAAAGTACATCTAGCAGCCATAACTGCTTTCCATCATAAGATTGATGGTGTCTCAGTATTCACACACTCGATCAGAAAGCGTTTCCTAACGGGAATACAGAAAATGTACCCAGAAATATACAACTCCACACCAGCATGGGATCTAAATCTGGTCCTTGGAGGCCTTACCAAAACACCATTCGAACTCACTTGGGGCTTGTTCTGTACTACACCTCTCAATGAAAGTTGCATTCCTGGTCACGATTATTTATGTGCAACAAGGTTGTGAAATAGAGGCTCTCATGGCCCACCAGCCATACACTGTATTCTTCAAAGACAAAGTGACACTATGATCACACCCAAAATTTGTCCCCAAGGTTTCATCATCCTTTCATCTCAACCAATCAATTCACTTACCCTAAACCACATGAGATTACACAAGAGACCATCCTCCACACTCTAGATGTGAGACATGCATTAGCATTCTACCTAGATAGAATGAAACCATTCTGAAGACTTTTTTGTCTCCACGGCTGAAAGGTCAAAGGGATCTGCAATATCAAAATAAAGACTTTCAAAATGGATCTCAAATTGCATCCACCTGTGCTGTCAACAACAAAAAAAGAGAATCCCCGACGGAGATCAGAGCCCATTTGAACAGATCAGTGTGGACCTCAGCACCTTTTTTAAATAAAGTACCAATCCCAGAGATATGTTGGGCCACCGCTTGGGCGTCTGAGCACACGTTAATTAATCGCTATGCAATAATGAAAAGCTCAGACTCAGATGCGATACTAGGCCTAACGGTGCTAGCGTCAACTATGAATACAACTTGGAAGCCCTTCCATCAACAGTAGGGCACTGCTTTACAGTCACCTGAAATGGAGCACCCACAGGGTCAGCACCCAAAGAAGTTGCTCCACTGTCCACCCTCCTCCCCTCTACTTCAGAGTTTGCATTAAAGACTCAACGGTAAAAAAGAAACTGAAGGGGTCGGACTGTGTGCACGCTAGATGAGGCACCAACAGTGCCGTGAGACAGCTACTGCGCACGTCCGTCCTGACCAGGCACTGCTACTGAAAATCTCCGATCAATGGCACCAGGACTCACCAACACCTGACGTGGAGCACCCACAGGGACACGCATCTCAAAGAACTTTTAGTTACTGCACAAGGTGAGTAACCCTCTCCTTTTTAGGCTGGGGCCTATGATCCACGTATATGCAAAAACTTGTTGATGCCAAGGCAGTAGTTGGTCCATGGGAAGTCCAGGGCTAGTACCAAAAAGTCACCACTTGTCTCTGCGTTTAGTGACCATTCTGAAGGCTAATACCTTGCCAAGCATGAGGGCTGGAAACTAATAGTATGCACCTGGTTAGAAAGCCTGGCTTTCCACTTAAGAACATAAGAACGGCCATACTGGGTCAGACCAAAGGTCCATCAAGCCCAGTGTCCTGTCCTCTGACAGCCAAAGGGAATGAACAGACAGGTTTCATCAAGTGATCCATCTCCTGTCACCCAATCCCAGCTTCTGGCAAACAGAGGCTAGGGACACCATTTCTGCCCATCCTGGCTAATAGCCATTGATGGACCTATCCTCCATGAATCTATCTAGCTCCCTTTTGAATCCCTTTATAGCATTGGCCTTCACAAGACCCTCTGGCAAGAAGTTCCACAGGTTGACAGTGCATTGCGTGATAGCATTTGTCCATAGCTTTGCTGATCTGTGGTGATCGTGGTTTGAGCTCTTGTCTTTCTGTTAGTACTTAAAGCGCCTCTATCACTGACATTCTAACAAGTCTTATATCTTCCTGTCTTCCGTTACAGCTTGGTTTTTAGTAGTTCTTCTCCAAACTGTCAGTTAGCATGGGTGCTGCACAACATTGGGTAGCTTGGAACCCCACCTTTAGATTGGTATCCATCTTTACTATGGATAGACTTCTTGAATGTTGGTTGCTTAAATCAGAATTGAAAATGGTTGCAAGACTAAGCCTTTGGCTGTCTGAAATCCCCAGTGTAGGCATTGGTGTAGCTGCACATACCCCTAGTGTGGACAAGCAAAACTACAATAAGCTGCAGTGTGTGCCACTGCAGATGTCCCTGCTTTGAGAGGGGGTGATTTGCACCAGTGCAAACATTGGTTTACAACAGTTTTGCCAGTTTGTATCAGTACTGTCACACTGCTGTCTGTAACTGGTGTGAATTCTCAGTGTAGATGAGGTCTGGTAAAAACCTTCTAAAACAGGGGATGGGAGAGTGTCACTTTACATTTGATACAGAATAAGTCTCCAACAGCTCAACTTTATCAGGAGGGCTCCCAGAGTCTGAACATCCCCTGTTCCTGACATTACAAACAGCTCTGCTTTCAATAGACTAAGTATACCAAGTCTTTTTACTTTTCTCATAACTTCATTGGTCTGAAAGCAGTCTGCTTATATCTGCAGAAACGTGGCACTTGAATAGTTTATTGGACTTTGCTGGGAGAAGGAACAGGGGAGCTACAAGTAACGTCCACATAATATAAAATTAACTCTCAGTAACAAAGCAAACCTCCATGGGTGCCTTCACCACACACTGCTGTAAGGGTCACTAACTTTCAGCTGGCCAGGGTTAAACCCTCTGGTTTTGTACAAATACTTTCACATACAGAGAACTTCCAAGTGCTGGTCCCAGCCTAATGATCAGAAATATTCATGCCCTGAAGGAGGATCTCATGTACCTGGACTTTGTGTGAAATTAAGTAAGGTCTTAGCTAACATCTGCCAAGAACCTGTCCAAATACAGCTTCAACATAATTCTGTCTTGACTTACAGGGTGAGAATCCCTTCACAGATGATCCAGAAGAGAAAGAGGAGCATGAGGAAGGAGAGGGTGGAACAAGTGGAAATGCAGAGGAGGGAATAGCTGAAGGAGCGGATGAAAACAAGATTGACGCAGAAAACCAAGATGAAGAAAATAAAGATGAGGAAAGCCAAGACCGAGAGGAGAACCCAGAAGCAAAAGCAACTGAGAATCATGGGGAGCAAGAGGAGATTCAGGCAGAGGCACAGGCAGAAGTAGAAGCAGGATATGCAGAGGAGAAGAATTCACAAGTTGCAGAGGAAACCCTCACTGCTGAGGAGGAAGAGCAACTGCTGGAAGGAGGTGAGGAAGAAAGCAAAGGAGTTACTGCAGCAGAAGAGGATGAGCCCGTGGAGTAGACTCTGGATGGGGAAGCTGACCTGTTTAAGACCCAACATTAAGTTGTTTTTTTGTTTTTGTTTTTTTGTTTTTTTTGTTTGTTTGTTTGTTTGTTTTTTGTTTTGTTTTTAAAGCATAACTATCTGTGAAATTTCATAGTATGTTTTTGGTTATCATTCTACTAAACTTTTACCTAGTTATGGCAGTTGAACGCCTCTATCTGTAAAGTGTTTTTGGAAATAGATTTTTTTTTTTACCAAACCTTCATTTTAGTAGCTAGGTTTTGTGCAGTCCAAGTTTTTAGATGGCTTTGTAATAGGAGAATTTCTTTTGAGCATGTGTACAAAACAAATTGTGCTAATGCACTACGTACTAAATCACAATCCGGCAGATTAAATCTCTTACTATCTTCCCTGTAAAACTTTTATATATTTAAAAAAAGTGGGTTGTCCCTTAGCCAGCCTTCCTGGAAGCAAAAGGAGCCTCAAATCCAGGGTTTAAAATTCTGCAGTGTATGCTGTAAAATTCTGCATAATTTCCATGTGACTGTAGTACTCTTCCCAATGTTTTACTCTTCCTTTTTAATGCAAAGCAAAAATAAGTGGTGTTGACATTGTATTGTTTGTAAAATGCTTTCATTTAAAGGTGAATGTTTTCGGTGGGTGGAGATAAAGCACTACACTGAGATTACCCCCTGTGTGCGCCTTAATTTCTGAAGGTGGAGGTGAGTAGTAAGTGTCCTGGTGATACTCTTAATAGGCGGAGATCTTGAGATGCAGCCCTCCTAAACTGAAACAATACTGCACAATAGCTGTGGTCTGCTGCACTGAGCCCTGAGCTCCACTCAACTTTGCTGCTGATTTGGAAAAAGTCACTTCTCTTTTTTTTGTTCTTTTTTCTCATCTATAAGGCTAATATAACCCTTCTGAGATCTCCAGCTGAATTGTGCCTTGTGAATATTCACAAATATTTCCTAAAGTTGCCATAGGTTAGTCGCTGACTTTTTAATTCTGAGTATATTCGTCAAGCTCACAAATCAAAAGTTTAACACTTCCATGATATTTCAAAGCATGTCCCTGCAGGAAACTGAACCAGTTTTGTACAGATAAATCTCTGCTGGCTTATGCTCCATCATGGATGCATGTGCAGAAAAGAGGGGCATATCTCTGCTGGATGACAGGGCATCATTTTGGGACAAGCTGCCTTGAGCTTCTTTAATGGCTCCAACATCTGTGGAACTTCCCTAGAATATAGAGTGCTGGTAGCTGTAGCTGATGAGTTTTCTTTATAAACCTGACTTCTTCCTCCCTACTTGCATTCATTCCTCCATAACATGGAAGTTAGCCTAGTTGTCAGTATACAGTAGAACTGCACAGCTTCTAAACTATAGGTGTTCATCTATGTAGAATTTTCTATCATGATCTTGCAACACAGACAGTGTTAACATGACAAGCAGCTTGTTTGCTGGTCTAGTGTAAATGTTAAGGCACAGGGTCAAATTTCAAAATGTTTACTGTAGTGGTCTGAAGTAGGTACACCAGTATGGCATAGCAGTCACTACTGATCTCTTAAACATGGCCATGATACCAGAGGCCACCTGAAGCCTGGTCAGTAGGGGTGTTTTTTCTGGAATAGTTCACCATGCAGTGATCTGAAGCTTGTGGCATATTGCCATTTTGAATAAGGCCTTTAAGACTGTGCCTACATGCATGTACCTACATTGGCTTCAGGAAATTTGACTTTAAGGTATTAATTATGAAGAGGCAAGAGAATTAGGAGGATGACTACAGTAAGTTACTGAAATGGGACTTTGTCAAACCCATAGAAATTTACAGGACTAAAAGGTTGCTACTCTGTTTACCAAGGAAGGTTACTTTTTAGAAAAATATATGTAGAAATGAGTGAAAGCATATGAATATTCATATACCCCAATTATGTTAGAATATATCAAATAGCATTTAAATAACTTAACTCTGTTTCTGTTTTTCCCTACCTCATTCTAGGCACCAGAACTCTCCTTACACCCATCTTCATTCATACGAATTTCTTAGTTTCTAGCTCTCATAGAACCACCACTGATATCCTACAACTCGCCCTCCAGTTCACCCATCCCCTAGCATTCAAAGGCAAGTAAGATAACATCTTGCTTCTTACTATCCATATTAAAATTGGACTCAACTCTTTTTCATGCAGCTCCCTGCTTTGATTGAGACTATATTAGTCTCAGTTTACAATTATAATCTTCAATTTACAATCTTTACTCCCTGCCATCCCCCTCAAACAAACCAGTTCTTCCTGTTTTGGAGCTTAGCAAGTATCTGCAGGCTTCTCCTTCTTCCTGGCTCTGCATAGATGCTTAAGGCCACCTACCTGGCCATGCAATAAATGTAGCCATCCATCACAGGCAAGGCCAAGGCCAATTTTTGTAAACAAGTGAAGTTTTGGGAATTTGCCTATGCCTCAAATTCTAATGGTATTTTACAGTAGGTAAAGCTAGAAGTACTCTACTGAAGGTGGGTTTTCTGGGTAGTGACCTAATCTTTGTTTACATAATGTCAATTTTGAGCCTCTAAATATGTGTTGACCAATTGCCTGTAAGTGTTCAAAAAATTCTTGTGTACCCTACACTTAATGACAATAATACTCTTCCTGTGCAGAGTTACAAGTGAAGGGGAATAGTGGCAAATAATGTGTAGCTGCTACTGAATGACTTCTATTAAGGATAACTTTTAATAAACTAAGCATGACCATCTTTCATCATACATTCCAGGAAAAATAGTTTGGTGGCTTGCTACAACCAACCAGACCATGACCAGATAAATCTGCAGGCTAGAGCCTAGAACCCTGATTCTTTGTTCTAGAAACATTGGCCTATATACTACTAAGCAAAGTCAGAACTTCCATTCGTGGTAACATATGGACAGGGCTATATGGACTTTGCAGCTTACTGGTGGTGGTACTTACTGCAATTCATCCTTTGTTCCAGAATCGAAATGTTCATTTTAAAAAAGTGTCTAGTCCATGTGGATACAAAGCTTTCATTTTGACTAGAAATCTTAAAATTATTTTTAAGAAATGTAAAAGTGGCCACCACATGAAATATAGCCTCTGAATTTTAATTCATATTGGAGTTCATGTTGGTTTGGTGCAGATTGGGGTGATACTCAAAGGTTTTAAAAAAAAAAAATCACTTTTTAAAAAAAATAATTTGTGGGATCTTGCAAAAACCTATAAGCTGTGGTCTGTTGTGGTTTTTTTTTTAAATGTATTTGGTCCTACTAACTTTACACCTGCTGCTTAGAGCAATGCCAGTTTAGAAGCAGGTATTACTTCTCTGTTTTGCTCTGTAAATGTTTTTAAAGTTGTGTTCCCTAAATACATCAGAATGAAGCAGACATTTATCACTGTTGCTATTCCTCCCCATAGCAGTTAATGCGGCAGTCTGCATAGGTATTTGGGTGATGGACTGTGCCCAGTGTGATGGTAGCTGTGTGTGTGAGAGAGCCATCAAATACGCTGTAGATTAGGGTACAGTGCCCTGAGTGAAGAACCACAAGCCCATGACTAGTCTCTCTACAGTTCTTGCACTTCACCGTCCTGATCAACCTAGACCATGATTACAACTTTAGAAAGCAATCAGCTATGAGCCATGCTCCCTTTGCAAATAAGCCAAGAGGTTAAAAACAAGTTTACTTCAGATGTAGTTGTGAATAGAACCCAGCTCTCTAATATGGCAGACCCAAAACTACAGGTGTTCTTTGGTAATGCTGTGAAGCTTTACCTTACAGTGTAATTTCAGAGCTGGCATTAGAACCCAGGCTTCCTGATCTCTAATTTTCTACAGCTGTTTACCAGATCATTTTGTGACCCATTGGGAAAGTCTACATCAAGTCCCCTTCTAGTGCCTGAGGCTGTAGCTGTGCTAGGTAGTATTAGGTATACTCTAGCAACAAAGCATTCCTAGTGTGGATGCAGCTTATATTGGCAAAACTCAGCTACTTCTGCTGATGTAGCTTATTCCACACCTACCCCAAGCAAAACAAGCTATACCCATAAAAGCACAACTTTGGTGGTAATATTTCATCTATATGAGGGTTTTGACAGCTTGGCTGTGTTGGTCAGGGATCACATCTCTTCATGCTCCTGTCCCACATAGCTGTGGCAACAGCAGTCTGTAGGGTAGATACAGCCTTAATTGTGGCCTTAGCAGTGTGAAGAAAGAATAACTTCCCAAATGCATGGAATGGGTGACAGAAGGATGTGCCAGTTTATTGCTCCAAGTGCATATGAGGTTGCCAGTTCAAGTTTTGCATTTAGAGGGCGGGTCGGATGGCGCTGGAGTATGGATTGCTTTTCAGTGTCCAGGGGAGGCGGAAGTGAAGCCTTGTGGCGAATCGGAGTGTTAATGGCAGCACTGTTTAAGCAATCTGAAGATAGCAAGGAATGCAGGGGACTTACCCCTAACTTCTCATTTCCATACGTGGGGTGTCCCTCAATTTAGTCTTAAGTCGCTAAACTGCGTGGTAGGGATAAACGCTGTCTTTATAGAACATTGTGACATGCCCAAAAACTTCATTAATGCAGAGTTCAAATTGCCCAGAGCAGCCTTGTGCCCTCCAAAATGTGGAGAGTGGCTAAACTTAAACATCTGAAAATGAGGAAATACCAAGTTAAGATGCATGCTGTCTCTGCAACGCACTCTTAACTCTGCCATCTTTGACCAATGCGCGTACTAGCACCCTCTCCTAATGCTGCAGAACACTGGGAAGAGAGCACATAAGACAGTCTACCGTGCTCAACACCTGTGGCTACAGCAAAACTCAAGCTAAGGTGCAGTATGCAGTATCTCCATTCAAACACTGATTCTACACATAACATACAAAAAGTTGGATGGTTACCAGCCCTTCACCCTTGCTCTGAGGATTCCACCTGAGACACTGCCTTCACTAAGCCTTGGAGATGTTGCCCTGCATGGCAGCAGACTGCTGACAAATGCCATGGCAAGAAGACACCCGGGTGCACCTCTGTAGATGCAACCTGCAGAACTCAGTGCTGAAATGAGGCATAGTGGATCCTGCAATGCACCTAGTCATATTACAGTAACAGTTCTGTTAAGTTGCTCTAACTAATCTCTTCACCATCCAATACAGCTACACTTGACGTGGTGAAGGCAGCTAGAGTGCGTGCAGTTAAATGCTGCAATCCAAAGCTGCGGAGCACAAAACAAATACTGTACTTCCTCCTGTCTGTCTACCCCCTTACTGAACCATTCACAATGGCTATTGCCAGCTCCAGGGGGGCAGACTTAAGGTTGTGTTGTGGGGGTGGCATGTATCTTGGTATTTCCTGGTTTTCAGAGGTTTAAATTTAGCTACTCTCCACATTCTGCACTGACATGCGACAGTGCTGGACAACCTTAAGTCTGTGTTAATTAAGTTTCTCGATAATTTAATTTCTGTGGCTTTAAAAAATAAAAAAAAAAAACATCCCCATGTTGCTCGGCTCTCCTCCTCCACTGCCTCTGGCTCCTTGGCAGCCATTACCCTGGCCCCAGAATGCACTGGCTGCATGTTACAGAAAATAGATCCTGTCAAACTAATTTGACATCTTTGAGATAACAAGTTAGGCTGATAAAGGTAATGGTATTGATGTAATATATTTCGACTTTTGTAAGGCATTTTGGTACTTCATGATATTTTGATTAAAAAATTTGAATGATCTAAAAATAACATGGCCCATATTAAATGGATTAAACAAAGGCTAACTGATAGATCTCAAAATGTAATTGTATAGGAGGAATCATCAGCAAGTGAGTGTTTCTGGTGAGGTACCACAGCGATCCATTCTTGACCCTATGCCATTTAAGATTTTTGTCAATGACCTGAAAGTAAACGCAAAATCACTACAATAAAGTTTGCAAATGACTCACAAACTGGGGAGTGGTAAATAATGAAGAGTACAGGTCCCGGATACAAAGCAAACTGGTTCATTTGATAAGCTGGGCAAAAGCAAACTATGCATTTTAATACAGCCAAATGTAAATGTGTACATGTAGGAACAAAGAATGTAGGCCATAGTCACAGGATGGGGGGACTACCCCCCCCCCAGCTGTCATGACTGTCCCCATGACAGCGATTGCTCTGATCAGTTTTTGAACTCCACTGCCCAAGGGTCACAGAGACTTCCCTACCCCCCACTTTAAACCACCCTTCCCTCTTGTTTTTAAATGCCTTTTCCTGGTTGCCCGCCTTGATGAGTACACCTAGCAGCTTACCTTTTTTTGTGTACATCTGACCATGCTGGTTCCATGCATGCAGAGAGCTCCTGTCTGGAGCAAGCAACAAGTTGTGGATCATCTTACCCTGTGGCGAGACAAGACTGTGCGAGTCCAGAAATGGAACAGCTGTTGAAATATCAACACTATGTGCAGATTTCACAGGGGGTGCTGGAACAGGGGCATGTCAGGGCTGCGCAGCAGGGGATACCACCAGGCATACCACAAGGCAAGAGAAGTCAACAAGAACCCTGGGGCTGCCCTGCAGACCTGCCACTCTTACAACAAACTGCATGCCATACTTGGCAGTGAACCCACCAGCACTGTGAGGACTACTGTGGACACTTCAGAGGAGCCCAAGGCAGAGACCCCTACCACAAACAGCAAAGGGGCAGGGCGAACGCAGCCGGGGACTCAAACTATGCCATGAGCCAGGAACTGTTTGAAACTCTGATGGAATCAAGCCAGGTGAACACAGATGAGCCCACTAATGAGCAAGAAGAGAGCTCGGGTGAGTGTCTACATGCATTATTCCTTACCAAGGTTTTTTTTTTTTTAGTTTGGTTTGTTTTTTTCTGCTGAAACCTCATCTCCCTTCCTGCCCCATTTAAAAATGTCTCCCATCCCATCAACAACTTTATAGAATGGAAGCACTGAGTTCTCATTGCTTTAATGTTACAAAATACAATGTTAGAGAATAAATTCAAAAAGAGTTCTATGGCAGTCCAGTTACACATTGCACATCATATCGATGTTCTTTATCATCTTTAAGTGCTCCTTTTGTATCTCGATCGTCCAGGGGCCCCACTGGTTGTTTAACAGGCTTCCTGCTTCTGATGTACTTAAAAACATTTTATTACCTTTTGAGCTTTTGGCTAGCTGTTCTTCAAACTCCTTTTTGGCTTTTCTTATTATATTTTTACACTTAATTTGGCAGTGTTTATGCTCCTTTCTATTTATCTCACTAGGATTTGACTTCCACTTTTTAAAAGACGCCTTTTTATCCCTCACTGCTTTTTTTACATGGTTGTTAAGCCACGGTGGCTCTTTTTTAGTTCTTTTACTGTGTTTTTTAATTTGGGGTATACATTTAGGTTGGGCCTCTATTATGGTGTCTTTGAAAAGTGTCCATGCAGCCTGCAGGAATTTCACTGTAGTCACTGTACCTTTTAATTTCTGTTTAACTAACCTCCTCATTTTTGCATAGTTCCCCTTTCTGAACTTAAATGCCACCATGGTGGGCTGATGAGGTGTTCTTCCCACCACAGGAATGTTGAATGTTGTTGTTGTTATATTATGGTCACTATTTCCAAGCGGTCTTGTTATAGTTACCTCTTGGACCAGATCCTGCGCTCCACTCAGGACTAAATCAAGAATTGCCTCTCCCCTTGTGGATTCCTGTACCAGCTGCTCCAAGAAACAGTCATTTAAAGTATCGAGAAATTTTGTCTCTGCATTTCGTCCAGAGGTGACCTGTACCCAGTCAATATGAGGATAATTGAAATCCCCCACTATTATTGAGTTCTTTATTTTGATAGGCTCTCTAATCTCCCTTAGCATTTCATTCTCACTATCACTGTCCTGATCAGGTGGTCGATACTGTTACATTCTTATTAGAGCGTGGAATTACTATCCATAGAGATTCTATGGAACATTTGAATTCATTTAAGATTTTTACCTCATTTGATTCTACATTTTCTTTCACATATAGTGCCATTCCTCCCCCACCCACATGACCTGTTCTGTCCTTCCAATATATTTTGTACCCAGGAATGATTGTGTCCCATTGAATGTCCTCACTCCACCAGGTTTCTGTGATGCCTATTATATCAATATCCTCCTTTAACATGAGGCACTCTAGTTCACACATCTTATTATTTAGACTTCTAGCATTTGTGTAGAAGCACTTTAAAAACTTGTCACTGTTTATTTGTGAGCCCTTTTCTGATGTGTCAGATTCTTTTTTATGTGAATGTTTCTCGTCTAATCTGGCCCATACTTTATCCTCTTCCATCCTCTCCTCCTGACTAAAACCTAGAGAATCTCTATCAATAGACTCTCCTCTAAGAGATGTCTCTGTCAGAGCCACGTGCGCCTCTGCAGCAATCGGCTTTCCCCCATCTCTTAGTTTAAAAACTGCTCTGCAACCTTTTGTCTACACACAAATCACACTAACCCAAGGCTTGGTCCCAGGACCCAACGGGTGGAAGGTGTGAGCCTGAATCAAGCCTGGATCCCGAGTTCAAACCCTGTTGCTTTGCAATATAGACGCAGTCCCATTGGACTCCTGCTCTGTGGGGTCCATCAACAGCATCCCACAATCCTACAGGCTGATTTTTTGTCGTCTGAACCGTCAAGTTTGGTGGACAGTCAAGTTTTCCCACACTGTAATGTGAACAAAGGGCTAGAGTGGCCACGTTTTCAGAGAGCATAGGTAGTCTGGGATATGCAGACTGAGGCCCCCATAATGCAGTGTAGGTGCTGGAGCCCTAGGTTGGGACCAGCCGTGGTTCAACAAGTCCTAACCTGGGGTTACAAAAGAGTGTAGACATTCAAGCCCTAGGTTAACAAACCCAGAGTCTATGAACTTGAATTCTACATACTCTGGGCTTGCTTTGCAATGTAGTCATAGCCTTTGTGTCTACCTGTTCAAATTCAGCAGACAGTCCACCTTTCCCTCTACACTGGCAGCAGCTTTACCCCCTTTGCCTCATATGCAGTAGTCAGCTTGCAGCTATAACCATGGGAGTGTCTGTCTTGCTGAGATTCAGTTTAGTGAAGACACAGTGCCAACAACCCTGCTGAGTCTGTAGTCGAATATTCCCTTGGTGCTGTTGAGGTTGCCAGTGTACAGCTTCATGAGCCAAGCAGGCCAAGAGGTAGGCTGGGTCCCCCAGGATCACTACTGGCATTTCAACATTGCCAGTGGCAATCCACCAGCTGGGAAAGAATGTCCCTGCTTGCAGCGTTTTGAAAATCCCCTTGCTCTTAATGATGTATGCATCTCACACCTTCCCTGACGGGCCCACGATGATATCAGTGAAATGTCCCCGGTGATCCAGTAGCGTTTGCATAACCGCAGAAAATTATTGCTTTCTGTAGGTGTACTCATGGCAAGATGGAATGGTGCCAAAATAGGGATAAGGTGTGCCATCTATTGACTCACCACAGTTTAGGAACCCCATTGTTGCAATGCCATTCACTATTTCCCAGACGTTTCCAAGAGCGTTGTGTAAAAGGAAACACTAATAACCTTGGATTACAATGGCCCATGCTCTGGCATTGTCAACTCTAAGCTGTGTGGCTTTTCAAACTCTAAACTGATTGCTGACTGATAGCAATCTGGCATTCCAAGCTTCCAGAGCTCGATCACTTGTCATTTCTCCAGTCAATGCAGCTTGCATTCTGATGACCCTGCACTGGAGGTCTGGGACAAGCTCAGCACACAGATTCAGGAAGGTGGCCTTTTACATCCAGAAGAGCTGCAGCCACAGCTCGCCAACCCAAATCCGCATTGCAATGCGATCACACCAAACAGTGCTTGTTTCTCACGCCCAGAAGTAATGATCCACCATGTAGAGCTGTTCCGTGAACGCCACCAGGAAGTCAGCTTTTTTTTTTTTTTTTTTTTTTTTCACTCAGTCCATCAGCATCCGGTTATTGTGCTCCAAAAGCTCCACATCTTCCTCATCACAATTCCAATTGTAGTACTCCTTCAAGCTGTGGAAATACAGGAGAATCATGCATCCCTTATTAGCAATACTCATGAGTAAGACTAAGATTTTGTCAGGGATATTTTAGTGAAAGTCATGGACAGGTCATGGACAATATGACTTTCACTAAAATATCCCTGACAAAATGGGGAGGTGGGTTCAGTGGGTGCTCAGCGGTGGCTGAGCAGCTCTGGGGAGCCCCCGCCACCCACAGCAGCAGGGAGTTCCAGGGGGTTCCCTGCTACCTGCAGCGAGTGGGCACTCTGGGGTCCCTGGCCACCTGTGGGGCTGGGCTGCTGCTGGGTCCCCTTGTCCCCATGTTGCGGCTGGGAGCTGCAGGGTCCCCATGTTGCGGCTGGGAGCTGCAGGGTCCCCATGTTGCGGCTGGGAGCTGCAGGGGCTGCAAGCTGTGGGGGGACTGGCTGGGAGCTCCAGCCCCAAGGCAAAAAATGTCACGGAGATCAATGGAAGTCATGGATTCTGTGACCTCCATGTCCTAATCATAGCCTTACTCATGATGATTGTGCTGAGCTCTGCAGACTCCATACGTCTGGCAGAGGCCAAAAAGCACTGTGGGAGTTGTTATGGGAAAGAGAAAGTGGCATGGTGGGAACTTGACCCATGGGTCCCAGAAATCCCTGGACAAATTGTTGGTATCCCCAAACCACTTCAAAAATGTCCCACAAAGCATTGAGCCAGACGGCGGCACAGGGCACGCTGGCTTCCCTGCCTGCGATGCACCACGTTTTATGTTGATGCAAGTACTCCTGGCGAGTACGTACAGTGCTAATGCAAGCACCCAAATGTGCATGCGCCCAAGAGATATACACGCTTTGTCGGTTGTACATGGACATAACTTTGCATTGACTGAACTTTACAGTGTAGACATAGCCTTGGCGTAACAAAAAGAAGGTTAAGGGGTGACTTGATCACAGTTTACAAATACCTACATAGGGAGCACATATCTGATAATGGACTCTTCATTCTAGCAGACAAAGGCATAACACGATCCAATGGCTGAAAGTTGAAGCTAGACAACTTCAGATTGGAAATAAGGTATAAATTTTTAACAGTGAGGGTAATTCTTTGGTCCACCATGGTCATGGTGGATTCTCCATTACTGGCAATTTTTAAATCAAGACTGGATGTTTTTCTAAAAGATCTACTGTGGGAATTAATTAGAGGAAGTTCTGTGGCCTGTGTTGTAAAGGAGGACATCAGACTAGATTATCACAGTGGTCCTATTACTCTAGTCCTTTCGCTGTCCCTGCAGCATCACTTCACCTCCCATCTCTCTGTCTGTCCAGCACAGCCTAGTCCTTCCTCCCCACAGAGAGGCAGGTCTCATTATGAGACCCACAGGTTGAGGAGCCAGGAAGAGGATGCAGAAACAGTGCAGGGACTAGCATGGAGTCACTAGTGACATTGTTAGGGTCAGGGAGACTTAGATGTTTGGGGGACAGAGATGAAGCCTCCAATGTTCCCCCACTGCACAGATATTCCCACCCCACACTTCAGTGCACTATTTCAACACCCCCCCACACACACTGCTCTGCCCCTCCTCCAACTGCTCAGGAATCCGAACACTGTTCCTACTCCTCTAGCATGCCCTTCATCATGCACATTGCTCTGACCAACCACATCCACCCACAGACCAGCTCCACCCTCTTACTTGCTATTCCTGGTAAGCTGGGAAAGGCCATGGGTAGGTGGTGGGTCCATGAAGAGTGCCCAGACCAGCTGAATGTAAGAAGAGGCAAGTGGAAGTGCAAAGCCCCTCACCCATATCTGGGCCCAATTTCCTGATAGGCTTGGCAGGATTAAATTTAAATTGATAGATGTCACAAAACGTTAATTTCACCTAACACACTGAAACTGACAAAAAGTATTGTTTGCAGTGTTGTAGCCATGTTGGTCCCAGGATATTCAAGAGACAAGGTGGGTGAGGTAATCTTTTATTGGATCAACTTCTCTTCGGGAGAGAGAGAAGCTTTCAAGCTACACAGAGCTCTTCTTCAGGTCTGGGAAAGGTAGTCAGAGTGTCACAGCTAAATGCAAGCTGGAACAGATTGTTTAACATCAGTGGTTAACACATATTTCAAGGGCCCATTCAAGGTGAAATGGCCAGTTAACACCTCTCCACTAACAGGGCAGAAAGTGGGGGGAAGAGTGGGTGTTTGGCGGGGGGGGGGGGGGGAGGAGGGTTTAGTGGGTTATTGATTGTTGTAGTAAGCCATAAATTCAGTGTCTATTTAATCCATAATTTGTAGTGTCTAGGAAAGTTATGAATATAATTCCCAGGCTTGTCTTTTGAAGGTGTTGTGCAGGTTTCCTTTTAGGACAAGGACTGAGAGGTCAGATATGGAGTGATCTCTCTGTGAAAAGTGTTCACCCACAGGTGATACGTTGTTTTTGTCTTTTATCGTTTTTCTGTGTGAGTTCATTTGAGAGCATAGTGATTGTCTTGTTTCACCTGCATATTTGTTACTGGGGTATTTAGTACGCTGGATGAGATACACCACATGTTATGACAGGCACGTGTAGGACCCATGAATCTTGAAAGGTGTGTTGTAGGGGATGTTGATCATCATAGCAATGGAAATATGTCTACAGATTCTGCATCTGTTGTTCTGTCGGGATCTGGTGCTGCTTTGACTTGGTGTGTCCTGGTCTGTGGGAGCCTTGCTTCTAATCATCAGCTTGTAGAAGTTGGGGGGTTGTTTGAGGGCCAGAAGAGGAGGTTCAGAAAAGATTTCTTTCAGGAGGTGGTCCCCATTGAGTATGGGTTGTAATTGTTTAATGATACTCCACTTGGTTCTAGTGTGGGTTGGTAGGTGACAACTAAGGGTGTGCGGTTGGAGGGTGGTTGTTTTTTCTGTATTGAAGCAGGTTCTCTCGGGGTATTTAGATGGCCCATTCCATGATGCAGTCTACTTTTATGGTGGAGTGTCCTTGTGTGGTGAAGGTGATTTTAAATGTGCTAAGATGCGTATCCTGGACTTTCTCCTTGGAGCACATTCTGTGGTATGAGTGGCTGGCAATAAATAATAGATTACTTTGTATATTTGGGGTGGTTACTGGATCTGTGAAGGTAAGTGTGATGATCCATGGGTTTCTTGTATATAGTTGTCTGTAGGATTCCATTGTTTAAACCGATTGTGGTATTCAGGAACTTGATGCTAGTGTGGGAGTGTCCTAGAGAAAGTTTAATGGATGTGTGGTGGTTGTTGAAGCTGGGTGGAAATCTATGAGGGAGTTTAGATTGTCTGTCCAGAGGATGAAAATATCATTGCTGTATCTCAGATATATCACTGGTTTCATGGTGCATTTGTGGAGAAATTCTTCCTCAAGGTGGCCCATGAAGAAGTAGGCATATTGGGGAGCCATCCTACTACCCAATGGCTGTGCCCATGGTTTGGACAAGGTGTTAATTTTTGAATGTAAAATTGTTATGAGTGAGGATGAAATGGATGAGTTTGGCAATGTGTTTGGGATGGATATCTGAGTGTTATCTGTTTTCTTGTAGATTGCTTGAAGCAAGCAATGATGCCGTCTTCGTGAGGGATGTTTGTGTAATGGGACGTGACTACCACCCTGGTTTGCCAATCCAGAGGTACTGCACCCACCTTCTACACAACATTGAAGAGGCACGTTAACCATGACACCCCAACATTGTCCAGTGCTTTCAACATCTCCAGGCGAATCTTGTCCATCCCTACTGCCTTACCACTAAAGAAGGCACTTTACTGCCGTATTGACCTCAGCATCAGAAATAGATCCGATCTCACTGGAGTCTTTCGGTGCTGCCTCCTGAAAGGGGAGGCATGTCCATCGGGTTGAGGAGTTCTTGATAAGTCTTCAAATATGTTAAGGGCTGTTATAAAGAAGATGGGGATCAATTGTTTTCCATGTCTACTGAAGGCAGGACAAGAAGTAATGGGCTTAAACTGCAGCAAGGGAGATTTAGATTAGATATAAAGAAGAACTTTCTCACTATAAAGGTAGTTCAGCTCTGGAACAGGCTTCCAAGGGAGGTTGTGGAATCCCCATCACTGGAGATTTTTAAGGACGGGTTGGACAAAAACCTGTCACAGGTGATCCAGCTTTACTTGGTCCTACCTCAACGTGGGGGGCTGGACTAGACGTCTGCTCAAGGTCCCTTCCAGCCCCATATTTCCATGACCCTATAGAATAGTCAGTCACTACTAAAATGTTTCTCACATTCTTCCAGTTTGCTCCTAGAATCAGGAAATCAATGCACACTAGTTCCACGGACTTGCTGCTGGTGATATTTTCTAGATGCACAATGCACTCATATCTCCTATTTCTTGCCATCCAGGGCCAGTAGAGCTGGCTCTGAAAGAGTTCCAGGGGTCTCTCCATCCCCAAATGTTTGAAATCCTCCTGCAGGGCTCTCATGGCAGCACTAGTTGATTGTGTAGAGGGTCTGCCATGATTCAGTGGAACGCTCCCACTAATCAGTTTCAGTCTATTTCATTCTCTGAACAGTAGTTTAGCCTCTGGGGACGATGGAATAATCACTCCTGGAAGTCCTCTCCTCTTTTTAGCCAGCAGTGTGTCATGGATAGCACTATCCTGCAGTTGGACCTCTTGCCAGCCAGCTGCACTGAACCTAGGCAATGGGGATTGATCCAATAAACTGTATTCACCAAAGCCAACAGAGCACTTTCAGGGGCAGGCCCAAAGTTGCTGCCATACACACTTAAGGGCTTTCCTAGTGTTGTGACTGTTGGCAATTGTGTTGAAAATAGCTTACTCCATATGCAGCCAACTCTGGAGTAGAGCTCAAATGGTTTAGAACATAGGCGCCGTTGGGGCACGCTGGGGGGAGGGAGCAGAACTGGGTGGGAAGAGGTGGAGCGGGAAAAGGCAGGGTGGGAGCTTGGGGGAAGGGATGGGGGGGGGCTGGGCCTGTGGTGGAGCGGGGGCCAGAAGAGGCGGGACAGAGATGGGGATTTGGGGGAAGGGGTTGGGGTGGGGGCAGGGGCAGGGCCTGGAATGGAGCCTAGAGGAAGCCGCTGCCTATGGTTTAGAAAATTCTTCTGCATTAGCAGCACCAGGGATAGTTAGTGATGCAAATTTGGATTCATCTGGGCAAGGGGTTCCTCAGATACTGCCTTCCCCCATAAGAAGCTGAGTTTAATATTCCTGTTGCTCTAAAACCCATGCAAAATAGGGAGAGTGTCTTTAAAACTGGTGTGCCACAAAAGGGGCTGGGGTATAGTTAGTGGTGCAAATTTAGGATTGTTTGTTCAAGGGGTTCCTGAGATACAGGTCCCCCTGAAAGAGCTGTATATAAAATGTTCAGATTATTTTAAGTTTTGGGATGCAGAACTTGAGAGAAAAAAAATAAGGGAGCCCCTTCTTAAATTTGTATCTGTAGACTGCAGCTGAGCTCAGCTATTGAATGGTACGAAGGACAAGGTTTAGAAATATTTCAGAAATTATTGCTTTTATTAAAGCTTTGTCATCGCTACTTATAGAAAGTTTGCAACACTGAACGCCATTGGTGGTGGTGGACAGTACTCCCGCCTGGTCTAGACTACAGTTAGGTCAATTCAAGGCAGCTTACATTGACCTAACTCTGTAAACAATTACACTAAAATGTCACTCCTGCCTATGTAACGTGCCTGCTACGCTGACTTAGTAACTTCACCTCTGCATGAGGAGTAGCACTTTGCTTTGCCATAACTATGTCACACTGTGTCGGTGTAGACACTGTGTTACTTAGTTCAACTTTAGTGGCCTTCAGGAGGTGTCCCCCATGGCCCATCATGACCACTTGAACTCTGCTGCCTGGTGGCCAGATATACCCACACCCCTTTTTTGAAATTCCATTTCCTGTTTGCTCAGTGTGGAGAGCTCACCTAGCAACTGCCCAGCTGACCATGCCCGCTCCACGCTGCGGACATGCTCCTGCCTGTAGGAGGCAGGTGGTGATGGATCTCCTTCCTGGATCTGTGGGGAGAAGAGGCTATGCAGGCACAGCTCCAATCCAACCACAGAAGTGTTGATATATATGAGATCACTCGGAGCATGGGGGAGAAGAGCTACAAGAGGGACCTGCTATGTGAAAGGCAAGGAGCTGTGGCAGGCATACCAGAAGAGAAGGGAGGCTAATGGCCATTCTGGTATGGAGCTGCAGACATGCTGCTTTTACAAAGAGCTACATGCCATCCTTAGCGGAGCCCCCACCACCACCCCCAAGAATCCCATCCAGGCCCATGGAGTGAACAGTGAGGAGGAGGTGTTGGATGAGGAAGAGAGGGAGTACAGGGGACAGGTGACCGGGGGATACTGTGGGTGCAGCAAGCCAGGACCTGTGTTTGACTCCAGAGCAGTCGAGCCAGTCCCTACAGTCCAACACAGGCGAGCCTGATGCAGGAGAAGGAAGATAGAGTTTGATATTGCAGGGACACATCTGTTCATTTACATGCAAGAAGAAGTAGTGAAATAGCCAATAGAGATAGAGCTGCTGTCTGTTTCTTATTCCCCTGTACAGTGAGGCAGAGGGGGCCCTGTAGAACAACTTGTTTATATGCACCAGGATGTCCCGTGAATCCTTCATAAAGATCTCATTGAAACTTTCCTGGAGATAGTCTGCAATCCTCTGCCAAAGGTTTCTGGGAAGGGCTGCCTTATTTCTTCTGCCGTGGTAGGACACTTTCCCACGCCACGCAGCAATTTCTTCAGCAGGCACCATTGCAGCACACAGGCTAGCAGCATACAGACCTGGTCTGCAGCCTGACACATGCAGGAGCTGTTCCCTTTTAGCCTCCGTTACCTTCAGGAGTGAGTTATCAGATAAAATCACCACCACCTGTGGAAAAAGGTGCCAGTATTCAGTTCAGTTGCCCTTTTCCACGTACACTCATGCCCATGAGCTACCCCCTATTATTGTCCCAACTTCCCCTTTCCCCCCCCATCCCCCCAGGCTGTACTAACCATGGCTGGGACTGCTGTGCTCTATGAATCCCAAGGAGAAGTGAGAGTGTAGTGCTTGTAACTTGTGTGGATCAAGGGGAGGGAGTTCAGTATACCAAGCTTCTATTTATCTTGTGAATATGCTCTCAATAGTACCTCAGTGCTATGTATCTTTTACAGCTGGAAATGTGGCCTTGAGGATCTCTCCATCTACACCAGCAGAGCGGCTCAGCCAGATGAGGAGAAGGAAGAGGATGTACCTCTACAGGCTGGGACTGACTGCTAAGCAGCAGTTCTGCAGAAAAGGACTTGGGATTACAGTGGATGAGAAGCTGGATAAGAGTCAGCAGTGTGCCCTTGTTGCCAGGAAGGCTAATGGCATATTGGGCTGCATTAGTAGGAGTATTGCCAGCAGATCAAGGATAGTGATTATTCCCCTCTATTCAGCACTGGTGAGGCCACATCGGAGTATTGCGTCCAATTTTGGGCCCCCCACTACAGAAAGGATGTGGACAAATTGGAGAGAGTCCAGCAGAGGGCAACGAGAATTATCAGGGGACTGGGGCACATGATTTATGAGAGGAGGCTGAGGGAACTGGGCTTGTTTAGTCTGCAGAAGAGAAGAGTAAGGGGGAATTTGATAGCAGCCTTCAACTACATGAAGTGGGGTTCCAAAGGGGATGGAGCTCAGCTGTTCTCAGTGGTGGCAGATGACAGAACAAGGAGCAATGGTCTCAAGTTGCAGTGGGGGAGGTTTAGGTTGGATATTAGGAAACACTATTTCACAAGGTGGGTGGTGAAGCACTGGAATGGGTTACCTAGGGAGGTGGTGAAATCTCCATCCTTAGATGTTTGTAAGGTCAGGCTTGACAAAGCCCTAGCTGGGATGATTTAGTTGGGGATTGGTCCTGCTTTGAGCAGGGGCTTGGACTAGATGACTTGAGGTCTCTTCCAACCCTAATCTTCTATGATTCTATGTGGAATGACATGTTCCAAGAGATCCTGCAAGCCTCTGCGGCTTCAAATACAGAGCACAGGGCTTGGAGGATTATCCCTGTCCATTCTGCCTTCGAGGGTAATGTGGATAGGAAAAAACCACAGGAAAAGGAGAGACATGCAGCGGGAGATGATAGCACTTCTCCAGCTGCAAACAGACATGCTGGAGACTCTTGTTGAACTTCAGGTTCAACAGACTTGTGCTCGCCTCCCTCTTCAGCCCATAGAGAACAGCATTCTGGCACCTCCCTACACCCCACCACCACACATTCCACATTATGTCCAGGGCCACTGCACTACCCATACCGCTCCACCCTGGGGGAGAGTACAGACAATCACAATTGTGCATACCTGTGAGAGACACGGTTGGTGAATGTTTGTAAAATAGAAATGACTGTTCTTTCCTTTTCAAAGATTATTTTCTTTGTATTTATAAAATTTCATTCAGTTCTAAATATGTCTGTTTGGAATAAAAGTCTATTAGAAGCTTAATTCATCTTTATTCACAACATATGCTGGCTGGGTCTGACATCATTCACAGATAATGGCTATAGGTGCATTTGTAATGTCATATTACTATACGCACACAAGGTTCATACCAGAGTGCAAAAAAAACCCAAGGCCAGGCAGAGCATGCTATGGCAACACATGTTACTGTGGCTCACTATTAAAATGGTCTTTCAAAGCCTCCCTGAGCTGTATAGCTCCACATTGAGCTCTTCTTATAGGCCTGGTATCTGGCTGCTCAAAATCAGCAGGCAGCCGTTCCACCTCCACCCCACTGGAAACTTTTCTGCATTTGCTTCACAATATTATGAAGCAGGCTGCTATAACCATGGAGATTTTTTTTTCACTGAGGTCTAATCTCATGCGTAGATGGCGCCAGCGGCCTTTCAAATGGCCAAAGGCACATTCAACTGTCATTCTGCACTAGCTGAGCTTGGAATAGAAGTGCTCCTTGCTACTGTCAAGTTGGCTGGTGTACGGCTTCATGAGCCATGGGACTAAGGTGAAGGCTCAGTCTCACAGGATCACTATTGGCATTTCAACATCCCCAATGGTAATCATATGGTCTGGAAAGAAAAGTCCCTGCTTGCAGCTTTCTGAACAGCCTTGTGTTCTTAAAGATGCATGCGTCATGCACCTTTCCTGACTATCCCATGTTGATGTCAGTAAAATGTCCCCAGTAATCCACCAGCATTTGTGGATCTGCAGCCACTGTTCGTCATCCCATGACCTGCATAATGATACAATTCCACCAGTCAGTGCTTGTTTCTAGAGCCTAGTACTGGAGCTCCACTGTCTGCAGCTGCCCTGTGAATGCCAACAACAACCTTGAATTGTTTCTCTCTATATCCAAGCCTCCAAGGAATTGTCATGTTCCCTGCAGCTCCTTTGGCAGCTCTGCAAATACTGCAGAATCAGGCACATTGTGCTTACAACACTCATCACAACAGTGCAGAGCTGTGCAGGATCCATATTTCTCAGAGGGCTTTTGAAAAAAGACATGAAACATTATGGGATGCAGATAAAATTATGGGATGGAGAAAACTGCATCGTGGGAAATTGAAACCACCCTCCCAATCACCTTTGCAAGACTCATTTGCCAAAAATGGTGGGGAGAACACCCATTGAGATGAATGGGTCAGCTCATACCTCTCTGGGCTATTGGTGTCTGGCTGTCATAATTTCAAAGAACTGTTCTGATTTAACTGAGAACATCCCATTGGGATGAACAGGCCACTTCACACTTCTACACTCTCCTGCCTATGCTGTAGAGAGATGTGGAGAGCCCTAAACTAGCTCCTGAAATAAGAGTAGGGAGTCAGGGTTCATGAGGCCTTGCAAACCCTTCCCAAAATACTATGTGCTAGCTGATGGCAAGTTCCACAGTGGGATAGCTACCCACAGCACGCTATTCCCTGCAGTGAAGCAAGCTCTGCAAACACAAGGAGCATAGCATGGACATACAAAAGTGATTTCATTACTGCGGTGGCTGTATGTCTAAGTAGACCTAACTTACATTATTTTGTAGTGTAGAGTTGCCCTACATCTGTAACATGAAACCCAGTATAGTGGTGTGGGGCTGGGTTGATATGGCAGGGACTAGCTGATACATTGATAATGAAACCAGAGAGGCCAGCCCAAGGGTCTGAGCCAAGATGAATCCGTGCGCCGATGAGATAGATTTGCTGCACTCAGGCTGAGCAACATGAGGCATGATGGACCAGGTCTGTGCTGGACACTGGGAATAGGCATGCTCAGTTCACCTACTAGGCACTGAATGGCACTGGGGGGTTGAGAATCAGTATGCTTGGTGCTTAGCACTGGCATCAAAGCACTAAAACAAAGAAGGTGGATGAAAGAATCCATTGAGATGAATGAGCAGTTCACACATCTCTGAGCTAATATTTCAGACTCTGTTCTCTTTCATCTGAGAACATTCCACTGAGATGAATGGGCTGCTTCACACCTCTGGGAGCCCCCTATGCTGCAGAGGGCTATGCAGGGCTCCTTCCCAATGCACTAGGCCCAGATTTGGGATGGGGACTCTGAATCTCTGCTCTCTTTCCATTTGCTATCTCCAGCTGGTACATGGACTCCTCACAGCAGCACTAGCTTCCTCCCTCCAACCTTACCAGGGGCATGGAGGGTCCAGGAAGAAGTGGGACCCGATAGCTGAGTTATGGAGAGGTGTGCCGAAATTTGCAACAGGGATTTGGGTGGGGTTCATGATGCAAATGCAGGACCATTTGATCAAGGAATTCCTGAGATATTACCCCCACCCACCCATTTTTTAAAAAGTGCTCTATACAGTGGTTCTCAAACTTATTTGATTGTAAACCCCCCCCTTTTGTGTCTGTAGTAGTTTATGCCCTCCCCCCCCGCCATTACATAAGTGCATATATGGCAGCAGTGCTTCACTTGAATCAGTTTTGGATTCTTTGTTTTTCACTTGAGTTGCTTTTCTTTCTGTTGCATGAATGAGCCAACAATCAATTGTAATAAGAGTAAAACTGCTGTTGTGGTCCATGCTTACAGTTAAATGTGCACACCATGTCATGGCAAATGGATTAACATGCAGATGGCAATGACTTTGTATAATGCTGCGCACGCTTAACAGAAATCTGTCAAAATGCACCGTGCCAGCTGAGGACCTATGTCTGGAGGAATCCGCTTTACTGGTTTATTCATTTCTGTGGGTAAAAGGTCCGCAATACGTTTTTTTCTCCTAAAGCTTCTCATGCCCCCCCCCCCCCCGTTTGAGAACCTCTGCTCTCTAATCCATATACATAATGAAATTGCCTTAAAACCTGGTGTGCTGCAATAGAGCTGCCTACCACAAAATGAGCTTTTTGAAATTTTCAACATGCTCTAAAATCCATACCCATAGTGCGATTAGCTTGAATACGAGAACGCCACAACAAAGGAAGAGATGTACGTTGTATTGAAAATTTGGGGTCATTAGGTCAAGGGACTTCCCAGATACAGTTCCCCAATAAGGAGTTGAATGTACTATTCACATTGGTCTCAAACCCACATTAATAGTGAGATTGTCTTAAAACTGGTATTCTGCAGCAGCCTCTGGGGTAGACGTTAGCTGGATGGTGGGGAGAACACCCATTGAGATGAATGGGTCAGCTCATACCTCTCTGGGCTATTGGTGTCTGGCTATATTAATTTCAAAGGACTGTTCTGATTTAACTGAGAACACCCCATTGTGCTGAACAGGCCACTTCACACTTCTACAATCTCCCGTCTACGTTGTAGAGAGATGTGGAGAGCCCTAAACTAGCTCCTGAAATAGAGTAGGGAGTCAGGGTTTCCCCTGCCTGCCTCCAGCTGATAGATGATCTCCTCACAGCTGATCGGGTACCATGTTCCCTTCTCCCAAAGGCCCCTCCAGCACTACTGGGACATGTACTGGCCAGGAGGAGGGCAAAGGTGGTACAAGAACCCACAAAGGGAGAGGCAACTCTTGATTTAGTCCTGAGTGGAGCCCAGGATCTGGTCCAAGAGGTAACTATAACAGGACAGCTTGGAAATAGTGACCATAATATAATAAAATTTAACATTCCTGTAGTGGGAAGAACACCTCAACAGCCCAACATGGTGGTATTTAATTTCAGAAAGGGGAACTATGCAGAAATGAGGAGGTTAGTTAAACAGAAATTAAAAGGCACAATGACTACAGTGAAATCCCTGCAAGCTGCATGGACACTTTTCAAAGACACCATAATAGAGGCCCAATTTAAATGTATACCCCAAATTAAAAAAACACAGTAAAAGAACTAAAAAAGAGCCACCATGGCTTAACAACCATGTAAAAGAAGCAGTGAGCGATAAAAAAGCGTCTTTTAAAAAGTGGAAGTCAAATCCTAATCAGGTAAATAGAAAGAAGCATAAACGCTGCCAAATTAAGTGTAAAAATGTAATTAGAAAAGCCGAAAAGGAGTTTGAAGAACAGCTAGCCAAAAACTTAAAAGAAAATAAGAAAATGTTTTTTAAGTACATCAGAAGCAGGAAGCCTGCTAAACAACCAGTGAGGCCCCTGGACGATCGAGATACAAAAGGAGCACTTAAAGACAATAAAGTCATTGCGGAGAAACTAAATCAATTCTTTGTTTGAGTCTTCACAGCTGAGAATGTTAGGGAGATTCCCAAACCTGAGCCATCCTTTGTAGGGGACAAATCTGTGGAATTGTCACAGACTGAAGTGTCACTAGAGGAGGTTTTGGAATTAATTGATAAACTTAACAGCAACAAGTCACCGGGACCAGATGGCATTCACCCAAGAGTTCTGAAAGAACTCAAATGTGATATTGCGGAACTATTAGCTATGGTTTGTAACCTGTCCTTTAAATCAGCTTCTGTACCCAGTGACTGGAAGATAGCTAATGTAACGCCAATATTTAAAAAGGGCTCTAGAGGTGATCACATCAATTACAGACCGGTAAGTCTAATGTCAGTACCGGGCAAATTAGTTGAAACAATAGTAAGGAATAAAATTGTCAGACTTAGACGAACATAAATTGTTGAGCAAAAGTCAACATGGTTTCTGTAAAGGGAGATCATGTCTTACTAATCTATTAGAATTCTTTGAAGGGGGTCAACAAACATGTGGACAAGGAGGATCCAGTGGACATAGTGTACTTAGATTTCCAGAAAGCCTTTGACAAGGTCCCTCACCAAAGGCTCTTTCGTAAATTAAGTTGTTATGGGATAAGAGGGAAGATCCTTTCATGGATTGAGAACTGGTTAAAAGACAGGGATCACTGCAGACTACGTGGCTCTGGGAAGAAGGATAAAGGAGTTTGAGGTGCAAGTGGTGTTTTCGTCCATCCTCCCTGTAGAAGGAAAAGGTCTGGGTAGAGTCCGTTGAATGTTGGACGTCAACTAATGGCTACGCAGGTGGTGTAGGAGAGAAGGCTTTGGATTCTTTGACCATGGGATGGTGTTCCGAGAAGGAGGAGTGCTAGGCAGAGACGGGTTCCACCTAACGAAGAGAGGGAAGAGCATCTTCGCAAGCGGGCTGGCTAACCTGGTGAGGAGGGCTTTAAACTAGGTTAACCGGGGGAAGGAGGCCAAAGCCCTGAGGTAAGTGGGGACATGGGGTACCGGGAGGAAGCACGAGCAGGAGAGTGCGAGAGGGGAGGGCTCCTGCCTCATACTGAGAAAGAGGGACGATCAGCAAGTTATCTCAAGTGCCTATACACAAATGCAAGAAGCCTGGGAACCAAGCAGGGAGAACTGGAAGTCCTGGCACAGTCAAGGAATTATGATGTGATTGGAATAACAGAGACTTGGTGGGATAACTCACATGGCTGGAGTACTGTCTTGGATGGATATAAACTGTTCAGGAAGGACAGGCAGGGCAGAAAAGGTGGGGTAGTTGCATTGTATGTAAGAGAGCAGTATGACTGCTCAGAGCTTTGGTATGAAACTGCAGAAAAACCTGAGAGTCTCTGGATTAAGTTTAGAAGTGTGAGCAACAAGGGTGACGTTGAGGTGGGAGTCTGCTCTCGACCACCGGACCAGGGGGATGAGGTGGATGAGGCTTTCTTCCGACAACTAACGGAAGTTACTAGATCGCAGGCCCTGGTTCTCATTGGAGACCTCAATCACCCTGATATCTGCTGGGAGAGCAATACAGCGGTACACAGACAATCCAGGAAGTTTTTGGAAAGTGTAGGGGACAATTTCCTGGTGCAACTAGGAAGGAATTTCCTGGAGGAACCAACTAGGGGCAGAGCTCTTCTTGACCTGCTGCTCACAAACCGGGAAGAATTAGTAGGGGAAGCAAAAGGTGTATGGGAACCTGGGAGGCAGTGACCATGAGATGGTCGAGTTCAGGATCCTGACACAAGGAAGAAAGGAGAGCAGGAGAATACGGACCCTGTACTTCAGAAAAGCAGACTTTGACTCCCTCAGGGAACTGATGGGCAGGATCCCCTGGGAGAATAACATGAGGGGGAAAGAAGTCCAGGAGAGCTGGCTGTATTATGAAGATTCCTTATTGAGGTTACAGGGACAAACCATCCTGATATGTGGAAAGAAGAGTAAATATGGCAGGTGACCAGCTTGGCTTAACACTGAAATCCTTGCTGATCTTAAATACAAAATAGAAGCGTATAAGAAGTGGAAGATTGGACAAATGGCCAGGGAGAAGTATAAAAATATTGCTCAGGCATGCAGGAGTGAAATCAGGAAGGCCAAATCACACTTGGAGTTGCAGCTAGCAAGAGATGTTAAGAGTAACAAGAAGGGTTTCTTCAGGTACGTTAGCAACAAGAAGAAAGTCAAGGAAAGTGTGGGCCCCTTACTGAATGAGGGAGGCAACCTAGTGACAGAGGATGTGGAAAAAGCTAATGTACTCAATGCTTTTTTTGCCTCTGTCTTCACGAATGAGGTCTGCTCCCAGACTACTGCACTGGGCAGCACAGCATGGGGAGGAGGTGACCAGCCCTCTGTGGAGAAAGAAGTGGTTCGGGACTATTTAGAAAAGCTGGACGAGCATAAGTCCATGGGGCCAGATGCACTGCATCTGAGAGTGCTAAAGGAGTTGGTGGATGTGATTGCAGAACCATTGGCCATTATCTTTGAAAACTCGTGGCGATCAGGGGAGGTCCCGGACGACTGGAAAAAGGCTAATGTAGTGCCCATCTTTTAAAAAGGGAAGGAGGAGGATCTGGGGAACTACAACCAGTCAGCCTCACCTCAGTCCCTGGAAAAATCATGAAGCAGGTCCTCAAGGAATCAATTCTGAAGCACTTAGAGGAGAGGAAAATGATCAGGACCAGTCAGCATGGATTCACCAAGGGCAAGTCATGCCTGACTAATCTAATTGCCTTCTGTGATGAGATAACTGGCTCTGAGGATGAGGGGAAAGCTGTGGATGTGTTATTCCTTGACTTTAGCAAAGCTTTTGACACGGTCTCCCACAGTATTCTTGCCAGCAAGTTAAAGAAGTATGGGCTGGATGAATGGACTATAAGGTGGATAGAAAGCTGGCTAGATTGTCGGGCTCAAAGGGTAATGATCAATGGCTCCGCTGTCTAGTTGGCAGCCGGTATCAAGTGGAATGCCCCAAGGGTCAGTCCTGCGGCTGGTTTAGTTCAATATCTTCCTTAATAATCTGGAGGATGACGTGGATTGCACCCTCAGCAAGTTTGCAGATGACATTAAACTGGGAGGAGAGGTAGATACGCTGGAGGGTAGGGATAGAATACAGAGGGACCTAGACAAATTAGAGGATTGGGCCAAAAGAAATCTGATGGGTTCAGAAGAAATCTGATGAGAGTCCTGCACTTAGGACGGAAGAATCCCATGCACCGCTACAGACTAGGGACCAAAAGGCTAGGCAATAGTTCTGCAGAAAAGGACCGAGGGGTTACAGTTGATGAGAAACTGGATATAAGTCAACAGTGTGCCTTTGTTGCCAAGAAGGCCAATGGCATTTTGGGATGTATATGTAGGGGCATTGCCAGCAGATCAAGGGACGTGATCATTCCCCTCTATTCGATATTGGTGAGGCCTCATCTGGAGTATTGTGTCCAGTTTTGGGCCCCACACTACAAGAAGGATGTGAAAAAATTGGAAAACTTCCAGCGGAGGACAACAAAAATGATTAGGGGACTGGAACACATGACTTACGAGGAGAGACTGAGGGAACTGGGATTGTTTAGTCTGCAGAAGAGAAGAAGGAGGGGGGATTTGATAGCTGCTTTCAACTACCTGAAAGGGGGTTCCAAAGAGGATGGATCTAGACTGTTCTCAGTGGTAGCAGATGACAGAATGAGGAGTAATGGTCTCAAGTTGCAGTGGGGGAGGTTTAGGTTGGATATTAGGAAAAACTTTTTCACTAGGAGGGTGGTGAAGCACTGGAATGCGTTACCTAGGGAGGTGGTGGAATCTCCTTCCTTTGAAGTTTTTAAGGTCAGGCTTGACAAAGCCCGGGCTGGGATGATTTAGTTGGGGATTGGTCCTGCTTTGAGCAGGGGGTTGGACTAGATGACCTCCTGAGGTCCCTTCCAACCCTGATATTCTATGATTCTATGATATGATAGAGGCATATAAAATCATGAGTGGTGTGGAGAAAGTGAATAAGGAAAAGTTATTTACTTGTTCCCATAATATAAGAACTAGGGGCCACCAAATGAAATTAATGGGCAGCAGGTTTAAAACAAATAAAAGGAAGTTCTTCTACACTCAGCACACAGTCAACCTGTGGAACTCCTTGCCTGAGGAGGTTGTGAAGGCTAGGACTATAAAAGGGTTTAAAAGAGAACTGGATAAATTCATGGAGGTTAAGTCCATTAATGGCTATTAGCCAGGATGGGTAAGGAATGATATCCCTAGCCTCTGTTTGTCAGAGGGTGGAGCTGGATGGCAGGAGAGAGCTCACTTGATCATGACCTGTTAGGTTCGCTCCCTCTGGGCCACCTGGTGTTGGCCGCTGTCGGCAGACAGGATACTGGGCTGGATGGACCTTTGGTCTGACCCAGTCTGGCCATTCTTATGTTCTTATGTTCTAAGAGGCAGTGAGTTGTTCCAGAAAGACTCTCATTGCCCCACCACAGGTGCCTTTGAGTCATGCCCCTCTCACTACTACCACCTCCTCAAAAAACAAGGGACATGTTTTCCCCCAAAAATTTGTTAAAACAGATTTAAAATGGCTTAGCGCTGCCTTGTAACCTTCCAAAATGTTGAGGGCACCTAGACTTAAACCTCTAAAACCAGGAAAAAGAAAAGGAGTACTTGTGGCACCTTAGAGACTAACCAATTTGTTTGAACATAAGCTTTCGTGAGCTACAGCTCACTAAACCAGGAAATACAGAGAAATGCAGCCCCACCCTATAACATGCTTCTGCCCTCTTTGAGCAATGCCCCAACCTGCCCCAGACAATCATCAGAGCGCACTACCCTTCCAGATGTGGAGTGCAGTGGGAACACAGCACATGAATGCAATAGGACAAACTAGCAAACTTTGTCTTTACTAAGGCAATGCTGTGATTAGGTCAGGCTTAGTGATTAGGTCAGGCTGGCTATACATTGCCTACACTCAACCACTTCATCTAATCTGCACAAACCATCCCAGAGATGCCTGGTCTTATCACTCCATGACCCTTCTTCTAAGGATTCCCTTCCACCTGTCCTGTAGCACTGTCATGTCTATTCCAGGTGGCTAGAAATTCCCACAGTGAGGATAGACCATAGTGCTTCTCTACTTGCACAACCCACATATCACAGCACAGAAATAGGGGTGCATGATCCTTCTGGGTGCAGATGCACCTTTCCTCAGATAGCAGCATGAACCGTAGTGACCTGCTGAAAGTAATCCCTGCACCGTTTCCCTGTCATAGGGCAGCTGGAGTGCATGCCAATAAAGGAGAGAATGCAAGTCTGTGGCATACATTGCACCACATAGCACATTTCCCATTCTGCTTATTATGCAACATCCCAGGCTGAACGACACTTGCAGTATATTCCCTGTGGATCTTGCCAACTCCAGTGCCAGAGTTAAGATTGTGAGGCAGGGCTGGTGTGTATCTCCTGCATTCTGTATTCCCTGGTTTTCAGGGGGTTAAGTCTAGGTGGACTCAATGTTCAGAAAGCATGCAAGTCACTGCATGGCAACCAGCACTCTGTATTAGTTTAGTCATTAGGCAGCAACCTTTCTTGCTGTCTTACTGGATAGCCCATGGGACTGGGACTAGGACTCAGGAGACCTAGGTTGGAGACCTAGGTTCTAGACCCAGTACTGCCTCTAGCCTGCTAGATGACCTTGGGCAAGTTCCTTCCACCTCATTGTGCTTCAGTTTCTCCATCTGTAAAAGGGGGGGTAATAATTCTGCCCTCATTTTAAAAATGTTGAGATCTACTAGTGGAAAGTGCTATATAGGAGCTGGGTATTTTCATTATTGTGACTCTAAATCATTCTTGAACCATCAGGCATCACTTGGGGCACAAAAAAATGTCTATCATCCTGTTTGCCAGAAAGGCTCCCTTCTTGTGTTTCTATGACACATTTTACATGGAGAGGTGTCACTTTTGGGGTTTAACCCAGACCAGTGTCACCACTTGTCCTATAACCCTGAGTGCCTTAAAATGCTCTGCTGCTTTAGCTCCCTGTCTGGAAGCTCCCAGCCAGCACACAAGTATATATTGAATGTCTGTATGTTGAGAAATCCTGGTTCTGCAACTCTGACTCCAGTAGCCTGCTTGTTACCCTAGTCGCCACCAGCCTTTGTTGATTAGCCAAGTGATCCCTGTGGTTAAATGTTTGGCTGCATGTGTGTGTTCTCCCTGTGTGGTGCCACAGCTCTGTGCAGACAGTTGGCACAGCAGACCTCGAGTGAACCGCCCAATGACCAAAAGATCTGTTAAGGTACGAAGGCACCCAGCCAGGTTTATTGTCGATGAAGCACGGTAATAGCACCTGGCAGACTCTATGAGGATACTAAGACATGTATGCCTGTGACTGTGACCTGGTGTGCCTGGGGCAGCCCTCACTGGAAACACCAAGGTCAGGGCAGGCTGCAAAAGGGAGAGCAGATACTCCTAAGACTGGTGGGTAACACTGAAGTTAAACTCCCGAACCAGTCACAAACTGTTTTTGATCCCCCACACTGGTTATCAAGAAGCAAAAAAGAAATCACACAGCCCCCTTTATTGCATTCCAGTTCTCTGGCTCCCAATCAGCACATAGGTCCAGTACAGTGAGAAGTTATTTAAAAAACTCTGCTCACATATACAAAATGTTCTTCTGACCCCAAAGGGTCAGCCATGTTACCAGGTCAGTATAGATTTGGATCTTACCCAAAATACCATGCTGCTAGCCAATCCTTTAGTGTCTAAAACTAAAGGTTTATTATAAATAAACAAGAAAGAACAAGAAGAGAGATGTTAAATGGTAAAGCAGTCCAAAGACTTAAAAGTCCATATACCAGATTCCTAGCAATATTGGTGAGTTTGCTGACTTGAAAGTCATCTATGGAATACATCCACAGTTTGGATGGGTCACTCAGTCCTTTGTTCAGAGCTTCAGTTTGTAGCAAAGTTCCTCCAGAGCTAAGAAGCAGGATTGAAGACAAAATGGAGAAGATGCAGCTGCCTTTTATAGTCTTTTGCCATGCGGTTTGTGCTTCTTTTGTCCCAGACACAAGCTGCCCAGCACATGGCTTGAAAGCCTTAGAGATCTGTCCATACCTTGCTGAGTCATCAGGTGTATCCCTTGCCTTCTCTCAATCGGTCAGTTGTATAGATGATGGTCTTTAATGGGCCATCAAGCAGGCTAGACAGTGCTGAAACTATCTGGCGGTATCACCCAGAAGCATAGCACAAGTTTTAAAATACAGACATACATACATATCAAAAACCCAAAATACAAAGGTGATACAAATACATAAATGAGATTATCATATTTGACAAATTATAACATTTTTGCAGATATCTTAGATGGCATATCTGGCAGAACTCACTGTAATTTTACAATATTGACATTCATAATATCCTCAAGTGTCCCCCAGATTCCATACGGCATCACAGTGACAATGGACACAGGACAGTGAATGGTCGGACTTTCCATTACCCCCTCAGCTAGACAAAGATACTCCCTCTGAGATACATCTTTATACTCTGAGACAAACAAGTTAGTACTGCCTCTGACATAGTTAGTTACTGCCCCCTTACATGGCTAGTCATTACCCATCACCTGGTACAAGCTGGTTTGATCAAAACATCTCTATTATGTTCTGTCATCCTGACCTTATCTTTTAGAAGGGGTCAGTGTGTTCCTGTTACCTTGGGGAATGTTTTTGTACCATCCTTGATACTGGGATGTTGTGGTACCACTTGATATCGGGATGTGTTTGCGTGAGTACTCTGGGCTTAGCACTTCCTAGGAATGCGTATTTTTGCATTATTAGCCCTGTTCTTCCCAGATTCTGTGAGCAGGTCCTGCCTTATACCAGGGAGAGTGGGGGAGAACGTTTACCCGTTGTCCTGGAAAAGCATAATGCATGGACTGAAGATGGCTTAGTTGGCTAAACACTGTTATGTGACCACCTTACTTTCCCATTCACACATTTAGGCCCCATCTGTCTCTTAGTTTGCACATCTGTTTGTATGCCTGATGGACAGATTTTATTTTTTAATTGTTTTTAGTTTTTTATGGTGGGCCTGGAAATGTTAGGCCTGGGACCATGACTGGAGGATTCTCCACTTGCTGGAGGATTCTCTGCACCTTGAAGTCTTTAAACCATGATTTGAGGACTTCAATAGCTCAGACATAGGTGAGGGGTTTATTGCAGGAGTGGATGTGTGAGATTCTGTGGCCTGTGTTGTGCAGGAGGTCAGACTAGATGATCATAATGGTCCCTTCTGACTTTAATATCTATGAGTCTATGAAGGGGGGGCGGTGTAGAGTTGTACTTTGATAATTTGTAGGTGACATGAGGAGGCCTTTATACTTAGTTAGTGGTTGATGAGATGGGCTTCAGTTAGGATTATAATAATATGCATATGTGTTTATGAGTATTTATGTATAGTATGTACATGTACATATGACTCCACTTTATATTTAGGTATAACAATATTTTTAATATGATGTTGTAATCTGGCTTTTTCACTGTGGTGCTGTAGATAGCAACACACTTTTATTAGGGCAATTACAATTACTATTTGTATTATTATTGGTAGTAGGCTGAGTACTTTGAAATACTGGGATAGGCATTTTTATAGTGTGTTCCACAGTGCTATGTATATGAGAAGTAAAACAGAAATTTGGAGTAGTGACAGTACAAATGAGGCTTTTATATATACGTTTGTGTGTGTTTAGTTAGTACACAGTACTGTTTATTTATGTTATAGGTTACCCTTACTGCTGGTTAAAATAAAAGGCGTACTTGTGGCACCTAGGGACTAACACCACAAGTCCTCCTTTTCTTTTTGCGGATACAGACTAACATGGCCGCTACTCTGATTACTGCTTGTTGTTATCTATCCTTGGGTAAGCTTTGCTGGGCACGAAACAGGAACTGCTAACCTTTTTTGTTTTATTGGTTGCATTGCTTTGTGATACATTAGTAGCTGATGTAGATTCAGTTGTTTGTTACGGATGCTGTTTTCTAGATAATTTACTGAATGGACAGTAATTAATTTATTAAATATTCCTGTATCAGCATTTAGTACCCAGACACTGAACAAGGTTGTTTTACTTAGGATGCAGTGTTACTGACTTCAAAGTGTGACTGGTACTACCAGGTAATTTGTTTACCCAATTTGTAGTTACTGTGTAACTTTTTTACCAAAATTTTTTTGTTGTTGTTGCTTTTATGCTGTTTGCTGCCATTTACTTTTTGATTTTTATTTGTGTGTTGGTTGAACCGGTTAGCAATGTTATGCACATTATAAATGGTGCACAAAAATAATACAATATAGCAATAATACAGTTGTTTTTACATAGTAACCACATTTAAATTAAAGGACGGTTTAACCTGGTCCAGCTAGTGGGTTGTAGCTGATTGCCAACTTCATTTTTTATATATGGTAGACAGAGGTGTAGTTGACCAGTTTTTTTGGTTGTTTTTTTTTTTACACTTGGGGGTTTCTTCACTGTATCCTGATATTTTCTGGTGTTTTTGTGGTGTGATATATTTTGGTGTCTTTGGTTTGTGGGATGCAGCCTTAAACAGCTAGTTAGTTAACATACTAAAGGTTTTTGTTTGTTTTACATTTTTTGTTTTGTTTTCAGAAACTTAAATTTAATAATTTAGTTTGTTTATAATGTAATGGGGATTAAGGGTTTTATAACAAACTATACTTTTGCAATTGTTGTATAGACATCCATTTTTACTTGAGGTGCATTACTAATATTTCATACTAAATGTAATGCTTAATTGCTAGAATAGATGCTTACAGTTTTTGCGGTGTATTGCTTTCCCCTGTTGAGCACTTTGTTTTAGCAAAAGAGTTAGTAACATAATTTTTACCAAGCTTTTTAGAGTTAATTTACTTGTGATACCAATTCCACTTTTATATATTTAGAAGCACAAACTTCAACAACCACTACTTCCCTTTAACATAACATAAAAGTGTATAACAATTAAAGTAAAATACATGTTAAATGCAAGTTCATGCAAACACTTTGAGGGTATTAAATGTTTATGATACTTTGTTGTGTTTGGGAGCCAAAGGTGGAAACCTGCTGAAAAGGTGGAAAAATGTTGTAATTGTTTGGTTAGCTTTATGCATAAAATATTATTTTAAAACATTTTTGCTATGACACTTTTATACTATATTTAAAAGTGCAAACAAGTTCATGAAAACTCAAACAAGAAATTGACATTTTGTTAATATTACCTTTACCTTAATGTTGAGGTTTCCCCTTACATTTTTTTCTTTGAATAAAAATAAAAATATGTGATTAATAAAAGATCATTCTTTTTTGTTTTTATTTGCATTACTGGTTGAGGCAGAAATATATGTATATATATTTATAACTAAGACCTTTTTGAACTTTAAAAAATGGTATTAATATTATGATGGTTATACCTCAACGATATTATTAAAATAGTGTGGTACCACTTGTATTTGAAAAAAAGTTATAAAATTTACTTTTGTTTGAACAAAATAAAAATAATAAAAAAGTATTTGGGGGTCACCAATGTGGTTAGATGTTCATCTGCATGTTTGTTCTCCCTGTGTGCTGCCCCAGCTCTGTACAAACAGCCAGTACAGCCGTGCTTGAGTGAACTGCCCAATACAAGATCCGTTAAGGGACGAAGGCACGCGGCCAGGTTTATTGTTGACAAGGCATGGTAATAGCACCTGGCAAACTCTACTAGGATACTAAGACATGTATACCCATGACAATGGATGCAGCTCAGTGAATGGTGGGACTTTCCATTACCCCCTCAGCTGGACAAAGATACTCCCTCTGAGATACATCTTTATATCCTGAGACAAACAAGTTAGTACTGCCTCTGACATAGTTAGTTACTGCCCCCTTACATGGCTAGTTATTACCCATCACCTGGTACATGTTGGTTCAAACAAAACATCTCTATTATGTTCTGTCATCCTGACCTTATCTTTTAGAAGGGGTCAGTGTGTTCCTGTTATCTTGTGGAATGTTTTTGTACCATCCTTAATACTGGGATGTTGTGGTACCACTTGATATCGGGATGTGTTTGTGTAAGTACTCTGGGCTTAGCACTTCCTAGGAATGTGTATTTTTGCATTATTAGCCCTGTTCTTGCCAGATTCTGTGAGCAGGTCCTGCCGTACACCAGGCCTCTAATACAAGGGCTTATGTCTCAAGCTCTCTTCCTACTACAATCCCAACACAACCCTAGACCTAAATTTCCCCAAAACTGTGTGCCCTGAAATGTCCAAGCCTCTCTTGGAACATTCCGAGGAGTAATAAGGTCCATTGCTTCTTTAAAGAGTCAAAAGCACAGCAGCTAGCTCAGAGTTGGGCAAACTACGGCCCGCGGGCCACATCTGGCCCGCTGGACTATCCTGCCCAGCCCTTGAGCTCCCGGCCAGGGAGGCTACCCCGGCCCCTCCTCTGCAGCCTCAGCTCACCATGCTCCCAGCACTCTGGGCAGCATGGCTGCAAGAGCTGCCGGGTGTAGTGTGTTAAATTGCTCCCCGTAGGAATATGCTATTTACAGAGCACCAGGACTGTCAGCCATAAGTAGCACATTCTTACAGGGAGCAATTTAATACAATACACCCGGGTAGGGAAGGCTGTGCCTCCCCAAACAGCCTGGCCCCTGCCCCCATCACTTCCTGCCCCCTGACTGCCCCCCTCAGAATCCCCCACCCATCCAACCCCCCCTGCATCTTATCCCCTGACCGCCCCCTCCTGGGACACCGTGCTCCTAACCACACCCTGGAACCCCACCCCATCCAACGCCCCCTGCTCCCTGTCTGCCCCGATCCCTATTCACACCCCCACCCCCTGAGAGGCCTCCCGGGACTCCCACGCCGATCTGACCCCCTCCCCCAGAACCTCCACCCCATCCAACCACCCCCTGCTCCCTGTCCCGACTGCCCCCCAGAACCTCCTGCCCCTTATCCAACCCCCGCCCTGCTCCCCGTCCCCTTACCATGCTGCTCAGAGCACCGGGACTGGCAGCCATAAGTAGTACACAGTTATGTAGCACATTCCTAGGGGGAGCAATTCAATACACTACACTGACCCTCCACACAGTTTCAGAACCCTGATGTGGCCCTCAGGCCAAAAAGTTTGCCCACCCCTGAGCTAGTTGCTTTAACTGGAGTTCATAATCACGTCATGCCAAACACAGCAGTGGGTTGATTTAGAATACAAGTAAAACAAGTTTTATTTAATCAAACAGAGAGAGGTTTTAAGTGAGCTCCCCACCACATTCACCTGGATCCCCTGCAGAGTCCCATTGCCCCTGCACCCTCCAGTGAGCCACCGTGCTTCCAGGTCTCTCACTGAGCCACTCGCACCCAGACTGCCCTGCACAGAAACCTCTCACTGCACACCTGGATCGGAACACAAGAACGGCCACACTGGATCAGACTGAAAGTCCATCCAGCCCAGTAACCTGTCTGCCGACAGCGGCCAACACCAGGTGGCCCAGAGGGAGCGAACCTAACAGGTCATGATCAAGTGAGCTCTCTCCTGCCATCCAGCTCCACCCTCTGACAAACAGAGGCTAGGGATATCATTCCTTACCCATCCTGGCTAACAGCGATTAATGGACTTAACCTCCATGAATTTATCCAGTTCTCTTTTAAACCCTGTTATAGTCCTAGCCTTCACAACCTCCTCAGGCAAGGAGTTCCACAGGTTGACTGTGTGCTGAGTGAAGAACTTCCTTTTATTTGTTTTAAACCTGCTGCCCATTAATTTCATTTGGTGGCCCCTAGTTCTTATATTATGGGAACAAGTAAATAACTTTTCCTTATTCACTTTCTCCACACCACTAATGATTTTATAGACCTCTATCATATCCCCCTTTAGTCTCCTCTTTTCCAAGCTGAAAAGTCCTAGCCTCTTTAATCTCTCCTCACATGGGACCCGTTCCAAACCCCTAATCATTTTAGTTGCCCTTCGATGAACCTTTTCTAATGCCAGTATATCTTTTTTGAGATGAGGAGACCACATCTGTACACAGTATTCAAGATGTGGGCATACCATGGATTTATATAAGGGCAATAAGATATTCTCCATCTTATTCTCTATCCCTTTTTAAATGATTCCTAACATCCTGTTTGCTTTTTTGACTGCCGCTGCACACTACGTGGACATCTTCAGAGAACTATCCACAATGACTCCAAGATCTCTTTCCTGATTAGTTGTAGCTAAATTAGCCCCCATCATATTGTATGTATGGTTAGGGTTATTTTTCCCAATGTGCATTTCTTTACATTTATTCACATTAAATTTCATTTGCCATTTTGTTGCCCAATCACTAATTTTTATGAGATCTTTTTGAAGTTCTTCACAGTCTGCTTTGGTCTTAACTATCTTGAGCAGTTTAGTATCGTCTGCAAACTTTGCCACCTCACTGTTTACCCCTTCCTCCAGCTCATTTATGACTAAGTTGAATAGGATTGGTCCAAGGACTGACCCTTGGGGAACACCACTATTTACCCCTCTCCATTCTGAAAATTTACCGTTTATTCCTACCCTTTGTTCCCTGTCTTTTAACCAGTTCTCAAGCCATAAAAGGATCTTCCCTCTTATCCCATAACAACTTAATTTACGTAAGAGCCTTTGATGAAGGACCTTGTCAAAGGCTTTCTGGAAATCTAAGTACATTATGTCCACTGGATCCCCCTTGTCCACATGTTTGTTGACCCCTTCAAAGAATTCTAATAGATTAGTAAGACATGATCTTCCTTTACAGAAGCCATGTTGACTTCTGCTCAATAATTTATGTTCTTCTATGTGTCTGACAATTTTATTCTTTACTATTGTTTCAACTAATTTGCCTGGTACTGACGTTAGACTTATTGGTCTGTAATTGATGTGATCACCTCTAGAGCCCTTTTTAAATATTGGCATTACATTAGCTATCTTCCAGTCACTGGGTACAGAAGCTGATTTAAAGGACAGGTTACAAACCATAGCTAATAGTTCCGCAATTTCACATTTGAGTTCTTTCAGAACTCTTGGGTGAATGCCATCTGGTCCCGGTGACTTGTTGCTGTTAAGTTTATCAATTAATTCCAAAACCTCCTCCTCCAGTGACACTTCAATCTGTGACAATTCCTCAGATTTGTTTCACCTACAAAGGACAGTTCAGGTTTGGGAATCTCCCTAACATCCTCATCTGTGAGGACTCAAACAAAGAATTGATTTAGTTTCTCCGCAATGACTTTATTGTCTTTAAGTGCTCCTTTTGTATCTCGATCGTCCAGGGGCCTCACTGACTGTTTAGCAGGCTTCCTGCTTCTGATGTACTTAAAAACATTTTGTTATTACCTTTTGAGCTTTTTGGCTAGCTGTTCTTCAAACTCCTTTTTGGCTTTTCTAATTATATTTTTACACTTAATTTGGCAGGGTTTATGCTTTGAGCAGGAGGTTGGACTAGATGACCTCCTGAGGTCCCTTCCACCCTGATATTCTATGATTCTATGCTCCTTTCTAAGTGGATCCCCACATAGTATGCCCTTGCACACTTGGTTCCTGCTGGGCTGAGCCTGCCCACCCACACCTGATGCACTTGGCACAGAAGGGCAGGGCTCCGGGGTGTTTCTGGGGCAGGCCCAACCTTTTCACTGTGTCAAGGTCAGATGCAGCCTCACTGCCAAGTCCCTGTACCAGGTGAGGTGGGGGCTTCAGGGTGATCTCCCACCTCAATGCAGCCAGTGGCCTGTGCTCCCCACTGCCATGGTGGAGCCACATTTATTTATTGACAAATAAAATTTGCAAAATTTTAACATATTGTGCGCATAATTTTTAGGCGCATAATTTAAAATTTTTTGGCACAGAATTCCCTCAGGCGTATCAAGTTTAAGGGACAAAGTCAGAAATGGTTACAAACAAAAGTGAAAAATGTTATCTAGTGACCGAGACTTAACAAAACTAGTCTTGGTTCAAGGTAAGATTCTTCCCACACCTCCTTCCTGCAAGATGGCGGGCAACCCCAGGGTCAGGATCTCCCACAAAGTTCAATGTGCTCAGCTCCTTTGTCTTAGGTGAAAGATCACTTGGGGTCCTTTGCTCCTCTCTTTTATAAGCCAGCAACTTTTTGAAATGTACAAAGTTCACTACCCTGCTGCGAGGAAAGGTGCCATGGAGTCTGATGGAAAAGGTTCATGCTGGTTCCTTCTCCCCTAGTGTTTTTACAATAAAAATCTGTCTGTCTCTGCAGCCTCTGATATGCTAGTGAATGGCCACTTGATTGTGATTGCCAATTACCTGTGATTACATCTGGATGGAGGCATCAGCCTTTCCTTTGTCTGGAAAAAAACCTGTTTACCCACTCCCCAGACTTGTCTGGATCAGATACATTTTAGACCTTTGTATTTCCTTCACATTTGTACAGTCCTCTGGGCATTTACTGTACATACACCACACAAAAATACTAATGATCAGTATATTATTGTTTTTTTCAATGATACCCTATATCACAGGTGCCAACTTTCATTTTTCTGGGTGGGTGCTCCACCCAGAGGCCCTGCCCCGACTCCGTTCCTTCCCCTAAGATCCCATCCTCGCTCCGCACCCTCCCACCAGCACGTCCTTCCTGCCACCAAACAGCCGATTGGCTGGTGGGTGCTGAGCACCCACTATTTTTTTCCAGGGTTGCTCCAGCCTTGGAGCACCCACTGAGTTTGCACTTTGCCCTACATGGCTGTTATTAGATACAGACTATGCTATAAATGAATTGGGATACACTACTCAGGCCAGTTGAAACTCGCTACTTAATACCAGTGTCCCTAGCCTCTGTTTGTTAGAGGGTGGAGATGGATGGCAGGAGAGAGATCACTTGATCATTACCTGTTAGGTTCACTCTCTCTGGGGCACCTGGCATTGGCCACTGTCGGTAGACAGGATACTGGGCTGGAAGGACCTTTGGTCCGACCCAGTATGGCTATTCTTATGCTATGTTCAGTGAGCCCCTTGCCCTCTGGCATTGGAATTTGCTTAAGGTCACAATAGGTTGTTGGCCTGTTGTCAACCCCCACCCTCCAGAATCAGTTAATTGCTTTTTACCTGGCCCCTACCCTTTGACTTGTCTTGGGTGGCCCTACCAGGAGTTAAAACCCCTGGCAGTAGAGCTCTCAGGGTCACGTGTAAGCCTTCTCACCTTGTCCAGGTGAGGTCCCCAGGGCGTATTATTAATTATTATTATCATTAATACCTTGTGATGAAATCACCACGAGGCAACAAGCCGCACATTTGCCTTAGGGGTGCAGGTGTAAGCCCTGAGCCACAGGCCCAGCCGGACTCCCTGAGCACTATGGCCCCCACCCCAGCCTGCGAGAGCCACAAGTGGCTGCTCATACCCGAACACAGCCCAGTCTCTCCTCCCCCTCGCCCATCCATGTGCCCGTGGGCCGCCCTAGGGAACCCCCAGCCACTTCCAGCCTCCCCCTGGGGCGATACCCAGTGTAGGAGGAGCCCTTCCTGCTCCCATGCCTCACCCACCCTCCAGGCAGAAGGAGCTGCCACCACCTTGGAGAAGTGGGGGGTGGGGGGGCGCACCAGGCCCCCAACCCACCGCTCCACGAACCTCCCCTGGGCGTTCCAACATGGCAGCCTTCCCTTTGCCAGCCACTAGCTTTGATTGACGGCTAAAAGCACAGAAACGGGCCAAGGAGAACGCTCAAGGTCACCGAAGAAGAAGTCGTCTAGTCCAATGGGATTTCTCGAACGTCCGGGAGGAGAAGAAACACTAACCAATGGAAATTGGGAGGGGGGCAGAGCTTTGTGGGAGACCTGACGAATGGGTGCGACGTGGGGCGGAACTCGGGAATACGCCCAATAGGGTGTTTTGGGGGCGGTACCCGATCGCTGCAATGGCCAATGGGCGACGGGCGTGTGGCGCTTGCGTAGTGAGCGGAAGGGCGTGCAGTTAGTGCGGAGGAGCCGTTGGACTTGGCTGAAGGCGGAGGGAGACATGGATCAGGGATACGGCAGTAAGTAAAGCGAGCAAGCGGGGCGGAATGAGGCCTGAGCCGTACGGAGAGCGCTGGGACATCGCGGTGGGCCCCCACCCGCCGCCGCGGACCCCGTTTATTTGGGGGGGGGGGCAACGTACCCCCTGGCATATTTAACCCCGCCTACCGTGTGCAGACGGCGGTGCTGATTGGCTGTCGGACCCGCCTCTTAGCGAGGTACCCCTGCCGATTGGTGCAGCCTGGGATGGCGTTGTGAGGGAGTTTGCCCACCTCCCCCCCCCCCCCCTCACCGTGATGAGTGGCGTGGTGGGGAACAGGACCCCCATGAGGGGGAGGGGAATGGGGGAGGGACCACCCTTCCCTCTCCCGCGATTGGAAATGGAGCGGGTCTCATTTCTGAAGACGACACAAAATGGCGGCTGCCCCTCGCCGCGTGTGCGCGGCCCCGCGGCCTCTGCGGTCCCGTGCGCGGCCCCCCTATGCGCCGTGGGAAGCTGCTGTCGCCTTTTGCTCCAGTGGCGCCCTACGTGCTGCGCTGCGCTGCCGCGGAGGACTGGGCCCAACACTCCCAGGGCTGCCTAGGGAAGCCTCCCCCGCACAGCCCCGTAGCTCAGGCCTGGACCAAGAGCCCATCTCTTTCAGCAGCCCAGATTTCTGGCCACCCCCTACCGCCGTAACCCTGTGCAGTTCTCTGGCTCTCTCCCCGTCTGTCTCCACTGCTACAGCTTCTCCCCTTCCCGTGCAGTCCTCTGCCTCACCCCACAGTGTAGCCCTGTGACCTGTCCCCGTCTGCCTCCCCTCAGCGCCCCCCCTTCCCCCCTGGGCAGCCCTGTAATGCAACCCCAGATCTCTTTTCTGTTATATGGAAAAGAATATGTGGAGTTGTAAAAGTAAATATTAAAAAAATACACTGAGAAATCCTTAAACTTTAAGTTACAAGCTGACTGGCGGGAGGGAACTTTCCCTGTGTTGGGGATAGTAGCTGGAACTTGTCATTCATTGTCAGAAATTAGATCACACTAGTGGTTCGTCTAGTCCAGTAACCAGTCTGGCAATTCCTATTTTCCAGAGCAGACCAGTGCTGGTGCAAACCTCTTAAACCCTCAGTATACACACATTTTCTGTTCAGACCGGAACAGCTCTAGTCCTCACCCATGGTTCCACTACTACAAAGCAGAGTAGTCCAGCGCAATCCTGTTATCCCCTATATGCCATATTAACATAGTTTCAGTGCTCTCCTCTAACACTGCTGCCACGTTAAAGCAGCTCAGTAACAGCATAGTCCATGAACCTGCTAGTATTTGAAGTTGGCAGTTTATATGTTTCAAACTTGGTGTTTATCATGACAGAGCTACCCACTGTCAACTGTGAAAACAAGGATGTGATTGAAAGGAACAAAAACAATGCCAGATGTGGCCTGGAAAAGGGAATTATTTAGGTTTTTGATGGTTTTGGTTCTTACCTGTGTCAACATTTGTATGTTCTGAGATCTTGTATGAAAGCTACACATATGCCTAATGGAACTCTAGCACATTTTCTTTAATTTCACTGCCAGGTTCTTTAGATAACACATTTTAATGTATATTTATTTGAGTATATTTATAAGCTAAAACACTTTACTCATGAGTACAATAACAAATCTGTGTGTGTATGCATTAGAGAGTAATGGGTGGAATTTATGAAGACAGCTGATTTGACTACCAAAAGATTGTAGTAACATGAAGATTGTTAAAACTATGAGAAAATCCTTTTTCGTTTTATTCCAAAGAATACCAGTTTATTGATATTAGGCTGTCTTGCTGTGTGTCCACTTTGATGTTAGGACAGTTATATATAGATATTAGACTCATAGATATTAAGGTCAGAAGGGAACATTATGATCATCTAGTCTGACCTGCTGCACAATGCAGGCCACAGAATCTAAATCCCCCCCCCCGCCCCGCGCAATGAATCTCTCACCTATGTCTGAGCTATTGAAGTCCTCAAATCATGGTTTAAAGACTTCAGGTGCAGAGAATCCTCCAGCAAGTGACCCGTGCCCCATGCTACAGAGGAAGGCGAAAAACCCCCAAGGCGTCTTCCAATCTGCCCCGGAGGAAAATTCCTTCCCGACCCCAAATATGGCAATCAGCTGAACCCTGAGGATGTGGGCAAGATTCACCAGCCAGATACCCAGGAAAGAATTCTCTGTAGTAACTCAGATCCCACCCCATCTAACATCCCATCACAGGCCATTGGGCCTATTTACCATGAATAGTTAAAGATCAATTAATTGCCAAAATCATGTTGTTCCATCATACCATCTCCATAAATTTATCGAGTTTAATCTTGAAGCTACATAGGTCTTTTGCCCCCACTGCTTCTCTTGGAAGGCTATTCCAGAACTTCACTCCTCTGATGGTTAGAAACCTTTGTCTAATTTCAAGTCTAATAAACTTCCCAATGGCCAGTTTATATCCATTTGTTCTTGTGTCCACATTGGTATTGAGCTTAAATAATTCTTCTCCCTCTCCGGTATTTATCCCTCTGATATATTTATAGAGAACAATTATATCTCCCGTCAACCTTCTTTTGGTTAGGTTAAACAAGCCAAGCTCCTTGAGTCTCCTTTCATAAGACAGGTTTTCCGTTCCTTGGATCATCCTAGTAGCCCTTCTCTGTACCTGTTCCAGTTTGAGTTCATCCTCCTTAAACATAGGAGACCAGAATTGCACACAGTATTCCAGATGAGGTCTCACCAGTGTCTTGTTAACGGTACTAACACCTCCTTATCTCTACTGGAAATACCTTGCCTGATGCATCCCAAGACCACATTTAGCTTTTTTTCACAGCCATATCACATTGGCGGCTCATAGTCATCCTGTGGTCAATCAATACTCCAAGGTCCTTTTCCTCCTCCATTACTTCTAATTGATGCATCCCCAGCTTATAACTAAAATTCTTGTTATTAAGCCCTAAATGCATGACCTGACACTTTTCACAATTAAATTGCATCCTATTACTATTACCCCAGATTACAAGGTCATCCAGATCCTCCTGTATGATATCCCGGTCCTTCTCTAAATTGGCAATACCTCCCAGCTTTGTATCATCCGCAAACTTTATTAGCATACTCCCACTTTTTGTGCCGAGGTCAGTAATAAAAAGATTAAATAAGATTGGTCCCAAAATGTAGATGCTAAGCATTGTCACTTGTTGTCATGATGGTAGGTGGTGTATATGTTCTTAGATGATATTGTAAAAAAACTAAAACAAAACCCACCCCTGCCCATTTGAATCCCTGGTTGGCCACTTAAGTTTTTCTTGCCCACTAACCTAGGCATTTCTTATTTTAATTCTAAATTGTTTCTTTTTAAGCCATGCATGTAACTCCCCCATCTTGAATTATCTTCTAAATATTTTTGTGCAGTTATATTCTGTCACAAACTTTGAACAAAGGATTACAACTGTACATATTAAGGTCCTTGAACTTCACATAACTATTTTCTAATCCTTGTGTGTGTTGTCATCCTTTGGTTTCTCTTAATCATCAGTGTGCCTTTCTGGTGAGGAAAATAATTTGTACATAGAAGGATTAATCAAAAGATAATTTTCAGTACAATTGTCTACTGTACCTGAATTGAAATGCTGCTGACTATGGGACAGTTCAGAATGCTGCTCTGACAGAACATGTATTGCTTTCTTTTAATGTCTCCAAAGTCCTTGGTGGAAACCATTTCCCCTGGTAGATGGCAAATAATGCAACAAAAGCTGATTGCAGTTCAATTAGCAGATTGTTTCAATCATAAAACCAAAGCCAGTGATGAATGTGATTTACAGTTCCAGCATATCTGTCTTGTGTGGACCCAGGAGGCTGAATGTTAGAAGTTGCTTTGTCACAGATTCGTAGATTCTAAGAAGGTACCATTTCCTCTTGCATAACACAGGCCACAGAACTTCCTCAAAATTATTCCTAGAGCAGATCTTTTAGAGAAACATTCAGAATGGATTTAGAAATAGTCAGTGATGGAGAATCCACCAGAACCCTTTGTAAATTGTTCCAATGTTTAATCACCCTCACTGTCAAAAATTTGGAAATAAGGAGTAATCTGAATTTGTCTAATTTCAACTTCTAGCCATTGGATCGTGTTATACCTTTGTCTGCTAGAGTCCATTATTCAATATTTCTTCCCCATGTGGATGCTTACACAATGTAATCAAGTCACCCCCTAATCTTCTCTTTAAGATAAATAACAAGCTAAATAAAGGTTTCGGAGTAGCAGCCGTGTTCCAGTGGGAGCCTCAACACCTGGTGACTTATTTCTGACTTCTGACCCTTGGAAAGTTGTTTGTCCTTCTGTAAAATAGGCATATTTATCTTTTAGTAAGATAGGTAAATGCAGGTTTTATTCATTATTTTTACTATGGGGAGAGAGTATTTTTCCACAGCTGCGGCTATGACTAGTGTTCCATTAGACCTGTTTTTCATCCCCACTTAGAAAAACAGATTTTCATTACATTTTGTGATTTAATATTGGAGTGGAGTGGGGAGACACTCCTGTGACAGGCACTCAGCACCCTGCTTCAGGGAGAAGAGTACCAAAAGCGTAAATCCATATGGCAAGGCTCCTGTCACTGCACCAATTTGACTCGCCGCCAACAAGGGCATTTTTGAGCCTTGACTTCGCCCCAAGCTCTTTTTGCAGCACCATTCTTGAGCAGGTGTGTTTGCATTCTATATTTGTGTCTTTTGGTTCTCGCTTCCGAAATGAAGTTTGCATTTGTTTTGTTAAACTTAGCCTGTCTCTCTGAATTTTCCATCTTGTGTTGAATTTCTGCTCTCCTCTCTGGAGTGGTTAGTCTCTGTTTTGTATTTATCACAGCTTTTACCAATTTGTTCTCTGCTCCTTCTTACTAAGTCATTAATAAATGTGTTAGTGCTTGATCTCCTGACTCCCCTAGACAAATGCTTCCAAACAAAGCTGATGCCGAACTATTAATCCTTGCCCTCTTAACTTGGGTTTAAAACAGGTTAGAAAATCCATTTTTATAATGGCTTTATCTAATCCAGATTTTTCCAGTCATGTAACAAGAACACTAGATTAATGATAATATGTCTATAAGGAATGCCTGGCTGGGGTTTGCATTAACAACTTGTCAAGACATTGAGGTGCAGTCTGTGAATACTCCAGGTTCCAGCATACAGAGCAGTCTGGCCATGGACCAAAATAGATGTCATACTAGGCCAAGTAGCATGTGCAGACTAACTCTGTATCAAAACTGAGGATGGCTGTAAGGTATATTGTAGAGCTACTTAGGCCTTTTGTGGTCTTCCACGTTTTGTATATACTGCTAAGTAAGCTCTAGTTTGACATAATTTGTATTTAAAAAACCTATGCTGGGGATTTTTCACAAATGGGCTTATTCTGTGTGTTACGGTTATTGTGATCCAGTGACTAGGGCAATGGGACTCCAGACTTGAGGTCTTTTCTTGGCTCTGCTGTTGACCTGCTGTGAGCAAGGGCAAGTCACTTTCTCCTCTGGCTCTGTTTCCCCTCCCACTCTTTGTCTTACAGTCTGGATAGGGACAGTGCTTAGAACAGTGGGACACTGATCTGATTTGGGCTCTCAAGTTTCATTGTAATACAAATATTTGCTCTTCTCTGCTTCCCCTTTTATTTTTTTTCATATTTATAAAAGGATTATTTTCTGTTCACTCAAGTGATGGACTTCAAAATTAGGGCTCTGAGGTTGTAGGTGTCTGTGTACACATGACGTTTATAGGTTTGAGGCTTTATCATTAACTTAAAAAAATGCACTTGTATGTTTTGACTGGGTTTAAATCAGGGGTGGGCAACGTCTGGCATGTGCGCCAAAGGCCGCACGCGAGCTGATTTTCAGTGGCACTCTCGCTGCCTGGGTCCTGGCCACCGGTCTGGGGGGTATTTTAATTTAATTTTAAATGAAGCTTCTTAACATTTTAAAAACCTTATTTACTTTACATATAATGATAGTTTAGTTTATATATTATAGACATATAGAAAGAGACCTAAAAATGTTAAAATGTATTACTGGCACGTGAAACCTTAAATTAGAGTGAATAAATGAAGACTCGGCACACCACTTCTGAAAGGTTGCTGACCCCGGTTTAAACCTTCCGTGTAGCGTCCCCTGTGTAGCCCAAACAGAGCAGCCTAATTCTAATATGTAAAAACTGGAAAGTGAAATTGCTGAACAGAAGTGAAAGTAATAAATGTTCATCCTGAGAGAAATGCAGAATGTGAACAGCCTAAATATTGAAAAGTAAACATCAAAACTTGTAGACTTTGTAAAGCGAGGACCATGTTTAAAACATTTTTTATCTATGACTTTTAACCATTTGCTGTCATGAGCGCTACAGTAGCCTTTAGCGATGTACTTTCTTACATGCTCCTATTGTAAGTGTTGTATGAGAGTAATCCTTGCTGAGCTCCTCTTGGGGGATACATTTTAGACTCTCTGAGGGTTTCTTTTTTGTTCAGTAATATCGGCTTTGATTTGTTCTTATGAAAATGCAGATTAAGTTGCCAAGTTAACTTTTATTATAGTGGGGAAATATCCAGCATGCTCTCCTCTAAATTCTCAGGATTCCTGTTCTAAATGGAATTTTGAAATAGAGAATTCAGTAAGTAAATGTACAGAATCCTTTTTTTAAAAAATATATAAATTAAATTTCAAGACTAAATTCTCCTCACTTAGAGGTGAAACTAAATTAGGGGCAAGAGTCTCTACAAGGTGAAGCAGAATTTATAGCCCAGAGGGAAAGAGGGCAAAGGGAATCCTCATCCAGTCAGCTCTGTGGTGTTTATGGCTCTGAAGCAGCATACTGGGCCTTAAAATCCCACCCTAGATGTTTTGGAAAAGGGGTGGAGTCCAGAACTGAGGAAAGAGAGAAATGAATTATTTGGTTACCAGGGTGAAAATTACATTGGCTTCTTTTCAATTAATAATGGGATTGGTAGCCAAAAAGAAATTGAGAAATAAAACCAGTCCTTCACTTCCTATCTCTTCTCCACCAGGGTAACAACATGTGCACTCAGGTAATACACAAGATCGCTCCAGTGCATTTGGAGTATTCTGGCTAACAGTTCTTGAATTTGCGTAGTAGTCCAGTCATTCAGTTTTTCATAAGAGACTTACTTGACTGACTTGAAAATCAGAATAGTTGCAGGTTCACTGTCTTGGCTTAGGTAGGTTTATAACTGCAAAAAAGGTGCTTATTTTGAAAATAATTTTCCTATAAAATGTGGATTCTCTTAAATTTCTCAATGTTTCTGCTTTCACTTGGAGATTATTTATCTTTGTGTTTAGCAATTTGTCTTTTAAAAGCGGGGACCCAGGGCTCCAGATGCCAAATGGTAAAAATACTCATGCAAACAAAAATAAACTCAGCTCCATCCCTCAAACCAGTAAAGAAGGAAACAAAAACCATGCTAGCCACTAATGCTAGTTCCTAGGGTAGCCTTCATTCCACAAGACGCTGGGGAAAGAGTAGCATGTCCTTAAAGTAGCTTAATATGTTTGTTTATTTCTACAGGTTATGGCACTTGGAGCACTGCTGCCACCAATGCTCAAGGTAAGTTTCACAGTTATATTTCAAGCTGACATAGGGAATTGCATTTTTTAAAAATAACTTGTTTTATGCCTTTTCCTTTCTAATGTTCTATAACAGAAAGTGTAACATTCCTCATTTTTTGGCTGATAGCTTTTACCCTATATAATCACACTGGGTAAGTTTTTGTAAATGTTTAGTCCAGCTTTTCAAGGAATACTCACTTCTGTGCTGTGGTGGTGTTTGTCTGTCCTTCCATCTCCCCATCATTTTCCTGGGCTCTTATATTGGAAGGTTGCTTTCCAGATCTAGGCACTGATTCAGCAAACACTTGGGGCACATGTTTAACTTTATTCAGTGGGCAACTTACGGTAGTAAAGTTAAACATGTGCCCAAGTGTTTGCTGGATCAGGTCCTACTACTTGATCTCTTTATACCCCTCCTCTATGTTTCCAGGAGTGTTTCGATCTTATTAAACATTGACTTGGAAGCTTTTTCACTATGGTTTTGCCAATAAGCGTTTGTTGAATGAAACTGGAATCTAATTTCTGCAGTTGCTTATGCCCTGTGACCTCTGCTGAGAAACTTGAGAACTGATTTGTGGTTGTGAAGCAATCCTACACTTTTCAGTTCCTCTTTGTGGGTTTTCCTATCTTGAGCTAGTGTTAATAGAACTGGAGTCAGCTAATAATCTTGGGTCTGCTGATGGTGAACATGGGCTAAAGATAATAGCGCTAAATAATATTTCAATATTTGTAGAAATACAACATAAACTGGGAAGAATATAATATTTGTTTTGTGACTGGATAGTCTGCGTGTATTGGACCCTGAGGTTCTGGTACAGTATTTCTGTATCTCTGGCTTTCTCTTGAAATAAATCAGAAATATTTCCCACATAATACAGTTTTCCATTTAATTCTTCATTACTTGTTACATTTTCATAAGACAGTACTTCTGCGAGCCTTTTCTTTTCTGCTTATGTGAAAGGATAATATTTTTTGCTGGCATGAAATTGAGTGATATTCACGTAGCCTTTTATAAACTGAATACCATTGGGTGATTCTTCTAATGTTGAAATAATGCATTTGTCTTTTTATCCCCATAGGTACATATGCAGCAAATGCAGCAAATTGGCAAGGTATGTGTTATAAATATATTATTTTTGTGTTAAGTCCTCTATACTCTGTTCAACTTATTAAGTTGACTGCAATACCTAGGTTTATTCTCCAGCTCCCTTATTTGTACCTTGCTTCGTCATTCTGCACTATGCTGGGCTTCAAGCCAGAATAATGATGAGCCTGGGTACCAAACCTTTCCCCTCAAAAGCTAGGATTATGCTCTTGACATTAAATGACACCTTGATTGTGTGCAGTATACAGAGCTGTACCTGACTGCTGGTACTGCTAAAGGGTTTGTCTGTGTTTCCATAATAAATCCTTGCATTGGGTTTAGAATTTAGCTTTTCACTCTGGCGTGTAATTTGCCTTGGTTTGAAGTATTTTTAAAGCTGGGTTTTGTGCCTTAATTTGGGAAGAACTAATTATTAGTACTTTTAGTCTTTTTTCTCTAGTCTTCACTTTAAAAAATTGGGTATTGTGTAGCACAGAGGACAATAGACCTCTGGTCAAGTCAATAGGGAAAAATGAGTTTCTCTTATTTGTGTTATCACGGTTCCTAGGAGCCCTAGTTATAGACTATTATGCTAGGTGCTGAAAAAGTGTAGAACAGAAAGATGGTGTCTGCCCCAAAGAGTTTACAGTCTAAGATAAGACAACAGATGGATAAGACAGGTGGGGAAGTACAAGGAAATGAGACAGTATTGGTCCTCAGGATAGGCAATAGCGTCAGTGCACCAGTGGCCTAAAGTTGTCAAGTTTATTGTAGGCTTAATAGAATGGAGAGAGTTTTGAGGAGGGTTCTTGACCATGATTTGGCAGCCACTTAACTAGAGCCCTAGGATTGGCATAGCAGAGGGTATTGGAGGTTAGAAGTAGCAGTGGAAGAGCTCTGAGAGGAAGCTTGCCTTTTAGTACATGGCTCAGAAATGCATTTTCTCTTCAGAACCAGTACAGCCCTGGCTTGATGAGTCAGTGCACTGCTTGTAGCACACTGGCAGGTTGTGTATGTGTAGTGCTGTTACAAGAATTCTCTGTACAGTAACTCCTCACTTAAAGTCGTCCTGGTTAATGTTGTTACATTGCTGATCAATTAGGGAACATGCTTGTTTAAAGTTGCGCAATGCTAACGTTGTTTGGCAGCCACCTGCTTTGTCCACTGCTTTCAGGAAGAGCAGCCCATTGCAGCTAGCTGGTGGGGGCTTGGAACCAGGGTGGACCAGCAACTCCCCTATCAGCTCCCCGCCCCCCTAAGTTCCCTGTGCGGCAGCCACCCAGCAGGCTATCAATTGCCAGGCAGTTCGGCTGTCCCTCCCCCCACTGTCATGTGCTGCTTCTGCCCTCTGCCTTGGAGCTGCTCCTGGGAGCCTCCTGCTTGCTGGGGACGGGGGAAGAAGGGGGCTAATGTCAGGGTGTCTCCCTCCCCCCTGCTCCTGCCCTCTGCTTACCACTTCTCCATATAGAGCAGGGTGGGGACACGACAGGGCTCAGAACCGAGAGAGCTTGCTGGCTGCAGCTGCTGACTCAACTTGCTGATATACTTAAAAAGGCAGTGTACTTAGAGTGGGGTCAGCGTACTTAAAGGGGCAATGCACATCTTTCTCTCACACAGACAGGGTGTGTGTGTGTCTGTCTCTGTCTGCCGTGCTGTCTCCCCTCCCTCCATTTGTGCTGCCTTCTAGAGTGTGAGGCTACATTAACAACAATGTGTTAACCCTTGAGGGCTCAGCCGAATGCTACTTCATCATTTAACAGTAAGGCATTCCCTAAGAAATATCCCACCCTCTGAATACACCACCTCAACCAAGCTTCATAATCATCATTGCTGTGTACAGTATTAAATTGTTTGTTTAAAACTTATAGTGCGTGTGTGTATATGTGTGTGTGTGTGTGTGTGTGTATGTATGTATATATATATATATATATATATATATATATATGTGATATTGTGACAGACCCAGACCAGTGGGGTACAGGAGTCTGGTAGAAGACAAATATACTGGCTACTGGATGAACAGTTTTCTGTTCCCTGGGTGACCAGAGCAGGGGCTGCCCTAGAGCAATCAGGAACCTGCTAGAACCAATTAAAACAGGCAAGCTAATCAAGACACCTGGAGCCAATTAAGAACTTTCTAGACTCAATTATGGCAGGCAAGCTAATCAGGAGACCTGGTTTAAAAAGGACCTCCAAACAGATAGTAACGGGGCGTGTCAGGAGCAGGGAGTGAGAAGGTGTGCTGCTGGAGGAGTGAAGAGTTCAAGCGTGATCAGGCTTTGGGAGGAAGATCCTGCTGTGAGGATAAAGAAGGTGCTAGGGGAAGGCCATGGGGAAGTAGCCCAGGGGGTTTTAGCTGTCATGCAGCTGATACAGGGGACACTGTAGACAGCTGCTATCCACAGGGCCCTGGGCTGGAACCCGGTGTAGAGAGTGGGCCCAGGTTCCACCTATCCCCCCAACTCCTGATCGGACACGGGAGGAGTTGACCTGGTCTGTGAGAAACACCAGAAGGGAAGGTCTAAATTGGAAAGGGATCTGGCCTGTCCCTGACCCACTAGGTGGGACACAGAGACTGTGGGGATTGTTCTGTTTCTCCCATGCTGGTCAGTGATGAGGTTAGCTGAGTGGATGGCAGGTCTGAGCCACTAGCAAAAGTGGCCAAACTGAGGGTTTCCATGAATCTCTGAGGCAAGCAAATCTGTCTATAAGTGCAGGACCCACCAAGGCAGAGGAGGAACTTTGTCACTATAGGTTTTTTTGTCTGGTGAAAAAAATTTCACTGGAACCTAATCCCCCCTATTTACATTAATTCTTACGGGGAAATTGGATTCGCTTAACATTCAGCTTAAAGTTGCATTTTTGTCAGGAATGTAACTACAACGTTAAGCGAGGAGTTACTGTACTGTCATGCACTTTCCAAATCTCTGGATTTGCATAAGCAGTATCCAATAGTGGCATGAACATAGATGTAGTGCAGTGCTTTTCCCCCTCACCATTATATGATCTTGCCATAAGGCAGCTTATGTTGTTGTCAGAGCTAGAATATGACTCATCACTTCAGATTTTCTGGTTAGTCTATTAAATGTATGTTAATATCGTATTTATTCTTGCATACATGGTTACAAGCCCAGCAACACAGGTCTCTCAAATTTTAGCATAGCTTCATGGAGCCATACTACATGGGTAGTGCATGCTGACAATGTATTGTGCTGTAGATAGTGAACATTATTATAACAACACATCTTTATGGTAGTACAGGATCTCTCTCATATCAGTTAAAACCAAGCTGGACCAAGCACTGGAATAATCCTACACTGGTTCATGATAATTGGCTGGTTGCAACAGATATTTTTCTATCTCTGATTTCTGTAGCTTTAGGAAATCTGAATTTTCCTTCATGGAAAACCTGACCATAGTTGTTCTAGTTTAAAAGTTTTCATCAAATAGTAAAGATCAGATGCAACCTTGACTAGTAGAGTGAGTTCATTAGAATCTAAACTCCTTCGATGAGCCTACATTTCTTTGACAGTGTATTCAATTTTACTTTCCTTTTCTGCAAGGCTACGAAGGCTATGACTATTATGGCACCCAAACCACCGGCTCTACTACAGCTGCCTCGTACAATTATGCTGCAGCAGCAGCTGCAGCTGCAGCTGCAACCACTAATACCTGGGAGACTCCCAAAACTACAGACATGACCATGACTGCTGATGTCAACACCAGTATGCCAGTTGCAACTTATAGTACGGAAACTGTGGCAAATGAGAACTCTGACTCCATCATAGCCAAAATAAACCAGCGTCTGGATATGCTGTCAAAGGAAGGCAGTGGTGGAGGCGGGGAAGGAATGGAAGACCAGGAAAGGTGACTTATCACTTCTTTCTTTTCACAGAGATTTTAAATCTTAAATCACTGTAACTTCAAATTAAATTTGAAACATTTTACAGCAGAGGGAATGGTCCAATATTAATTCCTCTTAAACAGACACATTAGTACAAAATGCAGCCTTGATCTCTGAGTCCCAAATTATGTTATCAACCCCTATTCAGCATAACAATGTATTTTCAAAGCTGGTTTCTCTGTTCATCCTTAGTTGTACCAAAACTTACTTTTATTAATGATGAGATGCTGAAGTGAGATGTTTAATCTGCAACTGTATTTTTCTTACCTTTTCTAATAATGCCTTGTAATCTAAATAGTTTGTATTGCTAGACCAGTCAGTATGAAGAAAAGTACCAGATGCTTGCTCTGTTATTCAGACAGTAATATGCATCCTGACATCAGCTGTAGGAAGGCAGAAATGAAATACATAACCTTTCTGTGGCATTGGTACCTGCTACTTTGTCAGCCAACATGCTGATGGATTTATCTGCTTTAATTCCACACCCAGAGGTAAAACCAAAAGTTTTCTCTCTTGGATTCCTTATTATTGCCCCTGCTGCTATGTTAGGAATATTGCAAGTACGTTGGAACCCCTGTGTACTCCCTCTACCCTGCAAAGCAGAGGTATTTCTCATTTCTCCTCAGGGCTTCTACTTCAGGCAGGGATTTTTGCTCTTTTGTCCCTCTGTATCTAATTAATTCTCCAGTTATTTCCTATTTCTGCAGCTGTGTACTGTGCCACGCTTCATGTATGCTTGTAGTTCTCCTAATGTGCCAGCCAGGGAGCTAGCTGGCAGTGGGGAAGGGGATCTCTTGGCTGTACATCAGTGTGGGATTAAGGTGGATAAACCCATCAGCTTTTTTGATTGACAGATCAGCAGGTACCCACTCAGAGAGGATAAAAATTAAAAGTGAGACTCTTTTTTCAGTCATATTTCTGATTAGACATATTTGTGCAGCAGACTTACAATTTTTGGTTCAATTCTCAAGTCACCCTAAGACTAAGGACAAGGTGAGTGAGTTCCTGTGCAAAGATGTCACTCAGCAGGGACCACAGTATTATTTTCATTCTTTACACCTTAATTCTTTGTGTCCTGATTCTAGTTTTAACCCAAATTAAATCTGGATGTAAATTTCTCGGTGGCTTTTATGTTTGGCAGAGCATGGCTCTGTGCTTTATTAGCTACTTATTTGATTCCTTGCTTGCTCTGCAGTTCTTTCAGGTTTGAGTCTTTTGAGTCTTATGACTCAAGGTCTTCAATGAACGACCGTGATCTGTACAGAGCTGGCTACGATTATGGCGAAGTTGGAACTGATCGGAATGATTCCTTTGGAAGCCAATTTGACAGCCGCAGGAATCAGTCCAGCAACAGAGGAAACAGCTATGGTCTCATTAGAGGGAGGGGCCAGAATCGGATTCAAAATCGGGGGCGTCTAAATGCTTTCAACCGCAGCGACCGCTTCATGCCATCTTCAAGTACTGAGCGACTGTCTGCACGCTGGAATGAGTTGAACTATATGGGTGGGCGGAGCATGGGTGGTCCCTGCCCCAACAGGCTTCCTTCCCTCTTCTCTCAAGCCCTTGTCCCTGACTATTGCGATTACGGGGATTATGGTGATTACGGGGATTATGGAGATTATGGAGATTATGGCGACTATGGTGACTATGGTGACTACGGAGACTATGGTGACTATGACTATGGCATGATGGGAATGCCAGGAATGGGAAGGTATGGTAACATGCCATATGGAGTCGGCAGGCAACGAAACAGAGTGAGTACAGTGCCGTGGCATCTGAACGTTTTTATGGTAAGAGCCGTCAAACCACTTGTTCTTGATATAAACCCTTTGCTTTTACTCATGTAGTTACCCTTAAAAGACAGGCAGTGCATTGTTAATTCAGGGGCAATGGGATTAGCTGTGAAGTACGCTCTTCCTGTTAAAAGGATATGTTTTCCTTTGATAATTGCCAGATTTCACAGTCACTTTTCAAAGAGTCAACAGGCTGGTGTGCTGTTTCTCTGTACAAAAAATATAGTTCTGAGCAGAGTTTTTCTTTAGAAAAATTTAACTATTTGGGAGGCCGGGAACCATGTACAGTATTTTGGATAACCTTGGCACAGCTCATCTGCTCAGTTTATAAAAGGATTTACTGCATTAAGTACAGCTAATCTAAATCAGCGTTTCTCAAATGGGGGTCCACAGGCCCCGCTGATCAACTCCTCCCCCTCCCTCCCAGTGCCTCCTGCGCGCTAAAAGTCCGGTGGTGCAGCGGAGCTAAGGCAGGCTTCCTACCTACCTTCCTTGGCTCCACGCCACTCCCGGAAGCGGCTGGCACGTCCCAGTGGCCCCTGGGAAGCAGGGGGTCTCCGTGTGCTGCCTCCGCACTGAGCGCTGACTTTGCTGCTCCCACTGGCTGGGAACTGTGGCCAATGGGAGTTGAGGGGGTGGTGCCTGTGGGCAGGGGCAGTGCGTGGAAACCCCTTGACACACACACCCATCCCACCCCCGGCATAGGAGCTGCTGCCAGAAGGATGTGACAGTTGCTTTCTGGAGCCGACTGAGGTAAGCACTGCCCGGCCAGAACCCACACTGGTCACCCCCTCCCACTTTACAGGCTCTGGGCTGGGGCAGAGGGTTGGGCTCTGCACCCAAACTCCCTCACAGAGCCCTCACCTTCTCTTACAACCCAACCCCCTGCCCCAGCCTGGTGAAAGTGAGTGAGGGTGAGGGAGAGCAAGTGACAGAGGGAGGGGGAATGGAGTGAGTGAGAGTGGGGGCGGGGCAAGGGCTGAGTTGGGGGGTGGGGCTTGGAGGTCCCTGAAAATTTTTAAGTCAAAATGGGGGTCCACGGGTTGGTAAAGTTTGAGAACCGCTGATCTGGACAGAAGGTTACAGGGTCACACCTGCTTTTAGGAGCTCATTTCATTTAAGCTGCAGAAGGGTTAGAAGAGCTGGAGCTTCTTGGTTAATGCTGAAAAGATGGTCCATAAGATACTTCACCTAGTTTGTGTTTCTAGCCCAAGAGGAGGAGTTTCCGCAACCGCTCAGGGGGTCGATCAGATAGTGAAGGAGGGCGCAAGCGGAAACAGTCCCAAAGCGGAGATGAACCAGACAGCAAACAGGCAAAGACTGACAGCGAAGGAGACGACACCGAGAATGGTACAGTCCTGTTTTTTTGACTAGAAAGGCTCGCAGCTAACATCACTGATTAAGTGCTTCCTCTCTTCACTGGCTGGCAACCAGCACTATAGATATTGTCTGTTAGATCTTAAAACTCAGTGGTCCTTAATCTGAGGCTATAGTCTGTCACTGTTACTGTGGTACACTGTTAGGTGCCTCCTAGCATTCAGGCTTTCCTCAGTGATCTGCGGACTCATCAGAGAAGTTGGTGCTCTAAATTCATCATTAAAGTAGGGACAGAACTTGTAGCAGGGACTACCAGATAGGAGAGAGAATAGTCAGCAAGTTGAGTTTTGTATTGGTGGTTATGAACCAGTGCTCTGTGAGTAAATAGGCAACTATATAGCGCTGGTGTCTTGTAACTTGCAGTAAGAGCGGGAGGACAGGCTTTCCCCACCCTAGTTAAATGACCTGTCTTGTGTATCTGGCAGATGATGGTGAAGGAGAGGACAAATCTGGAGATGAAGGAGACAAAGGTGTAAGTAACTTTCTAGAGCCTCTATAGAATGAATGTGAATTTTCTGAACGTGTCTGCTAGATTCTTTCTGAGCTACCTTTATTAGATTAGCCTCACCTGGGAGTGAAGATTTGAGACTATTGTAGCTAGTGTCCTTTACTTCGCTCCCATACACCAGGGCCAGAATTTTCAAAAATAGCCTAAAGGTTGGCTTCTAAATTTACTTAGACATCTTTTTCTCAAAAATGCTGAGTACCCAAAAGTTCCCTCCTACTGCAATATGGGATACGTATGACTGCCCCTAATGTTGGGGTGCTCTGAACTCTGCTTTCTAGACCTGCACAATGCTCCATTATTGTTCCATGATTTTGGAGGGAGTATGATCTAGTAATTGGGATAGTGGGGTTAAACTCCTTATTAATTACGTTTATTACAGTAGTGCATAAGGGCTGACTAAGGATGGAGCCCGATTGTGCTAGGCACTGTACAAACACCAAATTTTGTCCATGGCTATGACTCATTTTTTTAGCAACATATAAAATGTTAAGACTGGCAAAATAGGATCTCATTGTCATATTTTGAAATAGCCTTAGCAAAACAATTTTGCAAATTTTAGTTAAATATGATGGTTTGATGTAAAAATGACTGTACACTGTATACTCTGTCAGTCACTGACAGATTACTGCAGATACGGTTTATGTGGATTTTTAAAGTAGTAGCTGATGTTGATGGCTTTCTTTGTTTTTGTTTTAAAGGAGAATGAGGGTTGTAGTGAAGATTGGGAGAAGAAAGGTAGGGTGATTTCTCTACTTCACATGATTCCTGTGGACTTAACGTACCCAATTGGCGTGTTTTCCCTCTTTACACTTGGAGCTATCTTGAGTTCAGCATTCAGTCAAAGGCTTATAAAACTTAGGAGTGTGTTATGTAATGTCAAGTACAACACACACAGGTCCAGGTGCCTGAGCTGCTGCTTTAGTGTAGTCTTTTGCAGCCTGGTGGAATAATGCCCCTTGCCTGTGACATATCAGAGCTCTGACACTGTGCTCACGGCTGTACTGAAAAGCCAGTCACAGTGCCTGTCCACGCTTACAAACTAAGATGGAAAAACAAAACACCAGTGGTCCAGTAAATGGATAAAGCAGGATTTTCTCTAATAATGACACACTTCTTGGGTGGTGGTTTAATAGTGACACTCTCTAAATTAAATATGTCTCTGTCCAGAGCAGGTGGAAGCATATTAGATCAAGGGTTAGTTTGAAAGCCTTATTATCTCGTGTGACAACCACTCTTGTCATTCCTTTTTAACTGAATTCCTTTGAGTTGAATAGAGAACAGAAAGGGCGCAGCCACATCTGGGCTATCTGCTATCATGGGGGAAGGGGCCTGTTATGTAAAGAGTTTTATCTTAGAATTTATAGATGGAGGTGTCATATTGGGTCTCTTGTAGCCAGAACCGTCTCCCCTTGCATCCATGTGTTTCTTGTATTTGTGCTATGCATGTCTGGCAGGCTGTTGGGCCTACACCCTAAGGGGAAGATATCTCTTTTTCACTTGCTGATTGCGAAGAGGGACTTGAGTCTGACATCAAGTCATAAAGCATATTTATTAATTCCAGATTGAGGGTAATGTCACTGAAGGGACTTATAACACAGAGCTGGCTAATCTGTGCGATCAGTTTGAGGGGTAAACCCTTAGATAGCAAAACCACAAAAATAGGAAGGCAGAGACTAAACATTGAGACTGCCCCATTTATTGCTCTTGGCTGGGATTTTCAAAAGTGCTCAGCGTTGGCTTAACTCAGTAGGAGTTTTACCATTGAATTCAGTGAAAGCAGTTATGCCAGTGCTGAGCAATTCTGAAAATTACACCCCTTGTCTGTATTTGTGGAAAGAATTTTAGCTAATAGCATACTTGTCACAATTTTCACTTATGGCCTGTTATCTTAATTCTACATTTGGAGACCTAAGTTAGTCAATTCTAGACTCCCCTTCTCTTACGCTTTCAAGACATATATGAGTCTTTTAGAGATTCACAAGCCACTGCTTGTTTGAAATTGTGATCTGCATAGTTGTGGGAATGTAGAAAGCCGTATTTGTGGCTTATTAAATGCTGAAGCAAAGCAGAAACTTGGAACAAGATGGTTTTGCATGTTAGCTGCTATGCAGCACATGATTATTAGGGGGGAACCACACGTTTTCTGTATGGGGAATTAGTGCTCTGCTCTAGCCACACATAGGACATTCTCATGGCTGACATTGGGATATAGTTTGATGTTCGGATGTTTATCCAACCTTCCTCTTTGATAACCAGATCCTGACCCACAGAGGGTCCCCTATCTTAGGTGTTACCACAGTACAGGCAGTGGGGTAGGGTTGCTCTCTCTATTGGGTTCTGGCTAGTTGCTCTCTTCAAATCCTGTGTTCTCCCACGCATGTGGAGACCTCGCAGAATACATGGCTGTGCATTGGAAAAGCCCTAGAACTGTGCAGTTTGAAGACAGCAGGCTGTACAGTGAAGATAAAAATACCTGGATATCTAGTTCAGTTGAAGACTGGGACTGAGGTTCTGTTCATTTCTCCCTCCCTGGCTTACACTTAGTTGTCGTGGTTCCAGAGGCCTTAAAGCCCCAATGATGTAAATTTAGCTATAAATATTATTCCTTTTCTCACTAAGGATTTTGGAGAAATAGCACTGCAGTGGCTTCAAAGCCCTCTGAGAAACCAGACAGCAGTCATGTTTATCTGTGGCAGACATTCTGGAATGGCATGCGAGGTGTTTTGAACCCTCTGGGGTGCTTTTCTAGCATCCTGAAAAATAGAAGGTGAAAAAAGTGAAAGGAAAATACCAAATATAATAGTGTGATACAAAATGGAGTCTGTGCTTCAGTTCTCAGGTAAATGAGTCACTGAGAATGTGCATTACCGGCACTCGACCACCCAAGGAAACCAAGGCTATGAGGGAGGGACAGACACTAGTCATGCAGGGGAAGTTGGGTAAATGTGTGTCACCCAATGCGGCTACCCCAAGGGAGGGCCTTCACTGTCAGCAGTAAGAGCTGGTTCCATTGGTGGTTGCTGTGTCTTCACTGAACCCAGCAACTTCTGAAGTTAAGTGATGGGCACCAAGAGTCAGGAATGGGGTCTGTTACAATTGGTACTACTCAGACTGAGAACTCTTAATTCTAAGAATATTTAGGCTGGAAGCTGAGTGGCTTTCCAGAAACAAACACATGATAGAAAAGTGGCCTGAGAAAACAGATCAGACAGAGGAGCTGTCAGAGATCAGGAAGGATAGGGATTTCTTGAAGCCTAGCATGGGAGGGAAGCACAGTAGCTTACATCCTAATAAAACCCAAAGAATTAGATTTCTGCCAACAAAAAATGTGTACATTAGGTGTGATATAGAAACTTTAAATGTGATTGTCTGTAGCGTCTGGAGATGGCGGTGATGATGATGATGATGAGGTGAAAAAGAAGAGGGAGAAACAGAGGAGAAGAGATAGAATGCGCGATCGTGCTATGGACAGGTAAGTGACTATAGAGGAAGCAATCAATAAATCAATCTCCCAAGGGCAGTGCTGTGACTCATCATCCCTAATCCACCTGGCACAAAAGAATTCTCTTTGGATCCCTGCAGGAGATCTGAACTCCCTCCTGTTCACACAACACAGATATAAGTTCCCGTTTGAAGTCAGTACAGTGGAATCAGCATTTCAATTCCAGTCAATCTATAATACTCTTCTCTTTGTGCTTTGTAACTCACATTAAAGAAAGGGGAATGGAGGTATTGTCTAATAGTTACAGTTGTAGAAGTAATTCTTTATAACTGTTATGCTAAATACAGAGCATTGCCATTTTAAAAAGTAAGCATTCTAAAGACTAAATGACCAATTAAGATAACTTACCCGTTCAGTACCTATGTACAAATTAACAATAGTATTGTCAAATGAAAATTCATTTTGTTTATTCCCAACATTAGGCTTAACTCTGACCCATAAAATACACCTGTATTCTTTCAACATGCACATACATGCTACAAAGCAAAATTACACAATTTCTGACAGGAATGTAGTAGTACTGCATCAACTGAAACTGGAGAGGAAAGTTTGGTAAGCAGAAAATTCCTCAAATTGGAATTTTGTCAGGATGCTGGAGCTTACTCTTGTGAAAAGTTTCACTGTAGACATAGATTATTGTACCACACGTTACTTTCTTCAGAATCCAGTTCGCCTGCTCTGTGTGTAAGTTCCGCAGCTTTGAAGATGAAGAAATCCAGAAACATCTGCAAAGCAAGTTTCACAAAGATACCCTGCGATACATTGGCACCAAACTCCCTGATAAAACCGTTGAATTCCTGCAGGTATGTGGACGGCTCAGCCTTTTTTAACCCTTACTTAAAATTCCTAGAATGGCGTAGGAGAAGGCACAGGGTAATTGAGGAATTCTGTTACTGTCTGTCACACCTGCTGATTGCATTGCCCAGAGCTTGGTAACGGGGTACAGAGCCCACTGGCTCCCTTCCGGCTCATGCCAGCATTCATGAATCAGTAAAGAGCCATCAATTGATAACTCTTCATGTGAAATGTGGGGTTAGGGTTGTCTAGTTCCTAGTGCGTGTCACACAAATAACTCTCAGTTGGCACTGTTTAAGCCTTAAGTTGGCTGGCTCAGCAGAGAAGCCAAGAAACGAATTAAGCCATAGAGACTGACCTTCCCCTCCCCTCAGCTCTAAAAGCATGTCTTTCGGGTGAGGTGTCAGGCAGCTTGTGCTTCTGCAGCTGGGTGTTTAAGTCTCCAGGCTGTCAGTAGGCATCTTTCAGGAACACAAATGTCACGTGAATGGTTTAAAGAGACAGTTGCCACTGTCATGGCACTATTGACTACTGTAGCATGCTGAGATGTATGGAGTGTGGCTCTGACTGAGTAGATCTGTCTGAGCTCCTGAAGGTATAGGCAGGGTGGGGGCGGGGGAAGTGCTTGGCAAGTCTCTTACTTATTTAGTTGTGCTCTCTTCCCCTCCCCATGGGTTTTCTTAGAGAGCTCTCATGTCCCTTCTGAGTGGCATGCTATAGATTGTGCTGCTTATTGATGCCATTGGCTTGTACAAGTGGTGGAGAGTTTCATTCTCTCTTTCTCCCTCCCTGCCCCCCCCCCCCCCCCCCCAGGAGTATATTGTGAACAGGAATAAGAAAATTGAAAAGCGTCGTCAGGAGCTGACTGAGAAGGAGGGTACAAAGCAGAAACCAGACCCTTTCAAGGGTAAGTGATGTCTGTGTATGCGTGGAGGCTTCGTTTTGCTGTGGCACGTAGGAGCACCAGGAATGGACCAGGACCACTTTGTGCTAGGTGCTGTACAAACACAGAACAAAAAGACAGTCCCTGCTCTACGGATTTTACAATTAAGTATTGCCTGCTCAGTCAGCTCTTAATTAGGCCCAAGATGCCACAAACTATCCGACTCCCTAAGCAGAAAACAGTTGTATTACTCTGAAATGGTGTGGCTTAGATGGTCACTGGAAATCCAGTAGCCCTGGAATGGCAAGTGCTGAAGGAAAAGGCCAACAGTGTGGATGCTGCTGGATGAGGGATGGAAAAAGGAGCCACATTTGCTTTTCCTTTCTCGGGCCAAACTTCTTATCTGAGAGGGCTGGGATAAGGCAGAAATTTAAACTTGCCACCCACCCTCAGCTTCAGTATCCAGTTTAATCTTACCATTTTACCCCAGTGACTGGGAGGCCTGCTAAAGATGGCTGCACCTTGAACGTTAGAAAGAAAGTGAACAAGTGCCATTTTTAAACGGCTGAGTCACTCTGTGCTCTGTTCATTTTTGTAGGCAGTTGTGGCTTAGCCTTGCTTCTAGATGCTATGTCACAGAACACATGGGTGCCACGGCAGATTTTACAAAAATAAGAGGCCACACTATCAGGTGGGGAGAGACTGCAGATTCTCTGCATGGTTTAATGAGAATCCACTGCAGTATTACTGATGCTGAATTCTGTGGCCAGTGAAGATGTGTGGCAGTGGGAGATGGGAAAATGTTCAAAAGCAAAGGGTTTTATTGGCTTTGTAAATATTCAGTTGAACACAGCAGATCCCGTGTTCATTTTACTATTTAACTTCATTAAAAACTGTAGGGCTGTTTTTTTCCTGATTTGTTCTTGCCCCCATTTCTACAATAGCACATTGCCACAGCACCTACAAGGTCTTGCTTAGCACACAATTCCCAGCATGTTTTCCTGCAGTGCAGGGTCTCCTCAGACGCAGCCAGTTAGTGAAAAGGCATTTGTACTAATGTTGTGAGCTTGGGTCCTGTGATAGGTGGTTACACTTGAATTAAGTTGTGCTTTGGCCGACAGTAAACCAGCTAACAGGTTTTTGCTGTTGGCCTCTGAAAATGGGTAAAGGAGGAGTGAAATATTCCAAAATGTAGGAAATCATTTGTGCTGTCCTGCCTTTGAGACTTTGCAAGAGTCTCATTGAAGCCACTTTGAGGTAGGCTGGCCTTGTGGCGAAGGCACTTACCTGGGACTCAGGAAATCTAGGTTCCATTCCCTGCTCTGCTTAGTGAAAGTCAATGATTTTTGTGCTTGTCTGGCATTAGGATAAGTGGTGATATTTGTGATGTGCTCTGACACAACAGGAGTGGGGCATGTGTAAGAATCTAGACTGGTGAGACAAGTGGCGTCTCGAATCCTTAGAATGACACACATGGATGGTTCTCAGAAAGCAAGGCAGAATTGAAAGGAGATGAGATACCGGTGTCAAATTACTGCCAGTTACATCCCAGAGGGAGTTTTGTGATCTTTATTTATGGGAGTGGTGAGAGGGTGTTGATGGGACTCGCAGAACGTTTTTCGAGGTAACAGGTACTCTGAATGTTGGCTAACCTGTCTGTATCACCCCAGGTATCGGCCAGGAACACTTTTTCAAGAAGATCGAGGCAGCTCACTGTATGGCTTGTGACATGTTAATTCCTGCACAGAACCACCTCCTCCAAAGACACCTGAGGTCAGCAGACCACAACAGGAACCGCAGGGTAAGCAAGCATACTCATTTCTGGCCAACTACTCATTAGATAATTTAAAGTAACTTCATCTTTAACTCTGAGAACTGGCTGAATGGACAAGGGGCTGAGGGTTTCTGACTGCTGAAGGCTCCTGACTGCTGAGGGCTCTTGCATGGAGGAATGCTAACTTGCTTTCCACCTGCTAGAAACCCTTCTTATCTTCTGGCTTATTGTTCCCAACCTGATGGAATGCAAAACCAACCAGTAACTTTGTGGTCACTAGTGGTTGTGGGAAGACGAAGGAACTGGCCATGTGGATTTTGTTCTCCTGCAGGTATTGGCTGGTAGGTAGGTATTAGCAGCTGAGCTGCAAGGGGTTGTAGTACATGTTGGGAGTGAGAGAGAGATGAATAGAAGTGGTTACAAAGAAAGTGAGATCTGGTCTTGCCTTTTGTAATCTGCCATCCCACAGTATGTCAATGAATTCGAGAACCATGTAATCATTGTTAGGAGCTGAAGTTTCCATATGCTGACTGGGATACATAGGGAGACAGACCCTTAAGGGCAGATCTTTTATTGGGCCAAGAATTAGATTTTGGATGGGATTCCTACATTTTAAGGCCAGAAGGCAGGACTGTGATCATCTAGTCTGACCTGCATAACACAGTTTAGAGGACATCATTTCCCCCCCCACCCTGTAATTTCTGTGTGGCTCTGGCTGTTCTCTTGGGATTTAAACTGCTCTGACTCAGGAGTGCTGTATAAATTACACACCAAGTGTTCTCTTTGAGGTTGCACTATTTTATAGTGCTGCTTAATTAAAAATTCAAAAACCTCCCTTGTCAGAACACTTGAGGCAGGCACAATAATAATTTTAACATAAGTCATAATATTGAGCATCTAAACCAGCTTTAGCCACAGTGGAGCTTTACACTATATCTTCCCACAGGCCTTCATCTCAGTTCAAAATGGAGCAATACATGATGAGTAAAACTACAATATAGTCATGGCAATCATGTATTCTGTGACTTTCCATTCCTGGCAGGAGCCATTCAGCAGCGGGTGGCCTTCCCTGTGTCGGGGTTTGTTGTTGTTGTTCTCGCAGCCCTAGCTGTGGGGAGGTCTCCACTCATTCCACCAGGATCACAGCTTTCCCTGTATGTTGCGCCTGCAGGGACGAGGGGTCACTGTCCCTGCGGCCATGCAGGGAGCCCTCTGCAGCCCTGCTGCTACAGGCGTGAAGGAACAGGGCTGCAGAGGGGACTATGCGCTGCTGCAGGGCTGGTGACAGTCTCTACAGGGCAAGGGGCGGGGTGGATGCAGTCCCACTGACTGTTGTTTTCATCAGTTTCCTTGTGTCAGCTGAAATCAGTGTTTACTGACATCTGTCAGTTTAAAATCAAATCCTACCAAGCCTAAGTATGGTGCACCTGCTCATTTGGTGCTAGCCAGTCTGCTAGAGATCGCACACTGATATTTGTGCAGACAGCTTTATCTGTTGCCGAATAGTATTCATTTTGAAGTCCTAAAACTTCATTGCATCTGATTTTACTTTAAGGCATTTGAGGGATATGCTCATGTCTGATTTGGGATCACCTCAATTTGGGAGCAGTTTCAATCAGAATTTAAAAGTCAAGGCATAAAGTCACCCACTACTTGATGGTATTCGGATGTAAATGCATGCACAGCATAGCAGAAATTGTTTAGCTGTCTTGTTTCCCGAAATAAACTTACTTTGGTAGTGAAAAGACCTAAGAATCTGCTTCTTTAAGCAGGGATTGCTACATTTCTCCTTCCTCGCCCAGCAGTCTTGCATTTTGGTGACCACTGCAAAGTTAGGAAAAAGAAAAGGAGTACTTGTGGCACCTTAGAGACTAACAAATTTTTCTTTTCTTTTTGCGAATACAGACTAACACGGCTGCTACTCTGAAAACTGCAGTTAGGGTCCTTAAATGGAGTTTCCTTCAGGGCTTGTATTGCCCGATTGGGCATGCCCTTCCCCAAGGCCAAAACATGCACCCTATGCAGAGCAGCCACTGCAGAACATGGCTGGAATCTGGAATTTCCCCTTGACAGCATAGCTGAGCAGGAAACTAAGATCTTGTGACTGGTCTCTGTTAAGCTCTTCCTTGACTTGACCCACAGAGTAACCCCAGTGTCCGGTTTCCTTTTCAGATGGCAGCCGAGCAGTTCAAGAAGACTAGTCTCCATGTTGCCAAGAGTGTCCTAAATAACAAGCACATTGTAAAAATGCTGGAAAAGTATCTCAAGGTGAGTGAGTAAGAAAGTTGCCAGCTAGTCTTGCTTTTCCACAGAGCAGTGGGGATACACGCCGACTTGGTCCTGAACAGTGAACTGGTACAGAGCACAGAGTTGAGTATCACTGTGTGTGCTGCATGTTGGTCACAAAACTCGCTTCTATATACAATGGGGAGAAGCATAGATACCACTCCGCTTTCTTATGCATAGGCTGAGCCTTGGGTCTGGTGTCTTTATTTTCTTTTTAGGCAGTTTATCACTTTTCATGTATTTTTTAAAAACTTACATATTGTACCTATTGCAACCCCCAGGCACATGTAGATTAGTTATGACATCACCCAAACCAAAACATATTAAAGGAACAAAATATCAAAAGACACTTCAGTGCCCTGAAGTCAGCCCTCCGGCATTCACCCTGGTGCCAAAAGGAGGCACAAGGCATAGGCACCATCTAAGTCCCATAGGGCGTAAATTGGACTGAAGTGGTGCTTAGGCCTCATCCTGGCTACCTGCCTGGGGTGAATTTCACCCTGCATGAACAGTTAGGCTCTGAAACTTTCCCAGCAGGTCAACAAACTCTGACAGACCAACAGGGGCACCAAATGCCAGAGTCGAAACACATTCCCTCTAGGCCCTATCCATGTCCCTCGAGGTCAAAGCAGGGGAGTATCAGTGAGAGCACCCTAGCCGATCCTCGCTGTCAGGATGGAGTGTGAGGACAAAGTCAGGGCCACAACAGGTAGAATTCTTAGGTCAAATCAGCACTTTGAATTGCATCCAGAAAGAAGCTGGAAGCCAGTGCAGTCTTCAGAGTATGGGTGTAATATGCTCCATGCGGAAGCACCGCTGAGTAAGCAGGCAGTTGCGTCCTGCGCTGACATTTCCAAGTTGCCTTCAAGGGTATGCCCATTTAGAGCACATTGCAGTAATGCAATCTGGCGGTGACATGGGCATGGGTAACTGGCGAGGTCCACATCTGAGAGGAAAGGTCGCAACCTCCTTGCCATGCGAAGATGAAAAGAAGCACTTTTGGCTACTGCTGCTACCTGGGAATCCAGGAGCAGCCAAGGATCCAACAGGACCCCTGATTTGCAAACTTGGCTAACAGGGCAGGCAAACCCCCTCAAATGGGGGGAGCAACTGTTTCCCCTGTTCCACCGGCATCACTTTGGTCTTATCTGGATTGAGCCTCTGCCAACTAGCTCTCATCCAAGCCCCAGTCTCTGCTAGACACTAGCAAAACTGAGACTCCACCCTCTGGGTCCAGTGAAAGAGACTTTGAGCTGAGAGTTATCAGCACATTGATGGCACTGCAGCCCAGATAGCGAGGCTGTCTCCCCTAGCGGCCTCTCATACACGTTGAACAGGAGGGGTGACAATAAACCCTGCGGTACCCCACACGAGAGAGCCCTCGGGGCAGATGAGCAATTGCCCAGTGCTACCCTCTGGGATCTCTCAGAGGAAAGAACGGAACCACTCAAGTGCAACTCCGTCTACCCCTGCCAGGGTCCGCAGGCACATCAACAACACCTCATGATCAACGGTATCAAAGGCTGCCGGCAGATCTAAAAGAATCAGCATGGGCACCTGACCTTTGTCCATCAGCAGGAGGAGATCTTCGACCGATCCCAGCACGGTCTCCGTACCATACCCAGGTGCAAAACCAGACTGAAAGGGGTGAAGGAAATCTGAGGATTCCAGGTAATGCCAGAGCTGCCTCGCCAAAACCTTCTCAGCAACCTTCCCCAAGGAAGGCTGGAGACAGGGTGATAATTGCCAAGACTGTCAGCGTCAAGAGATGGTTTCTTGAACGTGGGCCTAATGATTCCTCCTCTGAGGGATGCTGGCACCTTGCCCTTACAAAGAGAGGCCGAGGCAGTCTCCACCAATAGTGGACTCCATATTTCCCTGTAGATTTTACTGGCGATTGTGGACATGGGTCCAGATCGCAGGGTATAGCCTGGAGTTCCTCCAGAATCTCAATAGATAAGTTTGGCTGGCTGAAATCCAGCCAGAGAAGACGACATTATGTTTGTCCTCCACCTGCATGGATCTGCTCTTGTGGAGGCAGCCAGACTGGTCTGAATCTGATCATTCTGGTCCGTGAAGTAGAAAACTCCTCAAAAGAAACACTTGGCTGTTGCTAGGCAAAGATGGCCCAATTTTACTAGGCTGTCTGTCACCCAGCACAGTTCCACTGGGCAGGATTTTACAGATACTGGTGGAGCAGGAGAACTCTCTCCTCACCTCCATCACAACCATGACATAAGAGTTCAAAAGCTCTTGATTAGATTCCGGGCAAGATTTCAGCCACTGGCATGTTATCTTCCTCATTCACACTTCATCTGTTGCAGGCTGCCTGCATACCAAGGTGATCTGTGAGGAAGGGAAGGAAAGTTTAGGAGCCACCATTCCATAATCCAGAACAAACCATGCAGGGGGTCCATCTGCTGGCTGTACAATATTCTCCTTCAGATAACTCTGAAACCCAATCTAAGCCAAATAATAAAAAATAGGTTCCCTGTCCCAACAGGAGTAGAAGTGAGCTCTGATATCTCAGCCTTATTCAGGCTGAAAGAGGCCAAAACCCTTAGGGCCTTGACCTCCTATGAAAAAAGTGAATAACTCCTACTGAAATAACAAAACCTAATTAGTTATCACTTAGTGTGGGATGGAGAGAGCAGGAACCAATTCCTGAGACTACCAAGACGGTTTTCACTTGAAACCATTAGTTATACGAACACTTCAAAAAATACCTGGATTTCTTGGCTCCCAAAGATAGGGTAGTATGAAAACTGTTACTTCAGTTGTTGATCTGCCTGGACCTCTCCCAGTGGGAGAGATTTCTCTACCACTGGGTTGTATGCTCAAGTGGGACTGGACAGAAGGTGAAAAAATTGATATAACTGCTTTCTAGAAGAGGAGTTCCTCCCACTTGAGATTGGACACCCCTGGTTTGCCTAGCTGTTGCAGCACACACAGTTTGTAAGAGTATACCCTCCCTCCCCCAGCCCGTGGGTGACTGCACCCTGAGCAGGTTGCAGTACAGGAGAGTCGCATACAATTTCCATTCCTGCAAGGTAGAGGCTTTCCCAGCAATAAGTAACATTGCCTATTGATGTGGGGCTTTGACAAACACTTTCCTGGGGTGCTTTTCATGATAAAAGTTTAGAGTGCACAATTTTTATAGGAGCTTTGGGGCTGGACCTGATCAATTTTCACAGTTCTTTCCTGAAACTGAGCATCTGTCGTTTCCAATTGATCTCTGTTGCAAACCTCTGAATTTCATGTCTGAGGTTTCCTCTAGGAGAAACGTAAACCATATTACAGGCAAATGACTGCTGTTCTTTCCCCATCTCTTTGTCAGGGCGATGATCCATTTACAGATGAAATTGTTGACCAGGATGTTGATGAAACTGAAGCCTTGGAAGGAGGTGGTGGTGGTGGTGGTGGTGAAGGGGCGAATGAAAGTGCTACTGCAGAGACAAAAGAGGAAGGTACTGGGGATGCAGGTGAAGCCACGGAAGCTACAGAAGCCCCTGAAACCACTAAAGCAGAAGGAGAAGAAATAGAAAAAGCCTCTGAGGAATTGCCTGAAAGTGAGGAGTTGCCTAAAAATGAGGCAGAGCAGCAGCAGCCACCACAGGAAGAAGCTGAGGTTGGGGCAGAGGCTGGAATGGAAGAAGCAGCGGAGGCAGCAGTGGTTGTAACAGAGGAACCATCCCCTCCTCAAGAAAATACAGCTGAGACAGTGGCTTCTGCAGGAGGTGAAGCTGAGGTACAGCAGGTTGAAAAGGAAGAGGAGAAACCGAGTGGGGTAACAGAGGCTGGAACCAGTGATGCAAAGGTGGAAGAGGAGGCACCCCCTGTAGAAGTGGAGCTGCAGCAAGAATAACTCTGTGAATGTTTGTGTGAAGGTGACTTGTCCTGCACAATTGTATAATCCATGATTTTGATTTTTTTCCTGTCTTATTCGAATGCAGTACCTGAATGCGCATTGCCAGAAATTCAGCTGGCTTTGTTTTTGTTCAAGGGGAGGGACCCAACTGTTCTGTTATGGGAGCAGTCTTGTGCTTAACTGTCTTGTTCTGTAGATTTGCTTAGTTCTGCTTTCTACATAATTTTTTAGGTTGAAGACTGCAGAAAGCTGTACATTCCCCAAGAAACACTTGAGGTGCATCATCATCTTTTTGAATTTTTAGAATGAAAAGCAGGATTTGCAAAATAAAAACATGATGATTAGATTCTGACAGCTGTTTGGTTTTTAAGTGCAGCACTAAAGCAGTGTGGTTTCTTTTGCAACAGAGACTTGGTCCTTTTACTAATTGGGAGCCAATAAATATCTTCAACATTTTTTATCCCTACCTGTAGGGAGTACTTACCATTTTAAATACTCCCTAGAAAGGAGAGGATTTTTTGTTGTGAAATCCACTGGCTTCATCTGTCAAAACTCCAGTACTGCATGAGAATTAGGGTACGTAGTTTTACAGTTTTTAAGCACCAAGTCAGTTTGTCTAGAAATCAGGCCACTCTTTGTATAGTGCACTGATTTAGAGACCTACTTTGAGGGGGGGAAATTACACCTCCATTGAAAACCATTTTTCCTTCCTCTTAAATTTTAATAAGGTCACAATAGTCTCATTCACAGTATAAAACTGATTGCCAAATGCTGTCACAGGGTTATTCGAACAATACCAAGATCAGCAAATGATAGGAACTGCTGACTTAAGTGTTATTATCTATGCTTGTGATATAAAATGTTTAAGTCTGATATAGACCCGCTATCATTTTGAATAAACCCAGAGTTCTTGGTCTTAAAGTCTAAATAAACTTCTGAATCTGGAAAAAAAACAACAATCACCTCTAATTGTAATTGAGCTGTCCATGAAATGTCTGCATATTGAGCAATCGTTAAAGATTTGTAAAATGAGAACCACCAGCTCCATCTCTGGGTCTCAGGTTCTGGGAAGATATCACACGCTTCTTACCAAATTCTCACCACCAAATGCGGGTGGTGCTTTTTTAAAGATTCTCTCTTCCACAGCGAGTGGAGGGTTGGGAGACTGCAGTAAGAATCACATCCATTTTTGCCTCCGATCCCTTGTACCAATATACTTTGATACATTTGTACATGCAAAGGGAAAACCGAGGTATCAAACATGATTGATTGTCTGCCTGGCTGGCTGGCTGAGAGTAGCTGAGACATTTGCCTGGAGCGGCAGCTAAGTTTTGCTATAAATAGCACTTCGTAACTGCTAAAATCCCTGGCACCAAAGATCTTGGTAACAATACATTGGTCTGATTCTCAGGGCATCAAGAGGTTAAAGATGTTGCATACACAGATCATTGGCAAGCCTTTTCCTGATAGTCATTGCCACTGTCTACATGTCCACATAGCACTTGGGTTTTCCAATCTCTTGTTGGGTTGGCTGAGCCCTACATTTATAGTTCAAAGTAGCAAATGGTGCAGGTCTTCCAGTTGAAATTCAGTAGGTTAGTGCTGATCATGTGCACACCCAAACCCACCTGATTTCTTATGGAACAACTCCAATGTGAACAAAGGAGAACTTGGAGGTTGAAATGGGGAAGTGTGAACATCCTTGCTTGCAGATTCCCTTTCTACTTGTCCATAAACTTCTGCCGGCTGTGTGTGATTGTATCAGGATGCTATGGAGGTGGGAGGGAGGCAGTGAGACTACATTACGGAGAGAAAGGAACATAAGAGCTTGAACACTAGTGCAATTGGTTGGTACACCTAAACTAAAGAGGCTTTTCAGGGAAATCCAAGTCAGGTAGGCATAAGTAGCAAGGTAGCCTGATCTCCCCAGATGCAATAATTTTTGCACCACCTCCTCTCTCTTAGCTCTGTGTTGTGGCTGGGTGAGAAGGTTTGCTTTCTCTTTGTTCTTGCAACGCAGGAAGGGAAGCATTTTAGTTGCTAAGCTAAATTAAAATGTAACTTTGAATTATTTTCAAAGCCAGTAATGCTTCTGGTGTAATAGCTGTAAATATGGGAGGCTTCCATAAACTGCATGATATTATCTCAGGAAGTGTTGATTTCTTTGTTGCTAAGATCTGATCTTCAGTAATCACTACATTTCCAGGAATGCTAAGGCCCCTGTAGAACTGGGAGCAGCAAGGAGATTGCCTTGTGGGTCCTATAAAGCTGCAGCCTGGGCCTCTCCCTCTGCTTTCCTAATAACTGAACAGTGCCCATGCATAGTCAGTAAATTTCATTTACCGACAGTGTGCTGAATGCAAGAGAGCTCCTGGGGAAGAGAAGGGCACAAAACACTGGATTAGATGAGAGACTTTAGAGCAGGGGTGGGCAAACTACTGCCCATGGGCCAGATCCAGCCCAACAGCCATTTTAATCCGGCCCTTGAGCTCCTGTTGGGGAGTGGTGTCTGGAGCTTGCCCTGCTCCAGCCAGGGAGCAGGGTCAGGGGCTGCTTCGCACTACTTCTGGAAGCAGCAACATATCCCCCTTCCGGCTCCGACACATAGGGGCAGCCGGGGGGCTCTGCATGCTGCCCCTGCCCCAAGCACAGCTCCCAGTGACTGTGAACTGTGGCCAATGGGAGCTGCAGGGGTGGTGCCTGCGGACGGGGGGTGGGGACGGGACATGCTGCTGCTTCCAGGAGCCACTTGATGTAAGTGCCACCCAGAGCCTGCACCCCTGAGCCACACACCCCTACTCCTGCCCCAGCCCTGATCCCCCTTCCACCCTCTGAACCCCTCAGTCCTAGCCCAGAGCCCCCTTCTACACACCAAACTCCCCCGCCCCACCCCAGAGCCCGCACCCCCAGCTGGAGCCCTCACCCACTCCACACTCCCTGCCCCAGCCTCAAGCCCCCTCTTGCACCCTCAACTTCTCCTTTCTAGCCCCACTCCGGAGCCCCCTCCCACTCCCCAACCCCAATTTCGTGAGCATTAATGGCCTGCCATACAATTTCTATACCCAGATGTGGCCCTTGGGCCAAAAAGTTTGCCCACCCGTGCTTTAGAGGAATGGGGATTGGTTGAATTTCATTTACTTGCTGGCTAGTAGATGCTAATACGTCGATTGCTCTTATTTCTGATAGAGAATTTTATTTGGGAAGCCATTTTTGAGTATCAAATGAGTGTATAATAATGTACATACAAGTAGTGCTTCAAGTGAGTGCAAATTTTCTGTACACATCTGTGGGAGTGTGGTATAGACATCTCTTCCAGTACTGGTGTGATGTCTTGGGGATCATGCAGACCAATAAGGGATTCTGAAACCACCTGCTCTGTAATCTTGGGGTGCATTTATGCTGTGTTGCTATGGCTCAGAATCTGATGCTGGTAGCCTGTCAATGTCTCACCCTGGCTTTTACAAGCCTAGTTACTCCTTTCAGGGTGACACCAACAGCCCTTCCAGGACTCGGTCTCCTCAAATCTATTGTTCCTGAGTTCATAATTGCCCAGCTGTTGGACCATTCCCCTCTGGTTTGTCACTGCTGAAGGCATGAAACCAGTCCTCCCCCCGAGCTTAGTTTGGCATATACACTTCATGCAGTTTGCACTCTGGAGATTTGCTTGGGGTAAAAAAAACAAAGGTTTATTTAATAGAAAAACCACAGATTCAAAGATGAAGTAGTAAGGGAATCAAACAAAGTTGCAGCCTCAGGCTTTATGCTTTTGTAGGTGATAAAATCCCTTTTCTAATACAAGTTACCTGTGGTCTTTGAACAATTTCCCAGTGTATCCCCTGACTGTAGGGGGTTTCAGTGTTTCAGAGACCGCTTCCTGCTTGTAGACTGTCCCTCAATTTCTACATGCTTTCATTTCAAACTCCTTCCATTTTAAAAGAGTTTTTTTCTTCAGTCACTACAGATATTCAAAGTGAGCTGTAGCTTATGCTCAAATAAATTGGTTAGTCTCTAAGGTGCCACAAGTACTCCTTTTCTTTTTGCAAATACAGACTAACATGGCTGCTACTCTGAAACCAGTTGTCTCAATGTTGTTCCATTACCTTTAATGGTTCATTGTTGCCTTTTCCAGGGTTGTACAATGGATTGTTACTTGTATCTGGTTTTGTATAAACACCTGGGATGGGAGGTGCCCCCTCCCTGCTGTGAGGTGTAGTTGAAATTGTAATACAGGTTATGAGCACTTTTTTGTATATACATAAATATGTATATTCATAACCATAGTTTCTTCGAGTACAGTCCCTATGGGTGCTCCACTGTGCTGCAGATTGGAGAATTTCAATAGCAGTCCATCCCGCCAGTGCACGCACATCTGACCCCGGCTAGAGATGGAGGTAAGAGCTTTCTGTTCATAGAGTCATAGATACTAAGGTCAGAAGGGACCATTATAATCATCTAGTCCGACCTCCTGCACAACGCAGGCCACAGAATCTCACCCACCCACTCCTGCGAAAAACCTCTCACCTATGTCTGAGCTATTCAAGTCCTCAAATCGTGGTTTAAAGACTTCAAGTGCAGAGAATCCTCCAGTAGGTGACCCATGCCCCATGCTACAGAGGAAGGCGAAAAACCTCCAGGGCCTCTTCCAATCTGCCCTGGAGGAAAATTCCTTCCCGACCCCAAATATGGCCATCAGCTAAACCCTGAGCATATGGGCAAGATTCACCAGCCAGATACTACAGAAAATTCTTTCCTGGGTAACTCAGATCCCACCCCATCTAACATCCCATCACAGGCCATTAGGCCTATTTACCATGAATATTTAAAGATCAATTACCAAAATCATGTTATCCCATCATACTATCTCCTCCATAAACTTATCGAGTTTAATCTTAAAGCCAGATAGATCTTTTGCCCCCACTGCTTCCCTTGGAAGGCTATTCCAAAACTTCACTCCTCTGATGGTTAGAAACCTTCGTCTAATTTCAAGTCTAAACTTCCCAATGACCAGTTTATATCCATTTGTTCTTGTGTCCATGTTGGTATTGAGCTTAAATAATTCTTCTCCCTCTCTGGTATTTATCCCTCTGATATATTTATAGAGAACAATTATATCTCCCCTCAACCTTCTTTTGGGTAGGCTAAACAAGCCAAGCTCCTTAAGTCTCCTTTCATAAGACAGGTTTTCCATTCCTCGGATCATCCTAGTAGCCCTTCTCTGTACCTGTTCCAATTTGAATTCATCCCTCTTAAACATGGGAGACCAGAACTGCACACAGTATTCCAGGTGAGGTCTCACCAGTGCCTTGTATAATGGTACTAAAACCTCCTTATCTCTACTGGAAATACCTTGCCTGATGCATCCCAAGACCGCATTAGCTTTTTTCACGGCCATATCACATGGGCAGCTCATAGTCATCCTATGATCAACCAATACTCCAAGGTCCTTTTCCTCCTCCGTTACTTCTAATTGATGCGTCCCCAGCTTATAACTAGAATTCTTGTTATTAATCCCTAAATGCATAACCTTACACTTCTCACTATTAAATTTCATTCTATTACGATTACTCCAGTTTACAAGGTCATCCAGATCCTCCTGTATAATATCCCGGTCCCTCTCCAAATTGGCAATACCTCCCAGCTTTGTATCATCCGCAAACTTTATTAGCACACTCCCACTTTTTGTGCCGAGGTCAGTAATAAAAAGATTAAATAAGATTGGTCCCAAAACCGATCCTTGAGGAACTCAACTGGTAACCTCCCTCCAGCCTGACAGTTCACCCCCTATAGTTTTGCAAATTTTAGCTTCCTTTGAAGTGTTTTTCTTTTAGTACCTTGTTTGTTTTTAGTTCACTGTGCCAAAGAAAAAGGAAGAAAGGGTTTGCTTTCTGCCAACCACGGATGGGGGTAAGGGGGAGATGACACCCCTCGGCAAGGGTATGCTTGGCTCGCCATGCTTCAAAAAGTACCTTCTCTGCAAAGAATCCATCCCAGTGATGGATAGACATTCACAGTGCATTCGCTGCCTCAGGGAAAAGCACAATCCACAAAAGTGTGGTTGGTGCCAGCAGTTAAATCCAGGTCCAGGAAGGACAGAGTTATGGCTTAAACTCTTGCCCATTGTGTCAGCCCTTCAACTGGCGGAGTCCCAGCGAGAGTTATCTCTGCAACCTTCTACGTCGAAGGCAGGTGATCCCAAGGAGACGAGCCTCAAGACCACTAAGAAAAGATCTGAGTCCCCATAGCAAGCCCTGATCAAGCCAGAAACTGTCTCCGGCTCCACTGATACCGAGGGCAGTGAAGCCATCTAGAGCTGGTACAAGGGCATGTTGGTACCAAACAGAGCAAGTCTGTCTGCCCAAAGACCCAATGGAAAAATAGTACCAGCACCACAGGGGCATGAAAAGCATGAAAGATCTGCCCCAGGGAAGGCTACATTGGCATGGTCATCAGCACTGACCCCAGTGCGCGTGGCACCAACTGACCATATGACTAGGGCTGCATCTTCACTTCTGTTGGTACAAGCTTCTCTGCACTGACAACCACTCGCACCGACATCCACACTGGCAGATTTCTGGTGTGCAACAGATCTCTTGGTGTCTGATGCACCGGACTCGCCCCTATTCAGTACTGGGGCTCCAGTGCCAGGCTCTCCCAGAGCATTGGACTCAATGACCTCTCCAGGCTGCACATAGTTTTTCTCCTCATCAGAATTAGATAGTGAGCAAGAGGACTTGGGTTCCTACCGCTCATCCTACCCACCATACGGGTCTCAATTTTTTCATGAACACGTGGCGTACTGCCCACCCAACCTCAGCTGCCATGGTACCAGCCCCCTGCCCTCAATAGCCATACTGGGACCCTTGGCAGGCTGAGGCAACAAGCTTTCCAGGCCCTTAGTGCGATATACCAACAGGCAAGGAGGTACCTCCTTCAGATGTGGCGTCAGAGGGGTCAGAACCTCGTGAGCAACTGGGGGAGGAAGCTGAAGCTGAGGCAGAAAGGGAAGACACTCTTCAAGCTCGTTTCTTGTCCTCACCTGATGAGGCAGTGATGCCCCCCTGCCATCCATGGTAGATGATTTTAAAAAATCCTAGCGCATCTTAAACATAAAAAAGAAGCTTACAAGAAGTGTAAGGTTGGACATATGACCAGGGAAGAGTATAAAAATATTGCTCGGGGATGTAGGAATGATATCAGGAGGGCCAAATCGCACCTGGAGCTGCAGCTAGCAAGAGATGTCAAGAGTAACAAGAAGGGTTTCTTCAGGTATGTTGGCAACAAGAAGAAAGCCAAGGAAAGTGTGGGCCCCTTAATGAATGAGGGAGGCAACCTAGTGACAGAGGATGTGGAAAAAGCTAATGTACTCAATGCTTTTTTTGCCTCTGTCTTCACTAACAAGGTCAGCTCCCAGACTGCTGCGCTGGGCATCACAAAATGGGGAAGAGATGGCCAGCCCTCTGTGGAGATAGAGGTGGTTAGGGACTATTTAGAAAAGCTGGACGTGCACAAGTCCAGGGGGCCGGACGAGTTGCATCCGAGAGTGCTGAAGGAATTGGCGGCTGTGATTGCAGAGCCATTGGCCATTATCTTTGAAAACTCGTGGCGAACCGGGGAAGTCCCGGATGACTGGAAAAAGGCTAATGTAGTGCCAATCTTTAAAAAAGGGAAGAAGGAGGATCCTGGGAACTACAGGCCAGTCAGCCTCACCTCAGTCCCTGGAAAAATCATGGAGCAGGTCCTCAAAGAATCAATCCTGATGCACTTGCATGAGAGGAAAGTGATCAGGAACAGCCAGCATGGATTCACCAAGGGAAGGTCATGCCTGACTAATCTAATCGCCTTTTATGATGAGATTACTGGTTTTGTGGATGAAGGGAAAGCAGTGGATGTATTGTTTCTTGACTTTAGCAAAGCTTTTGACACGGTCTCCCACAGTATTCTTGTCAGCAAGTTAAGGAAGAATGGGCTGGATGAATGCACTATAAGGTGGGTAGAAAGCTGGCTAGATTGTCGGGCTCAACGGGTAGTGATCAATGGCTCCATGTCTAGTTGGCAGCCGGTGTCAAGTGGAGTGCCCCAGGGGTCGGTCCTGGGGCCGGTTTTGTTCAATATCTTCATAAATGATCTGGAGGATGGTGTAGATTGCACTCTCAGCAAATTTGCGGATGATACTAAACTGGGAGGAGTGGTAGATACGCTGGAGGGGAGGGATAGGATACAGAAGGACCTAGAGAAATTGGAGGATTGGGCCAAAAGAAATCTGATGAGGTTCAATAAGGATAAGTGCAGGGTCCTGCACTTAGGACGGAAGAATCCAATGCACAGCTACAGACTAGGGGCCGAATGGCTAGGCAGCAGTTCTGCGGAAAAGGACCTAGGGGTGACAGTGGATGAGAAGCTGGATATGAGTCAGCAGTGTGCCCTTGTTGCCAAGAAGGCCAATGGCATTTTGGGATGTATAAGTAGGGGCATAGCGAGCAGATCGAGGGACGTGATCGTTCCCCTCTATTCGACATTGGTGAGGCCTCATCTGGAGTACTGTGTCCAGTTTTGGGCCCCACACTACAAGAAGGATGTGGATAAATTGGAAAGAGTCCAGCGAAGAGCAACAAAAATGATTAGGGGTCTAGAACACATGACTTATGAGGAGAGGCTGAGGGAGCTGGGATTGTTTAGCCTGCAGAAGAGAAGAATGAGGGGGGATTTGATAGTTGCTTTCAACTACCTGAAAGGGGGTTCCAAAGAGGATGGCTCTAGACTGTTCTCAATGGTAGCAGATGACAGAACGAGGAGTAATGGTCTCAAGTTGCAGTGGGGGAGGTTTAGATTGGATATTAGGAAAAACTTTTTCACTATGAGGGTGGTGAAACACTGGAATGCGTTACCTAGGGAGGTGGTAGAATCTCCTTCCTTAGAGGTTTTTAAGGTCAGGCTTGACAAAGCCCTGGCTGGGATGATTTAACTGGGAATTGGTCCTGCTTCGAGCAGGGGGTTGGACTAGATGACCTTCTAGGGTCCCTTCCAACCCTGATATTCTATGAAATTATTATAGGACTTAGCTCAGAAGGTGGCAGAAGCCCCGCAAATACAGTTGCACCAAGTTACTGAGCCTCACCACAAACTGGTGGACATTCTGCACTCTTCCACCTCTGCCAGAGTGGCCCTTCCAGTTAATGAGGTGCTCCTGGATCCTGCCAGAGTTATATGGCAGATCCCTGCATCCATCCACCAACATGTAAGCGGGCGAGCAAAAAGTATTATGCATGGAATTTTTATTTTCCTACCCCACCTCCAAATTCCATCACTGTGGATGTGCTCAATTCTAGTTTACCAGTTTAAATCCACCCTGTATGACCAAGACAGGAACCACTTGGACCTGTTTGGCAGAAAAGCATATTCATCAGCCACTCTTCAGTTCCAGGTGTCTAATTACAAGGTCGTGTTGGCCAAATATGACTACCAGAACTATGTGGAACTAGGTTCCTTTATTGATCAGCTCCTGAACTCCCACAAAGACCAATTTATGGCAATAATTAACAAGGGCCAGCCGGTGGCAAAAAATCTGTCCAGTCTGCATTTGAACGTGTCACCGTGTCTGCCATGTCTATTTCTATGGCCACGGTTATGAGAAGGGCTTTGTGGCTAGTTGTTCTGCTCCCTAAAGAGTTCCAAACCATGGTGGAGGACCTTCCCTTTGAGGGAACTAATCTGTTTGCCGAAAAGACAGATGTGTCTCTTCACATGTTGAAGGATTCTCGGGTGACCCTTTGTTCCCTAGGGATATACATAGAATCATAGAATATCAGGGTTGGAAGGGACCCCTGAAGGTCATCTAGTCCAACCCCCTGCTCGAAGCAGGACCAATTCCCAGTTAAATCATCCCAGCCAGGGCTTTGTCAAGCCTGACCTTAAAAACCTCTAAGGAAGGAGATTCTACCACCTCCCTAGGTAACGCATTCCAGTGTTCACCACCCTCTTAGTGAAAAAGTTTTTCCTAATATCCAATCTAAACCTCCCCCACTGCAACTTGAGACCATTACTCCTCGTTCTGTCATCTGCTACCATTGAGAACAGTCTAGAGCCATCCTCTTTGGAACCCCCTTTCAGGTAGTTGAAAGCAACTATCAAATCCCCCCTCATTCTTCTCTTCTGCAGGCTAAACAATCCCAGCTCCCTCAGCCTCTCCTCATAAGTCATGTGTTCTAGACCCCTAATCATTTTTGTTGCTCTTCGTTGGACTCTCTCCAATTTATCCACATCCGTCTTGTAGTGTGGGGCCCAAAACTGGACACAGTACTCCAGATGAGGCCTCACCAATGTCGAATAGAGGGGAACGATCACGTCCCTCGATCTGCTCGCTATGCCCCTACTTATACATCCCAAAATGCCATTGGCCTTCTTGGCAACAAGGGCACACTGCTGACTCATATCCAGCTTCTCGTCCACTGTCACCCCTAGGTCCTTTTCCGCAGAACTGCTGCCTAGCCATTCGGTCCCTAGTCTGTAGCGGTGCATTGGATTCTTCCATCCTAAGTGCAGGACCCTGCACTTATCCTTATTGAACCTCATCAGATTTCTTTTGGCCCAATCCTCCAATTTCTCTAGGTCCTTCTGTATCCTATCCCCCCCCTCCAGCGTATCTACCACTCCTCCCAGTTTAGTATCATCCGCAAATTTGCTGAGAATGCAATCCACACCATCCTCCAGATCGTTTATGAAGATATTGAACAAAACCGGCCCCAGGACCGACCCTTGGGGCACTCCACTTGATACCGGCTGCCAACTAGACATGGAGCCATTGATCACTACCCGTTGAGCCCGACAATCTAGCCAGCTTTCTACCCACCTTATAGTGCATTCATCCAGCCCATACTTCCTTAACTTGCTGACAAGAATACTGTGGGAGACCGTGTCAAAAGCTTTGCTAAAGTCAAGATACAATACATCCACTGCTTTCCCTTCATCCACAGAACCAGTAATCTCATCATAAAAGGCGATTAGATTAGTCAGGCATGACCTTCCCTTGGTGAATCCATGCTGGCTGTTCCTGATCACTTTCCTCTCATGCAAGTGCATCAGGATTGATTCTTTGAGGACCTGCTCCATGATTTTTCCAGGGACTGAGGTGAGGCTGACTGGCCTGTAGTTCCCAGGATCCTCCTTCTTCCCTTTTTTAAAGATTGGCACTACATTAGCCTTTTTCCAGTCATCCGGGACTTCCCCGGTTCGCCACGAGTTTTCAAAGATAATGGCCAATGGCTCTGCAATCACAGCCGCCAATTCCTTCAGCACTCTCGGATGCAACTCGTCCGGCCCCATGGACTTGTGCACGTCCAGCTTTTCTAAATAGTCCCTAACCACCTCTATCTCCACAGAGGGCTGGCCATCTCTTCCCCATTTTGTGATGCCCAGCGCAGCAGTCTGGGAGCTGACCTTGTTAGTGAAGACAGAGGCAAAAAAAGCATTGAGTACATTAGCTTTTTCCACATCCTTTGTCACTAGGTTGCCTCCCTCATTCAGTAAGGGGCCCACACTTTTCTTGGCTTTCTTCTTGTTGCCAACATACCTGAAGAAACCCTTCTTGTTACTTTTGACATCTCTTGCTAGCTGCAGCTCCAGGTGCGATTTGGCCCTCCTGATATGATTCCTACATGCCCGAGCAATATTTTTATACTCTTCCCTGGTCATATGTCCAACCTTACACTTCTTGTAAGCTTCTTTTTTATGTTTAAGATCCGCTAGGATTTCACCATTAAGCCAAGCTGGTCGCCTGCCATATTTACTATTCTTTCGACTCATTGGGATGCTGGCCTATAAGAGAAAATGCAGTCTTTGGCTGCCGTTTACGCCCCAGTCATCACAGTACATGCCTCAGTACTTGTCGCAGAGCTCTTGGGAGCCACAGAGTAAGAAATCAAGGTTCCCCAAGCAAAAGCAATCAGGAACACAACTGACTTCATCTCAGCCCTCAACCTTGAAGCAGAAGTTTTTATGGGTTTGTTGAGGTGCTTGTAGTACACTGTCCTTGCCACCTTATGGTGGGAAACCCCGCCCCTCCTTTTGGAGACCGCCTTACACCATTCCGCAGCACCTAGGAAGAGAGAACCTCCGACAAGTAGGTGTTGGAAATCATCCAGAATGGATATGCTATTCACCTCCTCCCTTCCCTCTCCCAATCACCCTTCTCTGTCCCTCTTCAGGGATCCACCTCATGAGTCTACTATGTCAAGAGGTAAACAGTCTCCTCAGCGTAGGGGATATAGAACCTGTGCCCGTACATCTCAGAGCCAAAGGCTTTGACTCTTGTTACTTCCTGATACCAAAGAAAAAGGGAGGACAGAAATTCAAGATGGTCACCCCATCAGTGATCATCCCAATTTGTTTTCGGCTCTTGACCTTCAAGACTCCTACCTCCACATTTTCTATCATACCAGATCACAGGCGTAAGCTCAGATTCATGCTGGGCCAGGACCACTACCAGTACAGAGTGTTCTCTTTCGGCCTCTCTTTGGCTCCCAGAGTGTTCTCCAAGGTCCTCTCGTAGTAGCGGCCCACTTATACTCTCAGGTCATAATGATTTATCACTACCTAGATGATTGCCTTCTCAGGGCATAGTCCTGCACAGAGGCCCAACAAGTCACTCAGACCATACAGGACATGTTTCTGAATTTGGGCCCACAGATCAATGAACAAAAATTGACCTTAACGCAGGCTCAAAGACTAGAATTCATTGGAGCTGACCTCGACTCCATTCAGGCGAGGGCACTCCTCCTATATCACAGATTTTTCAGTTTCTCCTCGTTGATGGAGACAATACAATCCAGTTCCCAAATCTCGCCCAGACATTGCCTTCAGCTTCTGGGGCACATGGCCGTGGGCACATCGGTTATTGCTCATGCCAGATTACACATGAGATGCCTCCAAGCACGGTTTGGTTCAGTTTACAGGCCGAATAAAGACAATATGGGCAAGCTTTTATCAATGCCCACCAGCGTCAAGCAACAGGGCCCCAATCCCAATTGCAGCCTTTAAGCGCTTGTGTAACGTTAATAAAGAAAGCAGAAGAATTTGTGGAAGGATCCAGTAAACATCTGTATGGGAATCCTGTTTGCTCAGTCTTCCCCATCCCTTCTGACCACCACTGCATCCCTCATAGGATGGGGAGTGCGTCTCAAGGGTCACACGATACAGGGCAAATGGTATCCAGGAGAGACGTACCTCCACATACACTTGCTTAAGCTCAGAGCAGTGGAAACGTGTGCGCTCACTTCCTCCCCCTGATCATGCATCCGAAGGTCACGACGGACAACATGGCCTGCACGTACTACATAAACTGACAGGGAGGCACCAGATCTCATTCTCTGTGCATCTAAGCACTGAAGCTATGGAACTGGTGCCTCTCCCACAATATCCTAATATTAGCAGCCCACTTACCGGGAATACACAACCCGACAGCTGATAGTCTCAGCCACAAATTCCTGCAAGACCATGAATGGGAAATAGTCTGCGATTCTACACGACATATTCTGACAATGTGGTACGCTGGCAATTGACTTGTTTGCTATTCATTAGAACAAGAAGTGTCCACAGTACTGCTCCAGGGCGGATATTGGATGATGTTCCATGGGAGCTGCTCTTCCCCTTCCTTGGGATAAGGGCCTTCTTTATGCCTCCTCCCCCTTCCCTCTATTGCTGAAAGTCCTGTTGAAGATGAAAAGGGAAAAAGCAAACATCATTCTGATCACCTCCACCTGGCCCAGGCAGATGTGGTACCCTTACCTGTCACAATTGGCATGTCCACCGATAACTCTACCAATCACTCCTTACCTCCTGTCGCAGAACAAGGGTGTCACCCTCCACACCAATCTGCAAGTCCTTCAACTCAAAGCATGGCTCCTTCATGGTTCCAGCACATAGAAACATCTTGTTCTGAGGAGGTGCTATTACACAATAGAAAGGGCACTACTCATCATATCTACCTTCAAAAATAGAAGAGGTTCCAGATCTGGTGCCAAACCAAGGATGTCACTCTAATTCAGCCACAGGTGGTCCTAAACTACCTTAAAGAAATTGAGTCGCTCTATTAGCTCGCTGAAGGTTCATTTAGCAGCAGTTGCAACCTCCCACCAGCAGGTAGAAGGCTACCCAATCTTCAACCACCCAATTACAAAGAGGTTTCTTAAAGGCACAGCAAACCACAACCCAGGCCCCTCACTCTCCAATGGGATCTCAATCTAGTGATAAAAGGACAGACTAGACCACCATTTGAACCCATGGCCTCTTGTTCACTAACTCACCTTTTCCGTCATCACTTTGGCCAGAAGGATAGGGGAGAGAGCAGCTTCGATGGTGCATCCCCCTTTTACTGTGTTCTTCCCTGACAAGGTCACATGCAGACCACATCCAAAGTTCAGCCCTAAAGTGACTTCTGCATTTCACATGAATCAACTTATTCAGCTTCAACATTTTATCCCAAACCACATGAGGACAACAGGTAAGCCATCCTTCATATGCTCGATGTGAGAAGAGCCTTGGCCTTCTATTTGGACAGAACAAAGACCTATAGAAAATCTCCGAGACTCTTCGTCTTCATTCTGGATAGATCAAAAGGTGCAGCCAGCTCAGCTCAGTGGCTTTCCACATGAGTTGCTGGCTGTATTAAATCTGCTACCAATTGCATGGGGTAGTACCCCCATCTTCAATACGCACACATTCCACAAGGTCAATCTCCTCATCTTTCCCAAGGGTATCCCTATATCAGAGATCTGCAGAGTGCTACCTGGGCATCTGTGCATACCTTTGCAGAATATTATGCCATCCTGGGGAATTTGACTACAAGCGCTCAATTTGGTGCCACAGTACTGTCATCTCTATCAGACCTTGACTCCGAAGTCCCAGCCTCCAGCAGTGGGTACCGCTCAGGAGTCACCTACAGTGGAGCACCCATAGGGACATTACTCGAAGTTACTCACCTTGTGCAGTAATGATGGTTCTTCGAGATGTCTCCCTATGGGTGCTCCACGATCCACCCTCCTTCCCTCTACTTCGGAGCTTCATTGGTTGACTCTACGATAGAGAAGGAACAGAGAAGGAAGTCCCCATACACACCAGCTTGCCTCATGGCAGGCGGGAATCATGCATGTGCCGGCAGGATGGACTGCTATTGAAATTCTCCACTCAGCAGCACGAGTGTGCGCACACACCTTGAGATGTGTTCCCCTATGGGTGCACTACTAAAAGAACCATTGTTATTGCACAAGGTGAGTAACTTCTTTTACACAGCTCATAATGACCAAGTTCAGAACATGACAAGCTTTCATAAAAGACCTTATGTGATGTATTTTTATACACAATAATATTGTATACAACCAGTTGCTTCAATTACTTATTCCTTCAGATTTAGAGCCCTGTTCTCCCTTTGCAGTGTCTGGATTTGGATTGTCACAACCGGCCAGCCTGATGATATGAGTAGGTGAATGCTTTTTCAACTCTGCTCTTTCTTCCACACTAAACATAGCAAGAAGAAACACTAGGCTTTGAATATTGCAGGGCAATATTTTATTTATCTTCAGATGTTGTTTCTTGCTGTTATCTCTAAAAGGGGGGGCCTGCTTAGTTGGGTTGATGAGGGTGCTGTGTCCTTGAACATGTATATTTGTAGAACAGATTAGTAGTTGCTTGGTTTCAGGAGCTTTGGCTTTTTGCAATGCAGTGTCTAGATCTCTCATTTGGCCACCTTCTTTAACACTGATGGCTGCACAAGATCACATGGAGCAAAGTTAGTCACAGTGGAAAATGTCATTGTGCATATCTAATGCAGTAGCATCTTCTTCATGTCCACTTCTCTCTCCATATCCTTGCCCCCAATAAGAATAAATTATTGGCTACTGCATGTAACTGAAGTATACTTGTATTTTAAATGTGGCATAAAATCATAGAAATGTAGGGTTGGAAGGGAATTCAAAAACTTATCTAGTCCATTTCCCCCACCCCCGACCTAAGAAAGGATTAAGTGTCCCTTATCCATCCCAGACAGATGTTTGTCTAACATGTTTTTTAAAAACCAAAGATGGGATCCCCCAGTGTCCCAAGGTAACCCGTTCCAATACTTAACTATGCTCACCGTTAGAAGTTTTTCCTAATATCTAACCTAAACCTCCCTTGTTGCAAACTAAGCCGATTACTTCTTGACTTATTTGGACATGTACAACAATCGATCATCGTCCTGGGGGTTTTACAAATCTAAGAAGCTGGTATATACACAGGGACCAATGCAACCACCCCCGGAGTAGAGCAGAGCAGCTATTGTACATCATCACAAGTTCAAGAGAGGAAATGAAGAGGACTACTTTCATTGTGTCAAAATGAATCTCAAACTGTAGCTGTTGTTAATCTTCATCAAAGTCACTCTCTTGATCAATCATCAGTGAACTGAAAGAAAGCATAAAGTAATTGCTGGTAAAATTTGCATGTGCCAAACTGGTGAATTAGGCAAATAAGAACAAGTCATTAGTATAGAGTGAGTAAGCTTAAGTACAAACAGTATACATTTAAATACACCTACATGCAAGGTCATACATCTAGGAACAAAAACTATAGGTCATTCTTATGGGATGGGGAACTGTATCGTGGAAAGCTGTGACTCTGAAACAGACCTAGAGGTTGTGGTGGAAACCAGCTGACCATGATAGAATTCAAGATCCTATGAATCATAGAATATCAGGGTTGGAAGGGACTTCAGGAGGTCATCTAGTCCAACCCCCTGCTCAAAGCAGGACCAATCCCCAACTAAATCATCCCAGCTAGGGCTTTGTCAAGCCTGACCTTAAAAACCTCTAAGGAAGGAGATTCCAAACTGAGGGCTGCTGTGAAGCTCTAAGGCGAGCAAATCCGCCAATAAGCGCAAGACCCACCAAAGTAGAGGAAGAACTTTGTCACATTATGTTTGATGCAATAGAGAAGGGAGAGCCCATGGAGGGATGCAGAGAGGGGGGGTGACATGGTCAAAGTGACAGGTCAGGAAAATGATCTTTACAGCATTGAGAATGGAATATGAGCAGGGAAAGACTGCATTTGTCAAGGCTTGAGAGAGGGGTGTTGCGGTAATCAAGATGTAAGATGATAGGAGCCTGCATGGGTTTTAGGGGTGGGGATGGATAGGAAAGGCCGTATCTTTGATATGTTCTGCAGAAAGAATCTGCAAGACTTAGGCCTGGACTACACGACAGAGTAATGTCGCTGCCTTACGTCGACCTAACTCTGTAAGCATCTACACTATAATGTTTCTCCTGCTGATGTAAGTCACCCACTACACTGACCTAACAACTCGACCTCCACAAGAGGCCCAGCGCTTAGGTCAAAGTAGTTGGGTTGATGCAGTGTTGACATTGTAATGACTGTTCCAGCTGTTACCCCTGGCAACCGACAGACCGAGTCCTGCCATTCAGGGCAGACAGCCAGAGCCCCTCCACCTGGGGAGCCCCAGGCAGTGCAGCGCTGGCTGTCAACCCCGGGTGGCAGGGCTCCAAGCTGTCAGTGCCCCATAATTAGGGTTGCCAACTTTCCGATTGCAGAAAATCCAACACCCTCTGCCCTACCCCTTCTCAGGGGCCCTGCCCCCTGCTCACTCCATTCCCCCCTCCCCTGGCTCATTCGCTCATTTTCCAGGGGAGGGGGTTGGGGGCCGGGAGGGGGTGCATGCTCCAGCTGGGGGTGTGGGCTCTGGGGTGCGGGAGGGGGCTCCAGGCTGAGGCAGGGCGTTAGAGTGTGGGAGGGAGTGCAGGCTCTGGGAGGGAGTTTGGGTGCAGGAGAGGGCTCAGGGCTGGTACAGGGGGTTGTGGGGTGCAGGCTCTGGGTGGCGCTTATGTCAGGCAGCTCCCTGCAAGCAGCCTGTATATCCCTGTGATTCCTAGGTGGAGACGGGGCCAGGCAGCTCTGCACACTGCCCCCATCCACGGGCATTACCACCGCAGCTCCCATTGGATGCAGTTCCTGGCCAATGGGAGCTGCGGAGCTGGCGCTCGGGGCGGGGGCAGCATGTGGAGCCTCCCTGGCCGCCGGTGCACCTAGGGGCTGCAGGAACATACTGGCCACATCAGGAAGCCGTGCAGTGCCAGGCAGGGAAACTGCCAGCCCTGCTGCATCACTGACTGGACTTTTAATGGCCCGGTCAGTGGTGGTTAACCACGGGTGGGGAGATGGGGGAGTTCAGGGAAATCCCTGAGGTTTCAGATTACCCACATCACATGGGCTTTAAGTAAAAACATCAACTCTCCCAAGACTTATGATAAAATACAAAGAATTGGCAACACTGCTATTTATGCTAATTTCCTTATTAAATTAGTCTTTAGGGCCCCAATTCTGCAAATACTTAAAGCAAGGATTAACTTTGCTCATGCGAGTAAAGCAACTGAGTTACCTGGAACAAGAAGGATGTGGATAAATTGGAGAGAGTCCAGCGAATGGCAACAAAAATGACTAGGGGTCTGGAACACATGACTTATGAGGAGAGGCTGAGGGAACTGGGATTGTTTAGTCTGCAGAAGAGAAGAATGAGGGGGGATTTGATAGCTGCTTTCAACTACCTGAGAGGTAGTTCCAGAGAGGATGGTTCAAGACTATTCTCAGTGGTGGAAGAGGACAGGACAAGGAGTAATGGTCTCAAGTTGCAGTAGGGGAGGTTTAGATTGGATATTAGGAAAAACTTTTTCACTAGGAGGGTGGTGAAACACTGGAATGCGTTGCCTAGGGTGGTGGTGAAATCTCCTTCCTTAGAAGTTTTTAAGGTCAGGCTTGACAAAGCCCTGGCTGGGATGATTTAATTGGGTATGGGTCCTGCTTTTGAGCAGGGGGTTGGACTAGATGACCTCCTGAGGTCCCTTCCAACCCTGATATTCTATGATTCTAATCCCACAATTACTCTCTTACAGAAGAGTTTTTAGGATCAGACCCACACAGTGAAACTCATCTCTGTGCAAAGGAGGCAGCACAAGGCTGAGGCCTCAGTTCTCTCCCTCTAGGCCTAGGCACTTCTCTGGTCTGAAGCAGGACTTAAGTGGTGCCTAGGTCTGGTGCTAGCCCCTCTACAGAGAGGTAAGAATTTCACCCTCCATATTCCTGGGTCCCAGTCAGCCCTGCTCTCTGAGGCCTTTGGGGCTGCACTATGTGGTTTGGGCACAAGTCCCTGGACAGCTGGTAAAATCCATTAGCAGGTCCTTGGGGTGGTAACTGGTAGCTGCTCACATCAGGAAGGCGGGGGCCTACTGGCCCCGTTATTATTAGTGTCAGTTGACCTAGGAATGCGTCTCTGTAGTTTTTTGCCCATGCACTTGCAGGTCCCAGTACTTTTATACACTGTTATATAACAGCTTTCCTTTGAGGAAGGGTTGTTTCACCATGACTTCTGGAGCAGACATTCAGGACAAAGGGTGCCTCGGAGCTGGGAATGTTCCCTTGAGTGGGGTTTAATAGGTCTGAGACAGCTCTGGACTGGGCAGCTCTGCAATGTCAATGGCACATATTTGATCATTATCCTATGAAAATCTGCTCCATACCTATGCAGTTTATACATTATGGTCCCACACAATAAACTGTGTCTACAGAACCACAACAGTGAGGGTTGTTAACGTGACAGCAATGGTGTCACCTATCCCATCACCACTACTAACCCCAAGAGTTAAAAAAATCCTAAGTCAGACCCCCCTCCTCAAAAAAATCCTGAGACTGAATAATAATAATAATTATTATTATTCAGATAATATAATTATTCAGAATAATGAGATCTCTTAAAAAATAATAAACGTGGGGTATTTTGTCTTCTGAATTTTGAGCCTTTAAGGTGCACGTGGGTCATGTTTTCAGGCTATTCTCTGCAGCCACAATAGCTTAGAAAATTACTTTAAAAATAAAAGAGATTCTCATTAAGTCAATTGACTCCTGGAGCGGGGGCTTGAAGAAAAACACCAAATAGCACAAAACTCATCATGAAATTGTGAGAGTTGGCAACACTGTAAAACTAAGGACTTAAAGAAATGAGAACATCATAGATCTTAGACTGTGCACATAAACAGAAACATGTTATTCTTATTAACTCTAAATAAGGCAGATTTCAGCCCAGTACAACATTCTCCTTCATTCTGATCCATGAGTTGTTGGGGGGGTTTTTTAATGTATGATTTTTCTTATTCTGATTTCAGGATCTAATTATGTTATTATAAAAGATACAGCTAATAAATGTTAAATGATACAATATTCTTGTCTTAACAGATAAAAGAGGAAATGATCACAGAACTAAAAATTAATGGTACCTTAGGTTCAAGCGATCATAACTTGACCATATTTATAATGTGCTGTGATGCTATCTCACAGGTTGCCAGCAGGTTAATCCACTCGCATGCTAACAGAAATCAAAGGAATGTTAAAAGATCATGGTGTGTTCAAACTAATTCACTTGTAAAATGTAACTGTATTGTTAAGATGGACTATATGCTGTTATTTGCTATTATGCATGCCCTGTAATAAATAATCCTAGATCAAAAGGTATGTTAGTATAAGGATAAGAATTTACTTAGTGGGCAGAACTTCATGAATACTAATGAAGGATACTTGTATTGTTCCCACTCATCCATCCCTATTGTAATGAATGGCCAGGAATTACATTATGTATATCACTGTAACTGGATTACTTGTGGATGCATAGGAAGTAGAATGTTAACTTCAAAGCAAAGGTTGTTTTTTGTTCAACAATGGACATTCACAGCTCAATTGACAGCTGCTACTCTCAAAACCCATGTGGGTCAAGATGCTTGTTAGCTTGCCTTAAGTGAGCAGAATCTATAAATACTGATTCAAGGGAATGATCCTGCATCTCTGGCCTGATGAATTCTGACAGGGTGGAATTCTGAGCAATTGGATCGAGATCCCTAGAGCCATTCTGGCCATTCTGAGAGACTAATGGAAATCAGCAAATTACTACACCCCTGCTGTCACATTGGCCTTACAAACGTTGATTCACCTGTGATGTGATTTGCCTGCTTTACCTACTCAATAACTCTAAAAGAAAGAAAAGGAGTACTTGTGGCACCTTAGAGACTAACAAATTTATTTATTTTAGTCTCTAAGGTGCCACAATTACTCCTTTTCTTTTTGCGGATACAGACTAACACGGCTGCTACTCTGAAACCTGTCAATAACTCTAATTTCCTTTCCTTAGCTAATAAATCTTTAGTTAGTTTACTAGAGAAACTGGCTTCAGTGTTGTCTTTGGTGAGATCCGGAGTATACTTGACCTAGAGTAAGTGACTGGCCTTTTGAGTCTGGAGGAACCTAATGTGTGATGATTTTTGGTTTTAATAACCTTTTATCATTAAGGTGATCGCTACCAGCGGCGTATTAATGCCTAGGCCAGCAAATATGCAGGGGTAGCATATTTGTAAGAGCAGCCAGAGGCACCAATTTCCCCCAGCACCAGTGGGTGCTCGCGCCCCCCCAGGCCCTGCCCCAACTCCACCCCTTCCCCAAAGTCCCCACCCCAACTCCACCCCCTCCCTGCTCTTATTGGTCCCCTTCCCCAAATCCCCGCCCTGGCCCCGTCTCCTCCCCTGAGTGTGCCACGTTCCCCCCTCTTCCCCTCTCCCTCCCAGCCGCATGAAGCTGTTTCGTGCACAAGCGCTGGCAGGGAGTGGGGAGAAGCAGCACCCGGTAGCGTGCTCAGGAGAGGAGGCTGAGTCAGAGCGGAGATGAGCTAGGGCAGGAGGGGTGCTGGGGGGGGGCTGCAATTATTTCAGGGCCTAGGGGCAGCAAAATCATTAATCCGCCACTGAAGGCTACACTTGCAGATGTAGCGCGCCAGGAGTTAAACCAGCCCTCAGAGACAGCAGCAGGGAAAGCGCTGCTGTGTGTTCACACTTACCCCTTGTGACTGTGGAGCATGTCCACATTAGCAGCTCTTGCAATGCCAGAGAGAGCAGTGCATTGTGGTAGCTATCCCAGTGTGGAAGTGGCTGCAGCATGCTTTGGAAAGGGTTTGCAATGCCTAATGGGGCAGGCACAGCATCACATGATGCAGGTTTCCCAATCCCATTGTTCCAGGGGCATCCTACTAGATTGCCAGCTGTTTTTGAAATGAGGGGGTGGGGAGCGTGTTGTGTGTATGTGTGGGGAGAGACAGTGTGTTTTGGGGGGCAATGTGCCAGCATGCTGTCTTGTAAGTTCAGACAGCAGCAGGGGGAAACCCGACATCAGCCCCCACCCCACCGCCCCCCCCCCCGTCTGCCATTTTCTGACAGTCTGACCTGAGAATGGCACTCAGCTGTGACCCATTTTATGCACTGTGACATGTGCATACAGAATAAAGTCCACACCAGTAATACATGCATACAAATAGGGTAATCACATTCAGCAAGCAATAACCTTTCCAGTGACACCTCACATACCTTATCTTGCATAAAATACATCATAATTATATCACACGAATATCACTATCGAGAACATGGGGTGCAGTGTCTCAACCTCCACTACCAGCCTTGCAGAAGCACAGCCTCCAGCTCGGGAGGCACAGGAGATTCCAGTTCAACCTCCTTTGCATTCCTACTCCTTATCGCCTGATGAGGCGGTGGTCTCTGGGGTGTCCTCACCTCTTCAGGAGTTCCTAAAGAGGGTTACTTCCTCTCAGGAAATCCAGGTCGAGGTAGCGCAAGGGAGTTCCCATAGGCTGGTGGATATACTGGGGTCAACACGCCCTTCCCGCACAGCTCTACCCATAGATGAAGCCATATTAGAGCCCATAAGATTACTGTGGCAAACACCATCATCTCTGCTGTAAGGAACTGCCTCTGGGACACATGACCTCCTGCACATGTCATCTAGCATGCCAGACTTCATTTCAGAAAGTTGAAGGACAGGTTAAAGTCAGTCACTCTCTGGCTCATCACCCATTGGACATGCTCATTCCAATGTCTGGACAGGTTATATCCCCAAATGGCAAGTCCTTTCTCTTCTTGGGATTTGAATATGGTGTTACTAAAGTTGAGGGCTCCACCCTTTGAACCGTTGGCTACCTGATCTTTACTTCACCTATCCATGAAAGTAGCATTTTTGGTATTGATTACCTCTGTGAGAAGAGTGGGGAAAATACAAATATTGGTACCCTTCTTACACAGTCTTTTCTAACGAGCAAAGTTTACTAACATCCTCAGCCAAAGTTTCTGACTAAAGCAATGTCTAAATTCCACCTCAATCAAGTTTACCAACTTTCTTTCCTAAAGTCTTATTCTCATAAAGGTGGAGAAAGACTCCTTAGCTTGGATGTCAGAAAAACATTAGCTTTTTACTTGGACAGAACCAGATTGTTTAGATTGTCATCTGAATTGTTCATAGCATTGCAGACAGGATCAAGGGCCTTCCAGTTTCTATTCAGAGGGTCCGCTCATGGATTTCCTTCTGTATGCATATGTGCTATGACATTACCAATGTAACCCTGCCCGGAAGGGTGATCAACAAGATGTCAAGCAACTTTTGCAGCTTTTCTAGCCCAAGTGCCTTAGGCTAGAAAACAAGACATTTGTAAGGTTGCAACTTTGTCATCGGTACACACCTTCACGATTCATTCAGCACTTCAGAAACAATGCCAAGTTCAGATGAGTAGTCCTTCAGGTAGACTCAAATCCATCTTTGGATTGAACTATTTGAGTCAACTTGAAGTGGAATGGACAGTGCAATCACTTGAAGAACGGTTCCTAGCCTGTTCTGGAACTGTTGTTCTTCAAGATGTGCTGCACATGTCCACTCCAGGACCTGCTATTCTTCCCCTTTATATTGGGGTCTGTCCAATAGGAAGGAACTGAGAGGGGTTGGAGGTGGCTCCACCTGTTATACAGAGCACAGTAGCTCAAGGCTGCAGATGGTGTGTGCATGCCACCACGATGGGTACCACTAAAGGAAAAATCTCTGACTCTGGTGCACACAAACCTGAAGTGGAACTGACATGTGCAACATCTAGAGGAACAACAGTTACAGAACAGGTTAGTAACTGTTTTATTGACTGCCCAAGAACTAGGTTAATGAATAGCTAAGTATGAGCAGCACTGCCTCACCCCTTGGCCTACGGATTCCCTCTGGAACACCACCTGCACTTCTCTCTGCCCTGTAACACTGTCATGTCTGATACCAGACCGCTAGAAATCCCCATGGCAACAATAGATCATAGTGCTCCTCTACCTGCAGAATCCACATAACTCATCACAGAAACAAGGCTGCATGATCCTTCCGATTACAGAGACACCTCCATCCTATCACACTGGAAGCTGTAGGAACCCACTGTAAGTAATTCCTGATCCAGTCCATAGAGCTGTCCCTAAAACAGTGCAAGGCAGTGGGCATGCAAGCAGATGAATGAAAGAATATAATTATATGGGACACACCATGGCACATATGGTAAATGTCTTCACAGCAGAGTAAACTGACATTATCTACACCTGAGTTAACTCCTCTGGAGTTAGCCCAGCTCAAGTAAATACAGCCACACTATGAAATACTACTTGAGCTGCACAGAGGGGCTGTGTTAGCAGCTGACAAGCTGTGCTAACTTGAACAGCATAGCCCACATCCCTGACTGGGCATCCAACTGGAGTTAAAAGCAGCACCACCCTTAAGATGTTTTGTATAAGGACGGGACTTGAGTTGGGGCATATTGTATTGATCTTGAAGGCCTGAAGAGTTAAGGTGACTATAAACTCTCTCACTATCCAACATCACATGGTAATAGATAGATTTGGCGGGGGGGGGGGGGGAAGAGTTCTACAGAGACCTTAGTTTACTCAGCAAACACCCAAAAGCATTCATTCTAAAACTGAAAGTGTATTGATCGAACACAAGAAAGAACAAGAAATTAAAACGAGCATTTATATTGAAACAGAAACAATCAAATCCTTTAAAGTCTCTTGTTGGGAGCCAAAATATTAGAGACTTATTTTCAGAACAACCTTTTGTTGGTTAGAAGAGTTAATTTTACTTCCAGTCCTGCTGTGTAAAGGGTATTTACTTCTCCTGTTTCTAAGACAGACAGGCTCAAGGTGGAGGAGAGAGCAGGAGAAAGGTGGGGGAATACAGATTTTATTGATATCTTTGGAATACTGGTCAATCATGAATGGATGCTTTGGCTGGCAGGTCAAGCTTAGCACTTTCTGCTTGGACCCTGTTCATGCTCTAATTGGGGGCATAATCTATTTGGATTCTTGCTCCTTAGACAAGGCACAGTTGTGGTCATCTCATCTCACTACATTAATACAAAAAGCTGAGAGAACGAGAGGGGATAGGACAAAAGAGGGAGGGAAAAAAGCAACACAACAAGGGAAGGGGAAACAATACAGGATCTACCAGCCCTGCAAAGACATGTAAGACAGTCCCACTGATGGGCTGAGGAGGGGATGTCATGATTGTGTGGTGACTTTCAGCACTCATAGGTGAAAACAAAGTTTCTTCAACAAGAACAAGGCCAGCTGGCCTCCTCCCTCCGCCTGCCCCAGGAAATCGTTAGCCTGGTCTGCTCTGTCTGACTTAAGCTTGAGGAAGCTGAGATAAATCAAGATGAGTTGCAATGCTGGCAGATTGGGGGATGAGCTGAGGGGAGAAAACTATTTTTCCCCGAAGTCTCTTTTTAGGAACCCCAAAAAGGAGTAAAAGTAGGTGGCATATTTTATCCTCATTGATTTGTCCATCATTTAAATGCATTGCTGTAAGGCCAAACTTGGCATAGGTACCTTTGTTTCCATATTTTCTTGTTTACTAAGTATGATCTGGCATAGTCCTTGAATTGTATCAGTAAGCCCTTGTTGTTTGGACTGCTAGTTTCTCTGTTGGGTTTTCTTGCATCTACTATAATATTTGTCATTGTAAACAACTTGACCTATTGTTCAAGGTATTGTAACTTTTATGAACTTTCACATACTTTTTACAATTGAGCTCATGGCAACTTTGTAGGTCCAATAATCATAACAGTCAACACTTGAATTTAACTTGAATTAACTCTGCAGCAAAGACAAGCCCTTAGACATTCCCCATGTCTCCTAATTACAGGGCAGTCCTAACTGAACCATACTTACAGTATAGCCCTAGTGGCGTTTTCAAGCTCCACGAGCAGAGTCAAGGTTGGGTGAGGGCTGCTATGCACCTTACCTCTTTATTTTCTGGTTTTCAGAGATTTAAATCTAGTTGCACTCAACATTCTAGATGGGTACAAGGCACTGCCAGCCAACCATAACTCCTTATTAACCAAAGTTCTGGGTAGTGAATGGAGATCAGATCTCTGCTCCCATTCTGCCCCATATTTCCTCTATAACCTTTTCCAAGTCACTTACATTCCCTGTCCTTTGGTTCCCCCACCTGGAAAACAGGCCCATACACATTACCCTGGACCAAAGGGTGTTTGGGTGGCGAACACAGCAGGAGAAGTCATTGCACCAGATCCTAGAGCCTCCTTTCATTTTGAAATATCCTGTGTGGTTCACAGGCCAATGGTAGAAATATCCCCAGCACCAAGGGTGCTTCTCCATCAGCCTTGTTGCATCTAGTTTTTAAACAGCAATTCCTGAGACATTGGATTATTCCTGCTTTTGAAAATTTGAGTTTTGAGCCAACTATCAATCCCACTGTAAGGGTGTCGTGGCTTGGTCATGGGCATTCAGACCTTGTAGTCAGTGTCAAAGTCTGCAGCCAGGAGACAGGAGTCAAGAGCCAACTGGGTCAGGATTTCAGGAGGTCAGAAGCAGGAGACAAACTGGAGATCGGAACCACAAGTTGGGAACCACAGTCAGGCCAGGTCAAGCTGCCAGGGGGTCAGAGACAGGAAACAAGCTGGAGGCCAGGAACCTCAAGTCAGATGCCAGGAGTCAAGCCAGGATATCAGGCAGCATGGGTGGGAAGCACAAGGCACACAGTCCAAAGCAGGGTGAAGCCTGGTTGTTCAGACAGCTTCCTGTTCCTGCTGCTGGCTTAAGCAGGGCCAGTTGGCCAATTAGGCGCTCTGGGGCTCCACCAATCAGACATCAGAGATGGAGCCTCACACTGGAGCTGGGCTTGGAGTGTGGCTGCTCCTATGGACTTGAGTTTGAGACCGGTGGTTCATGACCCATGGGGTGTTTCCACAATTTTCGTCATTATCTTCAGAACCCCTTTGTTTGTCAACAAGCGGGAGCCCTAAAGTAAGGGGGAAGCCCCTTGCCCTCTGCTTCTTGGTTTGGGAGACCTCCCCCCTCAGAGCTCGCCTGTTACAGAAGTGCTCTCTATATGTATATAAGTAAATAGTGAGTTCAGGTACCAGTAGATGGCATTCAGTAGATGGGGTGCAGGCTCTGGGCAGCACTGACCTCAGGTAGCTCCCAGGAAGCAGCATCATGTCTCTCCAGCTCCTAGGCGCAGGGCAGCCAGGGAGCTGCGCAGGCGTCGCCCCCGCGGCTCCCACTGGCTGTGGTTCCCTGCCAATGGGAGCTGCAGAGCTGGTTCTCTGGTGGTGCCTGCGCCGGTGGCAGGGGCAGCACGCGGAGACCTCCTGGCCGCCCCTGCACCTAGGAACCAGAGGGACATGCCAGGTGCTTCTGGGAGCCCTCTGCTGCAGCCAACCAAACTTTTAGCAGCCCAGTCAGCGGTGCTGACCAGAGCTGCCAGGATCCCTTTTCGACCGTGCGTTCCGGTCGAAAACCGGATGCTTGGCCACCCTATCTCTAGTTGGCTCAGCTCTCAGAGGGTGCGTAGGGTATGGCGTCCCAAGTGGGTTGCCAATAATGAAAACTTCCTACACAGCCTCAGAAACAGATACTAAGCATGTCAGATAACTACCACACCTTGTTCTGGGAATTTCTGGATCCATCTAGCTGAGGTGCCTGCTCTCTGGACATGTGCAAATGGAGAAAAATTTTAGGCCCTGTTGAACTGGGAAGGACTCAGACTGGTGATCTTCTGGAGAAAGTCTCTCCCTTTAGCCATCCAGTCCTCTGCTGAGTGTTAATTTAAGATTGGGGTCCCATAGTTATTCAGACAATATAGTAATCAAAAGCCTGTTACAAGAATGATAATGCTGGAAAGTCAACCATTCAGAAGTTTGAAAATGCCAGAATTGAGTTTACCCAGGGAGCTCTAGGGATGAATTTCCCCACTGCCTGCAGATCAACCCCTCCTCTGCCTCCTGCTTGGGATCTGGGAGCCACAGTTAATGCTGTGGTAGAGATTTCCCGATGCACTTCTCTCCCCACCCCCACCACACATGGCCAGCAGACAGCCAATAGTTAATGCCATAGCTGTGGATAGTTATAAGAGGCCACATATTAAAGGTCTCCTGCTCAGATTGGCAAACACATAGCAGTGTCTCCATTTCTTCCTCCTGAACACAGGCACAGAACTTGAGCCCGACCTTCCCGGTGGCATGACTATGTTTGCACTTGAGGATCAGGGGCACAGCTGATCCTGTGAAAGATCATGGATCATTTTAGGGAGACAGACCAAACAGCTGGAGTCCTTCAAAACAGTTATTAGACCCAAGATGTTAGGGACCAGACTGTAGCCAGCTTGAGAGTGGATGTATAATGGGGAGGAGGAAAGGGAGTTCATGTTGTGCCCTCAATGTCGATCTCAGCCACACCTGCAGGCCTGCTCTCGGCAGCAGATGGGGCAATGGCTATCTCCACACTGGCCAGCAGAGGGCATGCTGTGCCTGGGCATGAGAAAGAGGAGTGGGTACGGGTGCCAACGCTCCAGGATTGTCCTGGAGTCTCAAAGAATTAAAGATTAATATTTAATTAAAGATTTCGTCATGTGATGAAGCCTCCAGGAATACAGCCAACCAAAACTGGCAACCCCAGGAGTAGGTGCTCTCTGCCTTTGCATCTGGGCAGCACGGTCTGCCTGAATCACCGTGACTGCTGGGGCTCCTGATGGGGAAGTGAGGTGCCGCCCCATGCTCAGCACAGGGCTCTGGCTGACAGGATGCCTACACCAGACCCGAAAGGTGGAAACTTCGCAACGCAGCCATGGTGGCACAAGAAGCAAGCTTCCTCAAGTACAATCCTGTCTGAAATTGTAGGTACATCCTCAGGACAGCTAGCCCCTACTGCAACCTGAGCTACACTGCTCAATCAGCACTAATGCAAGTATGTCTCCTTCAGCTGGAAATGCCATTTTCCAGCTCTGGTGTAGACATATCCTGAGAGGTGTGAGCCGGGCTGGATTAACTTTTTGTGGGCCCAGCGTCAAACATATTTGTGGGCCCCCTTTGAGGAAATAGGGCACGTGATGGGGGGCGGTCCACAGAGCGAAGGGCCGGTTGGGGGCAATGAGGCACAGTGCAGCGGGAGTGGCCCCACTCAGCCCAGCACAAGGGCAGTTTACAAACCCACAACTGCTTGACATATACTGGCCTGCCCAGCCCTGCCAACATGCCCCTTCCACACTGCCCCCCTGCCCAGTGCCCTGCCCTTATGCCCAGCATCCCCTCACCCAGAGACTTTCCCCACGGATCCCTATGCCCAATGCCCCCAGACCCGCAATGCCAGCAGCGCCTGCCCAGAGACCCCTCCCGCTGACCTCCCACCACAACTGCACAGCACTCTGCACACCATACCTCCTGCCTAACTCCCTCACCCACAGATCCCCTACTGTCCAGCATCCTCTTCACAGTCCCACCATCACAGCTGTACAGCGCCCCATATTCCTGAGGGAATTCTGCCTCGAATTCTGTGCATATTTTAAAATTCTGCAAATTTTTTTTTTGTTTACAATAAATAAATGTGGAAGCTCCACCATGGCAGTGGCGAGCACAGGCCACTGCAGTGGGAGAATACCCTGCAGCCTCCCACGCCCCCCTGGGACAGGAACTTGGCAGTGAGGCTTAACCTGACCCTGACACAGCACAAGGGCCATGCCTGCCACAGAAACACCCTGGGGCCCTGCTCCTTTTGCATCAGGCAACCAGATGTGGGCAGGGAGGCTCAGCCTGGCAGCAGGATCCAAGCTCAGAGGGACTTAGTGTGGGGGGGATCCACATGGGGGTAAGAGGGTTCTGTGTGGAGCAGTCTGGGTGTGGGCAGCTCAGTGGGGGATCTGGGTGCACAGGGAGGTTCCAGGTGCAGGGGCAATGGGAGTCTGCAGTGGTGCTAAGTGAAAGTGGTTGGAGCTTGGGGGTGGGGTGGGGTGTGTGTGTGCGTGTGCGTGCAGGGGAGGTGGGTTTCATTTAGGTTGGGGTCCATGTGTAGGTAGTTGGGGCTCAATGGGGAGGTGTATCAGGGTGGTACAGATGCAGAGGAGGTGGGCTTGTCAGGGTGAGGGTTTGATGGGCCTGCTTAACAGGAGAGCCCCAGCTGCTGCCAAGGGGATCCACATGCTGGGCCCCCACTTCTCCTATCCCCTTCTCTTCCCCATCCCATCATAGTACTGACTTTTGGTTTTGCCAGTGGGTGATTAAGGCACAGGCCTGGGGGCCAGGTGTTCTGGGTTTGGTTCTCTGCTCTGCCACAGACTCCCTGCTTAGCCTTGGGCAAGTCACTTCACCTCTGGATCCCACCCTAGATCCCCAGCCCTAGATCCCACCTTCCAAATGGGGCTAATGCTGATCCTGCCTCTTAAGTTAAATCCATTCATGGCTGTGTCATGATGGGGGAAATGAACATACCAAGGTTGGTAGATTTGGGCTGAACTTCTCCATAGCCTGAGAATGAGAGCCAGCTCCACATAAGGGGAATTGGGAGAGAGAGGGGCTCAGGCTAGCTCTGCATAGAGGGGGCTTGGGGCTTCAGCCCTGCAGTTTCTGCCACTAGGGCAGCTGGGGGCTTCAGCCCTGCAGCTCCTGCCGGGGTCTGGACTTCTCCCCACCAGCACAGCTCCTGCGGGGGTCAGGGCTTCTCCTTCCCCTAAACCACCACTGTACCCACCAGCCCTAGGCAAGCTGGGCTCACTTGGGTCACCTGATGGCTGCTGTGGCTGGATTGGAGGAAGAAACCCTACAGGTGGATGCCATGGCCACCAGCCCAAGAGGTGCGGGGCAGTTCCGGTGAGCAGGGACGGGGACTTTGGGAAAGAGGCGGGGAGGGGGTAGAGCAGGGGCGGGGCAGCTCCCAGCCAGGGGACTGGGCTGGCTGGGGCCCCTCCTGACTCTGGGCCCAGTGCCATGCCACCATGGTAAACCCGGTACTGGGTGTGAGTAAGCCCTGGCTACCAGGGGCCGCAGCAATCTGGGGAGTGCTGCATACAAATCAATGGAGGGGCATTACACGATACTAGTAGGGGGTCACACCCACAGTGCCAGAATAGACGGATCTTTCTGCTAAAATGATCAGCAGTAAAACAGTTAACACAGACATTTTGCACCATTATCAGACTTCAGAGTCAACAGATACTGGGCAGACCAGAAAGTGGAAGGACTAACAATTCTCCAGAGCAAGTGATTCAACCAGCAGCACTGGGGGAAGAGAATCTTCTCCCCATGCAGTGGATGATGCGCTATTCACATGAGAGCTCTCCCCTCATTTCTTCGTGCAGCACACACCTTGCTACAGGGACATGCCCCCTACCTGCACAATGCCCATCAACTTGCAGAAACCGCCTCCCTATGCAGCGCCCACCCAGCTGCAGAGAGCCGCCTTTCCCCTGCTTGCAATGACCAACTGGCTGAAGAGGCTCCCTCCCACCGTCCGTGCAGTGACCGTCTGCTGCAGAGCTGCCCTTCCCCCCCGCGCGCCCCCCCCCCTCCGCGGCAGAGCTGCCCCTTCGCCCCCGCGCGCCCCCCCCCCCCTCCGCGGCAGAGCTGCCCCTTCCCCCCCGCGCGCCCCCCCCCCGCGGCAGAGCTGCCCCTTCCCCCCCGCGCGCCCCCCCCCTCCGCGGCAGAGCTGCCCCTTCCCCCCCCGCGCGCCCCCCCCCTCCGCGGCAGAGCTGCCCCTTCCCCCCCGCGCGCCCCCCCCCTCCGCGGCAGAGCTGCCCCTTCCCCCCCGCGCGCCCCCCCCCCTCCGCGGCAGAGCTGCCCCTTCCCCCCCGCGCGCCCCCCCCCTCCGCGGCAGAGCTGCCCCTTCCCCCCCGCGCGCCCCCCCCCTCCGCGGCAGAGCTGCCCCTTCCCCCCCGCGCGCCCCCCCCCTCCGCGGCAGAGCTGCCCCTTCCCCCCCGCGCGCCCCCCCCCTCCGCGGCAGAGCTGCCCCTTCCCCCCCGCGCGCCCCCCCCCTCCGCGGCAGAGCTGCCCCTTCCCCCCCGCGCGCCCCCCCCCTCCGCGGCAGAGCTGCCCTTTCCCCCCCGCGCGCCCCCCCCCTCCGCGGCAGAGCTGCCCTTTCCCCCCCGCGCGCCCCCCCCCTCCGCGGCAGAGCTGCCCTTTCCCCCCCGCGCGCCCCCCCCCTCCGCGGCAGAGCTGCCCTTTCCCCCCCGCGCGCCCCCCCCCCTCCGCGGCAGAGCTGCCCTTTCCCCCCCGCGCGCCCCCCCCCTCCGCGGCAGAGCTGCCCTTTCCCCCCCGCGCGCCCCCCCCCTCCGCGGCAGAGCTGCCCCTTCCCCCCCGCGCGCCCCCCCCCCTCCGCGGCAGAGCTGCCCCTTCCCCCCCGCGCGCCCCCCCCTCCGCGGCAGAGCTGCCCCTTCCCCCCCGCGCGACCCCCCCCTCCGCGGCAGAGCTGCCCCTTCCCCCCCGCGCGCCCGCCCCCTCCGCGGCAGAGCTGCCCCTTCCCCCCCGCGCGGCAGAGCTGCCCCTTCCCCCCCCCGCGCGCCCCCCGCGGCAGAGCTTTCCCTTCCCCACGCCCCACAACTTGCTACAGACCCCCAAGAGCACCCTTCCCCCGCGCAATACCGGCCCTGCCCCGCAGCGCTCGCTTCCTCCCCAGTGCCGTGCAGCGCGCGCGCGCAGAACGATCCGACCTCTCTCCCACGCACCCCGCCCGCGCCCGGCTCCTCCTTGGGCCCCGGGCTCCAGGGGCCGGGCTAAGGAAGCGGGGGGGGGACGCACGTCGCCGGCGCGGGGGGCGTGGTCTGTTGCGCCGCGACGCAGAGCGTTGCGCGGTGAGGTCAGTGCGGCGCCGCTGTGTGTCCCTCCCGCTGCCCCTCGGTCTTTATCTGCCCCGCGGAGGCCCGCGCCCTAGCCTCCCCTCTCCAGTGCGAGGCGGAGGAGACGCCTCCCCCCCTCCGGGCCCCACGGCACCCGGTCCGGCGGGAGGGTGGAGAGCGCGGCCTGCCCGTCCCCAGGTGAGAGCCGAGTTCGCGCGCGAGGGAAGCGGCTCCCTCGACTGGGGGGCGCGGTCGAGCGGAGGAGGGGGTGTCGGTATTCAACATCCTCGGTTACGTTGTTCTGATAGCGTAATCCGCATTGCGTAATGCGGCCGCTGCGTCAGGGAGGCTACTCAGTTTTCGTTGGGACGTCTGTGTCTGGCTGAGGCCTGCTGCTCAACGTTGTATTCCGACCCGCTTTCCTCTTGTGGGGGGGGGGGAGGGGGTGCTACGCTGTGTGCGTAACTCTTGTGCCGTTCACGGCGCCCGCGTCCTGCAGCCAGCGATCTGCGTAGGTGGTGTAAGAGAACGGGAAGGGGATCGGCTTTTTCTGGTGTTTACGCATTTTGCGCATTTGGCGGCTGGTTAACCTGCAGAATGCTACGTGATGTGCGTAGGGGCGTCTCTGGCTCCCTTGCGCCGATTGCGGTGGGAAGCGGACTCAGGGCATAGGGCGCAGAGTTTGCGTGGGAGAGAGATTTGGCCCCATCTGTAGGCTACGCGATTTGCGCGGATAGGGCTTACCCCCGCGCGCGGACCGCGGTTTACGTATGTTGGGTGCGATTCCTCGTTGAGGACGGCTGTTCCCTGGAGAGGTAGGTGAAGCGGCTGTAGCGCTATTTGCGCAGCGACCTGAGTAGCCTGATGTTGTTTTTTTCGGAAGTGCGATGTTTGCGTAGGGTTGCTTGTCCTCTGGAGAGTGGGGAAAAGCTTTTTTGGTAGGCGGGCTGCCTGGGCGTGCGGAGCCGTTTGCGCTGGAGCCGTTGCGCCCCGCCGGGGGACGGGTAGCTCGGTACGCGGATTGCGCAGCGTACGGGAACAGGGGCCCTGGGGCGGGGCGGCGGAGCTGATGGTACTTCCTGCCGCCGCCATTTTGTCATCTAGCCGGAGGAGGAAGCGGTGGCTCTTGAGTGGAGGCAGCGGCCCGGCCTGGCCCCGCGGCTTGCGGTGAGTGAGGCGGTCACGCACCCCACCCTCACGGGCTCTGCCCGCCCCGGCTCCTTCGTGGGTCACGCCTGCCCGGACCAGGCGGCCCCCGACGCCGCCGGCAGGGCGTGGGATAGCCGCGTCTCTCCTCCGCGCCGTTAGGCCGGGCCGCCGCCACCCCCGCGGGGTGGATGCGGGTAGATCGGGCCCGGCTCCTCATGGCGCTGGGGCCCGGCTGCCCCCGAGCTGCCGGGCCCATCGCCGACACTTGGGGGTCCTGGAGATGGGGCGGGCCGGGCCGGTCTCTGCGGAGGGCCGTGCGGGGGCAGGTCGCTGGGGAGGGAGCGGCGATGCTGGTGCAGCAGGAGGAGGCAGCTCGGCGTCAAACCTTGTTCACTGTAACCGACTGATACAGCTCGCCCCCGGCCTGCTGGCGCTTGGCTGTCTGGCAAGCAGCTGCCGTTGGAAGGTCCTCTTTGAGATTGCACAGCAACTGTGGCACTAGCAGAGTCCCGTAAACCTTATTGAGGCGCTGATTCCGGTTTAAATGTGCCTGATGGGAAGAGAGACTTTGAACAATGTGTGCTTTTGATGAACCTTGCCTTTTTTTTTCTTGAAAGAGCAGTAACCTGAATTCTGGTGCACTTCAGAGTATAAACTGGTGCTGTTTACTGCACTGGCTCTTCAGATTTTGTCATTTTGCAATGTAGAAAGACAAATGTTCTCTCTTGGTGTGAAAGACTCAAACAAGTGGTAGCTGCTATACAGTGATTATAGAAACAGTGGAACTGACTATACTGTGTATTTGGTGGTACATTCTGTATAGAGAATTTCTTAAATTACTGGTTTTAATCTTAGATGTAGTGAATTTAAAAAAAAAATTAAAAAGTGTGGTTTATTTGATGTGGACTGTCCATTTAGTGTAGGGAATAAAAATGTGTTGACATAGCTGTTTATATATTGTGAACTAGATAACTTGACTAGCCAGTTACAACAATTTTGCATTTAACTTTTTTCTACAACTCTTCTCTCCCCCTCCTCCCCCCCATGGCAGGACTAAGTATTATCATTCTAGACCATCCCTGACGGTGAGATTTCTGCTAATATGAAATTGTGTGGCTAATATTTTCTTCCTGCCTGCAGTACTTTTCCCACTACGACTGATTTTTTTCCCCCCAAATTGTTATCTAGATTATAGAATGTACCTTGAGTGTAAATAGTCTGTTCAGAAACAGAACTTCCTATTAAGAAGGCTGGTTCATGTTTTGGAAAGGAGAGTTGGTAGTATGAGAGGAAAAGGAAGGTGACCTCCCCACTCTGAACTCTAGGGTACAGATGTGGGGACCTGCATGAAAGACCCCCAAAGCTTATTTTTACCAGCTTAGGTTAAAAACTTTCCCAAGGCACAAACTTTGCCTTGTTCTTGAACATTATGCTGCTACCACCAAGTGATTTAGACAAAGAACAAGGAAAGGACCACTTGGAGTCCCTAGTTCTCCACAGACCAACTTGGGTTTCTTAGAACCCTAAAAACCCAATCAGATTCTGAAAAAACCAGCACATCATTAGAAGAACAAAGCAAAGATAAAAGAAACACTCTGTAAGATTAGAATGGAAGATAATCTTACAGGCAGTCAGGTTCAAAACAGAGAATGCCTCTAGACAAAACCTTAAGTTACAAAAAGACAGAAAAACAGGAATACACATTCCCTCCAGCACAGTGAATTTACAAGCCAAAACAAAGAAAACCACATTTTCTAGCCAGATTACTTATGAACTTTACAGGAGTTAGAGGGCTTGCATCCTTGATCTATTCCCAGCAAAGGTATTACACAGACAGACAAAAGCCTCCCCCCCACCCCTCTCCAGATTTGAAAGTATCTTGTCCCCTCATTGGTCATTTTGGGTCAGGTGCCAGTGAGGTTACCTTAGCTTCTTAACCCTTTACAGGTGAAAGGATTTTGCCTCTGGCCAGGAGGGATTTTATAGCACTGTACACAGAAAGGGGTTACCCTTCCCTTTATATTTATGACATCCCTACTGACTGTAGTGTGTGGAAGAGGGAAAACTGTTCTAACTTCTAATACTCACTAACAACCACATACCACACAACAAAACCACTAACCCAGGAACCTATCCTTGCAACAAAGCCCCCTTGTCAACTGTGTCCAAATATCTATTCAGGGGACATCATCATAGGGCTTAATCACATAGCCACACTATCAGAGGCTGGTTCACCTGCACATCTACCAATGTGATATATGCCATCATGTGCCAGCAATGCCCCTCTGCCATGTACATTGGTCAAACTGGACAGTCTCTATGAAAAGAATAAATGGACACAAATCAGATGTCAAGAATTATAACATTCAAAAACCAGTCGGAGAACACTTCAGTCTCTTTGGTCACTTGATTACAGACCTAAAAGTGGGAATTCTTCAACAAAAATCTTCAAAAACAGACTCCAATGAGAGATTGCTGAATTGGAATTAATTTGCAAACTGGGTACAATTAACTTAGGCTTGAATAAAGACTGGGAGTGGATGTGTCATTACACAAAGTAAAACTATTTCCCCATGTTTATTCAACCCTCCCCCCCCCCCCCTTCCTCACATGTTCTTGTCAATTGCTGGAAATGGCCCACCTTGATTATCACTAGAAAAGGTTTTTTCCCCCGAGCTCTCCTGCTGGTAATATCTCACCTTACCTGTTTCAGAGTAACAGTCGTGTTAGTCTGTATTCGCAAAAAGAAAAGGAGTACTTGTGACACCTTAGAGACTAACCAATTTATTTGAGCATAAGCTTTCGTGAGCTACAGCTCACTTCATCGGATGCACGATGCATCCGATGAAGTGAGCTGTAGCTCACGAAAGCTTATGCTCAAATTTGTTAGTCTCTAAGGTGCCACAAGTAGAATCATAGAATATCAAGGTTGGAAGGGACCTCAGGAGGTCATCTAGTCCAACCCCCTGCTCAAAGCAGGACGGGTCCCCAACTAAATCATCCCAGTAAGGGCTTTGTCAAGCCTGATCTTAAAAACTTCGAAGGAAGGAGATTCCACCACCTCCCTAGGTACACATTCCAGTGTTTCACCACCCTCCTAGTAAAAAAGTTTTTCCTAATATCCAACCTAAATCTCCCCCATTGCAACTTGAGACCATTACTCCTTGTTCTGTCATCTGCTACCACTGAGAACAGTCTAGAGCCATCTTCTTTGGAACCCCCTTTCAGGTAGTTGAAAGCAGCTATCAAATCTCCCCTCATTCTTCTCTTCGTAGACTAAACATCCCCAGTTCCCTCAGCCTCTCCTCATAATTCATGTGTTCCAGTCCCCTAATCATTTTTGTTGCTCTCCGCTGGACTCTTTCCAATTTTTCCACATCCTTCTTGTAGTGTGGGGCCCAAAACTGGACACAGTACTCCAGATGAGGCCTCACCAATGTTGAATAGAGGGGAACGATCACGTCCCTCGATCTGCTGGCAATGCCCCTACTTATACATCCCAAAATGCCATTGGCCTTCTTGGCAACAAGGGCACACTGTTGACTCATATCCAGCTTCTCGTCCACTGTAACTCCTAGGTCCTTTTTCTGCAGAACTGCTGCCGAGCCATTCGGTCCCTAGTCTGTAGCGGTGCATAAGTACTCCTTTTCTTTTTACGGATACAGACTAACACTGCTGCTACTCTGAAACCTGTTCTAACTTCAGTTAGACATGACAACCAGAATTTGCCTATTGAATATGCTGTCATTGCATTGTGATTGACTGGTGAAGTCTACTTAAAAGATAACCAGAGAAGCCAGATCTACTTGCACTGTTGGTAGTATGGCTAAAATTCCTCTCTCAAAGCTAAAGCAAAAGTATTTCAGTAAGATTTTTATATTTTCATAGTTCCATTAATTGTTTATATAAAAATGTGAAGACTATTTTGTTTGTTTATTTTTAGTAACTTTTTTTCTTTTCCTGCTGCTTGTTAATAATGTAAAGCAAAACTATTGTCTGTCCTGGAACTGGATTGATGTCAAGAATGGGTCAGAATACAGCTTTATCTTCCTTTAAATACTACTAACGTTCACGCTGTGTTCTTTACCTAAATAGTGCCGTATATCTTATCTTAAAACTAAAAATGGCCAAAAAGTAGGTGTCACTTAAATAGTTAACTTGCAATAAGCCTTGTTAAATCTTTTTTTTTTGAGACTTTATTTCCGTGAAGTTCTTGTTTAGCAATGCTTCTGTAGAAAGTTGTTTTAATCTAAAGTTTTAGTGTTGTTCAGACTTATTGCACATTTTATAAAAACAGATTGGAGACTGGGAAAATAGCTGGAAAATGTAGGAAGTGCATGTACTGTAGAATAGATCTTTGTTTGAAATGCATACTATACTGGGATGGAAAGAATTAAGCTGACAAATGCATGGCAAATGTTTACCAGACAGCCAAGATCATGAATAATCACCAGTGGTTGTGTATGACACTGTTATAGTATGGATAGATGGTTAGTGTTCTATTAGATGCATGTAAACTTAATTCTGCAGGCTTCTTTGGATGTGGGGTTCTCTGTTGTATTTACAGACATTTTTCATAAAAATAGAATAAAATGGAGGAGGGACTTTAAAAATCATTGATTTACACTAGCTTTGTAAAGCCCCAACTTAATTTGAAAATTTATGGTATGGCTTGCAATTTTAGGTTAAATTGATTATGAATTAAGTTTTATAAATGCTGGTTTTAAACTGTTCAGTGTCACTACGATAGGGTATTTTTGAACTTTACAAAACTGCTTCAGGCAAAAAACGAAAATTCCATCATACAAACACTTAAGCACTTCACAGCATGACTAGTTTGATTTCAGTAGCATAAGTGCTTTCAGAATGGAGCCTTAATACAGTTTTTAATGAAAATTTTTATTCATACGAAGTGGAATAAAATCTTTGTCACTATTAAAGTTGCGTCATTGTTAACCTTGAAAAGCTTAGTATTTCAAGATGTTAACAAAGTTGAAAATTTTGATTTTTTTATACATACAATCTTGCAAAATGTTAATATCAGTAATGTAACATTTTAAACAATTACAGTTAATGAGCAAATGTCAGAGTTGTTACTGTTGCATCCAGTTATTGAAATTCACAGAGGGGGTCTTGAAGTCATTCAAAAATAAAATGCTGAAAACAAAAATCAACTTTGAAGTTGTCCTGATGCAGTTTTCTAATCTTTAAGTGCACCAGGTGAAATGATGAAAATACTCATTCAGAGCTGACAGAACCCTTAGCAGTTAATTGACACTACTTTCGTGATCATGTACATGAGATTATCATTACTGGGTAGCTGTTACAACACTCAACTGGTGAACAAGACTTTTTTTAAATTGAGGCAGCTGGCTTGCAGTTCAACTATTGTTGGCAGAAAACCTACTTTCATCATAAACCTTTAATCTAAATAGTCAAATGCAGGTGTTTGGTTCTGCTGCTGTGAGTGGAACCAGCACATGCAGAAATTGTTTATATATTTTAGAAAATAATGAGGAGTACTTGCAATTAATGATAAAATGCATGTTCTGCATTTTAATAATTGTTCGTCTTCCTCCATGCTTCAGTAGCTTCAGCAATGGAACACGAACTTCTCTATACAAAACCGTTACTACTGGCTTCAGTATTTTGAACAATTTTCTAGTGAATTTTTTCTGGCCAGTAAAATCCACACCCCTGATTGACAGTTATACTGACCTTACTCCTGGTGTAGACAGCACTGTGTCGATGAGAGGGCTTTTCCTGTTGACATAACTAATGCTTCTTGGGGAGGTGGATTACCTATGCCGACAGTAGAAGCCTTCCCATTTTTTTAGGTAGTGTCTTCACTGAAGCACTGCAGTGGCGCAGTTGCAGCCTTTTAAGCGTAGAGGAGCACTCAGTCTACATTCTTCATAGATCTTTATTCACTTGGATTAGTCTGAAACATACTTCTGCAGCTTGCTTACAAGTTTTTCACCTTATTACTTGAGATGTGACATATGTGCTGCCACCTTTCTGTTTTTGTATTTGGAAGCTGTAAAGTGGCTGTTGAAAAATAACTTAATCAGAAATCCAGTTGTATGATCAAGGTCCTGTGTGGGTGGATCCCTGTACTTGTGCAAAGAAACATTGAAGTCTGTGGGGATACAGGAGTCCATTGTGCAATCAAGAGCATAGATAGTATCTCACCTATCCTTTCAAATCTTTTGACAGTAGATTTAGCACGTGTGCAGAATCGGCATTTACTCTGTCCTGCAAAGCTTTCTTAATCTTAGCCGAATTGGCTTTGTTTTTCTTCACAAACTAGTTGTCTCTTGTCTGTAGTGATTGTAGTCAGATGTTCAGATGAATGTGGATGACTGCAGGTATTAGTGCAGAAAGAGCTTTGTGTAAGCTCAAAAACTTCTCTCCCGCCAACAGAAGTTGGTCCAGTAAAAGATATTCTCACCCACCTTGTCTTGCTTGAGTATGCAGTGTAAACAACGTAGATGGAAACTCCTGATGAGCCTTACGTTGTCCATGTTTTCCCACCATACATGAGAGTGCTGAGGTCACAAGCTTGATACACTAGCATTTTGGTCTTGCTGGTAAGCTTTGAATTGTTCCGTGCTCTTTTAGTTAGTCTGCTGAAGGTTGTGGCAGCCTTTCCAATGCGAACATTTAGTTCTTCATCCAGTGAGAGGTTGGTGGTCAGTGTAGAACCTAAATAGCTGAGCTTTTGGACTACTTCTAGCTGGTTTGCATTTAAGGTAGTTGAATGATCTTGTGAAACTCTCTGTCCTAATAGAACAGTTTTCTTGATGCTGATGGTGAGAGCAAATGCCTGACAGGTACTTGAAAGGCGGTCCAGGAATTCTTATAGTAGATCTTCATTGTGGGTTATGAGGGCAGCATCATCAGCAAATAGAGGTTCACTGATTAGCACCTTTTTGAGTTTGGTCTTTGACTTATGTTGGGACAGGTTGAAGAGTTTCCCATCTGATCTTGTGTGGATATACACTCCATCTTTCATTTCCATAAACGCACAGTTCAAGAGTACTGAGAAGATGCCAAAGAGTGTAGGGGCAAGAACGCATCCTTGCCTCACTCTGCTTTTCATCTTAAAGCTGTCTGAAGTGGGCCCATGAGACTGGACAGTTGCTCTCATGTTGTTGTGGAATGAACATATAAGACTTAAAAGGGTTTGTGGGCATCCTATCTCTTCTAGTATTGCAAATAGATCTGCTCTGCTGACTATGTCGAATGCTTTGTTAGGTCCACAAAGGAGATGTACAATTGTCGGTTTTGCGCTCTGCACTTTTCTTGGAGTTGATGCAGCCCTGAATCTGCACTGTGATTCAGGATAGACACAATTCACCAGCTGTTGTAGGTGCACTAAGATAACTTTTGCGAAAGTGTTTCCCGCTACACTTAATAATGAGGTCATAGAATATCAGGGTTGGAAGGGACCTCAGGAGGTCATCTAGTAGTCCAACCCCCTGCTCAAAGCAGGACCAGTCCCCAACTAAATCATCCCAACCAGGGCTTAAAAACCTCTAAGGAAGGAGATTCCACCACCTCCCTAGGTAATGCATTCCAGTGCACTCAAAAACAAAACAATGTAAAACTTTAGAGCCTACAAGTCCACTCAGTCCTACTTCAGCCAGTTGCTCAGACAAACATATTTGGTTATATTTGCAGGAGATAATGGTGTTCGCTTCTTGTTTACAATGTCGCCTGAAAGTGAGAACAGGCACTGTTGTAACTGGCATCCCAACATATTTATGTGCCAGATGCGCTAAAGACTCATATGTCCCTTTATGCTTCAACCACCATTCCAGAGGATATGCGTCCATGCTGATGGTGGGTTCTGCTTGATAACAATCGAGAGCAGTGTGGACTGATGCATGTTCATTTTCATCATTTGAGTCAGATGCCACCAGCAGAAGGTTTATTATTATTATTTATTATTTTTTTGGTGATTTGGGTTCTGTAGTTTCCACATCAGAGTGTTGCTCTTTTAAGACTCTTGAAAGCATGCTCCACACCTTGTCCCTCTCAAATTTTGGATGGCACTTCACTTGACCCAAGATTTAAGCATCTGCTGTAGCTATTTTTAGAAATCTCACATTGGTACCCTCTTTGCGTTTTGTTAAATCTGCAGTAACGGTATTCATAAATCAAACAACATGTGCTGGGTCATCATCCGAGACTGCTATAACATTAAATATATGGCAGAATGCAGGTAAAACAGAGCAGGGGGACATACAGTTCTCCCCCAAGGAGTTCAGTCACAAATTTAATTTACACACTTTTTTCCTCCCTCCCCCCCTTCCCCCCCCAACATTGTCAGCTTGGAAGCATGTTTTCCAGAATGTTGGCTGAAGCATGAAGGGGCATACAAATATTTATTGTATTTGGCACATAAATACCTTGCAACGCTGGCTACAAAAGTCCCATGCGAATGCCTGTTCTCACTTTCAGGGGACATAGTAAATAAGAAGCAGGCAGCAGTATTTCCTGTCAATGTAAACAAACTTGTTAGTCTTAGCGATTGGCTGAACAAGATGAAGGACAGAATGAACTTGTATTCTCTGAAGTTTTACATTGTTTTGTTTTTGAGTGCAGTTATGTAACAAAAATCTACATTTGTAAGTTACACTTTCACAATAGAGATTGCGCTACAGTACTTCTATTTTACAGTGCAAATATTTATAATAAAAATAATATAAAGTGACAACTGTACACTTTGTATTCTGTGTTGTAATTGAAATCAGTATATTTGAAAATTTATAAAAACATCCAAAATATTTAATACATTTCAATTGGTATTCTATTGTTTAACTGTGCAATTAATCAAGATTAATTTTTTTAATTGCAGTTAATTTTTTTGAGTTAATAGTGTGAGTTAACTGCGATTAATCAGGAGCTCAAGTAAATATAGTCTGAATCTATAAAAAGGGAAATAAGGACAACCCAGGGAATCACAGACCAGTCAGCTTAACTTCAGTACCCAGAAAGGTAATGGAGCAAATAATTAAGCAATGAATTTGCAAGCACCTAGAAGATAATAAGATAAGTAACAATCAGCATGGATTTGTCAAGAACAGATCATATCAAATCAACCTAATAGCTTTCTTTGACAGGGTAATGGGCCTTGTGGGTAGGGGGGAAGAGGTAGATGTGGTATACCTTGACTTTAATAAGGCTTTTGATTCTGTCTTGCATGACCTTCTCATAAACAAACTTGAGAAACGCAACTTAGATGGAGCTACTATAAAGGGGGTGCATAAATGGTTGGAAAACCATTCCCAGAGAGTAGTTATCAGTGGTTCAGTCAGGCTGGAAGGTATATTGAGTGGGGTCCCACAGGGATCAGTTCTGAGTCCGGTTCTGTTCAATATCTTCATCAATGATTTAGATAATGGCATATAGAGAATACACCTATAAAGTTTGTGGATGATACCAAACTGGGAGGGGTGCATGTGCTTTGGAGGATAGGATTAAAATTCAGAATGATCTGGACAAACTGGAGAAATGGTCTCAAGTAAATAGAAAACATGACCTTTGAGGGAAGATTGAAAAAATTGGGTTTGTTTACTCTGGAAAAGAGAAGATTGAGGGAGACATCAGTTTTCAAGTATATAATAGGTTGTTACAAGGAAGAGGGAGAAAAATGGTTTTTCTTAACCTCTGAGGATAGGACAAGAAGCAATGGGCTTAAACTGCAGCAAGGGAAGTTTAGGTTGGACATTAGGAAAAACTTCCTAAACTGTTAGGGTTGTTAAGCACTGGAGTAAATTGCCTAGGGAGGTTGTGGAATCTTCATTATTGGAAATTTTTAAGAGCAGGTTAGACAAACACCTGTTAAGGATGGTCTAGATAATGCTTAGTCCTGCAGTGAGTGCAGGGGACTGGACTAGATGACTTCCAGTCCTTTCATTCTATGGCCTAAGCTATACAGGAAGTCAGATTCAGTGATTGCAACTGTCCCTTCTGGCACTGGAATCTATGAAGGCCTTCCAAACACTACACAGTGCAATGCCTCAGACCTCAGTGGTTCAGGAGCCAAATTAGCTATTAACATTACTCTAAAGAGCCACAGTAGTATGAATTCATCGTTTCATTTACTATGATAACTATATATTCATATTTGAAACAATATGACAGGGAAATATTTAGTTTATATATAGATATTATTCTCATATTAAGTTATGGACCAAGTACTTTATCAAGTACAATTGGTTAATAACAGTAAAAGCACCCTGATTAGTTGTTCATTAAATATTTTAATATCAAGTGCTGCAAAGAACTGCAGGAGACACATAGAAGAGCCACTTGCGGCTCAAGAGCCACAGTCCGAGTATCTCTGGTCTAGATTGTTGTTCACCGATTACCACTGTGGTATGTGATCCCTTAACTCATTTAACTGGACTTGAGTTAACACTGCATGTGTGCACAAAAAACTTGAGTTAACAGGGAGTCAACAAGATTTCTTGACATTTCAGTATACTGCTATCTAGCCAAAGCAAAAAGTCACTCAAGATGCTTATCTTCTATGGTAAAATGCTTGACAGTTTTGAATGATCTACACATATAACTTCTGTGGAAGCTTTGCGCAGTCAAAATTCATTGACTAGTCTAGTCAGTTTCTCCCACCCCAAAAAATAATTCTGCACTTGAGCTCTCTCCCATTCACTGGATCATGCTGATCCAACAAAAATCAAGAGCAAGAAAAATAGAGACTGTTGTTGTTGCTTTGGATAGCCCTTTTTTCCCGACAAAAGAATGGGATACTTATCGCTAAAGTTTAACGGTGTCTTTTGATCATCCGCTATCATAAAATCATAGGACTGGAAGGGAACTCGAGAGGTCTTCTAGTCCAGTCCCCTGCACTCATGGCAGGACTAAGTATTATCTAGACCATCCCTGACAGGTGTTTGTCTAACCTGCTCTGAAGAATGTCCAATAATGGCGATTCCATAACCTACCTACGTAATTTATTCTGGTGCTTAGCCTCCCTGACAGGAAGTTTTTCCTAATGTCCAACCTAAGCTGCTCTTGCTGCTATTTGAGTCCATTGCTTCTTGTCCTATCCTCAGAGGTTAAGGGAATTTTTTTTCTCCCTCTTCCTCCTAACAACCTTTTATGTACTTAAAAACGGTTATGTCCCCCCCTCAGTCTATTCTCCAGATGAAACAAACCCAATTTTTTCAATCTTTCCTCATAAGTCATGTTTTCTATACCTTTAATAATTTTTGTTGCTCTTCTCTGGACTCTCTCCAATTTGTCCACATCGTTCCTAAAATGTGGTGCCCAGAACTGGACACAATACTCCAGCTGAGGCCTAATCAGCGCAGAGTAGAGCGGAAGAATTACTTCTCGTGTCTTGCTTACAACACTCCTGCTAATACATCCCAGAATGATGTTGGTTTTTTTGCAACAGCGTTACCCTGTTGACTCATATTTAGCTTGTGGTCCACTATGACCCCCAGATCCCTTTCTGCAATACTTCTTCCTAGGCAGTCATTTCCTATTTTGTATGTGTGCAACTGATTGTTCCTTCCTAAATGGAGTACTTTGTATTTGTCGTTATTGAATTTCATCCTATTTACTTCAAACCATTTCTCCAGTTTGTCCAGATCATTTTGAATTTTAATCCTGTCCTCCAAAGCACTTGCAACCCCTCTCAGCTTTGTATCGTCCACAAACTTTATAAGTGTACTCTATGCCATTATCTAAATCATTGATGAAGATATTGAACAGAACCGGACCCAGAATTGATCCCTGTGGGACCCCACAGCACAGCTGTGAACCACTGATTATTACTTTCTGGGAACAATTTTCCAACCAGTTTTGCACCCACCTTATAATAGCTCTATCTAGGTTGTATTTCCCTAGTTTGACAGGTTTCAGAGTAGCAGCCGTTTTAGTCTGTATCCGCAAAAAAACCAGGAGTACTTGTGGCACCTAAGAGACTAACAAATTTATTAGAGCATAAGCTTTCGTGGGCTAAAGCTCACTTCATCGGAGAAGTTTATGAGAAGGTCATGTGAGACAGTATCAAAAGCTTTACTGAAGTCAAGATATATCATGTCTGCCACTTCCCCCCTATTCACAAGGCTTGTTACCCTGTCAAAGAAAGCTGTCAGGTTGGTTTGACATGATTTATTCTTGACAGATCCATGCTGATTGTTACTTATCACCTTATTATTTTCTAGATGTTTGCAAATTGACTGCTTAATCATTGCTTCCCCAAAATAATTCCTAGAGTACATGTTTTAGAAAAACATCCAGTCTTGTTTTAAAAATTCTCATTGATGGAGAATCCAAAACTGTCAGTGATGGAGAATCTGCAAAATTACTTAGCGGGGCTAAGTCCCATTTTCAGAAGTGACTTAGGCATGTAGGAGTCTAAACCCTGTTGACTTTCAATGGGGTTGAAAGCTGAGCAGAGCATTGTTTAAATACCTTTAAAAATCTGGGCCTATGTACTTCATATTCACTACAGTTTGAAGGTTTGGATTTCTCAGGAGGTAGCTAGTGAACTCAGGTTCTGAATCTTCATAATTCTTTGGATGTGCTTAGCCTACACAAAGGCTTAAGAGGGGTTATAATGTACCCAGGAAACATCCATTCATATTTTGGTACATTTATTAGTAAGTATTAGATATAAAAACTTTATGGTTCTAGGCATCAGAGTAAGTTAAGTAGGATTTCTCAGAAGAGGCTGAATTCAGTCTCTAGCATTCATAATAATTCAGTACTGTGTGGTTGTATGTTAATTTGTGAAATCAAAGAAATTATCACAGGTCACTAGTTCTTGCACATAGAAGTAAATAGCTGGATGTTAGTACAGTAACTTCTCACTTAAAGTCGTCCCAACAATGTTGTTTCATTACGTTGATCAATTAGAGAACAGGCTCATTTAAGGTAGTGCAATGCTCACTTATAACGTTGTTTGGCAGCTGCCTGCTTTGTCCATTGTTTGCAGAAAAAGGAGCCCATTGGAGTTAGTTGGTGTGCGCTTGGAACCAGGGTGGACCAGCAGTCCCCCATCAGCTCCCCCAAGTTCCCTGTGTGGCAGGCTATCAATTGCAGGGCAGTTCAGCTGTCCCTCCCCCCTCTGCCTTGGAGCTGCTCCTGAGAGCCTCCTGCTTGCGCTGTGGGGGGGGGGGAGGGGGGAAGAGGAGGAAGAGGCTAATGTCAGGGTGTTCCCAGCTCCTGCCCCCCGCTCCTTTACCCCATCTCCACAGAGCTGGGGGGTGGGGACACATGACAGGGCTCAGGACTGAGGGAGCTTGCTGGCAGCAGCTACTGTGTCAACTTGCTGATCTACATAAAAAGGTAGTGTATTTAGTGGGATCAGGGTACTTAAAGGGGCAATGCATCTCTCTCTCTCTCTCTCTCTCTCACACACGGTGTGTGTCTCTGTCTCTGTCTGCCATGCTATCTCTCCTCCCTCCATTCCTGCTGTCTTGTAGAGTGTGAGGATACATTAACAATGTGTTAACCCTTGAGGGCTCAGCCGAGTGCTAGTTCATCATTTTGCAGTAAGGCATTCCCTGGGAAATATCCAACCCTCTTACTTCACCGCCTCAACCAAGCTTCACAATCATCATTGCTGTGTACAGTATTAAATTGTTAAATTGTGTGTGTGTATTTGTGTGTATATATTATATACTCTTTTGTCTGGCGAAAAAAATTCCCTGGACCCCCCCCCCATTTACATTATTTATTCGTATGGGGAAATTGGATTCGCTTAACATTTTGCTTAAAGTAGCATTTTTCAGGAAAATAACTACAATGTTAAGCGAGGAGTTACTGAATATATACAGAAACTTGAATGATGTAGTGTATGTGGAAAAACCAGTGGGAATCTATAAGAATCCATAGCTCAGTGGTTTGAGCATTGGCCTACTAAACCCAGGGTTGCGAGTTCAGTCCTTGAGGTGGGCCTGGTCCTTTAGGTGGGGATTGGTCCTGCTTTGAGCAGGGGGTGGGACTAGATGACCTCCTGAGGTCCCTTCCAACCCTGATATTCTGTGATTCTATGTTAGCTATACCATAGCAGGAACTTTTTTTTTTAAAGTAAAATGACACCTTGGGTCAAGGTCATGGTTAAATTCTTGCTGCGGTTAATCATAGTTTTGACTTCTACAGGCCAGGAGTTACTTAGCAGCAATGATGATGGTTAGTTGTTGACTAACTGCTATTTTGTGAAAGCTTCAGACAGTAGCAGTAGAGTTTACTAGAGTGGGTTGTCTGCAGACTTCAGTAGACAACACTGCATCTTTTATATTCAGAAAGCTGTTGTCACAATCAAGAGCTTTCTGAATATAAACTTTAGAAACTTGGTTTTTAAAAATAAAATTCCATTTTCAAAACTGATGGCCCAGATCTTCTCGTTCACTCATATAGTGGATAGCTCAGCCTTGGGATGCATTCAGTCCTCTGCCTCTAAGGTAGTAAACTGGATGACCAATGAGAACATAGGGGAATGAGTCTCAATTTCAGAAATAATAAAACTTCCTGTAAAAAAATTATAGTGAAAACTGTGTATTCCTATCAGAAAGGAAAAGCTACAGGAATGGTATTTGATACTTGGCAAACCGTTGCTAAATCAGGAATTAAAAGTGGCAAATGGACACAAAGGATAAAATCCCATACCTGCTGTGACTCTTGTAGCGTGTGCATTATCATACCTATCTCTCGCCAGATATGAGGTTTCCTCCTTTTTATATTTGTAGAGTTTGTCATGTAAATAAAATTGGAGTTTTGTGGCTTCAGCATCTTAACCTGAAAGTGGAAAGGTTATATTTTATTAATCTTGTGCACCATCTTCTTAAACTGAAATAATCATCTACTTTCCACACTTTAGAACTGCCACGGCTTTTTAAAGAGCTTTCTGCTGATGTCTTTATTGTTGCTCTTGGGGAGCAGTGCTTGCTTCTAGTTTTCTTTAATTCTTGTTAATGGAATTGCGTTGCTTAGCTCCGTTTCCAGCTTTTTGCCTTTCCAGGAGGGTTTTTCCCATCACTGAGTGATCTTTGTTGCAACTAATGTAACTCTTCAGCTGTATGTATATTAATGTCTTCCATGCACAAGGAAGATTGCAAATTACAATTGAAAGGCTCTACACCAGGGGTCGGCAGCCTTTCAGAAGTGGTGTGCCGAGTCTTTGTTTATTCACTTTAAATTAAAGTTTTGCGTGCCAGTAATACATTTTAATGTTTTTTAGGAGGTCTCTCTCTATAAGTCTATATATTATATAACTAAACTATTGTCGTATGTTAAGTAAACAAGGTTTCAAAATGTTTAAGAAGCTTCATTTAAAATTAAATTAAAATGCTGATCTTATGCGCCGCCCCACTCAGCCCTCTGGCAGCTTGGGGTTCTGTTCACCTAGGCCAGCAACAGGCTGAGCAGGGCCTGCGGCTGGGACCCTGGCTGGCAAGGGGCCGGCAGCCGGGACCCCAGACCGGCAGTGGGCTGAGCGGCTCAGCCCTCTGCCACTCAGCCCACTGCTGGTCTGGGGTTCCGTACGCTGGCTCCTGCCAGCCAGGGTCCCGGCCGCTGGCCCCGCTCAGCCTGCTGCTGGTCTGGGATCCCAGCCCTGCCCACATAAAGCGGGTACCTAGCTTCTCCCTAGTTCTAGCCCATTCTCTTCCTCTCTCTCTGGACTGAGCTGAGGGTTGGAGTGCACTGAGCACAGGGCTGGGGGTGAAGGAGCAGGCTGGGGGATGTGGTGTAGGGTCTGTCCAGGAGCTAGAATGAGGGAGGGGGCTCAGGGTTGGGGCAGGAGGTTTGGGTGTGGAGTGCTTACCTGGGCAGCTCACGTTTGGTGTGAGGGGTGCAGGAGCTCCTGTTTGGTGCTCAGGGTGGGGGTGGGAATGTGGGGGGTGCAAGAGTCAGGGCATGGCATGTGAGGAGGGTGCAGGAGTCAGGGCAGGGGGCTGGGGGCATGTGAGGAGGGTGCAGGGGTCAGGGCAGAGGGCTGGGGTGTGGGCTAGGGTCATGGGGGTGCTCCCAGCCCCCTGCCCAGAGCGGCTCACAGCAGGTGGCTGGAGGGGATATGCCCTGATTCCATTCCCTGTCCCCAAGGCCCCATCCCCACTTCTTCTCCGTCTCCTCCCTGGAGCAGCGAGCGCACTGCGACTCCGCTTCTCCCCCTTCCTCGCAAGGGCCATCAGCTGGTCAGTGGCAGCGAGGGAGAGGAGGAGGGGCAGGAACCCAGCACGCTGGGGGAAGAGGCGGAGGAGGGGGGGAGCTTGCCTGCCCTGCAGCAGCAGCTGGCTGGACTAAGCTTCTTCACCCTACCCCCACCGAGGGTGGGGTGGGGGGTGGAGAAGAGCGGGCCGGGGCGGGCAGGCAGGATTTTTAATGGTATGGTGCCGCCTACTGGCGGCCACTCTGAGCCCACTGCTGGCCTGGGTTTGGCAGCGGGCTGAGCAGGGCCGGCAGCTGGGACCCAGCAGGCAGCAGCTTGCCATTAAAAATCCGCTCCTGGTGCCGTCTTTGGCACGTGTACCATAGGTTGCCGACCCCTGCTCTACACAAAACACTTAACAGCTGGTCTAATGATTGACTGATGTCACTTAGTGCAGCCAGGAAGCCTGAAGGATGAGCAGAATGGCATGTCTCCAGATAAAATGTAGAATATCACTAAAATGAAAACAAGAAGTGCTCACAGATAGCAATGAAGACTCAGGCAAGCACTCTAAAACCTTGACTTTAAGTGGTAACTTGGGAATGCAAATGTAAGACGACTTCTGGCGAGTTTGACAAGTTAAATATTAAACATATTATTTTTAAAGTCTCTTTCTGAAACTTCTAATTCCATGATATCTTTCAAGCACTACATGACATTTCTGTATTAATATTTTCCTGCTAGAAAGCATACGGAGATCTGGATGTGCCTGTCTCATCTGCAAAGAAATCTGGTATTATATATTTGTTGGTTGATCATCCAAGTAGAATGTTGCAGTTTTAGGGAATGTGGGAAGACATCCTTTTTATGATCAGGATGACAGTTAAAGACTACATTAATCCAATTCAGGATTGAGACTTAACATGTTCATGAAACATTTTTTAAAAAATTAACTAAAATTGACCTTCCCTTATCTCCTGAGAGGCTATTCTATGTTCTTATTGATGAGCTGGATTTCAGATATGTCAAGGTTCCTTCCCCACTCTGAACTCTAGGGTACAGATGTGGGGACCTGCATGAAAGACCCCCTAAGATTATTCTTACCAGTTTAGGTTAAAAAACTTCCCCAAGGTACAAACTTTGCCTTGTTCTTGAACCCTATGCTGCTACCACCAAGTGTGTTAAATAACAGGGAAAGAACCCACTTGGAGACGTCTTTTCCCCAAGTCCTACCCCCCTTTCCTGGGGAAGGCTTGATAAAAATCCTCACCAATCTGTACAGGTGAACACAGACCCAAACCCTTGGATCTTAAGAACAATGAAAAATCAATCAGGTTCTTAAAAGAAGAATTTTAATTAAAGAAAAAGTAAAAGAATCACCTCTGTAAACTCAGGATGGTAAATACCTTACAGAGTAATCCGATTCAAAACATAGAGAATCCCTCTAGGGAAAACCTTAAGTTACAAAAAGACACAAAAACAGGAATATACATTCCGTTCAGCACAACCTATTTTACCAGCCATTTAACAAAAGGAAATCTAATGCATTTCTATCTAGATTACTTACTAACTTAACAGAAGTTCTGAGGAGTTATGAAGAGCATTCCTGATCTGTTCCCAGCAAAAGCATCCCACATACAGACAGACAGCCTTTGTTCCCCTCCCTCCAGCTTTGAAAGTAACTTGTCTACTCATTAGTCATTTTGGTCAGGTGCCAGCGAGGTTATTTCAGCTTCTTACCCCTTTACAGGTGAAAGGGTTTTGCCTCTGGCCAGGAGGGATTTTATAGTCCTGTGTATGGAAAGGTGGTTACCCTTCCCTTTATATTTATGACAAGGTATATGGCCCAAACTTGTCTTTTTGCTACTTCATTTTATTTCTCTTTGCTAATCTCTGAACCATCCTAAATAATTCCTCCTGCAATGTTGATCCACTTCAGATAACTGTAGGTAGCTGTCAAATTGCCTCAAGGCATCTTTTAGCAAAGCTATGGATATTTCACTCCCCATGCTTGTAGGAAAAGTCTGTCATGTGCTTGTTATCAAATGCTGTATTTTCATTTGCTGTCCATTGTAGAGGAAGACAAACCCTCAAATATAGCTACACTGAAAATGTGACATAGAAAACTTGGCATTCACATGTTATCAGAGTAGGATTTTTTCATTTTCATTATCTTGCCTTCACAAAAGGAATGTGCTGGGAATAGAATATTTGTTCTTACATAGCTGGCGCATGCATTTTAGACCTACTAGTTTTAAATTGTTTTTACAAACAAAATGTGTGTGACTGGAAATGTTCACATAAATAAGGGTTGCTTTATCTGTCTACAGTTTTGTAAATAATGAAACATGGGGACATATTCCTAAATGCATTCACACTTAAAAATATTGGCTGAGGGCTCCATGCCATACTTTCAGAATGACAATATGAACAAACTCCATTGATCACGTTACTGTGTGGGAGCATGGCTTGCTCATGCCTGGACCCAATAGCATTCGTGAATATCCTCTCGTGTACTTGACCAGTGCAGGGGGGTTCATGAGCCACATTTAATGATCCGCCAAATCTTGCCTTTTCAGGAAATAATCCTTCTTATTGATGTGCTTGTGAGCACCTGCAGAGTCAGTAGTGTCAGCAGATAATGGGTATATGAATACCAACACAGTTTGGCCCAGCTACTGAAACATATCGATTTTGAGAATTAGTTGCCTTTGATATATGAAGTACAGCACTTTTGGTTGCACAAACCACCACCACAATCGGACTTGTTGACCCCAAACTGGCCCCCAAGAAACCTGTAACACTAGCTTCTACAGGGTAACTATTGCATACCTCTGTACTTGTATTAGGGCTCTCATCCTGGTGGTCTCACGTGTCTGGACCTGCCTGAGTGCTTCAGAATTCTAGGAAAGTGGCTTTCTTCATCCATAAGTTCTGCAGCCACTGCTGATCATCTGAGACCCAGAGAACCACATCGTCCTACCAGTCTGTGCTTCTGGGTCTAGTTCAAAACTGTTGCTTAACAGTGATGAAGTGCTCACTAAGATACCATGCAGCTACTCATGAACTGGTGCATTCAAGTCCTTTTCCTGTTGATTGCACAACTGCTGAGCTCTCCCCTGGCAATGATAGAACACTTCCCACTGCCTATTTGCAGCTGCTTCTGATGCCAACTATATCTTTACATCTAGGAAAACTTTCTTCAAGTGACAGTGCTTTTGCTTTGTGAGGAAGCTGTATGCCACATAAAGCTGTTTCCACAGCTACCAACTGTCAGCTGGGGTCTTCATTGACTTCTGGACTTATTCAGAAATATGAGGGATGGTGGTGTTGGTAGATATGAGAGTTATACCTCTGTCCAAAAATGCGGGGTCCTGGTGGGCCATAAGTAGGGCCCTACCAAATTCACGGTCCATTTTGGTGAATTTGATGGCCAGGGGTTTTTTAAATCAGTCACTTTCATGTTTTTCAGATCTTTACATGAGAAATTTCATGGTGTTGTAACTCTGGGGGTCCCGACCAAAAGGGGGCCAGGGTGGGAGGGTCTCAAGATTATTGTAGAGGGGTCATGGGATTGCCACCCTTACTTGTGCCCTGCTGCTGGCAGAGGCACTGTCTTCAGGGCTGGGGAGCAGAGAGGAAGTCTCTTGGCCAGGCATGGTAAGTGTATGGGTTGTGGGTTACCATATGTCCAGTTTACGGAGGTGATGGAGCTGCAGTGTCCCCGCGTGGGGTGGTGACAGCTGGAGCCTTGGAGCTTCCTGCAGCTGTGGGAGAACTTGGAGGTGGGTCTGACTCACCCCAGGAGCAGCCCTTGCAGCGGAAGAGGAAGTCTGGTTCCTTCCCATCCCCAGCCAGGAGTAGTAGCTGGAACCATGCACAGGGTAGGAGCCTCTGTCTGGGCACCAGATTTCACATGGGAGATTAGATTTCATGGTCCATGACACGTTTTTACGGCCATGAATTTGGTATGGCTCTAGCCATAAGCAGTCATTCACAGTGCTTTTAGTTTGAAGCAGTGAGGAGACCTCTGGGTTATGTGCTTAGAAGGTATTGCTGCTAAAATCATTGGGTGCGGCACTAGCATTGGACATATTGCATAACTGCAGTCCTGCTTACCATATGTGAATACTGTGTGCAGATGTAGTGATTCATAACAGTCTAGTTAGTTGTATTAGTTAACTTAGTAGAGTAGATGCAGCTGCATTGTAGGGGCTTTTAAAAGTCCCTCAATGAACCACCGGTATGGCTCCCATCCATCAAAGAGAAATAGCAACTAAAGTAAAATGCCATGAATTGGTTGGTGGGTATAGGCTAGATCAATTTGGTTAATGATTTTTAGCAGAACTGGAAATATGCCAAAGATGACTCATCTTAAATAATAGTCTTTAGATTTTGAGTTCAGGGACTTGGTTTTGAGTTTGAACAATAGCCAAGTGGCAGTATTACAGTTTAGTGTTATAACTAATATTTGTCTCCATTAGTACACCTTTTTCAGATTATTTCTTAAGAAAATTGAATAGAGGCATAACAAAAAATGAATCTACATAAATGCTTAACAGTAGTGAACAAGTTTGTGTATAGCATTGTAGTCTGTCAGGCTACCAAAAGGTACATGTGTGGTAGTTGCTGTGGAGTGTAACTGTTAGCTGTTTGGCATTAAAACTTAATGTGAGATACCAGCATTAGAATTCTTTGCATCACCCTATTGCGGTGGTTCTCAAACTTTTGTACTGGTGACCCCTTTCACATAGCAAGCTTCTGAGTGTGACTCCCCCCTTATAAATTAAAAGCACTTTTTTATATATTTAACACCATTATAAATGCAGGAGGCAAAGCAGGGTTGGGGTGGAGGTTGACAGCTCGCGACCCCCCATATAATAACCTCGTGACCCCCTGTTTGAGAACCCCCTGTTCTATTGTCTGTTTCTCTCTCTCTCTCCCTCCCCACCCCCTTGCAGCTGCAAACAGTGGGTATTGCACTTGAGTACAGAAGTATTTTTTTCTCTGCCATCCTTGCTGTTGAGTGAAAGTGACTAAGATTACTTTGACAAAATTAGTTTCACTGGAGTGCTGTGAATTCTTCCTATACAGATGCTGATTTCTGGCTGTCCTATAGACAGCTATTGATCTGGTTAAGTTAAAATGTAAAATTGGATTAATTACTGGACAAGAGCAAGGGCTTGTGGAACATGTATTTGTAGAAACAAATGTTCTTAAGGTGTGTTTTTTTTAACCCTGTATTTATTTATTTTTTGAGGCTTTTGTCAATAAAACTTTTGTCAGTCAGGTGTGTGGAAACCAACACCCCCGCCCCCGCTGGACCAACATAAGTTTCACTGCCAAGTGCTGGTTTGGACAGCGGCTAACATAGCTGCTGCTGCTCATTGGGGGTGGTTTAATTATGCCCCATCAGCATAGTGTGGCTACATGGGAGTAGTGTGGCTACATGGGAGACGGTAAAGCGGCGCAGCAGCACAGCTGTGCTGCTATAAGGTCTGTAGTGCAGACATAGCCTAATGCAGGGGTTCTCTCAACAAAATTTTTGGTGGCCTCAGAGTGCAGCCACCAACTCTTACCAGTGGCTGCTCTGACAGTTTTCCCTAAAATATGTAATTAACTTTAGGAAAAACACATATGCACATATATATGTCCAAATCATTATAATTTATTTATGTAGGATTTTTTTATAGACTCAATAATAAAAATAATGTACAGTTGTCCCTATTCTTTACTGGACCTAAACAGAATAGAAATACAAATAAGGCTCTTTGCCTGTTTTGCCTTTTTTGGTTGATTATTTTATTTTTTTTAAAGACTTGCTAGCTAGCAAGTCTGCTGTAGTAAAAAGTGCTGTTTGTATATTTGTTCGTGTCACTTTTCACAGCAGACTTTCTTATCCCCAGCAACCTGGAGGACATATTAAATCCTGGATGGGGAGGTGGGTAAGGAGGCAGGAGGGCCAGGGGCGGTGGGGGACTGGATGGGGGGTGGAGGAGGCAGTGGGGGTCAGGGCGATGGGAGGGTGGGGGTGAGTCCTGGCCTGGGGTCCTGCTGCATGAGTGCAGGCAGGAAGAGGCAGCGGGAGCCAGGGGCGACATGGTGGGGGTGAGCCTGGGGCCAGAGCCTGAAGCCATGCGGCCGTGGGACAGAGCCTGCTGCCCACCCACCACCCCCAGGCTGAAGCCCCATGCCCCACTGCCCCCAGGAAGGTGGGGAACTTTCACTGGTCACCTGGCTCCTATAGTATTTTGAGAAACTCTGGCAGAATACACTGTAATGTAGGGACTAGTGGACAGAGTACTGGACTGGGACTCAAGAGGCTTGGTGCCCCCTCCACCCCCCCCCCGCCCCTTCAGCTGGAAGATCTGGGACAAATCACTTCCTTCCTTGTGTCTGTTTCCCTGTGCCTTCATTTCCTCATCTGTAAAATGAGGATAAGGATACTTACCTTTTTTGTAAAGGACTGTGAGATCTGTGAATGTAGGAACTAATAGTATTTATTGTTTACTAATCTAATGGGATGGAGAGAGGAGAGTAACATATCCGTCTCTGGTCTCATTCATTCATATGTTCCGCAAGCAGTAGTATTGCTAACTCTTTTTTCATGAAATGAGAATGAACTCATGAAAAAGATATGTAAAAATAGCATTAGCATTATGTGGGTTTTTAATGAAGAACTCCATATGGATATCTTAGTTTGGCTAAAGTATTGTAGTTTTTCATGATATATATGAATAGGAATTTGTACCAGTTGGCTTATGAATGAGCAATTTTAACCTATATTTGTAGAAACACTTAAATTCAAGTTGAGTGAGTGGATTTGAATGGAATCTTAAACGTACACGTGTTCAGCTGAAACTTAAGTAGTGGTGGTAAAAGTATGCACCAAAAGCAGCCCATGGAGGTCTGTAATGTGGCCTGGATCAATCATCCTAATCAATGTGGAAATTATAGTCAAGAGGCTACAGGTCCCAAGATGCAGTGATCAAGGTAGCCTGGATGAATTGCACGTTGGGACCCCTGGTCTCAGGTAAGAGCAGCAATATTTATGCATTTTATATGTAGTTTTCCAAATGAGAGCTATAGCTAAGTGCCCTGCTCTAGAATGATAGGTACAAGTATGCCATTCATATCATTAGGTCAAAAATAAAAGTAATTTTTAGTTGAATATTTAGACCATTCAAAGAATGTTCTGTTCATCAGATTACTGCATTAGGCTGAATATTTCTGTATTTTTATGAGAAAGATTGGCTTTTATAATAGGTTAATTCTAATGCTAAAAATGGGAAAGAATTAAAAATGTTGAGGGGATGGTGCATAATGTACCATGTTGCTCATGCTTAGTTTGGGCAAGCTGAGAACAGTTCACTTTCACCTCATATTCCTTTTGGGCTTTCTCAAATTGCTCGAGAGCTTTATTAGGAAAAGAGGCAGCCATTGTGTGTATTATTAATGCCAGTACTGAAAAGTGATTGTGGTGGAACTTGCCTGCAGCCCATTGAGACTCTTTTAAAATGACACGTCTGATATCAATTGCATCTGAGCCTTTTAGGGTGCTCCTTTGTCATTTTACAGATACTTGTGCTTTAGTCATAGAGTCAGAGAAATATAAGGCTGGAAGGAACCTCGAGGTCATCTAGTCCAACACCCCACCCCACTCTGGGGCAGGAGCAAGTATACCTTGACCATTCCTGACAGATATTTGTCTAACCTGTTCTTAAAAACCTCCAATGATGGGAATTCCACAACCTCCCTTGGAAGCCTGTTCCAGTGTTTAACTATCCTTGTTAGGTTTTTCCTAACATCCCTTGCTGTAGATTAAACTAATTATTTCTTTTCCTGTCTTCAGAGGTCATGGAGAACAATTGATTGTTGTCCTCTTTATAACTGCCCTTAACAGAGTTGAAGGCTGTTATCAGGTCTCCCCTCATTTGTCTCTTTTCAAGACTAAACATGCCCAGTTTTTTAACTTTTCCTTGTAGGTCAAGTTCTCTAAACTTTTGATCACTTTTGTTGCTCTCCTCTGGACTTTCTCCAATTCCTTCATATATCTTGTGAAGTGTGGACGACACAGTTGAGGCTTCACCATTGCAGAGTAGAGCAGGGCAGTTACCTCTTGTGTGTCTTACATACAACACCCTACAATGGAATTAACCTTTTTTGCAACTGCATCACATAGTTAAGTTATATTCAATTTGTATTCCACTATAATCCCTGGATCCTTTTCAGCAGTACTACAACCTAGCCAGTTTTTCCCTATTTTGTAATTGTGCATTTCATTTTTTCCTTCAGATGCATAATATTTTGTTCTTGTCTTTATTGAATTTCACCTTGTTGATTTCACACCAGTTCTCCAATATGTCAAGGTAATTTTGAATTCTAATCCTGTCCTCCAAAGTGCTTGCAACCCCTCCGAGCTTGGTTTCATCTGCACATTTTATAAGCATATTCTCCACTCTATTATCAAAGCCAGAGTGGTCCAACCTTTTCAGTGATGTGAGTTGTGTAGTTGTGCAGCACCTCTGTGGGCCACATATAAAAACAAAATGGTATCCTCCAGGCAGTGTGACCTCGCATGCACGCTGTGTGGAGGACACCATTTTGTCCCGCAGCAGACCTGCTCTGCAAAATGGTGTCCTCCATTTGGCATTACCGTGCACATCTGGTGTGTGTGAGGGTGTCATATTATAGAGCAGATCTGCTGCGTGGAGGACACGTTCGGGGGCTGGACAAAATTGTCTTGCAGGCCACGAGTTGGACTAGCCTGATCAAGTCATCAATGAAACTGTTGAATCGTACTGGATTTAGGATTGACCCCTTCGGGACCCCCACCTGATATGTCCCCCCAGTTTGACAGTGAACCATTGATAACTACTCTTGAAGTACAGTCTTTCAACCAGTTTATATTTATAGTAATTTAATCTAGAACACATTTCTCACATGACATTCTCATAAGCAAACTAGGGACTATCAAAAGCCTTAATAAAATCAAGACGTATCGTGTTTGCTCCTTCCCCTCATCCACTAGTCTAGGAACCTTATCAAAGATGGAAATTAGGTTGGTTTGGCATGACTTGTTCTTGACAAATGCATATTAGCTGTTACTATTACTCAGTTATCTTCTAGGTGCTTACAAATTGATTAATTTTTTCCTACTAAAATCTTTCCTAAAATTAAGCGTTTATATGCTCCTGTTCTCTCCTTGTCCTCTTTGTCTTTCTATTTTTCCTCTGTCTCTGGGGATATTCACCTCTCTTTTTGTCTCTAGTCCATTTACTTCCCTCAGCATGCTGAATCATGTTGCTACTGCTGTTTCAGAAAAGTTTTTCCAGAGCAATGTGGAACTGATTTCTGCCTCTCCTGGGTCACTCTGGTAATCTGAAGGGGGCTTCATTCTTTGTGCAATTTCACCTTTTAAGGGCTCTCTATGCACACACTAGTTTGGCTCAAAGAAGAGCAGACTGAAACTGATTAGGCTCAAATTACTTTGACTCTAACATTGCTGATGCTCCTCTTGTTGGAGGCATACTTCCCATGATATGCAATGGTGGTCTAGTCTGTGGAATTGTTCTGCGCGGGAATTTTGAAACAAGGCAATGATTGCAGGAACTTCATATTTCTTTGCTGAACTTAAGACCCCCCCCCCCCCCGACACACTGTTTAAAAGAATTACCAGCATTTATCATTTACAGGTAGTAATATTGCTTTAAAATAATTCATAGCCATACAGTTTGCTCAAGTGCACTAGTTCCAGTTAAATTTGCTTCTAGGTATAAGTGATTCTAGTTCTTTCCTGACACTTTCTCAGAATACGTGAGATGGTAATCAAGTTGACATTTTGAACATGTGTAAACAAAATTATACTCCCAAAATCCTTAAAATTTTGGAAAGTCTTGGGGGAATTGTTCTCAAATTATACAAAAGCCCTTTATACTGTTCCGGCGGTGTTAAGAGGCGTGGAAATAGCCTCAGAGAATGTTCCACCTTACGTAGACCTGGCATGGGAGCTCTACAATACCATGTGTGCTTTCCAGTCCCCCAGCTTAGGGAGGGGACGTGTTGTAGGTATCAGAAGAGCATTGTACTATTATTATTCTCTGTTTCCTAGGGCCCTGGGAAGCAGTGTGTAAAGTTGGGGCAACCATGAGGCTGCCCTAATCTATATTGATGGCTGGCCTTCATTTCAGAATGCAGGGAGCACAAAACAGGTTTAAAGCCACCTTTGTGCCTGCCCCCACTTCTGTCCTTGTCTCAAGTGCAGGAATGGAGTAAGTGAATCAAGGCCATTCAGATTTTTTCCTTGTCTTTTTTGAAATCCATTTTAATTCAGATTGTATAAGTGACAGTGGATTGTTAAACATAAGGTGAAACTTCTTAATGTTTGAGTCTTATCTTTGCCTTATTTTTTCAGCTCTGACTTTCCTTGTGTCAGAGTCATTGGCAAACAGTGGATATCCTTTTCTTCTATGTACTTTCAGCTATGGGCTTCTTGAACGCTAAAAGAGCCCTGTTTTCAAAACCATCTGCAAACATTCACTTACTGACAAAATGTAAGAGATGAAATGTTCCCTGGGGGAGGTGTAATTTTCAGGAGTGCAAATTTGCTAATAGGTAGCTGCAGCAAATACATATACGCTAATAGAAAACATTTGTGAACCAGTCATTCTTCCTTTTAAATATGCTAGTTTGTAAAAAGTGGCTGTAGTTCAGTCAGTGAGCTTGTTTGTAAAGAAGTGGTTTAATAGACCAGCTCCACTGAGATAGAAAACTTAATTGTTCAGTATCACTGCTTGGAAGACTATGTACACAGAGTCCTATTTCACTAGGCTGGTGCTTAATAGATGCAATTGGCGTAGACTTAAAAGTTCACATCTCTGTTTTTGCAAAGCCAGAGCAATTTGGGATTCTCCATATTCATCTTAATGTTTGAGTAGGTGTTTGTGCAACAGGTTTGGCACTGAGTATATCAGTGGTCTCCAAACTTTTTGGCTCGCGCATTCCCAGGGTGAAGACCTGCCACAGGCGCACTGCCGAAGGAAGAAGACCGGAAGACCAGCCGCAGGCGGGCTGCCGGAGGGGAACACCGGCTGTGGATGTGCAGAGCTGCTGCCGAAGGAAAAAAAAGAACGGCGGAGTGCTGTCTGGCAGCACTCCTGCTGCCGCGCACCTCCTGGGATCATCTCGCGCACCCTCTGGGGTGCGCGCACCCCAGTTTGGAGACCACTGGAGTAGATGATGAAATACACAGCAATAGTAAGTGCTAGCATTGAAAACAGCTGAGGTAAATCACTTGGTCCCTCTAACAAGCTTGCTGCTAGGTCATTTTAAGTGTTGTAAAAGATCACATTTCAATATTAATATTAAATCAAAAGGCAAAAAACCAAAACCCTGTTAATATAAAAATAAATTTCCCCTATTTAATTTTTCTGCCTGCAAGTCAATGTTGTCAGTGCTATTTTATTGTGAGTCTTGTGATAGTTGGCTTTTTTCCCTTAAATCCCAGCTCTTCGAAGCATGAGATCAGGTGAGAATCGCCACGCTTTTTTTTTTTTTTAATGAAAGTGTCTGCCCTTCATGGTTGCAGAGAAAATCTTGAAAAGTAACCAGAGTGTAGTCTATGACCAAAAAAAATTCAGAGAGTAAATAAAAAGAAACAAATACTTTTTAAAATCTTGTCTCATTTTTTGGGTGCTGACTTGTGATTTTTGAGTGGTTGGAGGTGGCAATACCAAAATCTTGCTGCTCCCCTAGTCATGAAATGAACAATTGCTGATAGCTGCATAGAAGATGAGCCTCCATTCCCTCCCTGCTGGTGCTGTGTGATAGATGACAAAGATGCTCTGAAACCCCAGCTCCATGTAAAATAGAAAGAGAATGTGCCACTCAGTCTTTTTACGATGAGTCCTTCAAACTTAGAAATGTTGTGTTATGGTTCAAGGAAAGGAATATGAGCATGTTTACATTTTTTGGGCTTTCCTTTAGCTTTTTTCAAAAGAAGATGGATCCTAGATTCCAGGCTGTCCTCCTAATAAGACCTTACCCCCCCAACACCCCCAAATTCCATTTTAGTTGTGGATATAACCCAGTGGTGCCCTAATTTTTCCTGTTGCAGCCCCACCCCCACCCCTGACCAGTAATGGAATCTGTCTGTACCCCCCCCGCCCCATTACTGTAGAGTTGGCTCAGCTGAGGAGCTTGGGATGAAGGCAGAGCTGGGGGCAGAACTAAGAATAGAGAAGGGAGCTGGGGCTAGGGGCAGAGCTGGCTTGATGGCGGAGGGGGAATGAAGGCAGATCGGGGCTGCAGCTGGGACTGGAGTTGGGTTGCAGGCACAGTGGACCTGGGCGGCACTCCCCCCTTTGCCCCTGAAAGGGGCCTGGACTAGACACCCCCCTCCCCCCCACCAGGACCTGGCCCAGCCTGGACTTCCTGAACCCAGCCCCGGCATGGCTGTTGCAGCCAGGATGCCCCTCCCTGAACCCAATCCTGGCTGGGCCTGCGTGGGCCAGGGGAGTGGCGCCTATCCTGTGGCCCCAGCCCAGGTGCTGCTGTGGGGAGAGAGCTGGGAGGAGTCTTCTCTCCTCTCCGTAGCCCTGGAGCACCCTCCTGCACCCCAAACCCCTCATCCCCCAGCCCCACCCCAGAGCCTGCACCTCCAGCCAGAGCCCTTACCCCCTGCTCCGCAATGCTCTGTCCCAGCCCTGAGCCCCCTCCCACACTCTGAACCCCTTGGCCCCACCCCCCACTGGATTTTATGTGCACTGATATGAAGGTGATGTGTGTCATAACAAAATTTATTCTGCACATAGGTGGGAAAAATTAGAGGGAACACTGCTAACCAGTTTTGGAATTTTACTACACAGTACAGTAGAACAACAGGTTACCTGAAAAAGAGTCATCAAGTTGCTTCTTTCCAGAAACCAAAGAGAATGGTGAAATAGGTAATTACAGAACTGCAGTAGGTTGTTTGATATTAAAGTTCCATCTTCATGTATATTGACTTGTGAACTCCAGAACATTAGAGACAGCTGTTTGAAATACACTAGCAGAGACTCTGAAGTAGAGCATGACACAGAAACAGTAATCTCCACAAACTCTGCTTCCATGGTGTGCGTGACTGTTGGCCACATAGGGCTGCGCCTTGGCTACTGGTCCTCTTGCCATTTTCCTTAGGTTGCATTTGCTAGCCAAATCCTGCTAAAACTGCACTTTCATGCTTGGTAGTACTAAAATGCCCATGATATGTTCGATCAGCATTTACTTATCTATTTGGCAATATGGATCAGCAAACTCTTTCTGACATCACTCCAGTGGGCACAAGGCTTTGAGCTCGTTAGTGGCTGTGTTAGGCAGGAATCATCAATATTCTTTTTCCCAGTGCTGTGTACAGACATTTTGGATGATATGAGGCAGAAAACACCCTCTGGTGCTATCCAATGCCTTTTGTTTCAGGAGCTTTTTGCCAACCATAGATCACGGTTAAGGCTATGTTTTAGTCACAGGTATTTTTAATAAAAGGCATGGACAGGTCACGGGCAGTAAACAGAAATTCACGGCCTGTGACCTGTCCATGACTTTTACTATATACCCTTGACTAAAACTTCTGGGGGAGGGGTTCTGGGGCAGGTGGGTGGGTGGGTTGGCGGGCTGGGGCAGGTTCCCTACTCAGTTCCTGGGAATAGGCGACCTCCAACTGCTAGCTCCACATGCTGCCTCTGCTCTGCCCCAAGCCCCAGTTCTGCAGCTCCCAATGGCTGGGAACTGCGGCCGATGGGAGCTGCAGAGGTGGTGCCTGCAGGCAGAGGCAGCACATGGAGCTAGACCTGAGCCCCCCCAGGTAAGCACAGTCCCGCACCCCCGCCCAGAGCCCCCCCACACCCAAACTCCTGCTGCTGGGGTGTGTGTGGGGGGGGGGGCACGAGACTGCCCCGGCAGTGGCTGGTGTGCCTGGCCCGGGGACAGCCTGAGCAGCTCAGACAGCCCCCGGGCCAGGTGTACCGGCTGTTGCAGAACCATGGAGGTCATGGAGCCTTAATCATGATTCCTACATAGACCAACTGATGGAAGCTGCCTTCACTCCACACTAGATAAATTTAAAGTCAGTGGCATTTAAATCTGGAAGCTTTCTACATGCTGGGCCTGATGAAGTTTGTGTTCAAACTGGCTTCCTTATCGCTCCAGATCTCTCTAAGTGTAGACTTACACCCACTAGGATAAGTGAATCTCCCCCAACATCCTCTTCCCAATATGCAGGAAAACCTGATAATTTTAAATGTAGTGATGTTATCCTCAATGGATTGTGATCACCTTTAATGCTTGTACTTTAAGGTTGGGGGTACTAGGGAATTAGTTGTCTCAAGTCCTGAACGTGGTCAAAGGAGGGAGAGAAGGTGTGGCCCACACAGTTTAGCTTTTGAACTGTGGTTGTAGATTTTTCTTTGTGGTCAGTTCACAATGTTCTAGTCATGGCATTTAGATAAACAAGGAAGTACAAAAAGTCAGTCTAAGCCTGGAATCAGGTCTTTGGCCTTGGTTGATCTCATGCAACTTGATTGATTTTATGTAGCTTGATTACTTGGCAAGGATTTTCAATATTCCTGTTGATTGGCTGACTAGAATACAGATTCATTTAGGTGATTTGGGAGCTAGTATTCAAGTCTGCCTGTTCTCTCTGATCTCGTGTGTGCTAAAGAAAATCCAAGGTGGTAGGATTTAAATTATTCTCATTGCTTTTGTGCTGTGCTATATAGACCTGCTACTTTAATTTATCATGTCAAGAGTTCATTTGCTGCCCTACCCGAAGTCCAGTCAGTTATAAACACCTAATAAACTTTGTTAGTGGCCAGTTCCTTTTAGATTTGAGATTTTATGTCCAAGTTATTGTCGTCCTCTTGAAGAGCAAAGAGCATTGCACTTTGACAGATTCACTTTGTCTGGCTTTTATGTAGGGCCCATGTAATCCTGAAGAGAGCCTTCATTTCCTATAGTTTAGACTTCCTTCAGGTACAAAGACAAGGCCGGTCTTAGTATTGTATCTGAAAAGCTAGACTTGGGAATTATCCATTCCTTATATTTCAGAAGATCTTTAACCACCAATCTAAAAAGGAATGATTCTGGCAGATCCTCAACCTGATCTGGATTCTGTATATTCTACTAATGCAGAATGAACTTCTTGTGGCCTAGCGAGCTCCAGATCCTGGTTGAAGGCTTTCCTATTAAACTGTCCTAAAGGTGCCTAGTATTCCAACACATCTTCCCATCAGAGCTCTCAGCAAGTTCATGTTCCCTCTGTCAGCTAAATTGGGAGGGGATTTGCAGAAGATCTGTGTAGAAAGGTAGCTAATTCAACCTACAGTTAGATGAGTTACTGTCAAAGTCTCTTTCTTCCCTAAGTACTATGGGCTAGTGATCCCTGCAACTTAAGAGTCCATTGCTTCATGAGTGGATCAGGTACAGCTAGGAGGATTTTTCCCTACTTATAAACTATTTAATGTCATGGAGCCTGCCCTTGCTTCTTAGTGCTTGGTATCCTATTTCTGGTTATATTGTTAAAATGTTACCTGTTATGGAAGTTTAACTATGATGCTATGAAAAGAACTTGATTGGTTCCTGCGTAATCCAGCCAGTAGAATAGCGCTGACAGGCAGAAAAACTAAATCTGGCTATTTGTCCATCTGCCTACTGAAATGATGGGATTGGAGAACAGTCTGTTTTATTGAAAAGGTAGTTGGCACAAACCTTATTTTCAGGTAATCAAAATCTCCCTACTTCATTTTGGTACTCTGGGAGGATGATGGAATGTGAACTGTGCCTCTAACATAGTTGCTCCTCAGCACAGCAGAATGGAATTATGATGTGATTGGAATAACAGAGACTTGGTGGGATAACTCACATGACTGGAGTACTGTCATGGATGGATATAAACTGTTCAGGAAGGACAGGTAGGGCAGAAAAGGTGGGGGAGTTGCATTGTATGTAAGAGAGCAGTATGACTGCTCAGAGCTCTGGTATGAAACTGCAGAAAAACCTGATTCTCTGGATTAAGTTTAGAAGTGTGAGCAACAAGGGTGACGTTGAGGTGGGAGTCTGCTCTCGACCACCGGACCAGGGGGATGAGGTGGATGAGGCTTTCTTCCGACAACTAATGGAAGTTACGAGATCACAGGCCCTGGTTCTCATGGGAGACTTCGGTCTCCCGGATATCTGCTGGGAGAGCAATACAGCGGTGCACAGACAATCCAGGAAGTTTTTGGAAAGTGTAGGGGACAATTTCCTGGTGCAACTAGGAACGAATTTCCTGGAGGAACCAACTAGAGGCAGAGCTCTTCTTGACCTGCTGCTCACAAACCGGGAAGAATTAGTAGGGGAAGCAAAAGGTGTATGGGAACCTGGGAGGCAGTGACCATGAGATGGTCAAGTTCAGGATCCTGACACAAGGAAGAAAGGAGAGCAGCAGAATATGGACCCTGTACTTCAGAAAAGCAGACTTTGACGCCCTCAGGGAACTGATGGGCAGGATCCCCTGGGAGAATAATATGAGGGGGAAAGGAGTCCAAGAGAGCTGTCTGTATTATAAAGAATCCTTATTGAGGTTACAGGGACAAACCATCCCGATGTGTAGAAAGAATAGTAAATATGGCAGGCGACCAGCTTGGCTTAACACTGAAATCCTTGCTGATCTTAAACACAAAAAAGCGTATAAGAAGTGGAAGATTGGACAAATGACCAGGGAGGAGTATAAAAATATTGCTCAGGCATGCAGGAGTGAAATCGGGAAGGCCAAATCACACCTGGAGTTGCAGCTAGCAAGAGATGTTAAGAGTAACAAGAAGGGTTTCTTCAGGTATGTTAGCAACAAGAAGAAAGTCAAGGAAAGTGTGGGCCCCTTACTGAATGAGGGAGGCAACCTAGTGACAGAGGATGTACTCAATGCTTTTTTTTGCCTCTGTCTTCATGAACAAGGTGAGCTCCCAGACTACTGCACTAGGCAACACAGCGTGGGGAGGAGGTGACCAGCCCCCTGTGGAGAAAGAAGTGGTTTGGGACTATTTAGAAAAGCTGGACGAGCACAAGTCCATGGGGCCGGATGCGCTGCATCCGAGAGTGCTAAAGGATTTGGCGGCTGTGATTGCAGAGCCATTGGCCATTATCTTTGAAAACTCATGGCGATCGGGGGAGGTCCCAGATGACTGGAAAAAGGCTAATGTAGTGCCCATCTTTTAAAAAGGGAAGGAGGAGGATCCGGGGATCTACAACCAGTCAGCCTCACCTCAGTCCCTGGAAAAATCATGAAGCAGGTCCTCAAGGAATCAATTCTGAAGCACTTAGAGGAGAGGAAAGTGATCAGGACCAGTCAGCATGGATTCACCAAGGGCAAGTCATGCCTGACTAATCTAATTGCCTTCTATGACGAGATAACTGGCTCTGTGGATGAGGGGAAAGCAGTGAACGTGTTATTCCTTGACTTTAGCAAAGCTTTTGACATGGTCTCCCACAGTATTCTTGCCAGCAAGTTAAAGAAGTATGGGCTGGATGAATGGACTATAAGGTGGATAGAAAGCTGGCTAGATTGTCAGGCTCAATGGGTAGTGATCAATGGCTCCATGTCTAGTTGGCAGCCAGTATCAAACGGAGTGCCCCAAGGGTCGGTTCTCGGGCCGATTTTGTTCAATATCTTCCGTAACGATCTGGAGGAGGTGTGTGTATTGAACCCTCAGCAAGTTTGCAGATGACACTATACTGGGAGGAAAGGTAGATACGCTGGAGGGTAGGGATAGGATACAGAAGGCCGTAGACAGATTAGAGGTTTGGGCCAAAAGAAATCTGATGAGGTTCAACAAGGACAAGTGCAGAGTTCGGCACTTAGGACGGAAGAATCCCATGCACCGCTACAGACTAGGGACCGAATGGCTAATCTGCAGAAGAGGACCTGGGGATACAGTGGACGAGAAGCTGGATATGAGTCAACAGTGTGCCCTTGTTGCCAAGAAGGCCAATGGCATTTTGGGATGTATATGTAGGGGCATTGCCAGCAGATCGAGGGACGTGATTGTTCCCTTTTATTCGACATAGGTGAGCCCTCATCTGGAGTATTGTGTCCAGTTTTGGGCCCCACACTACAAGAAGGATGTGGAAAAATTGGAAAACGTCCAGCGGAGGGCCACAAAAACAATTAGGGGAGTGGAACACATGACTTATGAGGAGAGGCTGAGGGAACTGGGATTGTTTAGTCTGCGGAAGAGAAGAATGTGGGGGGATTTGCTAGCTGCTTTCAACTACCTGAAAGGGGGTTCGAAAGAGGATGGATCTAGACTGTTTTCAGTGGTAGCAGATGACCGAACGAGGAGTAATGGTCTCAAATTGCAGTGGGGGAGGTTTAGGTTGAATATTAGGAAAAGCTTTTTCACTAGGAGGGTGGTGAAGCACTGGAATGCATTACCTAGGGAGGTGGTGGAATCTCCTTCCTTTGAAGTTTTTAAGGTCAGGCTTGACAAAGCCCTGGCTGGGATGATTTAGTTGGGGATTGGTCCTGCTTTGAGCAGGGGGTTGGACTAGATGACCTCCTGAGGTCCCTTCCAACCCTGATAGACTATGATTCTGTGAATGTTTGGGGTCCTGAGTTCATGGTCCTGGTTGATACAGTACAGATCAAAATGGATTCGGGGGGGAGAAGGGGTCAAGAGATTAAATGATTTTTCCTGAGGTTACATGGGAAGTTTGTGGTTTGTTTTGGAATTTGAACCCAGATTTCCTGAATCCTAGTTCAGTGCATTAATCACAAAATAATTCTCCCTGTCTGTAAAACCTAATCTTTCCAAGCCTATATATTGCTGAAACTAAACCAGTAAAGTGCAGCTGCCTGGTTTGCATTAGGTGTGAATGTCACCTGTTGCTGTGGAAACAAAAAAGTTCCTTAGGGGGAAAAAAAGGAACTGACTTTTAAAAGTTTTGATTTATATTCATAATTCAAGACTAAATATGTGTCGCTGGCAGTTTGTTAGCTGCAGAAGCCATGTTACTTCCTTTTAAATAAAAACAACCAAACTGTAATTTATAATGTCCTACAGCCTATACTCAAAAAACCTTATAACAGGATTCAAAATCACACAGTCTTCCTATGTAGTGAGTCTGAGGCTATTAATTTCTCACAGCTGATAAAACATTGATTTGACTGCCCCTCCACTGCAGTCTGAGGATGCAGAGAAGAGAACTTGCAAAGCCAGAAGGGTAAAGACACACTGGCATTACACATGAACTTAAGTAAAGTTTGATCTCTTGATCCCTAAACTAGCAGAGTGGATGAAGACAGTGGTAGCACTTTCTGTGGTGTCTTGTAGTCAGTTTTTCTAATGGTTGACTAAAGATCAGTCCTCAACAAGAGAAGTGACCTCTAAGGTCTTGTCTACACTACACAGTTTTGTCCACCAGTGGAGGTATACACACTGCAGTGCTCCTTCTGCTGACAAAGGTGTCCTGCTTTGCCAGCAAAATAAAACCACCTTGATGAGAGGCATTGAGCTATTTGCTGCAAAGTTATATTGACAAAGTGTTAGTGTAGACACTGCGTTTTTTTATGTTGCTGTAAATGGCCTCCAGGAGGTGTCTCACAATGCCCGTCCTGATTGCTCTGGTCAGCAGTTCAAACTCCTCTGCCCAGCACCCAGGTGCACAGGCTTCTGCCCTTCCCCCTTTAAAGACCTGGGAATTTTTGAAATTCCACTTCCTGTTTCCTTGGTGTGGAGAGCTCACATTGTCTTTTCCCAGCTGACCATGGCAGCTCCACGCATCAACACTCGCACTTGGAGCATATGAGTTGTTGGATCTGCTGGTGCTGTGGGGACAGAAGACTGTGCAGTCCCAGCTCCACTCCAGGACTGTTGATACCTACAGTCAGATTTCTCGTGGCTTGTTGGGTAAGAGCTACGAATGGGATATGCATCAGTGCTGTGTGAAGATAAGAGCTGAGGCAAGCATACCAGATGGCAAGGGAGGCAAACCATCGCTCTGGTGCTGCGCCGAAGACCTGCTGCTTCTAAAAGGAGCTGGATGCCATCCTTGGCGGCAGCCCCACCTCCCCTGCCAAGAGCCCCTTGGACACTTTGGTGGGGCTGGAGGCTGCAGACAGTGGACTCAACCCAAAGGACGAAGTTGTGCATGAGGAGGTCGAGCTGGGAGGACTATGTGGCGCACACGACAGGGTCATCTAGTGGCATGGTGAGTGAGGACCTCTCTTACACTCTGGAGGTGTCTAGCCCAGGGATTCTCAAACTGGGGGTTGGGATCCCTCGTGAGCTGTCGGCCTCCACCTCAAACCCCGCTTTGCATCCAGCATATATAATGGTGTTAAATATATTAAAAAGTGCTTTTAATTTATAAGGGGGGTTGCACTCAGAGGCTTGCTATGTGAAAAGGGTCACCAGTACAAAAGTTAGAACCACTGGTCTAGCCAGTCCATCTGGCGGTCCATCTCCGTTGTTGACGAAACTGTATCGTGTGGACAAGGCCTTAGAGACATTAGGGCTTTGGTAATCAGAGAGGAAAGGGCAGGTCATGATTCAATCAGTCCTGTTCCAGAAAAAGTAGAGAGTCAAGAAAAAAAGCTCAATACTGGGTTTTTATCTTTCTCAAACTCTCCCTCTTTTCTGTCATAGATGGGAGGCTTAAGGGGTGAAGGAGACCGCCAGGAAAAAAGGGGTGTGGGGGAGAGGCATTGGAAAAGTGGATTGCATAACTTGAAAAGGGCAGGCGTGAGAGTATTACTGTTAGTTGAATTGGTAGCTAAAAGACACTTTAATTCACATGGCACAAAGTTACATATTGGTGAGCCACCTCCACTAGGCACAACTTGAGAGGGCAGTGGTTTCTGGGACAGGTAAAAGCTTTTAATTGCTTCTATTTGTGGGCATCTAATACTAAACAAAGTACCCTGACAAGAAGCATTCTCTGTAAACAGTATCCTATTACAAGAAAGGAACATTGCGTAGCCTTTAGTTTGAAGGCATATGTTTACAAATGTTCTAACCTTGTGCATGTTGTCAGATGCTTATTTGTAGAATTCCAAAAGAATGCTGTTAAGACTGAGGGAAAAAATCCAGGCATTTGTATAGGTTCTGGCATTTAAAGGTGGACTGGAAAGTTAAATGGAAAATATATATTTTTAAATATAAACCAATCCCTCAACCAATAACTTTTCTTGTAACTCAGATTGCCTCTAAAAGAGTCAGACTTGTTCTGCTGCTCTCACCATGCTATGTGCAGGAGTAGTTTGATCTGGCCTCCCAACTTCCTGAACCACATTCCCAGTGCTTTGAGATTCTCCTCTGTTTGGGAATAAGCTACAAGCTCTTCTTTAACAGTATAACTGCATTCACACTAAAGGTTGTATCATATTAACTATACTGCACAGTTAAATTGGTACAACTTTTGTTTGTAGGCAAGCCACAAGAGAACACTGTCACTAGACTTTGTTGGAAGCTCCATCCTTGGTATCTGCTTTGGCTTAGTCATTTGGCTGAGTAAGTATTCGATTAAAATGTTAGAACTCTGCTAGTTTAATATTCTGTATAAAAATGACAGGTTTCAGAGTAACAGCCGTGTTAGTCTGTATTCACAAACAGAAAAGGAGTACTTGTGGCACCTTAGAGACTAACCAGTTTATTTGAGCATAAGCTTTCGTGAGCTACAGCTCACTTCATCACTAACCCAGGAACCTATCCTTGCAACAAAGCCCGTTGCCAACTGTGCCCACATATCTATTCAGGGGACACCATCACAAGGCCTAATAACATCAGCCACACTATCAGAGGCTCGTTCACCTGCACATCCACCAATGTGATATATGCCATCATGTGCCGGCAATGCCCCTCTGCCATGTACGTTGATCAAACTGGACAGTTTCTACGTAAAAGAGTAAATGGACACAAATCAGATGTCAAGAATTAGAACATTCATAAACCAGTCGGAGAACACTTCAGTCTCTCTGGTCACGTGATTACAGACATGAAAGTTGCGATATTACAACAAAAAAACTTCAAATCCAGACTCCAGCGAGAAACTGCTGAATTGGAATTCATTTGCAAATTGGATACAATTGACTTAGGCTTGAATAGAGACTGGGAGTGGCTTAGTCATTATGCAAGGTAGCCTATTTCCCCTTGTCTTCTCCCCCCCCCCTCCCCCCCCCCCCCCGACGTTCTTGTTAAACCCTGGATTTGTGCTGGAAATGGCCCACCTTGATTATCATACACAATGTGAGGAGAGTGGTCACTTTGGATAGCTATTACCAACAGGAGAGTGAGTTTGTGTGGGGGGAGGGGAGGGGGGAGTGAGAACCTGGATTTGTGCTGGAAATGGCGCACCTTGATTATCATACACATTGTAAGGAGAGTGATCACTTTAGATAAGCTATTACCAGCAGGAGAGTGGGGTGGGAGGAGGTATTTTTTCATGCTTTGTGTGTATATAATATCTTCTACACTTTCCACAGTATGCATCCGATGAAGTGAGCTGTAGCTCATGAAAGCTTATGCTCAAATAAATTCGTTCGTCTCTAAGGTGCCACAAGTACTCCTTTTCTTTTTGTATAAAAATGGTGGTTTCTTGGGTGATGGAGCTGTGTTGTGCCTCCCTTGTGACTGTGCAAATAAGGGGAAGAATAAACCATGTAACTTGATCGCTTTTCTTAACCGTCGTCGTCATGTTCCTATTACGCCTCTGGCATTTAGGGCAGTGACAAAGCTCCTCCACTCCTGTCTGTTTCTGGCAAGTCTTTCAATAGTTTCCCAGCTGTGCCCCAGATTTTTCAGCTCTGCTTCCACAGCTCTTCGCCATGTTGTTTTCAGGCAGCTTTGTTTTCGCTTGCCTTCAGGTGTCCATATTATTGCTACTCTGGTGATGGAATAAGTTTCCATCTGAAGCACATGATCGATCCATCTCCAATGCCTCCTGGTAATGATGGAGCTCAGATCCTCTTGGCTGCACTGTATCAGTAGATCTTGGTTGGAGATTGTTCTGGGCCAAAAGATATGGAGGATTTTTCTGAGGCGGGTTGTATGGAATGAAGAGAGTTTGGAAATGTCATACTTACTCATTCCCCAGCATTCTGCACTATAAAGTAGTGTTGAAAGTACACAGCTCTAATAAATCTTGAGTTTGGTTTTGGTGTTGTATTTTGATTTCCAGAGTGTATTTAAGCTCCTGAAGGTGTTCTTGGCTTTGAGTTTGTTCCGGATGTTCTGGCTTGTTCCACCGTCCTGGCTGATAGTGCTGCCCAACCACACACATCTTAAATATGTAACTCTTCACCAATAAGGATAAAGTCCTAGAGTTAGAAACAGCTCTGCTTATAACTTCTGGCATAAATACTCTCTCATATGTCAAGAGATATGAGAGAGTATTTATGCCAGAAGTTATAAGCAGAGCTGTTTCTAACTCTAGGACTTTATCCTTATATCTGCATCCCCAAATATGATTTGCCTTTGGTAAGGCAGCTTCTTGCTCTACTCTTTGGTCAGCTGCTTTGCTTCTTATTTTTCCCCTCCTGGGATTATTCTTTTCTTTATTTTTGTCTGAAAGTACAGCTCATTTAAGTATGCTGCATGTTTAACACACCATCTTTTTGCCCTCATCTCTGATTCATATCTGTTTTTCAGATGTTTCCTTTGACCTGATCTTGAGTTGCCCTTTGTTCCCAGGGGTCAGTCAGTTCTTCAAGAAACCTAACCATTTGGGAGTTGGTGTTCTTTTATAGATAATCAATATGGTGTAAGTACACCACACTCCACAGTGTTAGTCCTTGTTCACAAGAAAAGAAACGGAAGGGGAAGAGCACAAGAATACATTTGGGTTGAGGGAGAATATAATGAGATAAAGCTAGTAGAAAAAGACTAAGTATAAAATAGATGATTATAGAGTTCATCTTAAAATTAGGTCTGGTTTAGAAGCTCTTTTCTGAGTTTAGTAGTTCACTTTGTGCTTGCACTATTCATAGGCTATGTAAATACTACATTAACACATCATTCAATTTGAAATTAACTGCAAAAAACCACAGAAAATTCACAGCTAAATATCAACTGCAAAAAAATTTGCTTGCTTGTTGCTTTTACTGCTTTATTACTTACAAAGACTGAGTTTTCTCCTCAAAATTTTCCTTTACTGCCCAAGTCTTGTCTTCCATATTTTCATCAGAGAGCTTTTGGAGGACCTCAGAACTAGAGTGGAAACTGAGCTTTTACCTGGGAAGGATTGAAATGTTGCCTTTCCCTCAGAGCTCTTCTCCCAAGTACTTGTCAGGAGTTTAAGTTAAAAACCCCAGTGCCCCCTCCTTCCTTTTGTTTTGAGGCAGTCTTACTAACTGCTGTTCCCTTACTTGCACAAATATCTCACTTGAGTTGTTGGTCATTAGTTTTGCAGTCATGATTCATTAGCAAAATCAGGGAAATCAAGGCCTGATATGAAAAGTGCGAGGTGGGGGAACACCATGTATTTATGCAACTTTTATGCATTCAGGAGAAAATGTATTTGTTCCTTTGTAGTTAAGCGTTAAGTTTCCCACAACTTCTATAACTATGCCCACTTGTGAATTTGTATTACAAAAGGCCATATGCATTATGACCTTACAGTATATGTGCACTTAAGGTTCCTTCTGTGCTGCATGATTGGCTGAAACATTTGTCCTGCAATACTGGTATAACACAAGGTTCCATCTGCGTTACAAAATGGAACTGTCTCCTTAAGTCTTGGGCATGTACATCTCTTTAGTAAGATTTGGGGGAAAGGTCCCACCTATGCAACGGGACTCTGTACCATGTTGTATTTGGGTGTCCTGATATGGTGGTAACTGTAATGCAGATGGGGCCTAAAATTCTAGAAAATTGCACTGTTGCTGACTCTCATGGTAGTTGGTGTTTTTCTTAAAGCCCCAGCTCCTGAAGTCATGTGACTACGAGATCCCCAGTTTTCATTTTTTTTTTTTCAAAGTAAGTTTATTGTGGAGAAAAGCTTGAAAACATAAACCCTCAAGAGGCTAAAAAACTAGAAGGCAAATAAGAGAGCCCAAAACTTATTTTAAAATCTGAGTTTTAAGCAGTTGTATGAGTTCATGGTCTGAGTTATGATTTTTGAACGCCTGTTAGCTTCTCTCTTTTCTCCTATAATGTATTTTTTCCAATTAATATGTCACTGGAATGTAAATAATATCCCTGTTATGCATACATTCAAGATGGACCATCAAAATTGTTGTGGGAGTGCCTGCTCTGAATTTACTGACATCTGTACATGAATTCTCAACATGCCATCCTCCTCCCATCCTCAAAAGTCTTTCCTATTCTTTGGAAAATTCCCATTCAGGTATTATCATCAGACTTAACATTGCTTTGTTTGGGTTATGAGGAAGTGAACCCTCCCCTCCAAAATCTTGTTAGTTCATATTCAGAATTCATGCTGAAGCTTTGGGACTGATTTTCCTCTCAAGGAATGTCTTCACTGCAAAGTTAACTCCTCCACATATACACCTCTGACCCAAGTTTAGTTGTGCTTTCATCCCAAGGTAACTGGTCGACCTGGGGCTGGAGGCTAAAGCCTGAACAAGGCTTTCACTAAAGTTGATGACTCACCCACTTTGCAGTGTGGACACAGGCTGAACCGCTTGAGTGCTGATAGTCCTCAGTATGCCCAGAAGGACAGACAAGTTCTCCCATAATTTACTGGTGTAGAATCAGATTGGCTTAGTTTACCTCAGCACAAAGAACCATGGTATGATCTCCCAGAAGTCCTAGTTGCTCACACTGGCGAGTGCAGCATCAGTGAGGGCCCTGTAACTTGAGTGCAGCTTTGCAGTGTGGCTGCTCACACCCAAGGCAGGTTAACATGGGTGCCAGTTTCCAAGTTAATTCTGCAGTGAAAAGACACAACCTAATTTACAACAGGTGTTGTGGAATCAGGTTCTCCATCCTGCATCACTGTTGCCTAGGTATGAGTTGTATTACTTGCACTGGGCCTCTTGCTGCAAGAAGTAGCTTTCTCAACATCCTGGATAACTGTTCCAGTTTTTTTAGAAGGGCAGAAAGTCTTTAATTACACTGATTATGCACTATTGTAACAATTACATGTATCTCATAATGAGTGGTGATTCATTCTACTAATGGAATTCCTGGGTGAGAGGGTCAGTGCTAGTTGTAACTGAATTTTTCTTGTCTTTCTGTTAGCGTAGATTGTGGCGGTGGTCAGACAAATGACAAACTACTGAAATAATGTATTGTTTCAGAGTAGCAGCCGTGTTAGTCTGTATTTGCAAAAAGAAAAGGAGTACTTGTGGCATCTTAGAGATTAACCAATTTATTTGAGCATAAGCTTTCGTGAGCTATAGCTTATGCTCAGATAAATTGGTTAGTCTCTAAGGTGCCACAAGTACTCCTTTTCTTTTTGAAATAATGTATTGGTGTTCCATGTCCTGTTCCTTCAGCGATTCCAGATCAGACGTATCTATTTCAAAACCAGGATTCTTTATAATTGCTGGAGCAGCAAATTCTACCTAGGACTTGAAATAGAACAGGTTCTTTAAAGTTCCACTTGTACGATCAAGGAACATTCATGGCAATTTTTAAAAATCTTCTAGACAGCAGTGTCTGGGTCACTTACCCCTTCTTCCCTCTCCTCTTGGGCAGGATTCTTGTTTATCCTTCTGGGCATGATTCCCTATGTATTCTTAGAAGGTGCAGTGAGATGGAATATCACTTGATATCCTTAATGCTTATCTTGTCATTTTTTTTCCTTGTTCTGCCCCTTTGGGAGCTATCATTTGTAGTTTGTCAGTTAGATATATATATATATTTTTTAAGAGGAAGGGTGCCCATAGGTCAAAGATATTGTTTAGGACTTACTCATGTTGCAGGTGACGAGGCTCTTCAAACCTAGTTGACCAAGTCAGGTACTGTGGAAATCCAGTATTGATTTTAGAAATCCACTTGCCAAAGTGACAGCATGCCAGGTATGAACAGTGCTGTCCAGAATCTGAGTCCGAGGATCAAACATTGTTGATTCTCAAAAGTCAGTTGACAGAGTGGCCAGTGTCCCTACATCCATCCAGGTTGAAGTTCAGTTCTGAGGATTTGGTCTTGCATAAGTTACACTGAAGTCCCCAGATCTGGAACCAATCTGGTGCTGAGGTTCCAGTGCCATAGAGTGCAAGGAGTTGCTCACCAATGTGTCTATACCAAAATGGACCTCAGAGTCAGTGCTGGGGTTTCTTGGTGACCCAACTCTCATCCTACCCCGTCTGTGGCAAACTGCAACTTGTTTTGCTATTGATCCCTGTCTAGTCCACATTTTGATTAAAAAACTAGAATGATATAAAATTAACATGGCACACATTAAATGGTTTACAAACTGGTAATATTAAACGGACTCATCAAGTGTGTATGTGTGTGTGCAGGGTACGGCTCTTCATCCAACGCAATTTAACGTTTTTATCTTTGACCTGGAAGAAAGCAAAAACATTATGGATAAAGTTTGCAGATAAGACAAAAATTGGAGGAGTGATAAATAAGGTTCAACAAGGACAGAGGGACGGGACGGGAAGAATCCCATGCACTGCTACAGGCTGGGGACCGACTGGCTATCCGCCAGTTCTGCAGAAAATGAGCCAACAGTGTGTCTTCGTTGCCAAGAAGGCTAAAGGTATATTGGGCTGCATTAGTAGAAGCATTGCCAGTGGATCATGGGAAGTGATTATTACCCTCTATTTGACACTGGTGAGGCCACATCTGGAGTACAGTAACTCCTCACTTAATGTTGTAGTTATGTTCCTGAAAAATGCTACTTTAAGCGAAACGATGTTAAGTGAATCCAGTTTCCCCGTAAAAATTACTGTAAACGGGGGGGTGACTAGATTCCAGGGAAATTTTTTTCGCCAGGCAAAAGACATTATATATATATACACGCGCACGCACACACACACGCACACACGGTTTTAAACCAACAGTTGAATACTGTACACAGCAATGATGATTGTGAAGCTTGGTTGAGGTGGTGGAGTCAGAGGGTGGGATATTTCCCAGGGAATGCCTTGCTGCTAACTAACACTTGGCTGAGCCCTCAAGGGTTAACACATTGTTAATGTAGCCTCACACTCTGCAAAGCAGCACGAATGGACGGAGGAGACACAATAGACACATGACAGTGGCTGCAGACATTCCCTGCGGAAACTGAACGTGATGATGAACCCACGCTATGCCGCTGGAGCACCACTCCCTCCACATTCCAAAGTGCCGGGTGGTGGGTGGGTGGGGGTGTGTGAGAGAGACAGACACACACACACTGTGTGACACATGCGCACTGTCCCTTTAAGTACACTGACCCCACTCTAAGTAGATCAGCAAGTTGAGACAGCAGCTGCTGCCAGCAAGCTCCCTTCGTCCTGAGCCCTATCGTATGTCTATCCCCCCGCAAGCTCTGTGGAGATGGGGTACAGGAGTGGGGGGAGGGGGACACACGGACATGAGCACCCTTCTTCCTCCCCACCTCCTGCACAGTGAGCAGGAGGCTCCTGTGAGCAGCTCCAATGCAGAGGGCAGGAGCAGCATATGACAGTGGGGGGAGGGACAGCTGAACTGCCCGGCAATTGATAGCCTGCTGGGAGGCTGCGGCACAGGGAACTTAGGGGAGCTGATGCAGGAGTTGCCAGCCTACCCTCGTTCCAAGCCCCCACCAGCTAGCTCCAATGGGCTGCTCTTCTGTCAGCAGTGGACAAAGCAGGCGACTGCTAAACAACGTTATAAAGGGAGCATTGCGCAACTTTAAATGAACATGTTCTCTAATAGATCAGCGATGTAACAATGAAACAACATTAATTGGGATGAGGTTAAGTGAGGAGTTACTGTATTGCATCCAATTTTGGGCCCCCCACTACAGGATGTGGACAAATTGGAGAGAGTCCAGCGGAGAGCAACGAAAATGATAAGGGGGCTGGGGCACATGACTTATGAGGAGAGGCTGAGGGAGCTGGGCTTATTTAGTCTGCGGAAGAGAAGAGTGAGGGGGGATTTGATAGCAGTCTTCAACTACCTGAAGGGGAGTTCCAAAGAGGATGGAGTTAGGCTGTTCTCAGCGGTGGCAGATGACAGAGCAAGAAGCAATGGATTCACATTGCAGTGGGGGTGGCCTAGGTTGGATATTAAGAAACACTTTCACTAGGAGGGTGGTGAAGCACTGGAATGGGTTCCCTAGGGAGGTGGCGGAATCTCCATCCTCAGAGGTTTTTAGGGCCTGGCTTGACAAAGCCCTGGCTGGGATGATTTAGTTGGTGTTGGTCCTGCTTTGAGCAGGGGATTGGACTAATGACCTCTTGAGATTTCTTCCAACCCTAATCTTCTGTGATCCTAATAAGAAAAGGAGTACTTATGGCACCTTAGAGACTAACCAATTTATTTGAGCATAAGCTTTCGTGAGCTACAGCTCACTTCATCGGATGCATACTGTGGAAAGTACACAAGATCTTTTTATACACACAAAGTATGAAAAAATGGGTGTTTACCACTACAAAAGGTTTTCTCTCCCCGCACCCCACTCTCCTGCTGGTAATAGCTTATCTAAAGTGATCACTCTCCTTACAATGTGTATGATAATCAAGGTGGGCCATTTCCAGCACAAATCCAGGGTTTAACAAGAACGTCGGGGGTGGGGAGTAGGAAAAAACAAGGGGAAATAGGTTACCTTGCATAATGACTTAGCCACTCCCAGTCTCTATTCAAGCCTAAGTTAATTGTATCCAATTTGCAGATGAATTCCAATTCAACAGTCTCTCGCTGGAGTCTGGTTTTGAAGTTTTTTTGTTGTAATATCGCAACTTTCGTGTCTGTAATCACGTGACCAGAGAGATTGAAGTGTTCTCCAATTGGTTTATGGATGTTATAATTCTTGACATCTGATTTGTGTCCATTTATTCTTTTACGTAGAGACTGTCCATTTTGACCAATGTACATGGCAGAGGGGCATTGCTGGCACATGATGGCATATATCACATTGGTGGATGTGCAGGTGAACGAGCCTCTGATAGTGTGGCTGATGTTATTAGGCCCTGTGATGGTGTCCCCTGAATAGATATGTGGGCACAGTTGGCAACGGGCTTTGTTGCAAGGATAGGTTCCTGGGTTAGTGGTTCTGTTGTGTGGTATGTGGTTGCTGGTGAGTATTTGCTTCAGATTGGGGGGCTGTCTGAAGGCAAGGACTGGCCTGTCTCCCAAGATTTGTGAGAGTGTTGGGTCATCCTTCAGGATAGGTTGTAGATCCTTATAATGCGTTGGAAGGGTTTTAGTTGGGGGCTGAAGGTGATGGCTAGTGGCGTTCTGTTATTTTCTTTGTTAGGCCTGTCCTGTAGTAGGTGACTTCTGGGAACTCTTCTGGCTCTATCAATCTGTTTCTTCGCTTCCGCAGGTAGGTACTGTAGTTGTAAGAATGCTTGATAGAGATCTTGTAGGTCTTTGTCTCTGTCTGAGGGGTTGGAGCAAATGCGGTTGTATCGCAGAGCTTGGCTGTAGACAGTGGATTGTGTGGTGTGGTCAGGGTGAAAGCTGGAGGCTTGTAGGTAGGAATAGCGGTCAGTAGGTTTCCGGTATAGGGTGGTGTTTATGTGACCGTTGTTTATTAGCACTGTAGTGTCCAGGAAGTGGATCTCTTGTGTGGACTGGTCCAGGTTGAGGTTGATGGTGGGATGCAAATTGTGGAAATCATGGTGGAGTTCCTCAGGGCTTCTTTTCCACGGGTCCAGATGATGAAGATGTCATCAATATAGCGCAAGTAGAGTAGGGGTGTTAGGGGACGAGAGCTGAGGAAGCGTTGTTCTAAGTCAGCCATAAAAACGTTGGCATACTCTGGGGCCATGCGGGTACCCATAGCAGTGCCGCTGATTTGAAGGTATACATTGTCCCCAAATGTAAAATAGTTATGGGTAAGGACAAAGTCACAAAGTTCAGCCACCAGGTTAGCCGTGACATTATCGGGGATAGTGTTCTTGACTGCTTGTAGTCCATCTTTGTGTGGAATGTTGGTGTAGAGGGCTTCTACATCCATAGTGGCCAGGATGGTGTTATCTTGTGTACTTTCCACAGTATGCATCCGATGAAGTGAGCTGTAGCTCACAAAAGCTTATGCTCAGATAAATTGGTTAGTCAGTAAGGTGCCACAAGTACTCCTTTTCTTTTTGCGAATACAGACTAACAGGGCTGTTACTCTGAAACTTGTGATTCTAATGGATTCTAATGAAGAGGCCAGGCCATTGAGTCAGAGCAATCTGGGCCATTTGATAAACTGTGTACTTGCAAACAAGGTGCCTTTAGATACAGGTAAATGTAAACATATACATCTAGGAGACAATGTTAGCATACTTACAGGGTGGGGGACTCTATCCTGGGAAGCAGTGACTCTGAAAAAGATTTCTGGGTTATGGTCGATAATCAACTGAACATGAGCTTCCAGTGTTATGCTGTGGCCGAAAGAGCTAATGCTATCCTGGGATGCATAAACAGGGGAATCTCGAGTAGGAGTAGAAACTGTTCAAAAAGGTTGTTGATACACATTGGAGAGTGTTCAGAGATGAGCCACAAGAATGATTGAACGATAGAAATATGCCTTACTTTGATAGATACCAGGAGCCCAATCTATTTAGTTTAATAAAGAAGGTTGAAGGGTGACTTGATTGTAGTCTAAAACTATCTACATAGGGAACAAATATTAAGTAATTGGGTGCTCAGTCTAGCAGAGAAAGGTATAACATAATCCAGGGGATGGAAGTTCAAGCTAGACAAATTCAGATTGGAAATAAGGGGTACATTTTTGACAGTGAGGGTAATTAATCACTGGAACAATTTACATGGGGTTGTGGTGGATTTTCTATCACTGTCAATTTTTAAATCAAGACGGATGTTTTTCCAAAAGCTATACTGTAGGAATTATTTTGGGCAAGTTCTGTGGCCTGTGTTATACAGGAGGTTAGACAGATAAGTGATTCCTTCTAGCCTTCGAATCTATGAATCTGTCCTAACTTTGGGATTGATCTGCCTCCTGGAGACTCTCTGGGAAGCTTACCTCTTGCAGCTAGCTTTTGGTTTAATGGATTCCAAGGCCAGAAGGAACCACTGTGATCATTTAGCCTAATCTAAACCACCAGGGAGATACTCTTCAAGATCTACTAGCAGCTATGTGGATTTGGCAGCTATCTGGGGCTGTTGTTGCCAAGGGGTCTGGTGCCAAGCACTTCCTGGCACTGTCCCAGAATCTGGTTATGGTTAGTGCCATCAGTGCCGCTCTTACTTTGTTGAGCCCTATCTCAGAACTAGGGACACACAAAGGACTGCCATCTTTTGTCTGTAATGAGCTCTACTTCAGTTTGATGGAATAGTTAGTTGGTCCTGGTTTGCTGGGAGACAAACCATTTTTAAAGCTGATTAGAATAAATGAGCCTGTAATTAGCTTTCCATAGATATCTTATTAAAATTAAATGTTAATGACCAGTAGCTTGTGGGATCTGTTAAATAGTTTTCAGAAAATCTGAATATGGATTATTATATGCATTTACATTTTGCAATACGTTCGTTGATGAGCTGGAAATTGTTTGTTGATGTGGGCCCTAAATTGACTTTCACTTTAATTTCACTAAAACATTAGTATTGGGGATGTCTGCAAGAGCCAGATAAATAGTTGCAAAAATAAACAGATCAGTAGTCCCAAAATAGCCAGTATGAATGTTTACACACACTTGGACTTGGAATATGTATGTCTGTCTTTGAGGTATGTGACTTGCTACTAGAACCCTACATGCGAGATTTGAATCAAGAGATAAAAGTATCCATAATGGGAATTTAGTTAAAATTAGACTTGTGTGTTGTCACCTGAACTGCAGATAAACCTATAGTTACTTTCAAAAACTGAAGGTCTCCTTTAGGAAGCTCTGATCTCTAGCAGGGATGGTGCAAACAAGTCCAAAGATAACACAAACTGTCATTTTGGATGGTCTGTGATCTTTACAGCTAAGATACTTGGATTTATAGTCAAAAATTAGTTTTATGGTATGTTCTGGGCTGCTTATTAAATCTTTTCTAGTCACTTTATTAAATATATAATATGTACTTATGCTAATAAATTTAGTTTGTATCTATCTACGTGTAAACGTTAAACAAAAAGTGGATTTTCAAATGTATGTTATGTAGTATTTGGAGATCCTCTCAATGATCTGATGGGAATGCATTTATTATTGAGACCAGAGTTCAGTTTTCTTTCTGCAGCAACTGATTTACTTCCTTAGTATCCAAAGCAAAATAAAGCATTCAGCTTTCCTGCTCTGCTGTGTTAAGGTATTGTATTGCAGCAGACGCTAAACATGACAGGATTGGTAGGGGAAAGCCTTTATTAATCACCTGATATATAAAAACTTCAGCAATTCTTAAGATTTAAAAGAATGTTTAGTTTGTACTTTTTCTTCACAACCACATCTCTTAATGCACAGTTGTCATGGTCTTGAACCACGTACAGATTTTGTCCCACTATTTGTAGATATCTGAAGGTCCGTGGGTTCCAGTTCAGGTTAGTGGTGGTCTTCGCCATATTATTTTTTTTTTCTGGGACAAGTTTGCAACCAGTACCAGACCAAAAAAAATTGCTCCCCCGCTTTTCTAGGTGAGCAGGTCAGCAGTCAGTGAGAACTAGAGATTTTCATTTGTGGACTGGGTCACTGGGCAAGTAGGGTCAATTTTCTGCGTGGGTTCAGGATTGAGCCATTCCTTTCCATCTCTAGTTGGTCTGTGAAGATGCAGCTTTCTGCATCAGGTCAGGAGAGCAGTTCCAGCAGGTTACCACAGAGGGTAGTGTTAGGCAACAGTCTTACCTAGCATAGCAGTTCACCTTGTGTCAGCCTGCAGGAATGGCTTTCTTTGCTGTTGCATGAAGTCCTACCTAGGAAGTGGTTGCTTTGCAGGCTTCCGGGTTGGGCCCACAATTGGGCTGCTAGTGTGTGGTGTAGAGATATTACTCCTGGGGGAATTTTGTGCTAAAATATTAAAAATTCCTTCACATAATATTTTTAAATTCTGCACATTTTATTTGCCAAAATAACACTCTATAATCACGCCAATTTCAAGTATTTTGGTAATTTATTTCAAAATATCTGTCAGCAAGTGTGTCTGTAACAATACAGACCTGCACAAAAATTCCCCCAGGGACGGAGAGTTAAAGAAATCCTTACGAAAACCCAGTTCTTGCTTCTTTGGCATCTCTACCCCCGCACCCATGGGGCCTGCTTCACTCGCTCCCCCAAAGCCCAGACACTCACACCCCCTGTCTCCCAGAGCTCAGCTTCCCCTGACCACACACTCAGACGCTAGCCTCCTAGAGCCCAGGGATCCAGAGGAAGAAACAGCCTGATGCTGGGTCCCTGGCTTGCACAGAGTTTCCTGCAGGCCACCGTCTTAAGGGCATGTTGGGTACCCTCTGCCTGCCGCGCCCCCCCATCCGGCGGCCTGGTCTTCTATTTGTGAGCTGGGCTTTGCTGGTCCAGCGGCCCCTAGTGGCGGCCAGCATCTTTGGTCGGGTGAGGAGGAAAAGATGGAATACTGTAGTAAAGAGAATTGGAAGCAACAACAGGTTACAAGATTAACAGGGATTGGGAAGGAGGGCACAAATTACTGTTTAAATACTACAGTGATGGGTACTATAGAAAACATGAAGATGGACTGAGAATGAGAGGTTGGAGTGGTGATGGGGAAAGGAATGGCAGAAGAGAATATGATGCTGGAAAGAGAGAGCAGGGGAAGAAGTGAGAGAAGGAAAGGAAGAAAAGTAAGTAGTTCAAGTTTTGCATAGCGTATGCTGTTTATCTGTTCCATGTTCAGTTTTCCCAGATCTTCTACTTTGGCTTGCCTACTGGTCATGTCATCAGTGTTTATTTGCCAACACAAATAAAAACAGGGCTGCTTAGCTTGTATTTTTAGTTTAATCACTTTTGTAATATCTAACACATAATTGAGGTGTTCCGTTTCTAACATTATTGCTATTGTGCCTTCTATTTTGTTTGAGATTCAGTATTTGACAGTTCTAGTGCAGTTATAAAATGAGGTTTCTTGCTTCCACTTGATGCAGACTGTACAGTTTTTTTATAAATTATAACATTTTTCATAAAATAAATCTTGGGAATTATATACTAGTCCTTGCTTCTTGAATACATTTTTAGATATATAGTAATATGTTTTACAGCTTTTGATCATTCCTCATGGCACAAGGTGGATTTGATTTAAATCATGATTTAAATCACTAATCAGATTCAATTTAATGATGGATTTCTACATAAAAGTGCATTCTCGTGGTTATAATTTTAATACATGTTCTTCACAATTCAGATAGATGTAGGTTTCATTTTTAGAAGGTACACGCTATACGTGTACCTTCTAAAAATAGTGATTTATTTTGAAAACTTTTCAGATTAGTTTTACAGCTATATCAGAAAACGAATGATTGTTTGGTTATTTCATTTACCAAAGGTAACTGAAGCAGATATTTATGAAGTCCTAGGGAGGTGAACTATCTGCAATTCAACAGGTTAGTCATTAATATTTAGAGGATTTTCTTGCCATACTATATTAGGAGGAGAACGTCACCAGACAGACCTATAAATTATTTTATTTAACTACGAGAACATTATGTATTCTGGATTTTTTTCTTCAACAGCAAACATATGATATTTTAACAAAACAAGCATATGAATTTTTGAATGTAGTTATTTAAACATTCAAGTTTTTTAAAATCAGGTTTGTTTTTGTTAAAATTGCTTTTAACGAAAATAGTTCAATGAAATTTTTTAAAAAACAAAAATTAAATCGCTATGTCAGCCAAGTCAACATGAGAAACTTAAAATATTGGCTTCTGCAGCTAACTCAGTCGTCTTCACCTTCATTTTCCTGTTTGTTCATAATCTGGAAAAGGAAAACAAGCTTTCCTGCTTTTTCATGTCCCAAACAATTTCTCAATTTGGAATGAATTAGTCCAAAGGAAGAAAATATTCTTTCTACATTGGCAGAAGAATCTACTGCCATTAAGTGAGATTATCACTTCAACGGTCTCTGAATCCAATAAGTGATATCCACCAGTTCACTGGTGTGACTTTCTTTTAAAACATCATCAGCAAACATATATTTCTTGAATGGTTCTTATTCCCAAACTGGGTCTCTTTTATGGCCTGCTGCCATTATAGGTTTTCCCTTCTAGTGAGAGAATGGTATGGTAGATCTCAAATCAGAAGGCTACACTCTGAGACCTCAAGACTTCTGGAATATGCTGCTCAGTTTCACTTTTGTTTCTACTGCCTGTCCCTGTGTTCTCACATTTATCTCCAGACTTCTTCTACTTGTCCAGATCTATTCCACCTTCAACAGTCTTCTATTCATTGAACTTTTTGAAACTTTGCACTTTTAGAGAGAGGTAAGGGATTGAATCTGTACACAAATTTGCAGAGGGACAATAGGGTAGAGGTCTGTTATTTCTCACCTCTATATATTTACTTTGTTTAAAAACATTTTTGCTGTTAACAAGCATGTTATCTCTGGAGACACAAATCCACAGTTTGAGAACTGAAAAACTAAGCATCTCTGATGGTATCTTCTAGACTGAGCATTGACTCCCATTGGGGTAGATAGAAAGATTAACCTAAATAATCTATACAGAAGCCTCTGGAACTCCATAAAATTGGGTCCCTAATCCATGAACTATTGGAACTCATTTATAAAACTTTTCTTAAACATTACATGAATATATTGTCTCATACTATAGAATTAGGATTTATAATCCCTATTCGATGATGAGATATCTTTTTGCTATAATGTATCTTAATTAAAACTATCTTTAGATAGCTTATTTCCTCAAAAAGCATTTTATCAAAAAAAATCCGATTTAAAATTTTTTTTTATTTAAATCATTGATTTTTATCCACCCTGTCATGGCATAATTCCATTTAAAATCCTAATGTATTTTGGTATTTTGACTTCCCTAATATATAGTTGTCTCAGAGAAGCTAATAATTAAAGGATTGATATTAAATTCCCCTGATTTAGAGATCATCCCTCTGGTTGAGGCACATTAGTAAACTAGACTGGGAAAGCTAACAGTACTGCTACCCCTGCTGTATCTGTTTGATAGTTAAAGGATTTCAGCCTCCAGGGTTGTCCATATCCGGCAGCTACAAGCATCTAGGCCTGTTTCTACATAGCATGCATGTGCTGAAGTCCCTTTTGACTTCAGTGGGATTTAAGCATTACCTCAGCGGTTTGCCTAATTGGGGCCCAAGGGCCAGATTTTCAAAAATCCTCAGCATCCATAATTAGAATCAGATTTTCAAAACATAATTCTTTTAGGCACCTAAAATTAAGTTGCTACTTTTCCAAAAATGCAGTGTTTAAATGGAATCTACAGAGTGCTGAGGCTTTGAAAATCTGGCCCTATAATCTTAAAAACCTAAAACCAAATATTTCCCAGAAGGGCTTGAATAATGGACGCTGCACAAGTCATTCAGCAAAGTGGGCAAACTCTTCCAGTGTTTTAACATGGTAGTACAACCACTGTCGTTCCCCTGAGAGCAGAGAGGCACCCCTGAAATGAAGGCATTTCCTATCCTAATCCAGAAACCAAATAGTCCCATTCAGAAAAAATGGGGGCAGAACTTCCTAGTACCTAGAAAGAATTTTGTTAGAAAAAATGCTTTGTTTGGATTGCAAGTATTTTAATTCTGTATTTTAATTTGAACTCTGAGCAGAGAACTAGGAGCTAAACTTGTCTTCTCATTCAAGGAAACCAGATGATCTGAGGGCAGGAGAGGCATGGCAGAGAAACAAAAATAAAACAAAGATTTCTGAAAATAGCTGGGGTACCTGGCATCTTAAAGAAAATAGTTTGTGAGAAACCCGTTGAAGCATAGACATATACTGTTGCCATAAACATGATTTTTACATACTACATGATGCATGGAGTGTAATTATTTAGCACAGATAGTATTGAATATATATTAATGCATGTCTTCTGATTTAATGGTGTATTAATAAGTTACAAATGTGACCCAAGACATTGCTTATGGGTGGGGTAGAATGTGCTAATTTTAAAATGTTTTTGGTTGTTACTTAGGGCTTGTGTACACTTACAATGCTGCAGTAGCACTTAGTGAAGATGCTACCAATGCTGACAGGAGAGTTTCTCTGTCAGCGTAGGTACTCCACTTCCCTGGGAGGTGGTAGCTGAGTTGATGGGTGAAGTTCACCCATCAACATAGTGTTGTCTACACTAGGGGTTAGGCCAGTATTACTATGGCGCTCAGGGTGTGGATTTTTCACACCTCTGAGCAGCGTAGTTATATTGACATGAGTTGGTAGTGTAGACCAAACCTAACGGCAATGGCTGAAAGGAATGTGGCAATGTCAGCTGACGAGTTATTCAGAAGGAAGTGTGCTCAGTTGACAGACACCAATCATTTGCAGACATGGATGAAGTGCCTTCAGTCCTTTGCTCCTATGAGCACCAAACTTGGAAGAAATGACCAGTTCAGTAAGCTGTTGCACAAGTTTAACTGTTTTTTCTGATGAGTATTGCACATTTTCTCTAGTGTTGAAAATCTGCTCTCAAAGACTTTAATTGTGTATTTATATATAATCATTGCTTTAAAAAGTTGATATAATTGTAGCTGTTATAGGTGTATTGGGTCAACACGCTTGCACATGAGGTATAAGGTGTTGGATATTAAAGACTGCCGTTGGAAATCTAGTGTTTACTGCTTTCTCACAACTAATTTTTAATTTACAGTAGTGGCTGATCCTAAGTCTTCCTTTGATTGCATCAAGTTGTGCCTTGCTGTTTCATCATCTCTTGTTCTGTAATATTGACCATTATCTTGAGAGCTGCACAATACTTGGGTATCTGCCATTAACTTGTTGCACACCTGCCGCCTTAACTGCTGCATAGCCTTCATGGAAACTGTGATGATCAGTTTCCTGTCTATCCCTGTCTCTTTAGGTTCTTGTACAGTGCTCATCACCATGATATGAGTGACCTGAAAAGGTTCTGTAAACTTTGAAAAACACAGATATGAGACGCTAAAAGGAGGAAATTATAGGTAGGGCTCTCAGTGCTACTTATAGTTAAGGTTGTCTGACACCCTTCACTGTAAAATCTTATTTTCAGTTGCTTATAACTTCGTCAGATTTTCATTATGTGGGCTTAAATTTCTGATGCTGGGTCTCTGCCTCAGGTTGAATCATTTTGGAAAGTTTCAGTAAAAACAGTTGTCGCTTCAGAGAGCGAGGTTGTGGAAAAATACTGTGCTTTGCCGGTGCTAGGAGGAAAAAAAAAATCTTACAGCTGTTTTGTTAAGAAGCTCTAGCATCTCCATTCTTTAGAGCTGAAACTTGAATTTTGTGTGAAGGAGATAACGCTGAGGTCAGAGGTGCCTTTTGGTGTCACTGAAAATCCACCCAAATTTGGCCAAGATACAAGCCTCTGAAAATAATTGCACATGATCAGAAGAGGTGTGTTAGAGGCTGGCAGTAAAATTCTCTGAATGTTGTTTGCGATGGGTAGAGTCAACTGCTACAGAGCTCTGTGTCAAGCACACTGAATATGTTCCATCCCCACTGAGCATGTTCTGTCCTGGGGCTGAGCAGGAGGTTTCCTGCAGTTGGTCTTCCTGGGTACATGGGGCCGTTTTGACATCAGACACTTGGAACTGAGAGCAGGGAGATTCTCTCTGTGCTCCATCTCTGCTGGTGCTCAGGCAGTATAGAGAAGGAAGTGGAAGCAGCCTGATTTGAAGGTAGAGGGTGAGCAGTGTGGAAGGAGAAATCTGAGGTGGGGACAGGTGGAGTCAATAGGAGGAGGTTTGAATAGAGCAGAGGGAAAACTGAACAGAATGGAGGGGATAAGCAGTAGGGTCTATAACCACTAGACACACTGCCCTCCAGATCCCAGAACAGAAATTTTGATTCCCGAGTTCTTGCGTTCCTGTGGTATCGGCAAATATCCATGAAACACACTGGCAAAGTCTGTCTTTTCTGCCTCTGATGCCAGATACTCCATTAGCTTAAGTGGTAGAAGCCTGTACTATGGATCTAAAGGTTCCAACCCTACTGATGACTTATGGGGTCACTATGGTTGGAATTTTTTAAGTTTGCTTTTATAAAACCTAGGAAGCTATAGAAATGTTAAGATTAAGTTGGCAACATAAAGCACTTAAGTTATGAAATGCCAGAATTGAGTTTGCCCATTCAACCTTAATTCGATCCCCGTGTGTGTGTATTTATATTATGATATAGTCTTTAATTACAAAAAGAAAAGGAGTACTTGTGGCACCTTAGAGACTAACCAATTTGAGCATGAGCTTTCGTGAGCTACAGCTCACTTCATTGGATGCATACTGTGGAAACTGCAGAAGACGTTATATATACAGAGACCATAAAACAATACCTCCTCCCACCCCACTCTCCTGCTGGTAATAGCTTATCTAAAGTGATTATCAAGTTGGGCCATTTCCAGCACAAATCCAGGTTTTCTCACCCCCCCCCCCCCCCAAACTCACTCTCCTGCTGGCAATAACCCATCCAAAGTGACCACTCTCTTTAAAATGTGTATGATAATCAAGGTGGGCCATTTCCAGCACAAATCCAGGTTTTCTCACCCCCCCCCCCCCACCTCCAAAAACCACACACACAAACTCACTCTCCTGCTGGCAATAGCTTATCCAAAGCGACCACTCTCCCTACAATGTGCATGATAATCAAGGTGGGCCATCTCCAGCACAAATCCAGGCCCTCCCACCCCCCCGCCCCACCCCCATACACACACAAACTCACCCTCCTGCCGGCAATAGCCCATCCAAACTGACCACTCTCCCCACAACGTGCATGATAATCAAGGTGGGCCATTTCCAGCATAAATCCAAGTTTAACCAGAACGTTGGGGGGGGGGGGGGGGAGGAGAGAAAAAAACAAGGGTTAATAGGCTACCTTGCATAATGACTTAGCCACTCCCAGTCTCTATTTAAGCCTAAATTAATAGTATCCAATTTGCAAATGAATTCCAATTCAGCAGTTTCTCACTGGAGTCTGGATTTGAAGTTTTTTTTGTTTTAAGATAGCGACCTTCATGTCTGTGATTGCGTGACCAGAGAGATTGAAGTGTTCTCCGACTGGTTTATGAACCTGTATTTGTGCTGGAAATGGCCCACCTTGATTTTCATGCGCATTGTGAGGAGAGTGGTCACTTTGGATAAGCTATTGCCAGCAGGAGAGTGAGTTTGTGTGTGTGGTTTTTGGAGGGGGGTGGGGGGGGGTGAGAAAACCTGGATTTGTGCTGGAAATGGCCCACCTTGATTATCATACACATTTTAAAGAGAGTGGTCACTTTGGATGGGCTATTGCCAGCAGGAGAGTGAGTTTGGGGGGGGGGGGGGGGGCGGAGGGTGAGAGAACCTGGATTTGTGCAGGAAATGGCCCAACTTGATGATCACTTTAGATAAGCTATTACCAGCAGGAGAGTGGGGTGGGAGGAGGTATTGTTTTATGGTCTCTGTGTATATGATGTCTTCTGCAGTTTCCACAGTATGCATCCGATGAAGTGAGCTATAGCTCACGAAAGCTCGTGCTCAAATAAATTGGTTAGTCTCTAAGGTGCCACAAGTACTCCTTTTCTTTTTGCGAATACAGACTAACATGGCTGTTACTCTGAAACCTATCTTTAATTACATAATACCATTTTTTCCATGGGATCATGGTCTCGTTCAATACATAGGATGGGCAATGCTTAGGGAATGAATCTGGTTGTGTAGTGAATGAGGTTGTTTGTAGAAGCCCTGCCTTATTTGTTGCAGAAGTTGGAAGATGTGCAGTGAATGAGGCAAGGGTCTGCAGGAAGAAAAGGATGATCTCGTGGTTAAGGCAGTTGAATGTCACTGCAAAACTACCCTGTCCCTGTCTCTGCCAGAATTTCTATAAGATGCTGGGCAAGGCACTTAAACCAAAGTTCTCTCCATTGGTCACTGTGTTCCTTATTTCCTGGGGGCCCAACTTGAGACACCAGAGGCCTGATTTTGTTGAAGTGCTGAGCGCACTCAACTGCAACTGCAGTCAACTGGAACTGTGCTTTCAATATATGAAGTTCTATATAATGCTAAGTATTCAGAAAAATAAGTCCCTGTGTGTGTCATTGGACAGCCATAATTAGTGGACACTTGATACTTTTGTCTCTAATGTGTCTGTCTGCGTGCCTCAGTTCTCTGTCCATAAAATTGGTATAATACTATTTCACCTCAAAGGGATGTTTTGAAGGTGAATCAATTCATTAGAGTTTGAGAAACATGCAAGTGCTACAGTGGTGAGTGCCATAAAGCCATTTAGGAAATTCTGTATTCAGTGCATGGCTTGGATGGTGTACTGTAAATAAGCCCTGGGATTGCAAACTGAATTATGAAGATAAAAAGAAGTGTAGACTAGCTACATATTCAGTGTACTCATCTATCCTATGCAATGAAGTATGGATCCTGTGAAAAACAGTATGTGATCTTGAAATTAAAGTCTGTATCATAATGCATAAGCCCAAGGAGGCTGAATTAAGGTTACACAAGCAACTTTATTGTGGCAGTTCTTAACTATTAACTTTCTTCTGTATGGCAGGCTTGTATATTAAATACAATAGACTGTGAAAAATACAGCAGTCATTGTGGCAAATGTGATGCCTGTCTAGATATAACTATCATTGGCATGCCCTGCCTTCCTGACTACATCAGGAATACTGAAGGATATTAAGTTTTGTTTCAGTTCATGTCCCCTCAGCCACTGAGATTGGTTTTCTGAATTTGCTGGCTGAGACATGGGAAGAGAGAGGGGCTTATTGGGAACAGCACAGTAGTTGTTGTTTGCCAGCCAGAGAAATATGCCCACATCAGTGATGAACTAACCTTCCTGTAGAATGCCAGTCCAAACTTGGAGGTGTTCTGTGGATCACCAAGACTTTAAATTTGAAAAGGCAAATGTTTGGCCTAAAATATTTTTTTTTTCCTGGTCATTGGGAATTAGGGTTGGATTATTCTGTTGTCACAAGTAGCATGTATCTTGTTATATTGTCTAAACTTGTATTCTGACTTCCCCCATTCACTTTGAAGGAATTTTATCAGGTGCGGAAATCTGCACTACTGCTCTCTAAAGGAAAACTGCAATGACTAATTGTAATATCTTATGTAAATAATTACCTGTATGTGAATTTCCATTGGTTTTTAGAAACTAACGATGGGAGAGATCCTGGAAGATTGTAGAAGGATCTTGGAAAAAGGAAAGGAGTACTTGTGGCATCTTAGAGCCACACTATCAGAGGCTCGTTCACCTGCACATCCACCAATGTGATATATGCCATCATGTGCCAGCAATGCCCCTCTGCCATGTACATTGGTCAAACTGGACAGTCTCTACGTAAAAGAATAAATGGACACAAATCAGATGTCAAGAATTAGAACATTCATAAACCAGTCGGAGAACACTTCAGTCTCTCTGGTCACGCAATCACAGACATGAAGGTCGCTATCTTAAAACAAAAAAACTTCAAATCCAGACTCCAGCGAGAGACTGTTGAATTGGAATTCATTTGCAAATTGGATACTATTAATTTAGGCTTAAATAGAGACTGGGAGTGGCTAAGTCATTATGCAAGGTAGCCTATTTCCCCTTGTTTTTTCCTCTCCCCCCCCCCCCCCCCCCCCCCAGACGTTCTGGTTAATCTTGGGTTTAAACTTGGAGAGTGGTCAGTTTGGATGAGCTATTGCCAGCAGGAGAGTGAGTTTGTGTGTGTGTGTGTCCCCGGGAAAAAAAAAGCGGGGGGGTGAGAGAGCCTGGATTTGTGCTGGAAATGGCCCATCTTGATTATCATGCACATTGTAGGGAGAGTGGTCACTTTGGATGAGCTATTACCAGCAGGAGAGTGAGTTTGTGTGTGTGTTTTTTGGAGGGGGGTGAGAGAACCTGGATTTGTGCAGGAAATGGCCCAACTTGATTATCATGCACATTGTGTAGAGAGTTGTCACTTTGGATGGGCTGTTACCAGCAGGAGAGTGAGTTTGTGTGTGGGGGGGTGGAGGGTGAGAAAACCTGGATTTGTGCTGGAAATGGCCCAACTTGATGATCACTTTAGATAAGCTATTACCAGCAGGAGAGTGGGGTGGGAGGAGGTATTGTTTTATGGTCTCTGTGTATATAATGTCTTCTGCAGTTTCCACAGTATGCATCCAATGAAGTGAGCTGTAGCTCACGAAAGCTCGTGCTCAAATAAATTGGTTAGTCTCTAAGGTGCCACAAGTACTCCTTTTCTTTTTGCGAATACAGACTAACACGGCTGTTACTCTGAAACTTGGAAAAAGGAGGAGCTGGGGAACTATAGACCAGTCAGCCTGACTTTGATGCCTGGGAAGTTTACTAGAATGATGATACAAAACATTCAATTTGTGAATACTTGAGAGGTGAGGGGGTAATCACTAGTCCCCAGTGTGCATTTACCAAGAACAAATCATGCCAAACCAGCTTGATTTCATCCTTTTACAGAGTAACTGATTTAGAGGATGGGGGAGTGCACTGGACAGAATATACCTGGACTTCAGCATGGCTTTTGACAGTCCCACATGACATTTTGATAAGTAAGCTGGAGAAATGTCGGCTTGACAGAACTACCATTAAGTGGATATACAATTGGTTAAACCAGCTGCAAATAAAGAGAAACCATTAATGGAATTACGTCAGATTGGAAGGAGGTCCCAAGTGGGGTTCCACAGGGATCTGTTCGAGGTCCGGTGTTTAACACCTTTATTAATTACCTGGATGTAGCTATAGAGGGCATACTGATCAAGTTTGCAGATGACACAAAGCTTGGGGTGGAGGGGGAGTTGCCAAAACTTCGGAGGATAGAGCTAAAATTCAGAGGGATCTTGATAAATTGGAGAACTAGGCTACAGACGACAAACTGAAATTCAGCAAAGACTGATATAAGGTGCTACACTTAAGGAAGAAAAACCAAACAGACACATACAGAATGAGGAAAACTGATTTGGCAGCTGCACTGCTGAGAAGGATCTGGGAATTGTGGTGGATCACAACCTCGGCATGAGTCAGCAATGCGTTGCCGTTGTGCGTGTGCATGCCCCCCCCCCCCCCCCAAAAAAAAAAAAAAAAAGCAAATGCAGTTTTATTTTGCATTAACAGAGACCTAGCATGCAACTCATGGGAGGTGATAGTACCGCTCTATTCGGCGCTGGTTGGGCCTCAGTTGGAGTACTGTGTCCTATTTTGGTCACCAATGCATAGAAAGGATGTAGAGAAACTGGAAAGGATCCAGAGGTGAGCGACACACATGGTCAAAGGGATGAAATGTAAGCCTTATGATCAAAGGCTGAAGGAACTGTATATGTTTAGTTTGGAAAAGAGGGATTGCATTCTCAAATGGAGTGTCAGTTCCTACTACCACAGGGCAAGCTCTGAGAGTGGCCTTCATTCTCTAGACTAGTGCAGCACTTCTTTTTAGGACAACAAGGTTCTCTAGACAAAAGATAGGCATATTTTATGACAAACTGTCTGCTTTTTGTTGTTGGCTTTGACTGACTGAGGATTAGCTGGCCTTGTAAATTAAGGCACTGATATAACAATCTTCCATGCAACTAAAGCAAGAATTAGAAACCACATACACTTGCATGTAAGGAGGTACCAACCTGAATAAGGTCTTTCAGTTCTCTCGTTTAGACATTAAATGTGGAAGGAAATTCTCTAAGGGTAAGGAGATGGATAGTAGATCACTGTGCTGGAGATAATGTCTCTCTAAAGGGCTTGTCTGTGTTTACAACGCTACAGCATCACAGCTGCAGCACTTCAGCCTAGGCACTACCTATGCCAACCGGAGGGATTCTCCTGTCAGTGTAGGTAATCTACCTCCCTGAGAGGCGGTAGCTAGGTCGACGTAAGAATTCTTCCATCCATCTTGTGCTGTTGATACAGGTACTTAGGTCCGCTTAACTGCGCCACTCAGGTGTGGATTTTTCACACCCCTGAGCGACATCGTTATGCTGACCTAATTTTCTAGTGTAAACCAGGACTAATACTAGTGTACTGTAATATTTCTTTCAGACACTGCTACTCTGTTTAAGTTTTGTGCATTCACACTTACAACTTCTAAGGCTGTGCATTGTGTCCAATACATTTAATTGTGTAGCTGTGAATAGTCATTCTTGCTCCAAGAAACAAAAAGGGAGTTCTTAAAAGTTGCCTTAGGATATGTCTACCTTGACAAGTTTCTGTGCAACAAATTATACCATTTTAATAAAAGTGCTGGAATTAAACCGCTGTTGCGTGCTCCTTGTGATGGTGGAGTGCATCCCTGTTAGCAGCTCTTGCAATGGCAAAGAGAGCAGTGCACTGTGGTAGCTATCCCACTGTGCAGCTGGCCGCAGGGTGCTTTGGGATGGGTTTGCAATAGCTCATGGGGCAGGCACCGTGTTACGTGATGCAGGTTTCACAATCCCATTGTCCCATGGGCATGTTACTACATTGCCAGCTGCTTTTCAACTGAAGCGGGGGTGTGGGGAGAGTGTGACGGGGTGTGGGGGGGGGCGCGGGGGGAGAGACAGTGTGTTTTGAAAAAAGAAAAGGAGTACTTGTGGCACCTTAGAGACTAACACATTTATTTGAGCATAAGCTTTCGTGAGCTACAGCTCACTTCATCGGATGCATTTTGCGGGACAGAGTGTGTGTCAGCATGCAGTCTTGTAAGTTCACACAGCGGTAGGAAGCAACCAGTCCTGAGATGGGGAGGGGGAAACCTCGACATCAGCCCCCGTCTCCCTCCCCATCTCTCAGCACAGTACACACACACGCACGCACTCACTCACGCCTGCATCTGTGTTCAACAGCATGAGCATTCCACATTAATGGTTTGCTTTTGGTTGTCAGAAATGGAGCTTTGAAAGGGGAGGGGCACATGTCTCCAGGGCAGCCTCTGGAGCTCAAAACAATGAGCAGAGCAGCCACTTGAGGGACTGTGGGACACTGTAATGTGTTTACACTGCCAGTACAGCGCTGGAGCCTCTGTGCTTTAAGGCTTACGAGGGAGGTGTTTTTTTTTTGCAGTGCTGCAACTGGGGCCTTGGCTACACTTGCAGATGTACAGCGCTGTGAGTTAAACCCACCTTTGTACAGCTGAGTATGGAAAGCGCTGCAGTCTATCCACATTGGCAGCTGCCAGCGCACTGTTGTGGCCACATTTGAGGCACTTGCAGCGGCATTGGGAGCGGTGCATTATGGACAGGTATCCCACAGAGCATCTCTTCCCATTCTGGCATTGTGGGTTGTGGGAAGGGGGCTTGGCGTGTGGGGCATTCTGGGTCCTGTCCCAGCGCCCCGTGATGCATCGCTTTGCATCCCAGCAATCCCTGTGTTTCCATCCACATTTGGTGCCATATTTCAGCGGTTTCTGTGCAGCGCAGTCTGTGTTCCGTTTTGGTCTGCGGGAAATGGAGCCTGAACTGCTGAGGAGTATGCTGATGAGTCTCGCCAGCACGTCACGTTTGGCAGTCGAGCTATTTCTTAAGATCCAAAGTGACAGTGAGGAGTCGGATGATGACATTGAGTCGTGTAACACGTACGACATGAGATGGCTTGTGGCATTCACAGACATGCTCAGCACCGTGGAACGCCGCTTTTGGGCTCGGGAAACAAGCACTGAGTGGTGGGATCACATCGTCATGCAAGTCTGGGATGATGAGCAGTGGCTGCAGAACTTTCGGATGAGAAAAGCCACTTTCATGAGACTGTGTGAGGAGCTCGCCCCCATCCTGTGGCGCAAGGACATGAGATTGAGAGTTGCCCTGACGGTGGAGAAGCTCGTGGCTATTGCAATCTGGAAGCTGGCAACTCCAGACAGCTACTGATCAGTCGCGAACCAGTTTGGAGTGGGAAAGTCGACCGCTGGACTCGTGTTGATGCAAGTTTACAGGGCCATTAATCGCATCCTGTTCAGAAGAACCGTGACTCTGGATAATGTTCAGGACATTGTGTCTGGCTTTGCACAAATGGGTTTCCCTAACTGTGGAGGGGGGATAGATGGGACGTATATTACTATTCTGGCACCACCCCATCTAGCCTCCGAGTACGTTAATCGGAAGGGGTATTTCTCTATGGTTCTCCAGGCGCTTGTGGATCACTGTGGGCGTTTCATTGACATTAACGCAGGCTGGCCCGGAAAGGTGCATGACGCACGCATCTTTCGAAACACTGCCCTGTTCAGGAAGCTGCAGACCGGGACTTTTTTCCCAGAACGGAAGATCACAGTAGGGGAAGTCAAAATGCCCATTGTGATCCTTGGAGACCTCGCTTACCTGTTAATGCCGTGGCTCATGAAACCCTACACAGGGAGCCTTGACAGCAGCAAGGAACGGTTCAACTACAGGCTGAGCCTGTGCCGAATGACTGTGGAGTGTGCTTTTGGCCATTTAAAGGGCCGCTGGTGATCTCTGTGTGGGAAGCTGGACTTGGCAGAACACAGCATCCCTGAGGTTATATCCGTGTGCTGTACCCTCCATAATATTTGTGAAGGGAAGGGTGAAAGATTCACTCAGGCATGGACCTCCGAGGTTCAACACCTGGAGGCTGAATTTGCACAGCCAGAGAGCAGGGCTGTTAGAGGGGCCCAGCGTGGGGCTGCGAGGATTACGGATGCCTTGAGGGAGCAATTTGAGGCTGAAAACCACCAGTAATGTCTGGTGCCCTGCATGGGAGTGAAGTGCAGTGGTTCTGACTTGCAGTGCCTGTTTCTTTCCTGGGCTAAGGTATCTTTTATTTTATGCAATAGTAACAAATGTTTTCAAAGCCAAAAGATCCATTTATTGAAAAGAAAATTCATTTATTGAAAAGAAACACAACTGCTTGGGAAACAGAAAGGGCAAGGGGGTGTCGTGGGGTTCAATCACATATTTGCGTATGTCCTGTTCTCATACTCAGCCTTCCTGTCTGGAGTGATGTGCAATGAGTGCTGCACTTCAGGATGGCTGTAATTTAGGATAGGGGTTGAGTGCAGTGGGTAAGGGTCATAGTTTTCAGGGCTGGGTGGTGAAGCTACAGGTGTTGGAGGCAGCTGTTGGTGATAAGAACCCGGATGTTGGGGAAGGTGAGTTGGAGGTGACATGGGGTCACAAGGGAAAGAGTTTTGGGACAATGGCTGCAGGGCGGGGGCAGGCGCGGTAGTGCTCCACCTGCATGGCTTCAAGAGCCTGGATAGAGTCCGCTTGGCGCTCCATGATGCTTATCAGCCGATCCGTGCTTTGCTGCCGGTGCACTGCGTTTTCCTGGTGGATCCTGCTTTTGCTCTCCCTCCACTCCTGCACTTTTTGATTCTCTTTAAGAGATTGCTGCATCACTTCTTGCAGCATGTTATCTTTGCTTTTTCCTGGCCTCTTCCTGAGTCTTTGCAGTCTCTTGGCCGGTGGTAACACGGACTGCGGAGATCTCAAGGTTGCATCTGTCAAGGCAAAATGCAACACTTAAGAGGCAGCATTTTTTATACCAGACAGAGCAATGATTCACCCGAACTTAAGGAGGGCGCACACAGTCTACACAATAGCATAATTTTCCCATCCCAAGGCGAGCGCGCACAACCCACAATGGTGAGTAAGCACAGGGTCAAGGGGGACTGATTGTTTCACGGCTGTACTGTCCTCTGGGTTTCTGTGCCTTGGGGAGAGCCAACAGCTGCAGGGGGCACCTACACTGAATACCGTCCCAACATTTTCCACAGGAGTCCGTCCTGGAAGATATCTCGCTGCTGAGGGTGACCTGGGAAGCAAGGGAGGGTCTTCCGCTGCAATGCGGCTTCCACTCTGGCCCATATGCAGCTTGCCTGTGTGCAGCAGTGGTCCCCTCGTGGCACAGACACGTTAGCCTAATTGGGACAAGGACCACGGTGGCTCTCCCAATAAACCTGCGCAAGCACGTTGCCCAGCTTCTGGATGAGACTTTTGAAGAGATTACCGAGTAGAATTACCGTGATGTGATAGACCACATCAGTATGCTATTCTGCATCTAGGCATGCATGCATGCAGCCCTAACCCTCCTCGCCCAAAGAGCCCGCACCGAAAAAAAAAGCCGCTTACCGGGAACCTGCTCTTCTGTTTGTCCTCCACCAACTACCAGCCACTGCGACTGGCTACCTTCCTCCTGGCTCGAGAAGAGCTCCTGGCTGTATGCCTTCAGGGATTCTGGGGTCTCTCCCCGCGTCCCAGTGCCCTCACTCCTGCTTTCCTCCTCCTCCCCCCACTCTGAAGTGTCCATGGTGGTGCTCAGAATGGAGGTGGGGTTGCCCCCAAGTATCGCGTCCAGCTCTTTGTAGAATTGGCAGGTTGCGAGGGGAGCACCCAAGCAGCCGTTTGCCTTGCGGGCTTTGCGGTAGGCACTCCGCAGCTCCTTCAATTTAACCCTGCACTGCAGTGCGTCCCTGTCATGGTCCCTTTCCCTCATGCCCCTTGATATCTGCCAAAGGTATTGTAATTCCTACGGTTGGAGCGCAGCTGGGACTGGACAGCTTCCTCCCCCCAAACACTGAGGTCCAACAACTCTCCATTGCTCCATACTGGGGCTGGCCTGGTGCGTGGAGGCATGGTCGCCTGAAAAGATTCACTGAGAGCACTCCACACCTGCCTGAGCAAACAGGAAGGGGATTTTTCAAAATTCCCAGAGAATTTAAAGGGCAGGTCTGATGGCTGGTCACCTGAGGCCAGGGCACTAGAGTTCCAACTGATGACCAGAGTGGCTAGAACAGGCACTGTGGGATACTCAGGAATACTTCTGGAGGCCAATTAAAGCGCATTGGGCAGCCACACTGGTGCTGCAGTGCACCAGTGGTGACGCAACAAACTTTATTCCTCTCAGGGAGGTGGAGTACCAGCAGCGCTGTAGCCGCGGAGATACAGCACTGTACGTGCCTTGCCAGTGTGGACGGGGAGTGAGGTACAGTGCTCTGGGCGGCTTTATTGCGCTGTAAGTCGTAAGTGTAGCCAAGGCCTGAGGAGTTTCTGTGCACTAAGTGGTATGGCAGTGTGTACACCTCAGGAGTTACACCACAGAAAGTGCTTTACTGCGCAGTAATTTGCCAGTGTAGACAGGGCCTTAGAATCATAGGGTTAGAAGGGACCGCAAGGGTCATCTAGTAAAATATAACCACCTGCTAAGATGCAGGATTTGGTGGGTCTTAACCATCCCAGACAGATGACTCTCCAGCCTCCTTTTGAAAACCTTCCAGAACATCCCAAGGCAGTCTGTTCCATTGTTTTACAGTTAAGTTTTTCCTGAGATTTGTTTCCTTGGGGCAACAAATTAGCCTCCTTGTGATATTTGAGTCAGATGATAGTGTAGGATAATATGCAGAGCTCCTTTGTTGTAGTGCATTGTGGAGTGGCAGGATTGGCTTGCTGGGAGAATGAAAATAAAGGAGCTCATGAAACAGAAAGAGGAGTGATTTAATCTACATGACCTGCAAGTAATTCAGTGGTGACTCTTATGCTGTATAAATCTGTCTGGGTGGGAAGTTCCATGTATGGAAATAGTTAAATCATATCATCTTTGTTGGGGAATATATGTAGTCTGGCTAACTTTTCTGCTTGGATTATGATCTCCTGTGTAGTTTACACCTGGTTAGTTTCAGAGTGGTAGCCGTGTTAGTGTGTATCAACAAAAACAACGAGGAGTCCTTGTGGCACCTTCGAGACTAAGGCCTTGGCTACATTTGCGATTTCCAGTGTGGTAAAAGTGGATTTTCCTGGGCGCACTAGCTCACTCCCCGTCCACACTGGCAAGGCACGTAGAGCGCTCTGACTCCATGGCTACAGCGCTGCTGGTACTCCACCTCGGTGAGTGGAATAATGTTTGCTGCGCACCCACTGGAGCGCCGCAGCACCAGTGTGAACGAGATGTTGCATTACTGTGCTCTGATCAGCCTCTGGAAACGTCCCATAATCCCCTGAAGTCAAGTGGCCACTCTTGTCATTGTTTTGAATCACTGCAGGAATGTGAATATGCCATTTGAAAGCTCTGTTTGACAGCCGGCTGCTTATCTGCTCCGAGAGTTAGTGTGAGGTGTGCTGCTGTCTGAACTTACAAGACAGCATGCTGACATGCTCTCAGCCCCCCAAAACGCACTCTCTCTCCCCCCCACATATACACAACACACTCCCTGTTACACTCCACCCCACCCATTTGAAAAGTATGTTGCAGTCACTTACATGCTGGGATAGCTGCCCATAATTCACCGCTCCCAATGCCGCTGCAAGTGCCGCAAATGTACCCACGCCACTGCGCTGGACAGACTGCAGCGCTTTCCCTACTGCGCTCTACGAAGGCAGGTTTAACTCTCAGCGCTCTACATCTGCAAGTGTAGCCATGCCCTAACAAATTTATTTGGGCATAAGCTTTCGTGGGCTAACACCCACTTCATCAGATGCATGGAGTGAAAAATACAGTAAGCAGTGTATATATATATCACAGCACATGAAAAAATGGGAGTTGCCTTACCAAGTGGAGGGTCAGTGCTAACGAGGCCAATTCAGTTAATTTGGAAGTGCTTAGAAGAGGCCTTAATTGAATTGTAGTGTGTGTGTGTGTGTGTGTGTGTGTGTGTGTACATACACACACTGCTTATTGTATTTTTCACTCCATACATCTGATGAAGTAGGTTTTAGCCCAAGAAAGCTTATGCCCAAATAAATGTGTTAGTCTCTAAAGTGCCACAAGGACTCCTCATTTGTTTTTACACCTGATTCGTTGTCTTGTACAGTAGTGTCTACCCTTTTTTTTTTCTCCTCCATAGCTTCTCAGACTGTTGCTACTTCTGGAGCAGCTCCACCGGCAGGAGCAACAATGGGAATTCTAGAAAGACAGCCATCATAGTTAAAAGAACCTCTAGTGCTCTTTTGAGATGGTCTAGATGTGGTTAAAATATTGGCTGCCATTAACACTCGCTGTGATTACCGTTGGTGCAACTGTTGCAAGAATGGGAAATTATAAGGGAAAGGCTGGAGTAGATGAATATAGTGAGAAGTGAACAATTGTTCTCTGTGTAGTGATGTGGCAGGCGGTGGAAGGCTCCATAAAGTCAATTGAACAACACAAACTGTTCTGTAAGAGAGAACCAGTTACATTAAAAACATTATATAGGATACTAGCACCATTAAACACTTCCTTGACAAATGAACTTTTTTCAGGTGTTTGGTTCTCAGAGTAGTCTATGGAAAATAGAATATAATTAGTATAATACAGATCATTAGATGGCTCTGAAGGAAGTTATTAAAATTTCCATTGTCTGTTTTACTATATTACTACTATTACTATTTTACTATGTAAACTAGACAGCCATAATGAAGCCACTGGCGACTCAAGTGTGATCCACAATTCTCTAATTTGGCCTAGTGCCTTAATCTTTATGAAGAAGTAGCTTGCAGAGTCTACAGGTCCTATTGTGATGGACCATGTTATCAAAGCAGATGACCTGTGGCATGGACAAACATGGAGCATTACATGCTGGGAACTAAAAGCTGTTTTGTCTCCCTATTAATAATAATAATTAATTAATAAACATTGTAATCTGCCCCGTTTTATGTAAGCACCGTGTACCCCAGGGCTCCTATTGAAGTTGCCAGTGCAGCCTACAGTTGCCCAAAGAATGGGTTCCCGTATAAAATCTTCCACATAAATTGTTAAGGTAACACTAGATTCTGACTTCAAGGGATATTCCACTTAAACCAGTGGTTCTCAAACTTTTGTACTGGTGATCCCTTTCACATAGCAAGCCTTTGAGTGCGACCCCCCCCATATAAATTAAAAACACTTTTTAAAAATATATTTAACACCATTATAAATGTTGGAGGCAAAGCAGGGTTGGGGTGGAGGTTGACAGCTGGTGACCCCCAATTTGAGAACCCCTGAATTAAACCTAAACAGTTTTATTTTAGTTAATTACTAATTTTAAAAAAATCAGGATACTGCTTTATTTACCATTCACATTTGTTGCAGTTAAATAATGAAGACTGCCAAAGTCTGTTTCATTATTATTCATTGTGGTCTTAGGCAAGGTCTTCACAAGAAACTTTTGTTGATCTAGTAATGATAGCCAGGAGTGTGAGTTTTTGGCAACATCTTGCAAACCGTATGCATTTTAGTACAACCATATGTAAAGGTACATATCTTGGAACAGAAAATGTAGGCCATGCTTACGGGACTGGAGATTCTAATCTGGAAAGAAATGACTCTGAAAAGGACTCGTGTGTCATGGTGGTAATCTGCTGAACATGAGCTTGCGGTTTGAAGCTATGGCCAGTAAGGCTAAAGCAATCTTTGGATGCATAAACAGAAATCTCGAGTAGGAATAGAGATTACGCTATCTTATTTGGCACTGGTGTGACAGCTGCTGGAATCTTGTATCCAGTTTTGGTGCTACACTTCAAGAAGTATGTTGATAAATTGGAGAGTGTTCAGAGAAGAGCCATGAGAATGATTCATAGGATTGGAAAACATGCCTTATAGTGAGAGACTCAGAGTTCAACCTAGTTTGCTTAACGAAAAGGTTAAGGGGTGATATGATCACAGTCTGAGGAACAAATATTTAATAGTGACTCATTAGTCTAGCAGACAAAGGTATAACAAGATCCAATATGTGGAAGCTGAAGCTAGACATATTAAGACTGGAAATAAAGTGCAGATTTTTAACAGTGAGGGTAATTAATCATTGGAAGAATTTACTTTGGATTGTGCTGGATTCTCCGCACTGGCAATTTTAAAATCAAGGTTGGATGTTTTCCAATAGAACTACATTAGTTCAAAGAGGAAATATTTCAGAGAAGTTCTATGGCCTGTGTTATACAAGAGGTGGTCCGTTCTGGTCATACACTCTATACTAGTAAGTCCTGGTGTACATGCAGTTATACTGACCTAAAAATGCTTTTGCCATAAAGCTTATTTTGCTCAGGGTACTGGGAAAAGCTATACTAATGAAAGCAAAGCACTTCTTACAAATATAAGCTATGTGTACGCGAAGAGAGTTTGCCAGTACAACTATACTGAAACTTTTTCTAGTGTAGACTTTGGTCTGTCTTTCTGATTCTTGGTGTGAAATATTTGGTTTTGTTTACAAACAGTTGGAATTTTAAAATCATGGAAACAATTTGAGTAGTCTTACATTTTTCTTAATAAAAACTGAGGCTTACTTTTTCCAACCTGAACACGCTTTTGCCTATTCTTTGCCAACCCTTTCATCCCATATTTCTGCTCAAGCCCTAACTTTTATGTACATTTTATTCATAGGGTTTAAAACATTAGGACTGAATTTGCCCCCCTTATTAGTTGCTAACAATGTTAAACTCAAAATTGACTAATCCTATTTTGAGAGAATCTGCTCTTGCTATTTATCCTCACTCTAAATTGCAATTTTACATTTGACATCATTACATTAGAATCAATGAAATAAGCTTCTTAATGGGAGGAATTCTTGCAACTTAGCACTTTCTAATATTCTTTCAAATGTTTCTCTGTTGTAGCTTTTACGGTCAATAGAGGAACCAAAGGTAGCTGAAAGAATAAATCATATTCTGTGGTTTAGTTTTTAGTAATGCAGGTAGTAATCCAGGCAGGTAACAACCATTGGGGAGAGTCAGTAGGTTCAGGCACTTAGCAGCCATTGGCTTCCTTTTTAGCTTTTTGTGACTTTGGCTCAGTCCTCTTACAGGCTGTTATCTGTCTTTGATTCCTGCCTCAGGGTAGCAGTAATGCTGCTTTCTGCTCCAGCAAGCCAAAAGTGTAGCTTTTCATGTCGGTGCTGCTTAGCCATCAGTAAAAAAAACAAAACAAAACACCTGTTCAACTTCTTATTTTAACCTTTTTGACCAAGCCTCAGCAGAAGGGCTATACGTGTACCATATGCATTGACACCCTGAAAGCCTCCATTCTTTGAGTAGTGTCCCTATGGGTGCTCCACTTTAGGTGCATTTGCTGCCCATATAATCAGAAATTTTCTTTAGGAGTGTCTGTTTAGCCCACATGTGCGCTGCTGATATCCTTTGATACCACACCGAGGTGATATCAGGCTACACGGGCCAACCACCCTGAGTTCCTTCTCAATCTCCTCAGCCTGAGATGGAGCTTAGCATGTCCTCATTGTGTGTGCCTCAGCTGCTTGCTGAGTTCATTCTATGTAGTTTGTTAGGTGGTAGTAGTAGTAGTTAGGTACTGATTATTGAAAGATAGTTTTATTTCTTCTGAGAAAATCCTCCCTGTGAGGGGCATGCCCAGTTCACTGGGATTTAAATACTGCCTCACTTGTAGAGAGGCTATCCTAGTCAGCAACAGACATTCTAATTGCGTTCGCTGCCTGGGAGGGCTGCATGTCCCACAGAAGTGTAACTTCTGTTTAGCCCACAAATACAGGGCATAGAAGAACTGGCAAGTTGATCTGTGACTGTTAATGATGGAGATCCTTCATGCCTCTTTGGAGCCAGGTCAGGAGAGCCCCCTTGTACCTCAATCCGCAGGGGTTTATAGTGCCCCTTTAACCTTGGTGCAACACTTTCATAGAAATGGGAAAGTGTCAGAGACTGACTCTGAAGATCCTAAGAGGAGGAGCTCTAATCCCCTCTTAAGGTACCCACCTCCAAAAGACCTCGCTCTCCAACCAGGTCAAGAGCCTCAGGGATTTCATCCTTGAGGCTTGATACTGTAGAGGTTAAGGTCTCCTCTAGTACCAGTGAGGTGGGAAGGTCCTGCAGCTCTAAGAGTAAACATGGATCTGAGAAGTCTAGTGGAGATGATCAGAGCAAATGGAGAAGGTTGGTACCATAGGATTTAACCGCTCTCCCAGTACCTTTATCAAGCTCTTTGGTACCATGTGAGACTCAGCTTCTGTCTACATCAGCACTGTCTTTGAAGCACTCAAAATCATTGGTACCATCCTGCAAGGACAAGTGTATTGGTCCGCCAGTGTCACAAATCCACCCAGTTGCCATAAGATTTGAGGCATCAGAAGGACTTACTGGTGGCTGCTGAACCAGAGTCTCCATTGCTGGCAGGTACTGTGTGTGTCTTGGTCTCCAGACCCTTATACATCCCTGGTATTGTTACCTCCCTTTTCAGTTGGAGCTCTCCCATTAGAGAAAGTAGGACAATGATGGAGACCTCCCTTCAGTACCATCAATCTCTGTTTAGGATTCTCCTACTTTCCTATATATGAACCCCCTTTCCTCATCATTTCTTGAGAGCAATCCTGGATTCCACTCCCTTCCCCCTATGGTCTATAGAAATCTACAAATCATGACTGGTGTGGAGAAAGTAAATAAGGAATTGTTATTTATTCCTCCTCATAACACAAGAACTAGGGGGTCACCAAATGAAATTAACAGGCAGCAGGTTTAAAACAAAAGGAAGTATTTTTTTTCACACAACACAGTCAACCTGTGGAGCTCCTTGCCAGAGGATGTTGTGAAGGCCAAGACCATAACAGTGTTCAAAAAATAACTAGATAAGTTCAGGGAGGGTAGGTCCATCAATCGCTATTAACCAGGATGGGCAGTGATGGTGTCTCTAACCTCTGGCTTTTGAGAGAGCAGCCCTGCGGGAGGCCTGGCCCCAAGGTCAGTGGTCTGGTGTTCTTGCCCCATTTCTGTGTGGGGAGGCCCAGCAGGTCTACTACGATATGGCTGCAGAGACTGGCAGATTATCCGCAGCTGAAGGCAGAGATCCTGGCCAGATCTGGAGTAATGACGGCGTTGCGAGCCCAGAAGTTCCATGAGTTGTGGTATACGGAGGACAGGGCACCCCGATCGCAGTTGTTTGACCTGATCCACCTGACCTGGAAATGGCTGTGCCCTGAGGCCCTCAGCTCTGAGAAAATGATGGAGCTCCTGGTACTGGACCGGTATATGAGGGGGCTACCACCAGGCCTCTGGGCTTGGATTGGCCAGAATGACCCCTCCACCTATGATGAGTTGGTCTCCCTCGTGGAAAGACAGCTGGCAGCCCGCGAACTGTTCCAGACCCCAGAGGGTGAGACACGGCAAACCAGGAAGCCAGTCCCAAACCCAAGGTCCCGGACTGTCGAGAACTCCAGGAGAACCATAACTGGGAGGAAAGACACCGAGGAATGGCCCAAGGCCAAGAAGGGACCTGGGGGTTTGGGAAGCGAGTGGTCGGGGGGGCAGCCAAATAGCCCCAGGCAGAGGGCGGCAACCAGGGTAAGGGGTCAGTGTTACGAGTGTGGGGAATTAGGGCATGTAGAAGCCCAATGCCCCAACAGGGAAGAGCCTATGCAGTGCAGTCTGGGGGATCATGGGGAGCAATGTGGCCTAATCGGCCTGGTAGGGGTCGCAGTGACCCCGCATGGGTATATGAGGTCGGTAAAAATGAATGGTATTGAGACCATAGCATTAGTGGATTCCGGGAGTGGTGTTGTGCTGGTCTCGGGGAAGTTGGTGGGGCAAGACCAACTAACCCAGGCCAAAAACACAGGGGTAACATGCGTTCATGGCACCGTAAGTTTCTACCCCACAATCCCAGTACAGATTGAGATCCAGGGGAAGACTACCAGGGTGACTGCAGGGGTGGTCACCAGGCTCCCCTACCTGGTCTTAATTGGTAGGGACTTCCCAGGGTTTGAGAGCTTACTCCACCCAGTAGAGCCAGGGGAGGGTAGCAACCCCCGGGCTGAGACGGAGGCACCTACAGATAGCCTCACCCCAGTTTTTTCCGGATTTGCCCCAGAGTTTTCATCCCTTGGGAAGCCCTGAAAGTCTAGGTGGGAGCGGAGGGCAGATAAAGGATTAGGGACTAGGATTCTAGCAGAGAACCAGAAAGCCTCTCTTGTTGGTAGGTGAACCCGTTCAGGAGGCCAGGAGACAATTCAGGCGAGTGAGGACTCTGAGGCGGTTCCTCGCCCAAGTAGGGGCAACCCAGGAGGCAGAGTAGAAACAGGTCCCCTGGAATTAGGTCAGATTGGTACCGCACGTGAGAATTTCGTGCAAGATCAAGCCAATGACCCGTTACATGCGAATGTGAGGGAAGAGGTAGTGGAAGTAAATGGTTTACTTGTGGAGGGAAAGACCAAAGGCTCAAGGCCATATGTGTTCAAACACGATCTGTTGTACCAGATAGCGCAAATATGAGGGGAAGAAGTAATAGAGCCGCTCTTAATCCCACGGGGAGACACAAGGGCAGTACTAGAGTTAGCTCACAGTCATCTATTTGGGGGACATGTAGGAGTAGACCGGAGTCTATCCAGTGTCTAAAGAAGGTTTTACTGGCCAGGAATACACCCGGAGGTCCAACGCTATTGTGCCTCCTGCCCAGAATGCCAATTGCATAGCCCCCGACCTCACTTGCGGGTCCCATTAGTACCTTTGTCTATTATTGAAGTCCCTTTTGAGAGGATAGCCATGGACATAGTGGGCCTGATAGAAAGGTCAGCACGGGGCCACCAAAATGTACTAGTCATCATAGAATCATAGAATATCAGGGTTGGAAGGGACCCCTGAAGGTCATCTAGTCCAACCCCCTGCTCAAAGCAGGACCAATTCCCAGTTAAATCATCCCAGCCAGGGCTTTGTCAAGCCTGACCTTAAAAACCTCTAAGGAAGGAGATTCTACCACCTCCCTAGGTAACACATTCCAGTGTTTCACCACCCTCTTAGTGAAAAAGTTTTTCCTAATATCCAGTCTAAACCTCCCCCACTGCAACTTGAGACCATTACTCCTCGTTCTGTCATCTGCTACCATTGAGAACAGTCTAGAGCCATCCTCTTTGGAACCCCATTTCAGGTAGTTGAAAGCAGCTATCAAATCCCCCCTCATTCTTCTCTTCTGCAGGCTAAACAATCCCAGCTCCCTCAGCCTCTCCTCATAAGTCATGTGTTCTAGACCCCTAATCATTTTTGTTGCCCTTCGCTGGACTCTCTCCAATTTATCCACATCCTTCTCGTAGTGTGGGGCCCAAAACTGGACACAGTACTCCAGATGAGGCCTCACCAATGTCGAATAGAGGGGAACGATCACGTCCCTCGATCTGCTTGCTATGCCCCTACTTATACATCCCAAAATGCCATTGGCCTTCTTGGCAACAAGGGCACGCTGCTGACTCATATCCAGCTTCTCGTCCACTGTCACCCCTAGGTCCTTTTCCGCAGAACTGCTGCCTAGCCATTCGGTCCCTAGTCTGTAGTGGTGCATTGGATTCTTCCATCCTAAGTGCAGGACCCTGCACTTATCCTTATTGAACCTCATCAGATTTCTTTTGGCCCAATCCTCCAATTTGTCTAGGTCCTTCTGTATCCTATCCCTCCCCTCCAGCGTATCTACCACTCCTCCCAGTTTAGTATCATCCGCAAATTTGCTGAGAGTGCAATCCACACCATCCTCCAGATCATCCTTGACTACTCCACACGGTATCTAGAAGCCATTCCTTTAAGAACCCCACATCCAAGGCAATAGCAAAAGAACTACTCCAGGTTTTTGTGAGAGTGGGCATCCCTAAGGAGATCCTGACTGACCAAGGGACCCCCTTTATGTTGAAATTAATGGAGGACTTGTGTACCCTGCTCCGCATCCAGGCCTTATGGACCTCAGACTACCATCCACAAACAGATGGCCTGGTCGAGTGGTTTAACCGTACTCTTAAAAGTATGATCCAGAAGGTGGTAGCACAGGGCGAAAAGACTGGGATACTCTTCTACCATATCTAATGTTCGCAATACGGGAAGTCCCCTAGGCGTTCATTGGTTTCTCTCCCTTTGAGCTACTATACGGACGCCACCCACGCGGAATATTAGATATTGCCAAGGAGGATTGGGAAGAACAGCCCAACCCAGGAAAGAATGTCATTGAGCACGTGACACAGATGAGAGAGCGAATAGCTCGAGTAACCTTCATAGTATGAGAACATTTGGAAAAAGCAGAAGGACTTATTAGAACAGCCGGGCGAAAGTACGGAGATTTCAGCCGGGAGAACGGGTGATGGTGCTAGTGCTGACAGCAGAAAGCAAACTCCTGGCCAGCTGGCATGGGCCGTATGAGATAGTGGAAGCCATTGGGGAGGTGGACTATAAGGTCAGACAACCAGACCGTCGAAGGTCAGAGCAGATCTACCATGTCAATTTAATGAAGCCCTGGGGTGACCTAAAGACGTGCCTGATCATTCAGGGAGCTCCACCCCAGACAGACGACCCACAGGGACAGGTGAGGATATTCCCTGAATTAACCCCAGGACAACGAACAGAGGTCATTGATATGATCCAACGGAACCAAGACTTATTCTGTACGCAGCCGGGCCATACAACACTGGTCCAACATCATATCGTCACGAGTAAGGGAGACTATAAGACCGTACCGAATACTGGAAGCTAAAAGGGAAGAAATTAGGACAGAAGTGAAGAAGATGCTGGAACTCGGGGTTATTGAAGAATCCCACAGCCAGTGATCCAGCCCTATCGTCCTAGTCCCCAAGCCTGACTGCACCCCGAGGTTTTGCAATGACTTCTGGAAGTTGAATGAAGTATCTCAATTCGATGCCTATCTGATACCACGCATCGACGAGCTAGTTGATCAGTTAGGCAAGGCCTGATACCTAACTACCCTGGATCTGATCAAAGGATATTGGCAAATTCCCCTGGTCAAGGATGCCAAGGAGAAGACTGCCTTCTCTACACCTGATGGCCTGTTCCAATACACTGTCCTCTCTTTCAGACTCCATGGGGCCCCTGCAACTTTCCAGCGACTTATGGACCAATTGCTGTGACCCCATGCCAAGTATGCCACCGCCTATTTAGATGACATAGTCATCCATAGCCCTGACTGGGAAACGCACCTCGGAAAAGTAGAAGTGGTGCTAGAGGGGTGCCTCACTGCCAACCCTCCCAAGTGCGTGGTGGGGCTAGCTGAGGCCAGATACCTTGGGTATGTAGTAGGGAGAGATTTGGAGAAACCCCAGTGGAACAAAGTGGAGGCAATACAGGGTTGGCCTCAACCGGTCCGCAAAAAGCCGGTCAGAGCATTTCTAGGGATAGTAGGGTATTATTGGAGGTTCATCCCTCATTTTGCCATAAGAGCAGGGCTATTGATGGACCTGATAAAAGCTCGGGGCCCCGAGATAGTTAAGTGGACCGATGCGGCAGAAAGAGCTTTGCAGATTTAAGGACAGCCCTTTGCTGTCATCCAGTACTTATAGCTCCAGACTTCGAGAAGGAATTCGTCCTACAAACAGATGCCTCGGAGGTAGGGCTAGGAAGCTATCCTTTCACTGATGGTAGGGGAGGAGGAACACCCGATCCTGTACCTCAGCCGGAAACTCCTCCCTAGAGAACAAAAATACGCCGTTGTTGAAAAAGAATGTCTGGCAGTAAAATGGGCCATGGAGACTCTCCGCTACTACCTACTGGGGCGGCAGTTTACCCTCATGACAGACCACGCCCCACTCTAGTGGATGCACAGAAACAAGGAGAAGAATGCGAGAGTGACTAGATGGTTCCTATCCCTGCAACCCTTCCATTTCCGGGTACAGCATAGGGCCGGAACCCAACAAGGCAACGCTGGTGGCCTGTTACAACAGCACTGCCTCTCGTCCCAAGTAGCCCAACTCCATGGTGTTGAGCAGGGGCAGGATATGTGATACAGCATGGCCAGAGGGCAGCAGGAGAGTGATAGAGGGGAGATATGTAAGTTCCAGGATGATGAGCCTTCTTCACTGTAGAGGGAAGAGAGGTTGCTATAGATTAATTAGAGCACCTGAAGCCAGTCACCTGATTCCTCGCCGCCCCCCCCCCCCCCCGCTTCAATCAGACATGGGGAGGAGTTGAAGCAGAGTAGTTTGGTATTGGAGCAGAGAGCCGTTTGGAGGAGAGCAGTTTGGAGAAGTGCTGTGGTGGGCCAGAAGACCAAGACCCTAGGTAAAGGGAAACCTGGCTTGTGCAGAGCAGAGGGACTCCACAGAGACAAGGGGTTGGGAGAAACCTGGCCTAAATAGAGAGAGGGAAGGAAGCTCCACAAGTTGAAGGGCCGGAGAGGGAAGTAGCCCAGGGAAAGGAATCGCTAGTTCAAGTGGTTTGCCGCTATCCCTAGGACCCCTGGGCTGGGACCTGGAGTAGAGGGCGGGCCCAGGTCCCTCCCTCTCCACTCCCCTTCTCTGGGATACTAGTGGGACAGTTGATACCCCAGATCAGGGGTGAGAAACAGCTTTCTGAACCTCTCCCCCCACAAGAAGAGAGAGCACGGGACCCATCATCGTAGTGCCGGCAATTTGTCACACGGTCTATTATCTTTGTAATTTCATGAAGAGAATGAACACAAGTTAGGAATTAAAATATGTAAAGTCATGGGCTGATTTAGTTGGGGATTGGCCCTGCTTTGAGCAGGGGGTTGGACTAGATGACCTCCTGAGGTCCCTTCCAACCCTGATATTCTATGATTCTATGTCCTTCATCAGCTGGAAATGGTATTGATATCGACAACTGTGAAACTCTGATGGAAAAAAGAAATTGTGCAGGCCACTTGCATACAACTGTCAACAATGAAGGATATCACAGACCTGGACAGACTCCTTAATTTAATTTTATGGTGAACTTTTGCCAGCCAGTATACAAGACATTCTTACGAAAAATACATCCTGGAAGACAATTTTATTGAGGGAAGTTACTACCCCATTTTAGAGTCACTGGCCATCCTACTTATGTTTACAACTTGCATATCAACTTCCCCGTCCCAAGACATACAAAAAAATTATTAAAAACATTGCTATTTAATAGATGTCAGAGGAAAGCATAACAGGACCTGCAGCATCGTTCATGGTGCTTTTCAGTTGTCCGATGAAGCAGAGATTCCCAAAACAAAAATTACTTTCTACCAGCAGTTACATGCTCCATTCCAATATATTATGGAAAGGTGAACTTCACAATCCAACTCCTGGATTGGAGTATGAATATCCTTTCAGATTGTCTCTTCTAAAAAGTCCATCCTTCATTTGCAACTGAACTCTCAAAGGAAGAAAGTCTTGGAAGTTAGAACCAGGCCATCTTTAAATAGGAACAAATGGAGATAAGAAGGTTCCAAAGATGCTGGTATGTGATTTTAATTCACATTTCAGTCAAAACTGGGAAGCTGTATTCACTAGATTAAACTAAGCCAAAGTGTCCTTTTCCTGGACTCTTTCACTATTCTAAAAAGTAACTTAATTATCTTAACCTCTTCCCAAAGCAAAAAGACATAACTGGCCAAACATTCATAGGCAACTAGTGCCCCGAGGAAAAAAAGGTTTCTTTTCCAGTTACTTGGCATTAGTCAGACTGCTCAGTTGAGGGCTCCATTGGCAATTTACAAAACTTTCAAGGACCAACTAATTTGCATCTTCAATACGGAAATTTGGCTTATACAACTACAGGTCCCAGTATGCAATGGATTCATCTTGATCCCTTCACAGAAGCTTCATCTATGAAGCTCATATCTAAGTGTAAAGACAAATGAACAAGGCAATTTCACATAAATGACTGGAACCTGTCAGGCATGTGAGGATTCCTTAAAGGTGAGCAAAGAATTTTGCCTCCTAAGGAAAATTTGTGGCTATCGGGGCAGGTCCTGGACGATTGGAAAAAGGCAAATATAATGCCCATATTTAAAAAAAGGGAAAAAAGAGAACCTGGGGAACTACAGACTTGTCAGCCTCACTTCAGTCCCCGGCAAACTCATGGAGCAGATCCTCAAGGAATCCGTTTTGAAGTACTTGGAGAGGAAGTTGATCAGAACATTCACGAAGGGCAAGTTATGCCTCATCAACCTGATTGCCTTCCAGAATGAGATAACTGGCTCTGTGGATATGGGGAAAGCAGTGGATGTGATCTATCTTGACTTTAGCAAAGCTTTTGATACAGTCTCCCACAGTATTCTTGCCAGCAAGTTTAAAAAAAAGTATGGATGAATGGTCTAAGGTGGATAGAAAGCTGGCTAGATCGTCAGGTTCAACATGTAGTGATCAACGGCTCGATGTCTAGTTGGCAGCTGGTATCAAACTGAGTGCCCCAGGGGGTTTGGGCCTGGGGCCGGTTTTGTTCAATATCTTTATTAATGGTCTGGATGATGGGATTAATTGCACCCTCAGCAAATTTGCAGATGACACTAAGCTGGGGGGAGGGGTAGATATGATGGAGGGTAGGGATAGGGTCCAGAGTGACCTAGACAAATTGGAGGCTTGGGCCAAAAGAAATCTGATGTGGTTCAACAAACACAAGTGCAGAGTTCTGCACTTAGGAAGGGAGAATCCCCTGCACCGCTACAGGCTGGGGACCGACTGTCTAAGTAGGAGTTCTGCAGAAAAGGACCTGGATTACAGTGGACGAGAAGCTGGATATGAGTCAGCAGTGTGCCCTTGTTGCCAAGAAGGCCAATGGCATATTGGGCTGTATTAGGAGGAGCTTGCCAGCAGATCGAGGGAAGTGATTATTCCCCTCTATTTGGCACCGGTGAGGCCACACCTGGAGTATTGTGTCCAGTTTTGGTCCCTGCACTACTGAAGGGATGTGGAGAAATTGGAGAGAGTCCAGCAGACGGCAACGAAAATGGTTAGGGGGCTGGGTCACATGACTTAAAAGGAGATGCTGAGGGAACTTGGGTTATTTAGTCTGCAGAAGAGAAGAGTGAGCAGCCCTCAATTACCTGAAGGGGGGGGGTTACAAAGAGGATGGAGCTACGCTGTTCTCAGTTTTGGTAGATGACAAAACAAGAAGCAGTGGATTCACATTGCAGTGGGGGTGGCCTAGGTTGGATATTAGGAAACACTGTTTCGCGAGCATGGTGAAACACTGGAATGGGTTCCCTAGGGAGGCGGTGGAATCTCCATCCTTAGAGGGTTTTTAAGGCCTGGCTTGACAAAGCCTTGGCTGGGATGATTTAGTTCAGTGGTTCTCAAACTTTTATACTGGTGACCCCTTTCATATAGTAAGCCTCTGAGTGCGACCCATCCCTAATAAATTAAAAATACTTTAATACCATTATAAATGCTGGAGGCAAAGCAGGGCTTGAAGTGGAGGCTGACAGCTCACAACTCCCCCATGTAATAGCCTCGTGACCCCCTGTGGGGTCCCGACCCCCATTTTGAGAACCCCTGATTTAGTTGTTGTTGGTCCTGCTTTGATATTCTATGATTCTAAGTTCAGAGTTCTGCTCTACAAAAAAATCTAGTAAATCCAGCAGCTCTGTTCCCTCCCTCTCAATACACCTTCTGCAAACAAATTGGCAGTGCCCAGGTCGTTCTTCTCTGTGCCATGGTTTCTCCTCTACCAGGTAAAATTCAGTGTTGATAAATGCAAAGTAATGCACATTGGAAAACATAATTCCAACTATACATATAAAAAATGATGTGGTCTAAATTAGCTGTTACCACTCAAGAAAGAGCTCTTGGAGTCAGGTGGATAGTTCTCTGAAAACATCCACTCAGTGTGCAGCGGCAGTCAAAAAAGCGAACAGAATGTTGGTAATCATTAAGAAAGGGACAGAGAAGACTCTGTATAAATCAATGGTATGCCCACATCTTGAATACTGTGTGCAGATATGGTCACTTCATCTCAAAAAAGATATATTGGAAATGGAAAAAGGTTCAGAAAAGGGCAACAGAAATGGTTAGGGATATGGAACGGCTGCCATATGAGGATAGATTAATTAGACTAGGACTTTTCAGTTTAGAAAAGAGATGACTAAAGGGGGGATATGATAGAAGTCTGTAAAATCATGACTGGTGAGGAGAAAGTAAATAAGGAAGTGTTTACTCCTCATAACACAGGAACTAAGGGTCACCAAATGAAATTAATAGGCAGCAGGTTTAAAACAAATACATCTTTATTTTTTCACACAACACACAGTCAACCTGTGGAACTCCTTGCCAGAGGATGTTGTGAAGGCCAAGACTATAACAGGGTTCAAAAAGAACTAGCTAAATTCATGGAGGATAGGTCCATCAATGGCTATTCACCAGGATGGGCAAGGGTGGTGTTCCTAGTCTCTGTATGCCAGAAGCTGGGAGTGGGTGACAAGGGATGGATCACTTGATGAGTACCTGTTCTGTTCATTCCCTCTGGGGCACCTGGCATTGGACACTGTCTGAATACAGGATAGTGGGCTAGATGGACCTTTGATCTGACCTAGTATGGCCGTTCTTATATTCCCTCATAACTAGCTTTCCTTCTCTGAATTCCTCACTGGTCTGTGTTATGCCAATGGTAACTCAGAATGTCTTGTACTGAAACCACAGGAAGACTTAGAATGATGTATTCTGGAATATCCTCTGCTACCACCGTGTTCTCTACTTAAATACCCAACAGCACTAATTGCCTTAATCTATTTAAAGTGAACATTACTCAGGGAATTCTACACCACTGCGCAATGCAGAATTTTGCAGAAATTAATGTTTTGTGCAGAATTTCCTTTTTCCTCACACAGAATGGGCTGCAGAGATGTTGGCTGCCACTGTGGGGCCACTGGACCAGGCAGAGCCCAGTTTGCAAACAGAAGATGGGGGGGTGGGAATTGGAGGGTTCCCGGCAGTTGCACTTCCCAGCATGCCCTGAAGAAAGGAGGCTGCGGTGTGCAGGAAACTTTGTGGCTTCCCAGGACCCAGCATCAGGCTCTTTCTCCCTCTGAATCCCTGGGGTCTAGGGGGGGAGGGTCTGAGTGTGCCTGGGCTGTGGGGCGGGGGGGTGGGGGCAGAGTGTCTGGGCTGGAGGGAGCCTGTAGCTGGCCTCTGGGGGGTAGGGATGTGAGTGGGGTGGGGAATTGGGGGGGGAGGAGGGCCATGGCTGGGCTCATGGGGAGGGGGCAGAGAAATAGGGACTAGGTTGTCATAGGGGTTTCTTTAACTCTCTACTCCTGGGGGAATTTTTGTGTGCGCCTATATTGTTACAGATATACTTGCTGACAGGTATTCTAAAATAAATTGCCAACATAATTGAAACTGGCATGATTCTATAGTGTTATTTTGACCAATAAAATTTGCAGGATTTTAAAATATTGTGCACACAATGTTTAATTTATTGGTATAGAATTCCCCTAGGAGTAACACATTGCCTTTATCCCCCAAAGTTCTTACATCTTACTGCTCTTCGGGTAGTGGCATTTACTGAAGTAGAGCAGAGAGAAGATGGGTTGGGAAGCAGTGAAGCCAGGAAGACACAATACGGTTATAAACTAAAGCCTTGTTTTCACTAGCCCCCCCCCCAAGTGGTTTTTACTATGTGTTAACTAACAATTTTAAAATATGAATTTGGCAAGGCAGTTTTTACAGGCGTTAACTGGTCAAGATAAACCCTGTGCTCCCTCTACTGTTTTCTTCAACCAGTTAAGGGTTAAAAACACAAAGGGCCTTTTCCACACTAGGATTTTACAACATGTGAATTAACACATAATAAACATCAACACATATAGTACTGCAGCTGCACTTCTGTAGCGCTTTAGTGGAGACGCTACTATGCCAATAGGCGAGCTTCTCTTGTCGTCGTAATTAATCCACCTCCCTGAGAGTTGGTAGCTGTGTGTTTTGGAGAAGCTCTCCCATCAACATATCTCCACGAGGGGCTAGGTTGGTATGACTACATTGCTCAAGGGTGTGGATTTTTCACACCCCTGAGCGACACAGTTATACCAATAAAAGTTTGTAATGTAGATCTATCCATAGTAAAAACTTTTTTAGTGTGGACACACCAAAACTGTTGTTTGATCACTGCGCTGTAATGTGTTTGCATACGTTAAGAGCTCAGTGCAACATTATCTTCATACATCAGTGAGTTAATTCACTTACAATCAGAATTTAAGGCCAGAACACCATCTACCATATCTAGTCTGACTTCCTGTATATAATGGGCCACCAGCATCATCTAGCTTTCCACACATTAAGCGCAACAACTGAAATTAGACCAAAGTATTACAACCTTCAGGAAACTTAACTACTGTGTGCCACAGGCGGAGAATAAAAGGGACTGGGGTGCACCTATTGGTGAGGCCCCCTGCATGGGCAAGGAATAAATTAAGTGATATATACACAATCTCAGCAAGTGACTTGCACTCCACGCTGCAGAGGAAAGCAAAAAAGCCCAAGGTTACTGTCAATCTGACCTGGGAGGAAATTCCTTTCCAACCCCACATACAGTGATCAGTTAGACCTTGAATATGTAAGCAAAAACTAGCAGCCAAGCATATATATGAGAGAGGGAGAGAGACAGTGAGAATTCTCAGTTATATCTCAGAGCACCAATCCACTTCATCCTGCATCCCATATCCAGCTGTGGCCATCTCTGACGCTTCAGAAGGAGACAAAACACACCAAGAATACATTATGATGGGGCGGGGGGAGAGAAGAATCAGATTTTAGGAATATAAGACAAACTAGAAGGGATCCAAGGGCTGCAAAGCCCTGTCCCCATCACCACTATCAACCCCATCATACAAGCCCATTCAAATATGTCAGTCTCTCTCAAAACTAAGTTATTTGAACAGACAACTACTGGGGGTCTGTTACAGAACTTCACTAATGGTTTGAAACCATCTAATTTCCATCCTACATTTTTTCATGGCCAGATTCATATCCATTTGTTCTTATGCCAGCATTGTCCTTTAGCTTAAATAACTATCTACCCTCCCTGGTAGCCGCTTAATGTACTCATAGGACAACAATCATATCCCCTCTTTTTCTTTGTTTTGCTGGGCTAAACAAGCTAAGCTCTTTGAGACTTGGTTTACAGTAGCAACTTACGTCAGTATAACTACATTGCTCAGGGATGTGGAAAATCCACTCCCCTGAGTGACAGTTATACCGACCTAACTCCCAGTGTAGACAATGGTATGGCAACAGGAAGGCTCTTCCGGTCAACATAGCTACTGCCCCTAGGGGAGTGGATTACCTACATTAGTGGTTCTCAACCAGGGGTACATGTACACCTGGAAGGAGGCAGAGGTCTTCCAGGGGATACATCAACTCATCTAGATATTTGCCTAGGCTGCAACAGGCTACATAAAAAGCACTAGCAAAGTCAGTACAAACTAAAATTTCATACATACGACGACTCGTTTATACTGCTCTATATATTATACGCTGAAATAAGTACAATATTTATATTCCAACTGGTTTATTTTATAATTGTCTTTTTAAGTACAGTTTTAAATATACCTCTGAAGCACATGGCACAGGTCCTGGGATGGAGTAACTTAAATTGTCTTGGTATCTTTACTATTAGACTTAATGTAATATACACCTTTTATTCTTACAGGTCTTTCTTTCAATAATAAAAGCTGCAGAAATGAAGGTGAGAGGGTAAGAACTGTGAAGAAAAACAGAACACATAAGGGTCATCTCTGCTTCAAGGTAACTATCATCATAAATTTTACACCTTGTGAGCCAGGCCATAATATTCAGGATGACATGACTTCTAGGCTGGATTTTTTTTCAGTTGTGTTTAGGGTATACAGCATGTCTGCAGGACCTTATGGAGGGTCTTGACTCAAACCTTGAGGTTATGGCGCAGCAGACTTTTTTTCGTGTGATGATGGGAAATTAAACCAGCTATAGCAATCTTATTTTAATGCAGTTGTGTGTATAAATCTGAGCTTGTCATATCCTCTAAGGTCTGGTCTACACTTGACTTTTAAATCGACATACCTACAGTACTCAGGAATGTGAAAAATTAACCAGTGGAAGAATTCTTCTGTTGACCAAGCTATTGTCGCTTGGGGAAGTGGATTGCCTCCATCAATAGGAAAAACCCCTTCTGTTGATGTGGGACGCACTATACACTGCGGTGCTGTGGCTGCGCAATGGTGTTGTGCCACTGTAACACCTGTAGCGTGGACATGGCCTCAATAACCTTGTGTTCTTCTTCGAGTGCTTGCTCATGTTGATGTGTGCACGCCGTGTGCACAGTCGCTGGAAGGTTTTTCCCCTGTTGGTATCCATCTGGTCAGCTTAGGCACCCCCTGGAGTCACACTTTCATGGCACTGCGTATGGGGCCCTGCCGACCCACCACCTCTCCTTCTCACCGACAGTGACAGTCGTTGGAGCTTTCTCTTTTCTTTCATTTTCAAACTATCCCCTATTGTACTTGTAGTTCCTACCTATAAATAGTTTCAGTAGTTATTAATAGTTCGTAGTGTCGTGTTTTAACCCTCTCCCCTTGTTAGCCGGGATTCTCTTCCCAGTTCCCTTCCCCTGCCTGGGGCTAGGGCGTGTCTCAGTCCCAGGGGTTTAAGCTATATGGGGTCTGCCAAAAGCTGATGTCAAAGGGCGACCCACACATGTCCTGCTTAAAGTGCCTGGGGAATCCCACCAGACTGAGAGGTGCAAGATTCCGCCCTGGCACTAAGAAGGAAAGGGACCACAGGCTAAAACTGTTGCTGATGGAGGCAGCCCTGGGGCCGCAGACTGAGTCGAGCCTATGGTCCTGGCACTGGGTACTTAGGCATCAATGCGTAGCACACTGGCTTCAATCAGGGAGGTTGCGGCACCGAGGAAGGACTCTGGGGTCAAAGACCCTTGGCATCATTACTCCCCGGCACCGAAGACTTCCTCGTGTGCGAAGACCTGGCACTGCTTGCAGTCGCCAGTGCCTCAAAAAAAGCACAGGAAGAAGGACAGGGTGCTCGCCCGCTCAAATAACTGAGTGTGAGCCAGCTAGCGGAGCGCGACCATGCTGAGCCACTCTGTCTCATCCGTGTCTGAGGTGATACCTTTGACTCGGGGCCCTCAGAGGGGTCCGTCGAGTCTGGTGCCAGTGGAAGAGGGTGAAGTGGAGGATTTAGATCTCCCCTCCACGCCAAAGACCTTTGAGGCAGCCAGGGACCTCATAGCCCTAATGGGCCACAACTCTCCCAACCAATGCGAGAGGTCATCGGTCCCAAAGCCTCCGGCACCGCAAAGACCTCTGGTGCCATCCTGGGGCAAGCCACTGATGATGCGACCGACCCTGCTTGCCCTCAGCCTGGCAACGTTAGGCACTGTTCCACCATGGTCTCTGCACTCTTGACTCCTCAGAGTTAGAGATGGAGTTCTATATATCTAGAAGGAGCCAGCACTGAGTAGAGCAGCATCCTCAGGGGTCGGAAGTGGGACAATCCTTTCCACTCGTGCCATGGCCAGCACAGTGGAAGATGCCAGCGCAGTGGCCCTTTTGGGCCCTGTGGGCGTACCACCAATCCCAGAGGTCCTTTTCACAGCAATCTCTCTGTTGCCTCAGATGGACTTTGCCTCTAAAAGGAAAAGTCCAGGGCCAGAGAGCTCTTCTGAGGTACTGACATAAGCACCGGCACCATGGTCGGCAGCAAGACTGGCACGGATACCGACAACTGGGTGTGCATGGAGTCCAGGGAGCCAGACAGGAAGGTCCCTTACCAGCCTGAGCCTCCTCATCTTCACCTGATGAGGCAGTAGCAGGGAACATCCTCGGTGCCTGACCCAGCTGATAGTAGAGCCCACCAGGAGCTCCTCAGAAGGGTGACCCAGAATCTGGGACTCCAGATGGAGGAGGTCACTGAGGTGTCAAACCCTATAGTGGACATCTTATTCCCCACAGTTCCCATCGGGGGTAACACTCCCCCTTGTTTAAACAATACAAGAAACCACAAAGATCCTGTGGCAGACATCGGCCTTTCTAACCCCCACAGCGAAAGGGGTCGAAAGAAAATATTTTGTGCTGTCAAAAGGGTTCACACACCCTCCACTGGACTCGGCGGTGGGTGTTAATGGGCAGGGCAAGGCAGCAGTGGCCCACTCCCCTGGGAAAGGACACGAACAAGCTGGAGCTCTTCGGCAAGAAGATGGTTTCCACCGAAGGACTCCGGCTTCATATTGCTAACCAGCAGACGATCCTCAATTGCTATAACTTTAATTCCTGGGACGCAATGTCAAAATTTAAGGAGTTTGTGCCGTCAGACTCCAAGACAGAGTTTTCGGCCCTGGTAGATGAGGTCAAGGCGGTGGTGAGATCCACATTGCACGCCTTGCTGGACTCGGCGGACTTAGCAACCTGTACCATGTCTTGGGCAATTGCTATGCGTCGTTACTCCTGGCTTCAGGCCTCGGGCCTCCTGGGGGAGGTTGAGACGACAATTCAGGGCCTCCCGTTCGAGGGCTCCACCTTATTTTTGGAAAAAACTGACTCGAAGTTGCAAGGTTTAAAAGACTCTCGAGCCACTTTAAAATCTTTGGACCTGCATACACCCATCACCGAGTGTAAGCACTTTAAGCCCCAGCGTATGCTGCACCCTTATCAAGGGCGTTCTAGGCAGGACTTCAATAGAAGAAGGGGCAGAAATTATCAGCGTCATCAGTCTCAACCCCCTGCCAAGCAGGGGTTGGGGTCGTTGGGACAACCCCCCGGTCCAGAGGACGCATTAACTCAAATCCTGGATCCGTTGCTACCCTTCTCGGCTCATTTATCTCATTTCTACCATGCGTGGTCCCAAATTACTTTGGAACGTTGGTTACTATGCATGGTAGAACTGGGATATTCCCTCCAATTCAGTTCAACCCCTCCCTCCCCTCCCCTGTCCCTCTTCAGGGACCCCTCTCATGAGCAACTCCCTAATCCAGAGTTTCTCCTCTCCTCTGCAGGAAGCTCTCAAGCTCTGTTGCTGGAAGATGTTAGAGAACTAGCTAGCTTATATCATTACAAGAGCCTGAAACCTGAGCCTTTGAAAAGAGGATTTTTTGTTCAGATAGCTTAATACTCTGGTTTCAGTTTGTCTGTTTAACAAACACTTGAAAGAAAAGCTCTCTATGAAAGTGTCAGCATTCTGCCCCATAAAGTACAGGCTAAGGGCTAGTAGTCCCCACTGCAGAGGCTTTGCATGGTACAGCTGTGCAGTGACTACATAGCATATACTGGCAAAAGGCAAGTATAGTTGTCAATCTCCCTGAACGACAGCTGTGTTGTTTAGGGGTGTGTGACTTTTTTGCTCTCTTAACCAATGTAGCTATGCTAGCAAAACATTGTTGGATAGACCTAGCCTTAGACTTTCCCATTCATGTCCTCCTAAATGCCCAAGAAGAACAGGGAAAACTATTTAATATTCCTGATATTTAATATTTAATATTCCTGGGTAAAACAAACAGAAAAAGCTTTGGGGGAAAGTGGTCTCCTTTGTTCATCCCTAAAGAAGCAAAACAGGGGACACATTCTACTTTGCAGGTCACCTTTTAATGCTGCCACATAATTTAAATCCAGTGTAGTGCAGAATAATGGGGCTATTGATCTCCTTGAGTTCTGAGTATATTTAATGAGGAACATGGAAGGCTTCATGGCAGTATATTGTGAAAGTCTGTTATGGAGCTCAGGAGAGAGTCTAAAAGTATGTGAGATGTGCATATATGGAAGAGTTGTGCTTGGCATGCGCCAGGTGAGAATAACTGGGAACAGTGGGATCAATTGGAGTAAAATTAAATTTAAAATGAAGAAAAACTTCCAAGCAACCAGGCCTATTAAGGTGGAATAGACTCCTTTGGAAAGAATAGGGAAGTGCCATTGCTTGAGATGTTGAAGGTTAGACAAAGCACTGTAACAGTATAGGGAGCTGCCCTGCATGGACCAGAGCATGGACAAGGTGACCTCAAAGGAATTGTCTATGTCATCTAATTCTAAAGTTTCTGCAATGATCACAAAGCAGTCTATATCTCTAGGGGCAAAACGACTTTGATAAAATGTGAGTAGTGAGCACCCGAATCAGATCTCTGGATGTGGAGAAGAAACTGTGCAGGTAACTGTAGATGTCAGAGTTTACACATAATTGTGTGAGCAAGGATTAAGGATTGTAATAACAGATTATTGCAGTATGACTATTAAATTTGTTCCAGACAATGCAGTCTTGCTGGTGACATTAATGCTGTTCTCACCAGCTGCCTAAATCGGTCAGATGGAAAAGTAATCCTATTTGTGATTCCCCACTGAAACAGATTGCATAATTAAAATAGGGAAGATCTGCTGTGAATTTAAATTAGCTGTTTTTGTATTTTGCTGCTTCTATTTGCAGGTTTTAAAGCTGTATAGTGAGGTGGAATTGCACTGATATTTGCTTAAATGTTATAGCTGTTGGACATCAGTGCCCACTCCATGTTGAGTTCATGGTATAAGAATGGATTTTTATATAGTCTTAGTAAAAGCAAATTCAGCCCACCCACTTCCTTTTTTGTGAGGAATATTCAGGAAATTGATGAAACTGCATAAATTATCATAGCAGTTGGGTCTAATTAAATACTTTGCATCATATAGCTTGGGATATCAAACAAATTCCCTTTGGAGTACATATTCATAGATTCCAAGACCAGATGGAGCCATTGTGGTCATCTAGTCTGACCTTCTGTATAACACAGACCAGAGAACTTTCCCAAAATAATTCCTAGAGCATATCTTGTAGAAAAGCATCCAGTCTTGATTTAAAAACTGTCCATGATGGAGAATCCATCACAACCCTTGGTACGTTGTTCCAGTGGTTAATCACTCTCACTTTTAAACATTTATGCCTTAGTTCCAGTCTCAATTTGTTTAGCTTCAACTTCCAGCCATTGGATCATGTGTTTTCTCTGCGAGATTGGAAAGCCCATTATTAAATATTAGGTTTCAGAGTAGCAGCTGTGTTAGTCTGTATTCGCAAAAAGAAAATGAGTACTTGTGGCACCTTAGAGACTAACCAATTTATTTGAGCATAAGCTTTCGTGAGCTACAGCTCACTTCATCGGATGCATCCTATGAAGTGAGCTGTAGCTCACAAAAGCTTATGCTCATATAAATTGGTTAGTCTCTAAGGTGCCACAAGTACTCATTTTCTTTTTATTAGATATTCGTTTCCTCTGTAGGGATTTATCAGCTATAATCAAGTCACCCCTTAATTTTCTCTCTAAGCTAAATTGTTTGAGCTCCTTGCGTCTTTCACATCTTTTAATCATTCCCATGGCTCTTTTCTGAACCCTCTCCAATTTATCAACATCTTTCTTGAATTGTGGATGCCTGCACTGGATACAGGATTCCAGCAGCCAAATACAGAGGTAAAATAACCTCTCTACTGCTTTTCTTGATTTACCGGTCTATGCATCCAAGGATTGCAGTAGCCCTTTCGGCCACAGTGTCTCACTGGTAGCTCATGTTCAGCTTTATCCAGTATGACCCCAAAATCTTTTTGAGAGTTGCTGTTTCCCAGGATAGTCCCTACAGTCTTTGTTCCTAGTATGTATACATTTACATTAAAATGCATGTTATTTGCTTACACCTAGCTTACCAAGTGATCCAGAACAAACTCTGGGGTTTTTACCCACAAAAGCTTATGCTCAAATCAATCTGTTAGTCTTTAAGGTGCCACCGGACTCCCAGAATGAACTGTGTCAGTGATCTGTCCACTTCGTTATTTACCACTCGCCCAATTTTTGTCTCACCTTGTAGGACCATACTAGACACACCTCTTTGATGACTATTCTCCATCTACAGTTACATTTTGAGACCTGTCAGTTAGCCAGCTTTTAATCCATTTAATGTGTGCCATGCTAATCAAAACGTTATACCGTACCAAGTCAAATGCCTTACGGAAGTCTAAATATATTGCATCAACTCTATTACTTTTATCAGCCAAAGATGTATTCTCAAAAGAAATCAGTTTGGAAGGATCTATTTTCCATAAACCTGTGTTAATTGGCATTAACTATATTACCCTCCTTTATGTCATTATTACTTCAGTCCTGTATCTGTTGCTCTTGTATCTTGCCCAGAGTCAATGTTAGACTTCACCCTTTTTAAATATTGGTGCAGCATTAGCTTTCTATCAGTATTTTGGAACTTCTTTGATGTTCCACGACTTAAATCAACATTAATGGTCCAGTGAGCTCCTCAGCCAGTTCTTGTAAAACTTTTGACGGCAAATTATCCTGACATGCTGATTTTAAAATGTCTGACATTAATATCTGCTGTTTAATATTCTCCTGAGATGCTAGTGGAATGGAAAGATTGATATGACTACATCATCTGTTTTTTCCAAATACCGAACAAATATTTGTTGAACACCTCTACCTTGTCTGCATTATTATTGATAATCCTACCACTTCCATCTAGCAGTGGACTAATATCATGGTTCTGATTCTTTTTCTTTCTAACAGGTTTCAGAGTAACAGCTGTGTTAGTCTGTATTCGCAAAAAGAAAAGGAGTGGACACAGTATGCATCCGATGAAGTGAGCTGTAGCTCACGAAAGCTTATGCTCAAATAAATTGGTTAGTCTCTAAGGTGCCACAAGTACTCCTTTTCTTTTTTCTTTCTAATATTCTTAACTTCTTATCCTTAACTCTGCTGGCCATAGACTTTTCCTTGTGTCCCTTTCCTTCCCTTAGCATTTTTCTACAGTTCCTAACTTCTTATTTATAGTTTACCATAGGTGCTGATTGCCCCACCCATCAGCTGATGGGTGTAGAGCACCCCTGTTTTTTCTCTGGGGGTGCTTGAGCCCTTGAGCACCCATAGAGTTGGCACCTATGGTTGTTACTATTAATCCCCTTGGTTGAGGGTTTTTGGGCTTCTAGTAAAGTGTTCTTAAACAATTGCCAATTGTCATTCAAATTTTTTTGATTAAATTCTCTCCCCAAGTTAGTGAATAAGACAGCTGTTAAACAGTACACGGACTACACAAGTTGAGGGCAACAAGTGAAAAATATAACATGGAATTGAAACTGCATTGACAGTTTAGGTGTGGAGAGCGTAACTACCTAACCAGTAGATTCTTAACAGTTCTCTGTGGAGGACTTTCCGGTGTTCTGTGGAGTGCATACCCTCATTTTCAGCTGCTAAATTGGACAGCTGAAATACTTCTGATGTTACTCTGATGTATGTAATTGCTGTAGTTGCCACAGGGATGTTATGTAATAGTCTGTTAAAATGTGGACAGTGCTATGAACAAGTTTGTGATCTTACATAAGCTGAAATTTGGCCAGGGTACTTGGTCAAATATCCTGATTCTTATGCAAAGTGCATTGGATGTGTAATGGCACAAATGTTGAGAAATTTTTTAAAAAGTCTCATTCAAAAGACTAATATCCAGCTATATGCGACCCCAGCACCATGCTGGTGTATTGGGTTCAGTATACATTCTTAGCCTGTGACAGTGGGGTTATGGTCTGTGACTACTGCTGCTAGGGTGAGAGTGCCCCATACTGAATCATAACCTTCCTCTATTTTGTGTGGTAGCCAGAGGTCTTAAAATAGTTTTGGTGACTGTCCTGTATTGTGTACCTTACCTTAAGGATTAGCACTGTAGTTTTCTTAAATTTTTGCTGCACTTCTGAATTAACACCTCCAAATCAATCTGTCCTATCTCGTCTATCTCCTATCTCCTTCTGCCCCTCCACCCCCACGAACATGATACAGTTCTGTGGTGACCTAGAATCCTATTTTCCACATCTCTGACTCAAGGAATATTTCCAACACACCTCTGAACAGCATACTAACCCACAGAGACCTTCCTACCAGCACTACAAAAAGAAGGATTCTGGCTGGACTCCTCCTGAAGGTCAAAATAACAGACTGGACTTCTACATAGAGTGCTTCCGCCGACGTGCACGGGCTGAAATTGTGGAAAAGCAGCATCACTTGCCCCATAACCTCAGCCGTGCAGAACACAATGCCAGTCACAGCCTCAGAAACAACTCTGACATCATAATCAAAAAGGCTGACAAAGGAGGTGCTGTCATCGTCATGAATAGGTCAGAATATGAACAGGAGGCTGCTAGGCAGCTCTCTAACACCACATTGTACAAGCCATTACCCTCTGATCCCACTGAGGGTTACCAAAAGAAACTACACCATCTGCTCAAGAAACTCCCTGAAAAAGCACAAGAACAAATCCACACAGACATACCCCTAGAACCCCGAGCAGGGGTATTCTCTCTGTTCCCAAGATCCATAAACCTGGAAATCCTGGACGCCCCATCATCTCAGGCATTGGCACTCTGACATCAGGATTGTCTGGCTCTGTAGACTCCCTCCTCAGGCCCTACGCTACCAGCACTCCTAGCTATCTTCAAGACACCACTGACTTCCTGAGGAAACTACAGTCCATCGGTGATCTTCCTGAAAACACCATCCTGGCCACTATGGATGTAGAAGCCCTGTACACCAATGTTCCACACACAGATGGACTTCAAGCCATCAGGAACAGTATCCCCGATAATGTTATGGCAAACCTGGTGGCAGAACTTTGTGACTTTGTCCTCACCCATAACTATTTCACATTTGGAGACAAAGAATACCTTGAAGTCAGTGGCAGTGCTATGGGTACCCACATGGCCCCACAGTATGCCAACATTTTTATGGCTGACTTAGAACACTGCTTCCTCAGCTCTCGTCCCCCAATGCCCCATCTCTTCTTGCGCTGCATTGACAACATCTTCATCATCTGGACCCATGGAAAAGAAGCCTTTGAGGAATTCCACCATGATTTCAACAATTTCCATCCCACCATGAACCTCAGCCTGGACCAGGCCACACAAGAGATCCTTTTCCTGGACACTACTGTGCTAATAAGCGATAGTCACATAAAGAGAAAAGGAGTACTTGTGGCACCTTAGAGACTAACAAATTTAACTGAGCATAAGCTTTTGTGAGCTACTGCTCACTTCATCAGATGTATGCGTGGAAAATTCCACTGCATGCATCTTTTGCAGTGAGCTGTAGCTCACGAAAGCTTATGCTCAGATAAATTTGTTAGTCTCTAAGTTGCCACAAGTACTCCTTTTCTTTTTGTAGATACAGACTAACATGGCTGTTGCTCTGAAACCAGTCACATAAACACCACCCTGTACTGGAAACCTACTGACTGCTATACTTACCCGCATGCCTCCAGCTTTCATCCAGACTACACCACAGGATCCATTGTCTACAACCAAGCTCTAAGACACAACTGCATTTGCTCCAACCCTCAGACAGAGACAAACACCTACAAGATCTCTGTCAAGCGTTCTTACAACTACAATACCCACCTGCTGAAGCAAAGAAACAGATTGACAGAGCCAGAAGAGTACCCAGAAGTCACCTAGTACAGGACAGGCCCAAAGAAAGTAACAGAATGCCACTTGCCGTCACCTTCAGCCCCCAACTAAAACCTATCTAGCGCATCAAGGATCTACAACCTATCCTGAAGGACGATCCCTCACTCTCTCAGATCTTGGGAGACAGGCCAGTCCTTGCTTACAGATGGCCCCCCAACCTGAAGCAAATACTCACCAGCAACCACACAACAAAAATACTAACTCAGAAATCTATCCTTGCACCAAAGCCCGTTGCCAATTCTGTCCACATATCTATTCAGGGGACACCATCATAGGGCCTAATCACATCAGCCACACTATCAGAGGCTCGTTCACGTGCACATCTACCAATGTGATATGCCATCATGTGCCAGCAATGCCCCTCTACCATGTACATTGGCCAGACCGGACAACCTCTATGTAAAAGAATAAATGGACACAAATCAGATGTCAAGAATTATAATATTCAAAAACAAGTTGGAGAACACTTCAGTCTCCCTGGTCACTCGATTACAGACCTAAAAGTTGCAATATTACAACAAAAAAACTTCAGAAACAGACTCCAATGAGAGACTGCTGAATTGGAATTAATTTGCAAACTGGACACCATTAACTTAGGCTTGAATAAAGACTGGGAGTGGATGTGTCATTACACAAAGTAAAACTATTCCCCCCTCCTCCCCACCACTGTTACTCTCACCTTCTTGTCAACTGTTGAAAATGGGTCATCCTGATTATCACTACAAAAGGTTTTTTTTCCTCCTGCTGTTAACATCTCACTTTAATTGATCACTCTGATTATAGTGTATATGGCAGCACCCATTTTTCATGTTCTGTGTGTGTGTGTGTGTATCTTCGTACTGTATTTTCCACTGCATGCATCCGATGAAGTGGGTTTTAGCCCATGAAAGCTTATGCACAAATAAATTTGTTAATCTCTAAGGTACCACAAGTACTCCTTGTTCTTTTTACCTTTTTATTGTAAGTAGATGCATGGATACCATGGTGGAAGGTACAACGATGCTGGCTTGCTCAGCAGAGCTGCGGTAAAGATTGGATTAAACATATGTCTATTATGTAAATTGCAATAAGCTTTTATACAGTAGAATGATGGATAAATTAAGATTTATAGTTTGATACATGTTTAAATATCAATACTGTGTTTCTTTCAAAAATGTATAATCCTGTAGAATCTTTTCTAGGTACATACATGTGTAGCTGGGAGTGGAAGCATCAGTGAAGCCTGTATATGGGAGCTAGGAGTTCTCTTCCTGGCTCTGCAAGACATGTGATCTTGTGTAAATTAATCTCCCAGATTCAGTTTCCCTCTGTAAAATGTGTATAATACATGTTCCTTAGGGCTAGTGAAATGGAACTCATAATTCCACTATATAACACTATGATCCAATGTATTTGAACAGCAAAATTGTATCTCCGTCTCTGTGGACATAGTTCATTCTCAGCACTTCTAAAAATTATTCAGACTGTTTCGTGCACTCTTTGAGAAATTAAGTAAGATGGGTTACCAGTCTTCAGTGAGGATCAGTTGCTCTGGTGATTGAAGAAATTTATCTGCTTTTGTAGAAGCACAGTATGAATTTTCTACTAAATTAAGATGCACTTGTTTGTGTCACTAGAGTTGTGCAAAACACTGTTGCTCTGCTTCCCCATGGTGTAATTAGTGGTATTGGATAACTACAGATTGATGCAGTTTTAAAAAATGCAGGACAAAATTTTCATCTCAGCCTCTACTAGGCCTCCCTTTTCGGTAATTGCAAATCGCAGGCATATTTAACTTAGTTATTTTCAGGTGCAGTTAAAATACCTTGAAACCACAAAAGTGACAGTAATTGCAAATGCAAAGAGGCTGGCTTTAGAAAACCTGGCCCAGAATATCCCTTTAATCATTATAGACACAAGGTGGGTGTGGTAATATATTTTATTAGACCAACTTCTATTCATGAGAGAGACAAGCTTTCGAGCCACACAGTTTTCACAGTTGCAGCTTTCTAAAGTGTCACCTTCTGAGCTGAAATCTTCAATGTTTGCTTTCTGCACGGAAGGGGAACTTCCATGAAGTTGAATAAAATCCCTTTCACTTAAAAATAAATAAATAAAAATTTAAAGAATTGAGCCCTTCCCTTCCCTGTCTCAAGCAATGTGTTTTGAAACATCCAACTTGACACAAACAATCCTCAGTGAAGGACAGGTGGTGATAAATGAGAGGAGGGATTAAACAGTGATAAACAAGAAGAGAAAATGCTGTTTACTGTAGGTGGAGCTGATAGCAACCAGGCTTCTCGGGCTACTGGGTGGAGAGGGGAAGAAAAAGAAAGATGGGCCAAGCTTCCTGCCAGCTACCCATGTACCCAGTGCATGGGCCAGCAAACTCCTCCTGTGTGTTCCTCCTCTTTGGCAACACACAGGGCAAGATCCCCTGCAATTAGTGGGCAAGGAAGAGAGAGCGTGCATGTGAGTAAGGCTGGGCTGGGCTTCTCCTCTGCCCACCCCACACTAACCACTAGATCCAAGTACCCGTCCCCATTCCTCTGGGGAACAATCTTTAACTGCTGCTAGCTAATGCTGTTAGTCCTGTGGGTCCAGTAGCAGTAGTCTGTACTGCAGTGCTGAAGATTCAGAGGTCAGATGCTGCTGCTGACTCATGATAGGGTTGGGGATGACTGTTAGTAGCATGTAGTTTTTACCTTTCTTGAAAGAAAAAAAAAATGACTAGGAAATTCCTTCCTCTCTGTCCGCACGCCCGCCCCCCCTTCAGACACCTTTGGTCCCCTTGTTCATATTCATTATGGTACAGAGTTTAATTTATATGATACTTTGTGTTTTTCACAGGATGCGTGCTTCATTAACTGCACCACATGAATGCACAAGAGGGTAGAATTAAGGTCATGCAGGCAAACATAAATCTGGCATTTCCTAGCTTTCAGGTGCTTAACTTTGTACACTAAACATTAGTTAACAAAATACTTGTTTGTGTGTGTAATATGTAAAATGACCAATTATATTGTAGGCACGTTAATATCTGTGCTATCTGACTTATTTTTAAATGGACAACCTCAATATCACCTTAATGCTGGGTTTTTTATTTAAAGTTTACTCACTTTTTTCCCTGGTAAGCTGTTGCTACGTATCATGTGTTTGCCCTTTTTACTTCCCCTTTGCACCTTTTCTGCAATAGTTTGTGTTCAAATACATGTTTGTGGCTTTAGCAAAGCAATTGGGGAGACTCGTTATGATCTAAAACTGCATTTAAGCATTATCTCGTTTAATTCTAACAATGCTTATTTGATACACAGGCCCGGGAATAGAAATAGTTGATTTCTTTGAAAATGGGAAAGCCAAGGCCCTGCTTTAAAATGCAGCTATTGTATTTGCCTTATGCGATAACAGACTAAATCTCTCATTATTAAGACCCTAACTGAATTGCAGGATGATGTTCAAATAATTGCGGCTGAGTCGTGGACTAAGCATGGAATATTGCGGAAAAGTAATAATGGACCTTTATTAATAGGAGTAATTTGGAAAAGCCACAGTAGACGTATTTGTTTCAGAAAAAATTGCTGGAATGATATAAACATTCAACTATTAGTTTATGCATTCAATTTTTTTGATAACCAGAGAGTTTGGTGCAACTACAGAGCTGTTTGTAGGGGGCAGGGCAAGGCAAGCGGGGAGCTGCCCAGGGTGCAAAGCTGGGGAAGGAGGGGTGGAAAAATGAAGGGGGGGAATGGTAGGGCGTAGAATGCTGCAGTGGACATGATATTGCCAACCTTACTTCTGCGCTGCTGGTGGTGGTAGTGCTGCCTTCTGAACTGGGAGCTGGAGAGTGACGGAAGTTGGCCAGGCATCCTGCTCTGAAGGCAATGCCGCCACCAGCAGCAGCAGCGCAGAAGTAAGGGTGACAGTACCATGCCTGCTGCAAGGCTCTAGCCCCTACTTTGTTTTTCCTCATTTTTTCATCCCCATGCTTTGCACTTGAGCGTCTGCCTTACTTGCCCTGCCCAGGTTATGGCCCTGCCCAAAATTCTTCAAGATCATTTAATGTAATAATGGATGTGTGTGTTGCAAACCTCAAAATTTATGTAAAGTTATGGATTGTGCAAAGTAAATTAATTTAAAACAATTGCAGTGGAAGCCTAATATTGTAGAATCCGCAGTTTCTTTTGCGAATGAAGTCGGACCTTACTCATTATAAAATGACCTGTTAACTTGGCCATTCTCCAGACTGCAGTATTGGATTCCTTTTACAGGCTGTGTGTCAGCAAATTCAGGTGAGTCATGTTGTTAGTCATGTGCCCTTATTGTAGGGACAGATGAGAGGAACAAAGAATCGGTGGAGGAGAAACTCTGTCTGAAGCCAGAGGACAGTATACTTCCTGTTTCCTGAGGCTAGTGCTGCACTTACTGATTAGAGTGAAGATTGTTTGTTTCACTTGCACTGACTTTCCTTTCTGGGAACATCTGAGGAGTTGCTAATGGCTTATAATCTTAGTTCTTCAGATAAATTAGAAATGTGAAATGAACACTGTCAAATAAATCTTCAGTTTTTATTTTACACTCCATTCAACACCTTTTCGAACTTGACATTTTACTTTGGATAAAATTTTCAAAGCGCTTGAGTGGTGTAATGGCCTGTCACATTGACACGTAAATCACTTTTGAAAATGGAACTTAGGTGCCTAAGTCACTTAAGCACTTTTTGAAAATTTTACCCTCTCCCCACCACCAGTGCATAAAGGGCTTGTTGATGTTTCCCCAGATTTACAATGGATGGAATCTGGTTAAATTGAAAATGTATTTGGGGAAAAAAAAAATTAGGTGTGACCATTTCAGATGACCTGCCCCATTTTTGCTGTAAGGTTATGTAATGAATACCCTAAAATACCCGGGTTTTATGGGTATTGGCACAGAAGAGGACCTACTACACTTACATTTGTGTGCCTATGACTGGGATGTTAAGTTCCCAGAAGTCATAGTGAGCTGGTTCCATGCTTCTGGCGCACCTCAACATCCATCTGAAAACAAAGGAGCATCCATTTTCTGCCTGAATAACATCTTATATTAAATTGTTTGACACAGGGTGTCTCAAATTAGCTTATTTAAGAGAATATGCAGGTCCTTTTAATTGCTGGATTACAAACAGCCCAAATAAAGTAGTGGGAAAAGAAGCTTTTTTTTTCCCCCTTCTGTGACAAATAAGGGCGCACCTGGAGGCGGCTTGTTCCGAATGCAGACTGTGACGGGGTTCGACTCACCGCTGCTGGCACCTCCGGCTGGTTGCTCTGGGAGTTAGCTCTCGACTGCTGCAGAGCACCCTCAACGCATGGTATCTTGCCCATCATCTGCTCTGCTGCCCTGGGACCCGCTTACTCAACGCTTGGCGGCGCCCCCTTCATGACTGTCTTCGTTCGCCTCAGGACACCGCCCTCTGGCAGTGCCCACTCCTCTAGACTCACCCCCTTCTGTGTGTGGGGGGTTGGTGTTTGCTAACAGCAGTCCTTCTGCTTGCACCTGCATTGGTGGCCAACCACAACCCTATATTCTAGCTCCTTGTCTCAGGGGCAAGTTGTGGTCTGTCTCAGCCCCTCTCCTCAATGGCCAGGTGCAGTGCCAGTGAGGAAGTGGGGGACCCAGGCCCACCTGCTACTCTGGGTCCTGACCCAGGGACCCTCTAGCGGCAGTCTCCCTCTGACCTTCTTCTCTCCCCTCTTGTCTGCCTATTTTCCCTGGGCCACTTCCCCTTTGGCCGTATGCACCTTCTCGACCCTTTTTAGCATGGGCCGCAGCCTGGCAGGTAATGGGCTGGAACTCCACTCTGCTCCCCCAAGCCTGCCCAGCACTACTCTACCCAAGGTGCTGCTCCTTACCTCAGGAGCTAGTCCTTCTCCCTTGCTAGCTAGGGAGCAACTACCTTTGCCTCTGCTAGGCAGCCTTTATATAGGACCTAGCCCGGCCCTGATTGGCTCTCCCCAGGCCTTTCCTGACAGGCTGCTGGTCTGCACAGCCTCTCCAGCCTGGTCAGCCCTTTCTCTCAGGAGGTGGGGCACCGCCCCACCACACAGACTAATACACATGTCTTATTTTTAAAATATTACACTTGCACATGTGCTGCCCAGGAGCAACAGCTTTTTTCTGGAGTATGCCTTATTCACACATTCTCTTTGATACCACTTGGTTTTCCAGCTTCATGCTGTTAATGGAAGCATCTTGATGCATCTGACTATCATAATTGCTCTAACATGATGAAGTTGCAGTATATCCTACCCCTGGCATCTTGAATGTTTTGTTGTGTGTCTAGGAAATGCAGCTCAGAGCTTGCCCACCTGCTTAATATCTTGTTCGCCTTTGACTTTCACAAGACTGTCATCTCCTGCGATTGTTCGTTCGGAGTGAGTGTTAGTGTGGGTATGTGTGTGTTGGTAAAGCTTCCTCTGACTTCTTTTTTAGGGATCCTGTTTCACTGTCCTCGTCCTCTCCTCCTCTTCCTCTATATCTTATCACTGGGTGAGGTCATCCACTCTCACTGTGTCGACTACAGTTTCTGTGCTGACTTGCAAATCTATCTTTCTGTTCTTGGCCCATCTCTTGATCCAGTCTGGCACCTCTGCCTTCATTTTAAACCTATCCGGGGTAACTGGTGTGCACTACACAGAAGTGGTACCTTCTTTGATATCTTCCTAGTTTATACCAACACTCCCTCGGGCATGGCTTCTCTCTTACAGAAACTTTCTCCAGCATGTCATTCTGGGGCTGGCCTTTTAATTTGGCAGGACCATGGAGCAGCAACATTAAACTGACTGCTTGATGTCCCTCTCCCCCACTTTGTTACTGAACACATCATCATCCATCCTGTCACAAACCCATAACCTGTGGGTCCTATCTCACCCAGATCATCCAGGCAGTATTCATATTAGTGTGCTGCTTTCACAACATTTCTAAGACCTACACTCCTATCCAGGCTCCTGTTATCTGCCACAACTTCTCTGGCTTCCTTGGTAGCGGCTACACCATGCCTCTCCTTTAAACACAGAGCTCCTGAGATCACTTGGATCCATCATTCTGACCATGTCGGCCTCCTTCCCTTGAATCCTTTGTTTGACTCCAGGTTCACCACCACATCAAATTCAAGCCTTCAAAGCCCTTCACAACTATTTGTCCACACTCATTTGACTGTCTCTTGTCATGCTCCCAAGGATGACAGCCTTAAAACCCCATTTGCGCACTTGTCCTATAACCACCTCTGTTTTTTCCCCTCCATAACTCCCCTTATGCGTGGATCACCCAAGTCTTTAAGGTAGCTTTTTTTCAGTGTAGCCAATCAGCACCCTCTCATGACCAGTCTGATGCACTGCAGCCACATTGTTTTCTGCGTCAGCACTCAGAACAGAGGTTGGAAAAACAGAAAAAGACCAAAGTCTTTCTGTTCTGCAGGGTAAGTTTGAAAGACTGGTTTAAGATGAAAATAGAAGCCAAAATAATTCAGTCTTTTTCCCTTTGAAAGAAAAGCCTAGCACATCTTTAGCAAACAGAACTTAAAACAGTTTACCCTTTTTGTCTTAAGAGTAAATTGTAGTAAAATAGTCTGTGTGAAGCTCTCTCCAGGCTGACTACAATCCCACCATGAACAAATATGAAAGAAACATAATCTCTTGGAGCAAGTCTTTCCAGGCTGGCTATACTCACCATGTGAACAAATCAAAGAAAAGCAAACTTAGTTTCTTCACTAAGTTTTACCTACTGGTGTGGCACAAACTTTCCCAAAGGCCCACCACACAGGATGATCTGTTTACTCCCAGCAATAATAGCAGCTGCCTTCCTGTTTCAATATTTGCCCCAGCCTGTGCTGCTTGAAGGCTAACAGGTCCTAGCTGACTCAGAATCTGTTCATTGATCCATGTCTTCCCTAGCTTGAAGCCTCCTGGCTTCCTTCCTTGCTCATGCCCTGAACTGTACTGGGCCCCTTGGGGATAGTATGTTCTATCACAGCAATATTTCCCTAAGCCCCTTGATTACACTTTTATCTGTTTAAGTTTTTAAAGCAGTTTTGAAGTTGTCTAGTTGTAATAATAATATAGTTGTCTCTTCTCTTATTTTCCACATTGGCTCCAAAAAATATATTCCCCCGTCAGGGGAGAAACTTTAAATATTAAATAAACTGTTAATTATCACTTTACTAGGCAGAGCAATTAATATTTTATGGGTGCAAAAAGTCACATTACTAGACAGTTTAACAGTCACTAATGTGCTTTTGCTTCTGGCATTATGGCTGAAAAATTAAGCTAGTAAAATGGTCTTGTTAATGCATAGTAAAATCTAAATTTATACTTACCCTGCTGCAGTTGTTATTGGGAAATGCTGTTTTCTTTTGGGCACTTGTAGATCTACCAAATACAAATCTTACCAAGTTCTGAAGATTTTTTTGTTCCCTTCCAAGGCACCTCTATCCCATTCTGTTCCAGGGAAAGACTTGTGTCCTTTCCATGAGACAGACGGTCGTTCTGGGGGGTTTCCGATCAAGTGCCAGAGACAAGACAGATGAGCTACTCAGCTGGGACTCCACAATATTCAGATACACCAAGTGGCAAATCAGTTCTGTGACTTTTGGCTTCTCCTTGTGAGAAAGTTCCATCATATTAACCAAGAATGTTTCTGTTTGGTAAAATCTTAGCTGAACAGCTTGTCTGTTTTCATCCTTTTTGTTCTGTATATGGAGAGAATGGAAAAGATGTGTATAGAACAGAGCCCTCTCTGGCTCTGTTGAAATGGCAGGAGAGTCTAAGCAAAATATCCAAGAAAGCGTGTTTAGTGCAAAACCCTCTAAATGTTAGAGCTAAACTTTGAAAGTGGACATGCTATAGGTTGACCCCTTCCCATGCCGAGTAACAAGGATTCAGTGCAGCAGGTACTATTTGCCTTGATAATTAGTTACAGTATCTCATGAATGATTTCAGGGTTTAGTGAGCACCATGCTTCTCTGGATAACTTAGATCTGTTATATGAAGTTGGACCATCATCTTCAGCAGAGACTTAAGTAGGATTCGTGAATGGCTAGCCCAGAGAGATTGAAATAGGTGATGTGGGTGCTAGGGAAAGACATGGAAATAATACTTATCTCGGCTGTTATACACTGAAAATTTATATTCCTCTTCAAGTGATGTCCCTGTGGGTGCTCCACTTTAGGTGTTCATGCACCCCGGAGCTCATCATTGGAGATTTATGGGAGCAGTGCCTGGTTGGGTCGCACATGCATGGTCCTCATCTCACGCCACTTCAGGCAGTTATCTGGCACTGTGCGACCAACCGCCCCTCAGTTCCTCCTCTTCCGCCTTTGACTCAAGTTGGAACTGCTAGCAGCGACTTTCAGCTTATTCCGAGTAGCATAGGTTTATCATTCATATGTCCCTTCATGCTTCTGCCACCATTCCAGAGGACATGCTTCCATGCTGATGATGCTCATTAAAAAAAGAATGCTTTAGTTAAATTTGTGGCTGAACTCCTTGGGGGAGATTTGTATGTCCTCTGCTGTTTTACCTGCATTCTGCCATATATTTCATGTTACAGAAGTCTCAGATGATGACCCAGCACATGTTCATTTTAAGAACACTTTTATTGCACATTTTACAAAATGTAAAGAAGGTACCAATGTGAGATTTCTAAAGATAGCTACAGCACTTGACCCAAGGTTTAAGAATCTCAAGTGTCTTCTAAAATCTGAGTGGGACAAGGTGAGGAGCATGTTTTCAGAAGTCTTAAAACAGCAACACTGATGCACAAACTATAGAACCTGAACTACCAAAAAAGAAAATTCTTCTTCTGCTGGTGGCATCTGACTCAGATAATGAAAATGAACGTGTGTCGATCTGCACTGCTTTGGATTGTTATCAAGCAGAACCCGTCATCAGCATGGACGCGTGTCCGCTGGTGGCTGAAGCATGAAGGGGCATATGAATCTTTAGCGCAGCTGACACGTAAGTAACTTGTGACGCCAGCTACAACAGTGCCATGAGTATGCCTGTTCTCACTTTCAGGACTGAGTGGACGTGTAGCTCTAAAATTTTACATTGCTTTATTTTTGAGTGCACTTTTTTGTACATAATTCTACATTTGTAAGTTCAACTTTCATGATAAAGAAATTGCACTACAGTACTTGTATTAGGTGAATTGAAAAATACTATTGTTTTTTACAGTGCAAATATTTGTAATAAAAAATAAATCTAAAGTGAGCATTGTATACTATGTATTGTGTTGTAATTGAAATCAATATATTTGAAAATGTAGAAAACATAAAAAAATATTTAAAACAAATTGTATTTTATTATTATTTAGCAGTGCGATTAATCGCAATTAATTGTTCAATCGTTTGACAGCCCTACTTTAAACTTGTTAGCTTTATTCTTTTATCCCCCCTACCCCCCCAAATAAAAATTGTTTCTGTTCATAGGATTTTAGGTTTCTGTTCAACTGTTACTGTAGAGAAGTTGTTTCTTTCTCCCCGCTCCCCCCCTCCCCCCCTTTACAGGGAGAAAATGCTCCCTGAGAGCATGGCTGGCTCCCCAGAGTTCAAACGCTGCCTTACTTGCAGACTTTCAACACCAGTTTCAGGACAGACCCTCTGTGTCTTCTGTCTCGGTGAGACAGGTATACCACAGAAGTGCTTGCACTGCCACAACTTCAAAGCTCGCACCAGGAAGGTGAGTGACCTTCAACTTAAACTTTTCCTCATGGAGAAGTCTCTCCGCCCTGCTTCTGAGCCCAAGGTACACACCTTTCATGGCCATAGATCTCCAACAACAGCCTCTGACAGGGCCTTTCTTCCATGGTCCAGACTCCCAACCAACTGCCATGAAGGCGGCAAAAAAAAAAAATGGTACAACGACCCTGACTCATGAGTTGGCCAAGAAAAGGCGCTCCTCCAACTGCACCAGCTCCTCCCATCGCCAAAATAGCAGGACAATCTGGCACTGTTGGTACCAAGAAAATGAAAGATGCCAAGCTGCTGAGCTCTGACACAGGCAGAAAGGGGAAACTGAAACCCCATACCGCAGTACTAGCAGAGCTGATCAGAAACCCAGTACTGAGAGTCCCAGCACTTCCACAGATGATGGCACCACCTAGTGCAGACACCACACACCCATGGGTGCACAACGGCACCGCTGAGCAGATTGCAACATCTGGTACCAATTCCTATGCCGCCAGCGGTACCAATGCCATTGACACCACAGCGATTCCTGAGCCAAAAAGACCTCATCATCACGCCCCTTCCAGTCTCCCATCCTCTGTACCAATGCTCAATACCAAGTCAACCCACCTCGCTACGTCTTTCCGTTCCTCCATTTTCGAGCGATGATATTGTTCTACGCTCTATAGCATTCCTCTCCTGTGAGTGCTCCCATCAAATCAGTTCTTCTGCACAAGGGCTACCTGGTTAACCTGAAGTACCACACCTGGTTTGGGCAGCCCAGGATGCCACCTATGCCCTTCTTTCCACAGTGGCTGTTTTGGAAACCAGGGATGGCTTACCTGTCACAACAGCAACAATACAGACCTATCAGCCCACGCAGAGAGAGCATACATTCACCCTTATAGACGGCACAGGGACCGTCTGAATCCACAGAACAGGGCTGAAGAGGAGGAAGAATTATCTGACCAGGACATCGCACTTGAGACTCACTTCTCCTCATCTTTGCCTGATGACACTATCATGCCCCCACCTCCCAACACGGGAGATGATTTCAAGCAATTCCAAGACCTCTGTAAGAGAGTTGTAAGTTCACTGGATATTTTGCTCGAAGAAGTCGATGAAGCACGGCACAATAGACATACTACACACATCTATCTCTTCCAAAATTGTTCTTCCTATGAATGATGCAATTATGGTACCAGTGAAGTTAATCTGGCAAACCTCAGCAAGAGGGCTGATTTAAAAAATACTACATGTTTGCGAAGGGAACAGAATTTATGTTCTCGCGGTCAATGAGCGGGGCAGACAACAGCTACCCCAGGAACATGCCCTATGACAAGAATTGAAAGAGGCTCAATTTCTTAGGCCACAAAGCATACTCCTCGGTGACCTTACACTTGAGAATAGCTAACTAAGAAGTGTTACTCGCTAAGTATGATCATAATAATTATGCAAAATTCTTTTGAATTTATTGATTTTTATTCTGGAAGAGTAATTCAGATCATTTGCATCAGAAGGACAACTCATAACAAGGACAGCACAGGTTGCTCTGGATTCTGCGGATACAGCAGCAAGGTCCATAGCCACCACGATGATTATAAAAGCGGCTTTCTGGCTCCATCTTTGTGGGTTTCCCGAACCAGTACAGTCGACGGTTGAAGACCTGCCATTCAAAGGACCCAAATTCTTTGCGGACAAAACAGGTGAGTTGCTACATACTCTCGAGGGTGACATTATGATCCCTGGGTATTTACACACCTAGGAGCAAATGAAGACAAGGAAATTATCAGACTCCTTGAAGATTCTGATCCCCTCCTTATGCACAGTGCCACAGATATTTTGACCACTGGGGCACAAACAGAAAACATTGAGGAGATGACAGTCTACTCCCTCGAATACTGTATCCCAACCATCGGCCTCCAGACAACAAATTTGAGGCCTTGGTCGAGGTTCCTGAGAACCCCGTATCTTTCAGTGCTGGAACCATCTACAATCTTGAAACCTTTGGGAGATCGCTTGCTTCCATTCTACTCAATCTGGGAAACTATTACAACAGAGACAGGTGGGTATTAGAAATTATCCAGGTTGGTTACTCCATCCCCATAACCTCCAAATCCCCTACCCACTTTCCTTCTCTGTTCCTCTTTAGGGACCCCTCTCACGAACATCTACTGTGACAAGATGTAACCCACCTCTTACATCTAGGAGCAGTAGAACCCCTACCAACAGAATATAGAAGGAAGGGATTCTATTCATACTACTTTCACACGCAGAAAAAATCAGGAAGGTGGAGACCTATCCTTGACCTACGGTGACTTAAGTTTGTGAAGACACACCGATTCAAAATGGTCACATTAGGTATCACAATTCCAGTGCTAGAAAAGGGGGATTGGTTCTCAGCCCTTGACCTTCAGGACATGTATTTTCATATTGGAAGTTTCTCTGATTTGCAATAGCGCAGGAACATTTCCAGTACAAGGTCCTACCCTTTGGCCTATCCACTTCCCCTCGGGTATTTTCAAATGTCTTAGCTGTTGTAGCTGCTTACCTCCACAGAAAAGGAATCATGATATTCCGTACTTGGATGACTTTCTCATGAAACTACCGACACCGCAAGCAGTATTAGTCCACTGAACAGATAGTAACTCTATTTATGAGGTTAGGCCTTCAAATAAATATTAAAAAATCAACTCTGACACCAGTACAAGAACTAGAGTTTATTGGGTTCTACCTCAAGTCTCCCTAGGCAACAGCCTCTACCAAGAAAATGATTTCTGATTTTAGCCAACCTGATCTCCACGACACGAAACAGTACACAAGTAACTGCCAGAACTGGACTGCAATTTCTAGGCCACAGGGTTGCTACCACCTTCGCTGTCAGACAGGCGAGTTTACACATGCGGTGTCTACAAGCTTGGTTCCGGACAAACTGTGTCCCACACAGGCACAATATAAACAAGCACATCACAATGTCCAACAAATAAGACTCCCTACTTTGGTGGACACACCCAGATAATGTTTGCATGGGGTGCCCTTTGTACAGAATTGGCCAATGCTCACCATCACCACAGATGTGCTCCCCAACCCCAGCTGGATGCATCTAAATTCCCATTCTGTCCAGGTCTGGTGGAATCCCATCGTCATATAAACTTTTTAGAGCTACGAGCTTCTTGAAACACCTACTCCCACTTCTTCCTTATTGTCAAAGGCAAGACCGTATAGATCAGTGGTCTCCAACATTTTTACACACAAGATTACTTTTTGAATTTAAGAGGGGGATCTGCCCCTCTGACTCCATCCCCCCTCTCCCCTATTCTCACACACTTTCACTGGGCTGGGGCAGGGGGTTGGGTTGTGGGAGGAGGTGCAAGTTCTGGGCTGGGGCCGAGGGGTTTGGAGTGTGGGAGGGGGCTCTGGGCTGAGCCTGGGGCACAGGGTTGGGGTACAGGAGGGGGCATGGGGTGCAACCTTTGGGAGGGAGTTTGGGTTGAGTGCAGGAAGGGGCTCTGGGCTGGGGCAGAGTGTTGGGGTGCAGGAGGGTTTCCAGGCTGGGATGCAAGAGGGGGAATGGGGTGCTGGCTCTGGGAGGGGGCTGTGGGTTGGGGTATGGGCTCCCGCTGGGCAGCACTTGCTTTGAGTGTCTCCCAGTTGGTGGGGCTAAGGCAGGCTCCGTGCCTGCCCTGGCCCCACACTGCTCCTGGAAGGGACCAAAGTGCCTCTGTGGCCCCTGGGGAGCAGCACGTGGCTCCGTGCCCTGCCCCTCTCTGCAGGCACTGCCCCCGCAGTTCCCACTGGCTACAGTTCCCCGTTCCTCATGGGAGTTGTGGGGGTGGTGCTTGCAGGCAGGAGCAGCGCGTGGAGACCTCTGCCGCCCCCTCCCCCCAGCTTGGGGCCGGTACACCACCAAACTTTTAGCAACAGGAGATTCTCCAGGATCGACCAGTCGATCGCGATTGACCTGTTGGTGATCACTGGTTTAGATCCATATGGACAATGTGGCTTCTTGTGTTTTACGTAAACAGACAAGGGGGAACACAATCACACTCTCCCTTGGGGGGCTCCCAACAATAGATCTCTCTAGCTGTCGCACATAACACCAAATGCCCTCAGTTTTGCTCCAGGGCGGGACTCGGACCACATTCTCTAAGTGATGCCTTCCTCATCAGATGGAACGCTCCCCTCCTATATGCCTTTCCTTTCACTCCTCTCCTACCTCAAGTGATTCATATGTCAAGAGTATGTTGGTGACTGACTTCTAGTTGTATGATTCAGGCAAGAAGCCCAAGCATCAATCTCCATGTTGCTCAATTTTCTTTCATCCTTTGGTGTCTGCGTCAATGCTGAGAAATTGATCCTAGACCCCATTACAGTCTCTGGATTTCATAGGGGCTATCATCAGTTCGGTTACAGCATGGATCTACTTACCGAAAGACAGGTTTCAGATAGTGAGCGATGTCATAACTTGCATCATGAGCAGTCCTTATGTACCAGCTAGGACTTGTGTGTCCCTCCTGGGCCATATGACTTTGTATACATATGTGATTCATATGTTCTGTCCACGGCTCTGGCTCTGACTCGCAGTGTGACATTCAAATCTCTATGCCTCAGTTTCCCTGTCAACCCACCTCCCTTCCCCTCTGTGCTTCAAACTAAGAAAGGTGAATAAAGTTTCAAAAAAGGACTTGTATTGCACACAAACAAATACTTGTATGACAGAAGTGAACCTTACAAGTACAGGGGAATAAACTTGGGAGGGGGAGAGCACATTCTTCATCTTTTTTTAAAAAAAACCATACACTGATGTGCGACAGGCAAGATCAGTGTATCTGTGGCTGTGCTTGTCTGTACCCTCCCCCAAGTTGAAGTGATAGGAATAATGTACCGGCTCCTGACACCAAATGGAATGTGGTGGCGGGGGGACAATGCAGTGCTGGAATGCTATTCTGAACCGGTTGCAGAGGGTTTAACCTTCAAGATGTTTCTCCTGAAGGTCAACCAGATGCCTCAGCATGTCTGTTTGGGCCTTCAGAATTGCCATTATCTCCTGCTGCATGTTGTGCTCATTCTCCTGAGCTTTTCACCTGTTCTTAATGTCCATGTGCATTTTTTTTCCCAAAAGTGATCCTCCATGCCCTCTGCTCAGTGTCCACTGTTCCAGAGTGCTCTTCAGAGACGTCATTGTGTGTTCTTTCTTTTTGTCCTAATCTGGTTCAGCCTCTCTGCTGGCGTGGAGGGAGAGTTGAAGGCCCACATTCTAAGCGGCAAAACATGCAATGCACAGCGGCATCAATGTCCGTCCATAGTCAAGCTGTAGTATACGCTTGCTATGTTTAAATCACTCTCCTGAATCCATGCAAGTGTAAAACAGTACGTGTTCATTTTGGCCAAGTATTCATTGAACCGGTTGACTGTCCCAGCCATGGAACCAAGGAGGGAGGGGGGGAAAGCTGGCACATGTGGGGGTGGGGACAGGATGGGGACACAGGCCCTGTTGCTTGATGTTTGGGTGATTGAACTGAATATTGGCACTTTTGCCCTCAGGAGTGAGATATCAACTGGGAAACAGATGGAAAAGGAACAGTTGATGTACGCGTCTGGCTACAGATTGGGTCAGTATGTTACTAGCCTATGTGCTATGTGATGCCTGGTGAATTAATACAGGAGTGGTGTGGAAAGGTATCCTACCGTGGTAGAAGAAATTAAGGCAGGCCACCCCAGAAACCTTCTGCAATGGATTGCAGGCTACCTTCAGGAAAGTTTCCTTGAGTTCTTCAAGTGCTTTGCTTACTCATGTAGATTCCATTCTGAATGCACAGTTGCTGGAGATTTTTCTCCTAGTGGTATCTGTAGGTCTGGCTCTGGAGGCCTGTGCCCATGCGCCGGTAGAAGGGAGCCGCCAGCCCCATGCCTTTTCAGTTCCTTCTTACTGCCTGTGACAGTTGTCAGGCTTTCATGAGGTGCAAAAAGGCTGTTCTTTCTCTAGTGGTTTGTCAAACTATATCACTAATTAATTACTCAGACAATATGATGTCCATTTCTATGTCATCAAACAACGGGGAGCCCACTCCAAAGTCCTGTGTCAGGAATCCTTATGGGACTTCTGTATGAAACGTGCTATTAACCTGGAAGCTTTGCATCCCCCTGGGGAATGGAACATGCTGGCGGATCACCTCTTCTCACTACGAGTGGTCCCTTCACCAAGAGGTCGTCTAACGCAGAAGCACTTGGCACCCTCAACTTCGGCCATGCAAAGGGTGCCGTTGAGTTCGGTGCCACTCGACTCTCCTAATCAGGAGTGCCAGGTGGAGGAACTAGAACTTCCCTCCACCCTGGATACTTTCGAGGCCATGACGGCTCCCCAGTCCATGGCCAACAGGAACAGGTCTCCGGCATTACTATGAGTGGCAGCATCTAGAGGCACACCGGCCATGATGAGGTGTTTGCCTCATCCCCAAGACGTCGCTCTTCATGGCACTAGTCTCCGCAGTGCCTCCATCAAGGCTCTGCTCCCCAGCATCGGCATTGAGATGGGGTTCGCCAACACTGGTCTCGTGGCACCATTCCCCAACTCCAGCACTGTGACACTGTTCCCCCGTACTGTACCACTCGGTACTGCCATGGTCGTCGCAGTCTAGGTCCCGTTCATCGGACTTGGAGGCAGAGTCCTGCTATTCCAGACACAGCTGATACCAATCAGACTGACATAGGTACAGGCATGATGCCAGCATGGTGCTGTGGCACGGGCCCGCGCAGTGGCCATATTGGACCCCATGGGCCTATCACCAGGTCCAGGGCACATTCTCCTGGGGTCCACAGTCAGTAGCCTCAGAGGGACATTTGCCCCCGACAGCCAGGTACCGTCCCCTCCTAGGGATTCCGAGGCAGCGTCGGCTCATGGTGCTCAACAGGATCCATCTCCCGCACCCACTCCTGGCACCTAGCCTGCAATAGACACTGAGAGCCACGGCACCAAGCAGGACGACCCTAGGGAGATGGAGGGTCTGGTGCCGCATCTGGCTTCTTCGTCTTTGTCACCTGACCAAGCAGTGGCAGGGTCTTCCTCCTCTGTACTGCCCCGTAGCAGGGCACATCAGGACCCGCTGTGCAGGATCACTTGTAGTATGGGGCTACAGGCGGAGGAGATGGTTGAGCTGGAGGATACTATGGTTGATATCCTAACACCAAAAGGGCCATCCAGGGTCGCTCTGCCCCTTATAAAAACAATCCAGACCACTGCAAAAAAAATCTGTGGCAAACTTCTGCCTCCATCTCCCCAATAGCCAAGGGGGTGGAGAGAAAGTATTTAGTACCTATTCTTGCGTCCGCAGCCCTGCTCACTGGTGGTGGTGGTGGTCAATGAGAAGTAGAGATGGGCAACAAGGCCTGTTTCCCAAGTCGAAAAACTCAAAAAAGATGGGCCTTTTTGGTCAGAAGGTCTACTCGACTAGGGAGCTCCAACTGAGGATAGCTAACCACAAGCAATCCTCAGCAGATATAATTTCAATTCATGGAACTCCAGGTTGAAATTTAAGGAACTTGTGCATGACTCTAGGGCAGAGTTCGCAGCAAGAGTGGACGAGGGCAAGACAGTGGCACGGATCTCTTTATAGGCCTCACTGGATGCTGCGGACTTCGCTGCGCGAACCCTGGCCTCCGGCATAGCCGTGAGGAGGCTCTCCTGGCTACAGGCGTCCGGGCTTCCTCCCAAAGTCCAGCAAGCTATCCAGGACCTGCCCTTTGACGGCATGGGCCTGTTTGCAGAGCAAACAGACTCCAGGCTTAATAGTCTTAAAGATTCCTGGACAGCACTGAAGTCCATTGGGCATGCATTCCCCAGCAACCCAACACAAACATAGAATCATAGAATATCAGGGTTGGAAGGGACCCCTGAAGGTCATCTAGTCCAACCCCCTGCTCGAAGCAGGACCAATTCCCATTTTAAGCCCCAACCCCAGCAGTGCTTCTCTTCTCCCCAGCTGGGGCAGGAATGGCAGGCGCAAGCCACCCCATCCAGCCAGGGCCCGACAAAACCATCATCGGGCTCCAAGCAGGCCTTTTTGAAGGTGCACCCGAGGATGGCGTACAAGTCACAGTACCGGATCCTCATCCCTGTTTTCTAAACCATCTGTCCCATTTTTACCATATTTGGCTCCAAATAACATCAGACCATTAGGTCCTTCACATGGTAGAAGTGGGATATTCACTCCAATTCTGCTCCTCCCCCTCACTCCCTCCCACCCCCCTCCCCCATCCCTCTTCAGGGACGCTTTTCATGAGCATCTCCTCATTCAAGGCCTCAACGGATTCATGAAAAAATTTGAGGTTCCATATGGTCTCCCTAAGTGCAATTATCCCCTCTCTGGATCCGGGAGATTGGTGTGCCGCCCTTGACCTCAAGGATGCATACTTCCATATATCCATACTTCCTGCCCACAGACTATTCCTCAGGTTTGTGATCAATCACTACCAATTCATGGTCCTGCCCTTTCATCTGTTGAGAGCCCCATGAGTGTTTACCAAGTGCATGTCGGTCGTGGCAGCCTTCCTCCGCTGCAGGCAGGTGCAGGTATACTTGTACCTCGAAGACTGGCTGCTCAAGGGGCGTTCTAGGGTCCAGATGGAGGCAAAGGTCCGCTTTGTCAGATCCACCTTTGACAGGTTGGGTCTCCTCCTGTCCAAAAAGTCGTCAATCCTGGTACTGACTCAAAGAATAGAATGTACTGGGGGGGACGCAAGCCGGGCCAGTGTGTCCCTGCCAGAGGCTCGTTTCCAAGCGATGATGAACATCATACTAGGCCTCAGATGGTAATCTACCACCATGGCAAGGGGTTGCCTGAGGCTCCTTGGTCACATGGCAGCATGCACATACATAGTACAGCATGCCAGGCTGTGGCTCAGAGCTCTCCAAGCTTGGCTAGCGTCGGCCTACCGTCTGGGGCGTGACAGCCTGGACAATAGTGGTCACCCTTCCGTTGTAGGTCCTAGAGTCCTTCTCCTGGTGGCTCAACCCGCAAGAGGTGTGTGAGGGAGTCCCCTTCAACAGACTCCAGCCCTCTGTCCCTAATAATGGATGTGTTAGCACTGGGATGGGGCGCACACCTGGGAGAGCTTCAGACGCAGGGCCTCTGGTCTCAGGATGAGCTCTCACTCCATATTGACCTCTAGGAGTCGAAGGTGGTCTTACTATCATGCCAAACCTTCCAAGCCATCTGCAAGGGCAATGCATGGCACTTACGATGGACAACACAACTGCGATGTTTTACATAAACAAGCAGGGTGGAGTCAATTCTTCTCTCCTATGTTGAGAACCCCTCAAGCTGTGGGAGTTCTGCATAGCCCACTCCATTTGCCTGGAGGTGCCCTACCTCCCAGGTTCCCAGAACGAGCTGGTGAACTACCTCAGAAGATCCTTCCACAACCATGAGTGGTCCGTCGTCCGGACATAATTCACGGCATTTTCCAGAGGTGGGGAGTGGGGAGTTCCCCAGGTTGACCTGTTTGCCACATGAGGCAACAAAGTGCCCAAGACTCTGCTCTTTCCAGAATCACAACCTGGGCTCGCTTTCAGATGCATTTCTCCTCCCCTGGGAGGTGCATCTGCTGTATGCATTCCCACCGTTCCCGCTCGTGCACAAGGTCCTGCTCAAGATCTGCAGGGACAAGGCGGTGGTCATACTGGTGGCACCGGCATGGCCTCACCAACACGGGTAGACCACGCTCCTGGAACTGTTGGTGGATATGCCATCGTACTGCTTTGGGTCCCGGACTTGATCACCCAAGATCAGTCGCCTTCATCATCCCAACCTTCATCTCACTGCTTCATGGCTAAACTCCATGGAACTTGTGCTCTGAGCATGTTAGGGAGGTCTTGTTTGGTAGCAGAAGCCCTCCACCTACCTGGCCAAGTGGACAATAGTTTGCAATCTGGTGCGCTTAGGGCCACACACCTCAGTTGCAGGTGCCCGTATTGCTCATCCTGGACTGTCTATTGCACTTAAAACAGCAAGGTCTGGCTGCATCATCCATCAAGGTGCACTTAGCAGCCATTTCTGCCTTCCACCCGGGAGCAGCTGGGTGTTCCGTCTTTGCCAGCCCCATGTTTGGACGTTTCCTAAGAGGTCTGGAAAGGCTGTACCCTCAGGTTGGACAACTGGTCCCGGCGTGGGACCTTAACCTGGTCCTTTCACACACCCCTCCTCCCCCATGATGGAATCCCTGGCGCCTTGCTTGCTGCTATACTTATCATGGAAGGTGGCCTTCCTAGTTGCCATTACTTTGGCAAAGAGGGTATCGGAGCTTAAAGCCCTCACCTCCGACCCTACCTACACGGTTTTCTTTAAGGACAAGGTGCAACTCAGGCCTCACCCGGCATTTCTTCCAAAGGTGGTGTCCCAGTTCCATTCCAACCAGGACATTTTTCTGCCTGTCTTTTACCCTGAGCCTCATGCAAGTAGCCGAGAACAGAGGCTTTGCTCGCTAGACGCTTGAGCACCGGCCTTTTACATTGAACGCACAAAGCCGTTCCGTAAATCGAACCAGCTGTTCGTGGCGGTAGCAGACCGGATGAAAGGACTCCCGATCTTGTCGCAGAGGATTCAATCATGGATCACATCATGCATCCGCACATGCTATGACTTAGTCAGAGTTCCAGCCCTGGCACTAACAGTGTATTCCATAACAGTGCAGGCCTCCTTGGCGGTGTTCCTGGCCCAGGTCCCAATTCAAGAAATCTTCATGGCAGCTACATGGTCCTTGGTTCGCATGTTCACCTCTCATGACGCTATCACCCAGCACACCAGAGATGACGCAGCATTCGGCAGAGTGGTGCTTCAGTCAGCGATTCCATAACTCCAAGCACACCACCTGGGTAGGGCTTGGGACTCACCTGATTGGAATCGACATGAGAAAGCACTTGAAGAAAAAACGGTTACTCACCTTCTTGTAACTGTTGTTCTTCGAGATGTCCATTCCAAATCCACCAGCCTCTCCCTCTGTCAGAGTAGCCAGCAAGAAGGAACGGAAGAGGCAGGGACCTATATTCTCCGCCATGGAGGCACCACTCCAGGGCGCTCTACAGCTGACCCAACAGGTGCTGCTAGGGAAAAAGCTTTCCAACAACAGTGCATGCGGAGTGCATACACCTAATTGGAATGGACATGAGCAACACATCTCAAAGAACAACAGTTACAAGAAGGTGAGTAACCGTGGTGGTGTGGTGATGTTGTTTTTTTTGCTAGGTAGCAGAAAGCCCTTGACTAGGGCCACTTACCTGGCCAAGTGAAAATGCTTTACTTGCTGTGCTGCCGAGTTTGGCTTCCCTCCTCTACAAGTGTCCTTACAGTCCATCGTGGACTACCTCCTCTATCTGAAGCATTATGGTCTGTTGCTAGCCTCTATTAAGGTGCATTTGGCAGCCATATCGACATTCCATCCTCCAGTCCAGGGTTGGACAGTCTTTGCCAGGGGTATGACAGATTCAGTGAAGGTCTGGAGAGGCTCTTACTGCCATGGGATTTAAACATGGTGTTGTCTAAGCTCACAGGGTCTCCGTTTGAGCCATTGACAAAATGCTCTCCTCTGCTACTCTCTTGGAAAGTCACCTTCCTGGTAGCAGTTACTTTGCCAAAAAAGAGTCTTGGTGCTTCAAGTGCTAACATCGGAGCATCCCTGTATTGTATCCTTTAAGGACAAGGTCTGATCATCCGCTTAGCCTTTTTGCCCAAGGTGGTGTCTCATTTTCACATCAACCTACCAGTCTTCTGCCCTAAGTTGTATAATACAGAAGAGCGGCATCTGCATTCTCTGGATATTAGAAGGGCCTTGGCCTTTTATATGGACAGGACAAGATCTTTCTGCAAATCCACACAGCTTTTTGTGAAAGGCCTCCCAGTAACAGGCCAAACAGTCTCCCCATATCCGGGCTTGCTATGAGCAGGCAGTGGTGTCTCCCCCAGGCATCGTGAAGGCTCGCTCAACAAGGGCTCAAGCATCTTTGGCTGCGTTTCTGGCGCATATACCAATACAGGACATCTGCAAAGCAGTGATGTGGTCCTCGGTGCACACATTCGAATCCCACTATGCGATCACCCAACAGGCAAGAGATTATGCTAGTTTCGGGAGGGCTGTCCTGCAGTCGACTGGACCTTAAACTCCTCCAGGACTTCTGCTTCTGAGTCACCCAGAATGGAATAGACAAGCGCAAGCACTCGAAGAAGAAAGGACTGTTACTTACCTTTCATAACTGTTCTTAGAGATGTTGCTAGAGTCCATTCCATGACCTGCCCCACCACAGGAGTTCACAGCGAAAAGGAACTGAAACTGTGCGGGGCCAGCAGCACCCTTTATACTGGCACATGAGTGCGGGCCTCCAGGAGTCGCCAGAGCCAGCCCTACGGCTACCACTAGGGGAAAAAGTCTCCGGCAACTGTGCACACACTGTGCACGCTCCTGGAATGGACATGAGCAACACATCTCGAGAACAACCCTTACGAAAGGTAGGTAATCATCTTATCTCTATGGAGGATTCACAGAACATCTTGGTGTGCATAAACAATCTTTTTTGCAGGGTGCCCTCTGGCTATCTGTGCCAGGCAGTTAGAAGCAGATAGCCACTGTACCTGCACTGGCTAGTTCAAGAAAAAATAGCAAATAAGATGTGCTCCCACAATATTAATGTGAACTGTATACTTACGAGAGGTTCCTTCCCTGCATCATGCTCACCCATGCTGGAGTGCTGTGACTGGCTGGACTGGTCTGGGGTTACAAATAGCTCTTGGTTCTCTGGGACAATGGATCCCACATTTGCCTGTCTCCTATTCTCCTCCTCCTCCTTCCTCCTCCAACAGTCGCCTCAGTGTTGCCTGTGTTGGTCCGTGACTGACTCTCACAACTGTTGGGGGTGGTTGTGTGGTCACTGCAGAATATAGCATGCGGCTCCTTGTAAAAGCGGTATGGCTGTGGTGTTGCACCAGAGCAACTGCTTGCCTTCTTTGCCTTCTAGTGTGCCTGCCGCAGCTCCTTGGCTTTCACATGGCACTGCTGTAGGCCCCTCTGGTAGCCATTCTGCACCATGCCCCAAGAGATCTGCTTGTAGATGTCCATATTTCTATGGCTGGATCTGAACTGTGTCTGGAGATGCAGTTATTCAGACCCAGGAGATCCACCACCTCCTGTGTAGTCCAGGCAGGAGCGCATTTGGAGTGTGGAGCTGGCATACTGAACTGGGCACGCAAGCTCTCCACACCAACCAAACAGGAACTGGAAATTCAAAATTAGTGGTTCTTTAATAGGGGAGGGGCTTTTTCTTGTGTACCTGGCCGCTGGGCAGAGGAATTGAAGACTGTGACCAGAGTGGTCACAATGGAGCATTGTGGGACACCTCCTGGAGGCCAGTTATGTCGACATAAGGAATGCATTGTCTACACTGCTGTTACGTTGACCTCACTACATTGACTTAAGTGTTATGCCTCTCACGGAGGTGGAGCTAAGTTGACATAGCGGGAGGGATCTTGCAGTGTAGATACTGACATTATTAGGTCGACCTAACTCCGTAGCAAAGACCAGTGGTCTCCAAAGAGGGGTGCGCAAGACCGTGGCAGGAGGAGTGCCGCCGAAGGAGTGCTGCCAGCATGGCGGCAGCAGCGCTCCTGACCTTTGATTCTTCGGCAGCACGCCGGCGGCAGCTTGGCTCTCCCCGCTCCATCTTCGGCTGGCCCTGGGGGGTGTGCGATTCAAAAAGTTTGGAGACCCGTGGCGTAAACCAGAGCTAAAACTCTCCCACACCAGCATCAACTTCCTGGACTCCATGATCAGCTGCAGACAACTATATACAAGAAATTCTCAGATCACTACACTTACCTTCACAAATCCAGTAACCACCCCAAACACCCCCAAAAATGTTATCTACAGCCAGGCACTCAGATACCATAGACTGTTTCTAGGAAAAAGTCTGGGATACACACTGTAACACACTTAAAACCATGTTTACCAAACAAGTATACTCCACCAGAGAAGTAGATTACATCATGGAATGGGCTGCCCAATTACCCTAAAAGGACCTGCTTCAATACGTGGTTGGGGGACGACAACACTGCACTCCCCTACTTGTCATCTACCGCCCCACACTGGAGTCTGGAGGGGGTATCATTAGACAATTATAACACATACTTGATGTGGGCCACATCTTGAAATAAATCTTTTCTAAATCCCCTCTTCTGGCCTTCATACAACCCCCCCCCCTCCCCCAACCCCTTCAAGCTAATCAGAAGCAAGCTACCCTCCGAACAGGACATACCAATTCAGTGGCACCAGACCCTGCCATAACATATGCAAAACCTGTAGCCATACCTCCACTACTACAATGATCAGTACCCCTCAGAACATACCTTTCAAAATCCATGGGTCCTACACGTGCTTATCTCGTGGTGTACCTCATCCAGTGAACTAAATGCCCCAGTATCTATGTGGGTGAAAAAAATTAATCACTGCATTCTCAAATGAACTCACAGAAAAATGATAAAACAAAAATACCTGTGGGAGAACACTTTTTTCATAAAATGGTCTCTCCATATCTGAGAGCTTAGTCCTTATCCTCAAAGGAAACCTGCATATTAGCTCCCAAGCTCGTCTTTTGATGGTTAAATTCATAACTTCACTTGACCCTAAAAATCATGGACTCAATAAAGAGACTGGATTTATGGCTTATTACAACAGTTTCTAACCCACTCACTTGCCTTTGTTCTATGACTGCAAAGGTTTTAACTGTCCATTTCACCTTGAATGGTCTCTTGCAGTGTGTGTTAACTCTTTATGCTTACGTCTGTTCCGCCTTGCATTTAGTTGTGACGTTAAGTTCCTTTGCCAGATCTGAAGAAGAGCTCTGTGAGACAAAAGCTTCTCTCTTTCAACAGCGGAAGTCGGTACAATAAAAGATACTACTTCACCCACCCTGTCATTACTGTCATCCATGGCCAGGGATGAAAGTAATACGGAACACTTACCGGTACGGAGGCCAGGCTCCGGGCCTCGAGCGGAAGGGGCGGGACTGGCAGTCAGCCTCCCCCAGCCAGCCCATCTACGCTGCCTGGCCTGCGCCACCTGGGGCAGTTTTCAATGGTTAGTCACTGCTGAATAATATGATTGAAACACTTCACAGAAATTGTTAGCTATGAGTCTCCTATGGTTTGCCTAAATTAGGAAAAATTTGAGTTATATTTGGGTTAGCTGACATGTTAGCTACTTCCTACCTAACCATGGCATTTTCAGTATAGCTTGTTGAGATATAAAGGTGTAAACCAGCATCTACACTAGGGTAAACGTTGTGGTTGGTTGTGGTTAAGTAATGTGTGTGTTAACCCTGACCCAAAACAGCCTCGTCTCATAAGTTAGAAGAACTCTTATAGTGAGGGGCTTAAATCTGATAATTAAGGTTCTTGCTCTTCATAGAAAATGAAAGGCTTTAAGTGGCAAAGGCAATGAAACATTAACTGTGTAGCAGCTAAAAATGCCATGCTAATTTGGTTCTCATTTGTGATACCAGGGAGGAGGTGATTTCTCTCTACACAGCATTAATAAGACTACTCATATTGAGGTATTCTGTTCCTTTCTGGGCTCCTTGTTGAAAAAAACTTACTCTAAAATGGGCAAGTACAAAAATAAGATATATCCTGTAAGGTGATAGAAGAAAATGGCTTGGTGCATCTGTGAAAAGAGGGGAACTAGAGTCAACTGAATGACCCAGGATATCCTTTTCAGCCTTTGGATCTAGGAATATGTCCAATCATTTGGCTAATACATGCTACTGAACAACAGAAGGCTTTTACTGAACTATCCTGCAAAGGTTGCAGGCTGTTAGAAGTGCATCCAGTATTCTCAGTAAATTTAAAGTATGCAGTGATTTCCTGGTTTGTACTTAAGCAATATGTAGTTAGTAATGAAAACTGTCAGTTTTAACTAACCTGCAGTTAATTCTGTTGTATTTGCCTTACAGAGTGCCTGGTGAGGAATGCGATGGGATCAATAGCATGTCTGTGGAGAGTGGCCCTGGGACAAGACTGAGAAATTTACCAGTAATGGGGGATGGACTAGAAACTACACAAATGTCTACAACACAGGCACAGACCCAACCCCAACAAGGCAATACTGTAGGCACTAACCCCCCTCCACCAGAGACCTCCAACCCTAACAAGCCCAAGCGACAGACCAACCAACTGCAGTATCTACTCAAAGTGGTGCTCAAGACACTATGGAAACACCAGTTTGCGTGGCCTTTCCATCATCCTGTGGACGCTGTCAAGCTAAACCTCCCTGTAAGTACAGATTGAGAAGTCTGCTGCTGCTTCTCAGATTAAACATTACATGTCTGTGACAGGTTCTCCCCCCCCCCCCCCCCGGGGGTGCTGCCTGGAACTGGGGTACCACTGGGTCTGCTTGACCCTCCAGCCTGGGCTCCCTTTACCCTGTATTGCTGAGGCAAGCCAGCCAAGCCCTCCCTCAGGTTTGACTGCACTTTACTAGTACACATACAGGTAGGGACACACACAGATGCTGAGATCAGCGTTGCATGGGAAGGCACAGCTAGAATTGCCCAGTATTCAAGTGCACACCCACCCCCATCAAGAGGGTAAACCCACAGTTGTACCATCTTGTGCTGCACAGAGAACTGTGCAGCATAAGCTTATGAAATTCACCCCCTCCCTCAGTGTGGAGAGGGATATACACAGCTTTTTGCCTCAAGTTACGATTTCCCCACACACTGGTTTTAGACCAAACAAAATAAGTTTATTAACTACAAAAGAGATATTTTAAGATAAGGGATAGCAAACAGATCAAAGCAGATTACCTAGCAAATAAAACAAACATGCAATCTAAACTTAATAAACCCAAAAAAATGGTTATAAGTAGCAAATTCTCACTCTAAAAGTTGTTTTAGGAAGATTACAGAGATTCTTGAAGGTAAACTGCACTTGCTTGCAGTTTAAAACTCCAGATATTCCTTTCACAGGCCAGACACCCGCTAGCCTGGGCTCAGCCCTTCTCCCCTAGTCCAGTCTTGTTCTCAGGTGTTTCCAGTAGTCCTCTTTCTTGGGTGGGTAGTCAAAGAAGAACGAACCACAATGATTCACTCCCCTGCCTTAAATAGTTTTTGTGTATGGCAGGAATCCTTTGTCTACCAGTTTGATCCTTATCCCTGGTCAGTGGAAAAACACTAGTATTATTACGGAGTTCAGTACTAGGAGACTTGGTCACAGTTCCCTGCAGCCATAACCCAGAGGCTGTTTGCATTGTCCCCTGGAAGGCTTCTCAGTGGGCATCTTTTAAGACCTATAGTCCTCCCTAATGGCTCTTCCTAGTGAGACATCTAGACTGATTGCATTCTGCCTACTGGGCATTCCCCAGGTGTAAACACATCTGTAATTGATGCATAGACAGTATTCCTAACATCAGATACCAAAATGATGCATGCATGCATACAAATAACATCCTATTCAGTGAATCATAACCTTTCCAATGATATCTAACATGTCTTAACTTGTATAAAATACATCATAGTTATGCCATAATCATATCCTATATAACAATATCTCTATGAAGAATATGGGGCATAATGCCACAATGTCTATGAAGAATATGAAGTCCTTTGTATCTTGGGTATTTTCTTCCTCCTTCTGCAATCACTGAATCAATGGTTTTGTTGATGGAGACAAGGAGGGGTATACTCTCAATGATTCAGTCGGTCTTCACATTTTGTGGAGGGGGTGGGTATTTATAATTAGGAATAATAAACCTTCTGGTTTATAGACAGAAAATGCATTAGGAATAAATATTTTGAGTTGTTTAATATGTTAGGATACTATTCCTTCCTGTCCCCCCAGTCCAGACTAGTTAGTTCATCTCTCTGGCTGTCAGGCAGCAGGAATCATTAAGATGAGCCAAGGAATTTGCCAACCTGGACTTCACTGTTCCCTGCCACTCAGAATACTGTGCTGTGTTCTGTGTAGTCACTTGCTTGATCTGTGCTATTTTGTATTAGTTAGCATAGACCTTGATGGAAGCTAAAATACTCATGGCCTTAGTGGAGTGCCTTGGTACTCATACAGCCTACAGGCTGCCTGCAGCTATGTTTCTTGTGGGCTCCAGTGCTGTTTAGTAATACCCAGTAATGTTATAAGGGAAGATTTTTAAATGTAAATATAATTAATTGGCATACAGCCATTTTGAAGCCTCTTGTGCCTCCATGCTCACTACTTCACTGTCTGCCAGAGTCCCATGGCTCACATACCACCTTCATAGGCAGGGAGGGAAGGGGGTTTGTAAAATATGCCCTCTGCCTATACTAAAACACCACAGAATGGTGGGGGAAGCCGTTGAGAGCTCTTCTGGAGAGAGCGCCATGTGAATATAGCAGTAGAAATATACTACCAACCACCTGACCAAGATGGTGATTGTGAAATGCTCAGGGAGATTAGAGAGGCTGTAAAAACCAGAAATCTCAATAATAATGCGGGATTTCAACTATCCCCATATTAATGAATACATCACCTAAGGATGGTATACAGAGATAAAGTTTCTAGACACCATTCAATAACTTCTCCTTGGAGCAGCAAGTCCTGGAACTCACAAGGGGAAAAGGCAGTTCTTGATTTAGTCCTAAGCAGAGCACAGGATCTGATCCAAGAGGTGAATATAGCTGAACCGCTTGGTAATTGCAATCATAATATAATTAAATTTAACGTCCTGGGTTGGGGGGAGACAGCAAAGAAGCCCACCACGGTAGAATTTAACTTCAGAAAGGTGAACTACACATAAATTAGGAAGCTAGTTAAATGGAAATTAAAAGGCACAGTCATAAAAGTGAAATGCCTGCAAGCTGCATGGAATTTTTTTTTAAACACCATAATAGAGGCTTACATTAAATGTATACCCAAATTAAAAACATTGTAAAAGTACCAAAAATGTGCCACCATGGCTAAATAACTAAGTAAAAGAAGCGGTCAAAGGCAAAAAGGCACCCTTTAAAAAGTGGAAGTTAAGTCCTATTGAGGAAAATGGAAAGGAGCATAAACTGTGGCAAGTCAAGTGTAAAAATATAATTAGGCAGGCCAAAAAAGAATTTGAAGACCAACTAACCAAAGTCTCAAAAACAAACAGCAGGTTTTTTTTTTAAAATAAATCCATCCGAAACAGGAAGCTTGCCAAACAATCAGTGGGTGCACTGGACGATCAACGTGCTAAAGGGGAATTCAAAAAAGATAAGGTCATTGCGGAGAAACTAAACAAATCTTTGCATCAGTCCTTGCAGAGGATGTGAGGGAGTTTCCCATAACTGAGCCACTCTTCTTAGGTGACTAATCTGAGGAACTGTCGCAGATGAGGTGTCAGTAGAGGAGATTTTTGAACAAATTGATAAATTAAACTAAGAAGTCACCAGGACCAGATGGTGTTCACCCAAGAGTTCTGAAGGAATTCAAATATGAAATTGCAGAACTATCCTATCATTTAAATCAGCTTCTGTACCAGATGCCTGGAGGATAAATTGTGATACCAATTTTTTTAAAAAAGCGCCAGAGGTGATCCTGGCAAGTACAGGCCGGTAAGCCTAACTTTCAGTAACAGGCAAATTGGATAAAACTATAGTAAAGAACAGAATTATCAGACTCCTAGATAAACACAATTTGTTGGGGAAGTGTCAACACTGCTTTTGTAAAGGGAAATCATGCCTCACCAACCTATTGGATTCTTTGAGGGAGTCAACAAGCACATGGACAAGGGTAATCCAGTGGATATATATTGTACTTAGACTTTCAGAAAGCCTTTGATATGGTCCCTGAGCAAAGTAAGCCATCATGGGATAAGAGGAAAGGTCCTTTCATGGATCAGGGACTCGTTAAAAGACAGGAAACAAAGGGTAGGAATAAATGGTCAGTTTTCAGAATGGTGAGAGGTAAATAGTGGTATCCTCCAGGGAACTGTACTGGGAACAGTGCTGTTCATCATATTCATAAATGTTCTGGAAAAAGGAGTGAACAGTGAGATGGCAAAATTTGCAGACAATACAAAATTACTCAAGATAGTTAAGTGCAAAGCAGACTGTGAAGAGTTAGAAGGGGATCTCAGAAAACTGGGTGACTCGGCAAGAAAATAGTTGATAAATGCAAAATAATGCACATTTGGAAAACACAAATCGCAACTATACATACAAAACGATAGGTTTTAAATTAGCTCTTACCACTCTAAAGAGATCTTGGAGTCGTGTATAGTTCTCTGAAAACGCCGCGCAGTGTGCATCTGCTGTCAAAAAAGCTAACAATGTTAGGAACCATTAAGAAAGCGATAGATAAGAAGACAGAAAATATCATCATGCCACTATATAAATCCATGGTGCACCCACACCTTGAATACTGCATGCAAGTTGGTCGCCCCATCTCAAAAAAGATGCTTAGTATTGGAAAAGGTACAGAAAAGGACAACAAAAATGATTACAGTTATGGAAGAGCTTCCACATGAGGAGAGAGTAAAAAGGCTGGGACTTTTCAGCTTGGAAAAGAGATGACTAAGGGGGGATATGATAGAGGTTTATAAAATCATGAATGGTGTGGAGAAAGGGAATATGGAAGTGTTGTTTATTCCTTTACTTAACACAAGAGCCGGGGGCACCCAATGAAATTAATAGGCAGCAGGTTAAAAACAAACAAAAATCAGTACTTCTTCACACAGTGCACAGTCAACCTGAGGGTAAAACGGGCACAGAGAGCACAGCTGCTGCTGGCATCCCAAAATTGCCCAAGCCCATGTGCCGCTAGCTCATTGGCTGCAACAGTGCCTTCTGAAGTAGTCATGGAGTACCATGAGAAGAAGAAATAAGGCTACCATCCCTAAATATTGTTAGGAGAGGATTGCAGAGTACCATCATGAGGCCTCTCAGGAGGATACAAAAGATATGTCCTTATGGACATAAACTGCTCCACATGGGCTCCTACCCTGTGCCTAACTCTGCCAGGGACCGAAAAGCAAATAACTCTACCTCTTGTGACAAAGTTCCTCCTCTGCCTTAGTGGGTCCTGCACTTTTTGGCAGATTTGCTCGCCTCAGAGGTTCACGGCAGCCCTCAGTTTGGCTGCTTCTGCTAGAGGCTCAAACCTGCCGTTCACTCAGCTAACCTCATCACTGGCCAGCTTGGGGGGAAATGGAGAACAATCTCCACAGTGTCTGTTGTCCTATCTAGTGGGTCGGGGACAGGCCAGATCCCTTTCCAAATTAGACCTTCCCTTCTGGTGTTTCTCACAGACCAGGTCAACTTCTCCTGTGTCCGATCAGGAGTTATGGAGATGGGGAGAACTCGGGGCCGCCCTCTACACCAGGTTCTAGCCCAGTGCCCTGTGGACAGCAACAGTCTACAATGTCCTCTGTATCAGCTGTGTGACAGCTACAACTCCTTGGGCTACTTCTCCATGGCCTCCCCCCAGCACCTTTATCCTCACCACAGGAGTTTCTTCCTGAAGCCTGATCACACTTGTACTCAGTCCTCTAGCAGCATGCCATCTCACTTCCTGCTCCTTGCACACCTTCCACTAACTGATGGGAGGTTCTTTTTAAATCAGGTGTCCTGATTAGTTTGCCTGTCATAATTTATTCTAGTATGTTCTTAATTCGCTCCAGGTGTCATAATTAGCTTGCCTGTCTTAATTGGTTCTAGCAGGTTCCTGGATGCTCTAGTGCAGCCCCTGCTCTGGTCACTCAGGGAACAGAAACCTGCTTCTCCAGTGGCCAGTAGCTCTGCCTTTGACGACTCTCCCATAGCCCTCTGCCTTGGAGGGAGGTGGGAGGCTGCTGCTCCTGCTGCTGGGGCTGCTGCCTCTGCTGCAGCTACTTCCCTGGCTGGGCCAGACCCCCCACCCCTACCCCTTCTCTGCTACATGGAAGAATTGGTAGGGGAAGCAAAAGTGGATAGGAGGCAGTGACCATGAGATGGTCGAGTTCAAGATCCTGACACAAGGAAGAAAGGAGAGCAGCAGAATATGGACCCTGGACTTCAGAAAAGCAGACTTGACTCCCTCAGGGAACTGATGGGCAGGATCCCCTGGGAGAATAACATGACGGGGAAAAGAGTCCAGGAGAGCTGGCTGTATTTTAAAGATTCCTTATTGAGGTTACAGGGACAAACCATCCCGATGTGTAGAAAGAATAGTAAATATGGCAGGCGACCAGCTTGGCTTAACAGTGAAATCCTTGCTGATCTTAAACACAAAAAAGAAGCTTACAAGAAGTGGAAGATTGGACAAATGACCAGGGAGGAGTATAAAAATATTGCTCGGGCATGCAGGAGTGAAATCAGGAAGGCCAAATCACACTTGGAGTTGCAGCTAGCAAGAGATGTTAAGAGTAACAAGAAGGGTTTCTTCAGGTATGTTAGCAACAAGAAGAAAGTCAAGGAAAGTGTGGGCCCCTTACTGAATGAGGGAGGCAACCTAGTGACAGAGGATGTGGAAAAAGCTAATGTACTCAATGCTTTTTTTGCCTCTGTCTTCACGAACAAGGTCAGCTCCCAGACTACTGCACTGGGCAGCACAGCATGGGAAGGAGGTGACCAGCCCCCTGTGGAGAAAGAAGTGGTTCAGGACTATTTAGAAAAGCTGGACGAGCACAAGTCCATGGGGCCGGATACGCTGCATCCGAGAGTGCTAAAGAGTTGGCGGATGTGATTGCAGAGCCATTGTCCATTATCTTTGAAAACTCATGGCGATCGGGGGAGGTCCCGGACGACTGGAAAAAGGCTAATGTAGTACCCATCTTTAAAAAAGGGAAGGAGGAGGATCCGGGGAACTACAGGCCAGTCAGCCTCACCTCAGTCCCTGGAAAAATCCATGGAGCAGGTCCTCAAGGAATCAATTCTGAAGCACTTAGAGGAGAGGAAAGTGATCAGGAACAGTCAGCATGGATTCACCAAGGGCAAGTCATGCCTGACTAATCTAATTGCCTTCTATGACGAGATAATTGGCTTTGTGGATGAGGGAAAAGCAGTGGACATGTTATTCCTTGACTTTAGCAAAGCTTTTGACATGGTCTCCCACAGTATTCTTGCCAGCAAGTTAAAGTAGTATGGGCTGGATGAATGGACTAGAAGGTGGATAGAAAGCTGGCTAGATTGTCAGGCTCAATGGGTAGTGATCAATGGCTCCATGTCTCGTTGGATGACCTCCTGAGGTCCCTTCCAACCCTGATATTCTATGATTTTATGCAGGACCCGCCTCTGCTGCATGTACTCTGGAGGGGCCTGTGGAGGAGGGTGCACTGGGCATGGGAGAGGGACATGGCACAGAGGAGCGTCTGGGACCTCCGAGCCCCAGCAGGGTGCCGGACCTCCAGGCTGCCCGGCGGACAGAGCCGCTCCTCCCCCCCCCCCCACCACCACTGCCCCTGCCCCCCGGCCCAACCCCTGTCCTCCAGCCCACAGATGATGTCATGGAGGGCTGGGTCCAAGTGCAGGTGAAGTGGCCAGGCGGAAGGCTCGAGCTCCACTCTTCCCATCTGATGCGGAGGCCCCCTGAAAGACCAGTAAGGGGGCCACCGACACTGAGCCTTCTGCCTTTCCCCCAGGTGAATCCCACCCACTGGAGCTAGCTGCGGATGACGTGGCAGCAATGGAGGGTAGCACCACCTCTCCTCCAGAGTCCCTCCTTGAGGGGGCCTCCGATGGAACCCCTCCATCTTCGCAGAGATCGAGACCCTAGGTCTGACCCCAGTCACTCAGGGGGAGGACGACCCTCTGCCAGCGGGTCTCAATCTGCGTGACCTCAGCCCACCCACTTCCTAGATCCCAACAGGACTACTCTGTTGTACCTAACTGGCCTGGTTCTATCACACTCCGTGGTACCACTGCCTCTTCTTGAACAAGTAAAACAATGGAAAGTCAATACCTTTGTCCTGCTATCTCAGTGTTGGTCCAGGCACCATCGTGCTCAGCTGGTGACATTGGCTAAACTGAGGTAGAGTCTCAAACTGGTCCTGGTTTGTGGCATAGCTGGACCCCTCTCCCCCCAGTACTTGTCCTCCTCCTCGCTGTTCAAGGCAGGGTTCTCTGCCTTGGGCTCCTCAGCGGTATCCGGTGGTTAGTGGGGGTCTCTGCCAAGTATGTCATGCAACTTGGTGTAAAGGCAACAGGTCTGGCCTTGTGGTATGCCTTCCATGATTCCTTCTGTTTCACACATCACCACTGCTGATCCCTGTTGTACCCCTTCATCTGCATGAGCTGTGCAATCTTTTCGTACCTGTCTACCTTTCTGTGGCTGGTCCATAGCTGTGTCTGTACAGCCTCTTCTTCCCTCTGGCCCAGTGGGTCCAATACCTCCTGTCTACGGAGCCAGCATGGTTGGTTGGGGAGTTGCACACAACAAAGGAGAGCTTCTAGATGTGCTTACCGAGGTTGGCTATCAGCAGGGATCCTAGTTTTCTGTGATAACTTAAAATTCTCCGATGATAAAAACATAAAAACTTGGGGGTTTTCTGTAATTAAAATGAAATGCTGAACTTCAGTTTCCTTAACCATAATATATATAGGTATCAGTTGAACAGGTTTTATTGATATATTTACAATTTTTGGGCGGACAGACTAAGCCCCGCCCATTCTTCTGATTGGATAATCAAAAATTCCGTTACTCTGGCCCCGGTCACAATTAGATTGGACAATCAGGGTTCCATAGTATACGTTTTTAAAAATGTAAAAACTAAAGATTCTCCATAAAAATGCCACATTTTTCGGTGGCAAACGGATTTCTAGGATCCCTGGCATTTAAAAAATATGTGGAGATTTTAAAGGGTAAGGGAGTGTCTTCTGGTCTTGATGGTTGGGCAGTGGAGTTCACAAATGTGACCAAGAGCAGTCACTGTTGGTCGTTGTGTAACACTTGCTGGAGGGTCGAAAACCTACCTATGCGAGGAGACTTGAAGAGCTTGCGTTGTTTAGCCTAACCAAAAGAAGGCTGAGAGGAGATATGATTGCTCTCTATAAATACATCAGAGGGATAAATACCAGGGGGAGAGAGGAGTTATTTTAGCACCAGTGTCAACACAAAAAGGAATGGATGTAAACTGGCCATCAGCAAGTCTAAGCTCGACATTAGGTGAAGGTTTCTAACCATAGAGGAGTTAAGTTCTGGAACAGCCTTCCAAGGGAAGCAGTGGGGGCAAAAGCCTAACTGACTTGAAGACTGAGCTTGATAAGTTTACGAAGGGGATGGGATAATGGGACTACATGTGGCCCATCTGTGACTGCCAGAAGCAAAAATCCCCAGTGGCTGGAGATGGGACATTAGATGAGGAGGGCTCTGAGCTACTACAGAGAATTCTTTCCCAGGTATTTGACTGGTCATTCATGCTTAGGGTCTAACTGATTGCCATATTTTGGGTCAGGAAGGAATTTTCCCCCAGGTCAGACTGGCAGAGACCCTGGGAGTTTTCGCCTTCCTCTGCTGCATGGGTCACATGCAGGTTTAAACTAGTGTAAATAGTGAATTCTCTGTAATTTGAAGTCTTAAAACCATCATTTGAGGACTTCAGTAACTCAGCCAGAGGTTTGTGGTTTATTTCAGTAGTGGATGGGTAAGGTTCTGTGGCCTGCAATGTGCAGGAGGTCAGACTAGACGATCATTCCTTCTGACCTTGAAGTCTGAGTCTGTGACATATATCATGCAGCATCTACACTCACTGTCAACCTCAGTAGATCGACCATGGCTCAGTGCAATTTAGGGAGGTGGTTTTACTGCATCACCGTAATGGAGCGCTTACGTTGACCAAAGACCATTTTATGCACAAACAGATCCCAAGATGATTTACATCAGCCTAAGTTACTGTAAAGTGTTTGGTGGTGGCTGAGGCAAGCACTCTGTGATAGATAGGAGTTCTGAGAATATAGCTTTCATGTGAAAGCTCCCCAGGGGTTTGGTTAGAGCTGTGGTGCCCAACCTTATATCACAAGAGGGCCACATAAACCTATGCACAACCTTGTGTGGGCCAAACAGATTCTACATACTTCCTTGTGTAAACTAAAATTATGTAAATATCATGACAAAACACTAATGAATCAGCCATTAGTATATTGTGCTGAAGCAGGCCATGGGCCTTATGAAATCTAGTGGGCCATGTATGGCCTATGGGTCATAGGTTGAGCGTCCCTGGGTTAGAGTAATCGGTAAAGTTCAGTGATTAGAAGTAAGAGCCATGAAAAAGCTTATCAAAGCTTTGCATTTATCCTATTGTAGTACCTGTAAATATGCACTTTATGTGCCAGCATTGTTGGATTTTTCCAGGTTCTAAACTGATATTTCTTTCTCTGATTTCCACAGGATTATTATAAGATTATTAAAACTCCTATGGACATGGGAACAATAAGGAAACGTTTGGAGAATAACTACTACTGGAATGCTCAAGAATGTATCCAGGACTTTAATACAATGTTTACAAATTGTTACATCTACAATAAGGTATATGACTTTGAGCCTGCCAAGGGAATGTCCTGTAATCATTGCACCACTTCAGAACTGCATGTGGTTGGTTCAGATGTTACTTCTTATAACAGTCTTTAAATGTAACTGAATCCAGATTAACAGACGGTTTCTTGAGAACTGTGAATACTAATAATTTGATAGCAGTTTAGGCCCCCTCTTGCCTTTATGCAATGAAAAGACAAGTCAGACCTATCTTCCTGATATTCTCTCAGATGAGTTAATAGTGGATATTGGCATTTAAATATCTATGGTAAGAGGCCGGAGACTGCTGGGGGTGAGGCTACATGCTTGGTGGTAGGAATGAGATGAGAAGTAGAATGGTGCAATGAATCCTTTTACGCCCAGTTGTGTTTTTACTATGGCACTATGAGATTTTGCCTTGCACAGTGTGCACTGTTCTGTATACCATTTTACGGGAGGGATATCAAGGAACTGAAAAAGATACAGAGAGCAGCAAGGATCTCTAGGGTGGCAGGGAGTGGGGTGTTAATAATTGAGGATAGGTCAGAAAAAGAATTGATTTATGCTTCTAAAACTGAAATAGGGGACATGGCTGAGTTGTGAAACTATGAGGTAGAGAGAAGATGGAGACCACCAAACTGTTGGAGAAGGTAACAGCCTTAAGAACAAGGAGGCATGAACGGGATCTGGGACTAAGTGTTAAGAGAAACTTCCTTAGAGTGAGTTATTAACTTGTAGGTTCCATAGGCAGCAAAGAAGCTGTGTGACCCACACAGGATTTTGTTCATTTGTTCAAAGATCTGGTGTGATCCTCCCCACTACACTATACTTCCCTTCCTCCTCTTGCCCTTAGTACACTTCTCTTCCTCCTCCCCCATCATTGGCACCAAGGCTTCCTGCCTCCTCTTCTCTTCCTGCCCAAGTGCCCGATCCCCTCTTGTCTTCTAACCTCCTTTATATCTGCTCTCTCCCTTTTCTCACTCTTATCCTCTTTCATCACATACCTTTTCCCTTACAGTGTAAGCATGTTTAGGCCTCCCTATCTTCCCCTCAGACCATGGTCCAATCTTTCTTCTCACCTTCATCGCCAAGCTCATGAAACATTCTATCTGCAACTGCTGTTTGGAGTTTTTCTTCCAGTTCTGTTCTTGACCCTCCAAACTGGCTTCTGCCCTCTGCACTGAAATTGCATGCTAAAGTCTCTAATGATGTTTCCGTAGTTAAAACTCAGTTTCTGTACTCTATCTTTATCCTCCTTGACCTCTCGGCAGTTTTAGACACCATCAACCACTCCTTACGTCTTGAAATTTTGCCCTTCATTGGCTTTTCATGATTCTGTCTTCTCATGGTTCTTTTTTCCTCTGACTGCTCGTTTAGTAGTTTCTTCTGCTGTTGTCCCTCAAGGCTTCATCCGAGGGCTTTCTCTTTTTCTCCCTCAGTCTCTCCACTGATATACTGTCTCCTTTCATCCAGTCTAGTATCTCAGACTGTTTTTCTGACATCTCTTTATGAAAGTCCAGTCATCATCTTAACCTTAACATGGCCAAAACTCAGCTCTTGATCTTTCCTCTCAAGCCCTCCACGTTCCCCCTTCCTCCCAGTCACTCAGGCCCATACCCTGGGTGTTAGGTTGTGACTCTGCCCTGTCACTGGACCCACACATTCAGTCATGGGTGTTGGGTGGAGCCCCCCCTCTGCGGAGGCTAGCCCCTGGTCTCTCTCTCTCTCACACACACACACACACACTTCCCCCCACCCTGGACCCAACCCACCCAGGGGAAAAGCGTGTTGGAAGATGACTTGTGATGTGCCCCATGCAAGTTCCAGAGCGGCTGAGGAGGTGGGTATGTGCCTCCTCGGCCACCCTGGAACCTGCATGGGGCATAATAAAGCAAAAACGTTGCTGCCTCCCAGCCTGGGGGAGGTAGAGCCTCCCTGGCTTATTATACATTCTGCCCATGAATTCAGTTCTTTTTTTATATATTGCTGTTTTCTTGCACATCTTTAAAATATGACCTCTGTCCACACAGCCAAAACCTTCACCCAAGCCCTCGTCATTCATGTCTTGACAACTGCAGTCTCCCCTCTTCTGCCCTTAACTGCTGCTGACTGCTCCCATGAGGTCTATTCAGAATGCTGCTGGTACAGTGATCATCTTGGCTTGTTGCTCTGACCATATCAGCTCTTGCTGATTCCTCACATTGACACCTTCTTTACTTGTGCATGAGATACAAGTTTCTTGTCTTCATCTTTAAGGATGTTCCTAATTTAGCCCTACCCATACCAAACTAATCTAGTAATTTTATCAGCATATTGACCCCTTCCTTCTCTCTGCCGGAATTCCCAGCCTTTGCTGCCCACCAGTCAGCTTCTTCCTCAAGCAGTTCTTTGCATTCTTCCATAATTCCACTTATGAGTGGGTAAAATTTCCTGATAAAATCCAAAGAGCCATTGCCATATTTTCCTTCAGTTCCCTCCTTAACACACACCTGCCATGATGCCTACAAAATGCAGCCTGCTGATCATAGCACTAGCAGGTGACAAACTGGGATTATTCCGCTTCCTTTCTTTTCCCACTCTCTATTTCTGTCTCCAGCTGAAAAAACAAGTTACAGTGTAGCAACAAAGCTGTTCTTCACCATGCTCATTTGTCTGTATGTTGTATTCACATCTCTCTACCCATCATCTGTTTGTGCTGTCTTTAGAATGTAAGCCCTTCAGTGCAAGGATAATGTATCTCTTTTCTGTTCAGCATCCAGCATAGTAGGGCCATAAGCCTTTGGATACAATGATAATATAAATACTACTACTACTTGTAATGTAAACATTTAAAAAAGAAACGTGAGAGGAACCACTTGAATGGGATCAGGAAACATTAGAGCAGAGGGTGCCCAAAGTGTGGGGCGTCCTCCCTAAGGTGTGTGGATGACAGTCTTGGGGGGGGCATGGGCCAGCCCCCATGGGGGCAGAGAGAGTGTGCCAGCCAGCCCCTAACTGTACCCAGCTCTGCTCTGGTCCAGCCCCTAGCTGCGTCCCTGGTTCCCAGCCCCATGTGTGTGCCTGGCTGCAGCTCCATTCCAACCCATGGCTGAGGCTTGGGGTAAGGTCAGGAGTGGAGCCACACCTGGCCGCGGGCCTGGATGCCAGCCCCCATCGCAGCCCAGCTGTGGCTCTGCTCCTGCCCCAGCTGCGGCCCCAGCCTAAGACCCCCTTATCGCTGTCCGTGTCTCCCCCACACTACGTCCCCACTTCCAGCCCCAGTGCGGGGGGTGGGGACGGGCAGGGTTGGGGGGGGGGCATGATCCTCAAAAGTTTGGGGGTCGCTGTATTAGAGTGCAAGATTGGGTGGGCGGGTGAAAGATGTATGATGTCTGTACTGGAATGGTTTTGTTGCATTTTCAATCTCGGTTATGACTAAACTCAATATTAAAGGGAGAAAAAGACAGAGCAAAATCCTAAATGTGGCATTAATTTTCTAGGTTACAATCTCATACTTGCTTCGAAAGTGTGTACCAGGCCTAATTTATTTTATCTATCATTAATCCAGCCAGGGGATGACATAGTCTTAATGGCAGAAGCTCTAGAAAAGCTTTTTCTGCAGAAAATCTCTGAAATGACTGAGGAAGAAACGGAAATTGTAATAGTCCAGGCAAAAGGAAGAGGACGTGGGAGGAAGGAAGCAGGTAAAGTACTTGACTGACTAGTCTTGAGTTCAGTTCTTGTTCAGGGATACCTTCTAGTGCCCGCTGCAATTTGAATAAAATAGCAAAAAATGATCAGCCACCCTCATATAATCCTCAAACTACAAGTCACAACATACAATGCTTAATCTTAATTTCAGCTGCTTATCTACATTTGATATCTGAGCTATTGACAGCAAATGGATATGGGCCACATTTTAGAAGTCCCTTGACCATGTTTATCTTTGGGCACCCTGCTTATGCAGTAGAACCTACTAATATGTACACATTGTAATTAGCATAAGTAAATAGTTCTCTCCCTACTTTTCAGTGAAGTTTAAAAGGTGAGAACTATAGGAGTGAAATCTTATTACTGTCACTTCATTATATTTACTGAATATACTATCAGTACATTGTGAAGGCCCATAAAAGTAAATTACGGTAGTCAGACAAGCAGAGTACGTTGTATTAAACCTTTTTCCCTGAGCTTCACTGTGCTTTCATGTAACAGCTAATTTGCTTAATTAAGTCATCATGGCAAATAGCCGGTTGGTTCTACTGTAATTAGGAAAGGATTAATAAGTGAAGGGAAACTGATTCTCAAAAGTCTGTTACTTGCGTGTTTGTTTTGGTGACACCTACATAACCCTTCAGGAATATTAAGGTTTGGATGTAACGTTGCGCCTAATGCAAAAAGCATCTGAAAACAGGCGCGACAAGCAGAATAATGTACTGAAGTCATTTTTGCACCTAAGAGTCATCCATATTGGTGATAGGTTTTAATTTTGATAAATCTGTCTACTGGGTGGGTTTTCCAAGATTGTGTATATACAACATATTTTTATTGCATTTTGTAATAATCTGCCATCATTTGAAAAAGTGTGCTTGCTACCTTTGATATGAAACGCTCTTCACTCAAGGTAAATTCAGCTTTGTGTAGACAGCTTACATGAGGCCCGTGCCCCACTGAATTACCACTCATGCTCTATTTTGAGGGCTAAACTGATGCATTGGCTTTGTGTGGATCTTTGCAAGGTGGGGGTTTCAGCCTGAATGCTTTAGACTTTGTTTATTTAAAGGTGAACAATATCACATTGAAAGCTATTTAAAATTACAGTCAGTAAAACTATGCATGTAAACGTACGTTCAATATTTGTATTGTGTGCTTACATCTCAAGCCTATGCATTTTTAATAATTTAGGTTTTTTGAAGCTTGGTTCATAGATTCATAGATTCTAAGGCCAGAAGGGACCATTGTGATCTAGGACTGACCTCCTGTATATCACAGGCCATAGGACATCCCTAAATTAATTCAGATTTGAATAAGACCAATCCAACCTTGATTTAAAAATTTCCAGAGAGACTCCACAACAGCCCTTGGTAAGTGGTTCCAATGGTTAATTACCCTCACTGTTAAAATTTTGCGCTTTATTTCTAGTCTATCTAGCTTCAACTTCCAGCCATTGGACCGTGTTATATTTTTCTCTGCTAGTTTGAATAGCTCTCTCTCCAACTTCCATTCCCCATGTAGATACTTGAAGATTGTGATCAAATCACTCTGTAACTTTCTCTTAGTTAAATAAACTGAGCTCCTTGAGCCTTTACCTATTCAGTTAGGTATATGTTCCAATCCTTTAATCATTTTTATGGCTCTTCTGTGAAGCCCCCAATTTTTCACTGTCCTGGAATTGTGGACACCAGAACTGGATATAGTATTCCAATAGCAGTTGCAACAGTGCCAAATTCTGAGGTAATATAATATCGTACTTTTAAATTAAAAAAATCAAGTTAGTTTGACAAGATCTCTTTTAAATGAATCCTGTCTAATTGGCATTACCCTCCTTTAATTCTGTATTAATCAAGTCTCATAGCATCTGCTCCATTATTTTGCCCAGGCTCAGTGTTAGTCTGAGAGGCCTCTAGTTACTTGAGTCATCCTGTGTATCCTTTCTAAATACTGGCACAACCTTAGCTTGCTTTCTTTCCTCTGTAACTTCTCCACTGTTCCAAGACTTACTGAAAATCATGTTGAGTGCAGCAAGCTCCTCAGCTTGTCCTTTTAAAACTCTTGGAGACAAGTTACCCAGACCTGCTGATTTAAAAATGTCTGATTTTAGTAGCTGCAGTTTAACGTGCTTCTTAGTTACTGTTGGAACAGAAAGTGTTTCATCATCAGCTTAGGTTGTGAATTCATCTGGCTCTTTCCCAAAAGCAGAGCAGAAATAAATGACACTTCTGCCATATTATTATTGACATCTCTACCATTTCCATCGAGTAATGGACTAATAGCATTGTTGTGATTCCTTTTGTTCTTAATATAATTTAAAAACTTACTTTTATTGTTCTTAACTCTGCTGACCATAGATTTTTCTTTATACTGCTGCTTCCCTTATCTATTTTCTAGCTTCTAATTTATATTTATTGCTATTCAACTTACCCTCTTTTAATTTGCTTTCATGGCGAGATCTGTTTATATATATGTGTGTGTATATATGTGAGAATTATATAGGAGAATTATTTTTATAGTTGCTTTCACTTCCACTTGGCTTGGCTGGTCTTTTATTCAGTGTCCTCAATTGTTAACCGTCTTTCTCAGTTGTGACTTTTTGGGCATCTAGTTAAAAGTTCTTATGCAGTTCCCAATTATCATTCACATTTTTGTGTGTAAATTCTTTCTTCCAGCTGAGTTATCTTTGTGAAATTAGCCTTTTAAAACATTACTTATCTATATTACTGGCTTGGATATTATTAACAAATGCAATCAAATAATAATCACTTGCATCTCTGAATGTTTTAGTTCTGTGACTAATTCTTCATTTGTCAAGGTGAGGTCTAATATAGATTTTCCCCATATTGGAGGCATCATTTTTTGAGTTAGGAAATTGTCATTTATAGTTTTAAAAATTCTGAGGATGTTTTAATACTGGCAGCATGAGACCCTCCAGCATGGGTCATTCAAATTGAAGTCCTCCCCAAGTTATAAGTAGGTATTTTAAGGATACAGCCATCCTGTTCTCCATTGTGATTTGGTGGTGTGTAGCAGCCACCAGCTAATACCCCATCTTGTGCCTTAATCTGTTAGAGAACATCGATCCATAAACTTTCAAGATCACTTCTCAGTAACTTGGAAGCAGGCAGTGCCGGTTTTGACAGAGTACCAATCCTGACCCCCTTTTGTCCACTTAGTCTTTCCTAAATAGCTTATTATAACCATTAGTTTTAACATTCCAGTCATGCTACTTTTCCCACTGGGTTTCTATGCTTGTAAATGAGTAATTCCAGTTCTTCTTTTTTATTACCCAGGCTCCTAGCATTGAAGTATAGGCAATTATAGCATTTCTTCACTTCATATCCCTTTGTTTCTTGATTCCTTTTGTTTTCAGCACATTACTTCCCCATTTTCCTCTTCCCCTTTTGTTAGTTTAATGCCCACCTGACTAGTCTAGCCAGTCTGTCCCTTAGAAGATTGGTTCCCGTTCTCCTGAGATAAAGGCCATCCAAGCTATACATCCCTCTCTCTCCATAGAAGGTAGACTAGTGTTCCATAAAACATTGCTCTGCACCTGCTTAGTTTGGGCCCAAAGCTCTTGCTCAACAAATGTTTTTTTACGTCTCTTGTATGCTGTGTTTGAAAATAGGTTTTAATTAGCACCTTTGACCTTTGTGGGTTTCACCACAACCTTGCTGAAAGGTTACTCTTGTGACACCAGTAGTATAGGATCCTAGTGGAGAAGATGGCGTACTGGTTTCTATCATCATTATAAGCAGATTTAACAATGACTTCACTGTGTAGTCACTAATCTTTGGTTTAACTATTAAATAAGATAGTTCATGTGATAAGCTGTGGAGGAGGGGAATGAAGCTTACTGCAGGTGCTGAGGAAGAACCTTTCTGCAAACAGTGTACTTGGACAGCTGTCTTCTGTGTTCAGGTTTCCAATAGGATAGTGTTCATTAGCTCACCCTCTGCTTGATCTTGCAGTGACATTATAATGTCATATTTGTGACATTAGTGTGTTGGCATCACTTCAGGGTTCCCTGATATCAATTCAGTGTTACATTTCCCCAGAGGGCACATCCCCTGGATTTTCAAATAAGCCTCTCATTAGCCTAGTAAACTGTGCCCACTACTAATGGGTGTGTCAGGAATAGCCAGGAGGAGTGGAATCTGCCAGAAGACTCAAGGACTGAGCGTCTCTTTGAGCTGCATCTTGTAGTGTACAAATCCTTCCTGCAATCTGGATATGTTCAGTTAGCTGCTGGTGACTGGGATATGCCACAGCACATGATTATCACTGTTCTGAGTTTGTGATTATGAAGAATGGACTTTGTTTTATATGTTAATGTCTTTGGTTGAGATTAAAAAAATAAAGCTGTAACAGGACACTTTAGAGACCAACCTGTAGAGATCAAATAGGGAGAGAGGCAGACTGTAAAAGAGGAAACACTCTTTATTTTTGTGTGTGCAGGTATTCCACAGCATGAAGTTTTCCAGGGTGTAGACTGAATCCCATACTACCAGAATCCCAAATGACTTACATTTTTAGCAAAGTAGTTGCAGCCAGCATAAGTCTTGAGAACATATATTCTTCTTCTAGGAGTGTCCTTGTGGGTGTTCCACTTTAGATGTCTTGATGCCATGCGCTTGTAATCGGAGATTTGTGATAACAGTGCCGATTGGGCCATGCATATGCTGTAGCCATCTCACACATCACCAAGCGGTTACATAGTGGTGTGCAGCCAATGCCCCAGTTCCTTCTCTACCACCTTTGGCTTGACTCTGAGTGACCAGCAGCACCCTCTCTTACCTCAGATGAGCTTAATAGTTCATAGTTGTTCCTGATAATGTTCGCTTAGTTGTAGTTAGCTACCCTATCCCCTTGCCCTTTAATATTTTACTTCAATTTTCTTTTTTTAAAAACTATATATTTTTCCCCTTTCCTCTTTTACCCCTGCCTCCCTGTCAGATACTTAGATATTACCTTAAAAAAAAAAATGGAGAAAGAACAGGGATAAACCCTGTTTTTCTTTCCAAGGACTTGTTCTCCCAGGCATGCCCAGTGCACCTGCTTTAAACTCTGCCTGATTTGCAGGCTTTCCATACTGGTCTCTGATGGCCACACACAGTGTGTCCGCTGCCTTGGCAAGACACACATTACCCAAAAGTGTCTGTGCTGCAGAAAACTGACAGCCTGGACAAGGAAGGCCAGGGATCTCCAGTTGAAGCTCCTTATGATGAAGAAATCACTCAGACTGGCCTCCGACCCTGAGTCCAGTATGCCTCCTGGCCAGCGGTCGCCAGCGGCAGCGTCTGACGGGGATCTGCTTCAACAGCGGCTGCTAAGGAGCCTGCTTCTAGAAAGAATATCAAAAAGCGGCCACACTCATCCCCACACCGAGAATTGCCTAAAAGAAAGCGATTTCCAAATGAAAAATCTGCCCCGGTACTGACAGCACCAAGAGCGCTGGACCATGAGGCACTGGGAATGTCTGGTACTGAGACTTCCCAAGGAGCTAAAGACCCTATGAGGGCAAGCTCTAATGGAGGTTCACACTGTAAAGTCAAGCCTCCGGGCTCGGCACCTACGCAGCAGAGGAAAACCTCTGCACTGAGTAGTACAATGGCGCCACCTGCTGTACCTGTGCAGCACAGCTCTAAGTCATCCGCACTAACAGCTTCAACTCTTATTCCTCGTCAGTGCACGATGCCATCCGCGGCACCGAGCATCATGGTTCCGTAGCAATTCATGAGGCGTGCGGATCTGATAGTGGCCTCAATGCTTGAATCTCCTCTACTGTGTACAGACATTACCCCATCTAGACTGGGACCAAGCCTGTTAACCACTCCCTGTGGATCAGCCCCTCCTGTCACCAGTGATGAGGAAGAAGAGGATGAGGCAGTAATATACACTTCTCACCTAAACCTGGACCTTCTCATCACCAAATATCTACAGACATGCAGAGCTGCTGTGGTCAACCATGGGCACTGCCCTCTATACCATTCCCACCCAACTGGCCATACTTGGATCCATGGGTAATGTATAGGGCCCAAAACCTCAGGCCCCCTAGCCCGTCTAGGTCCAGAGCAGCACGGTCCCCTTCGCCAACTGTCCCAGCATCCTCAGAGACACAAGAGGAAGAGACCGAGGAGCCTGAGGACACAACTGAAGGTGACACTTTGCTGCCCCCTCACATCTCATCTTCGGCACCGGACAAAATGATTTCCCCCCGGGGATGATTTCATATCTTTTCAAGACCTCTTCAAAAGGGTAGTTGAATCCCTGGACATTTCACTAGCATAACTACCAGAGACTCAACACAAGCTCACGGACATACTCCAGGCATCCTCAGCAGCAAAGATAGCCCTGCCTATTCATGATTATCAGGGAGCCTGCAAAAATAATCTGGCAGATACCTGCTACAGTCCCTCCCTCATGTAAGAGGTCTGATAAAAAGTATTACATGCCAGCAAAAGGGGCCGAGTTTTTATTCACCTACCTCACACTAAACTCTCTGGTGGTGGGTACGGTCTACCAAGGGGGAAAACAACACCAGTCCGGAACGACCCCATATGATAAGGATTGGAAAAGACTAGATCTCTTCGGATGGAAAGCTTACTCCTCTGCCACAGTCCAGTTCCACACAGCCAATTGTGCGGCCCTACTGGCAAAATACACACACAATTTGTTTGCTAAAATGTCAGAATTTATTGAAAGTTTACCTGATGACAAAAAAGAGCAATATAAGGCAAAGATTTCTGAGGGGTGTCTCATCGCCAGGATGGCTCTACAGGCCTCTCTTGACTCTGCAGACACAGCAGCACAGTCCATTGCTACATCCGTGGTCATGCGCTGTGCATCCTGGCTCCATCTTTCCAGGTTCCCAAGGGAGGTCCAAGCAACTGTTGAGGACTTACCCTTTGAAGATCAAAAATTATTCACAAAACCAATGTCTCTCTACACACTCAAGGACGACCTTAAAAACCCTGGATATCTATGTACCTGCAAATAAAAAGAAACAGCAGGTTTTACAACCAGAGATTCTGGTCTATGCCATACTTCCAACCACAAAGACAGTACGACCAACGGCATAAACAAAAACAGAACAGACATCGGCAGAACCAAGATCAACCTTCGACGTCTCAACCATCCACCTCCAGACAATCATTTTGAAGGTGTGATCGAGGGCATGAGACCTCCACACTCTCTGATTCCAAAACCAGATATGGTGACCCGCCCAATTGGAGATCTGTCACCATGCTACCCAGTCTGGAACACCATCATGAGAGACGAATGGGTTTTAGGGATTATCCAGAAATACTACTCCATCCTCTTTATTTCTATCCCACCTACCCACCCCTCTTCACCGTCCCTCTTCAGGGACCCCTCTCACGAGCACCTTTGTAAAAGGAAATAAACCACCTCATACAATTAGGTGCTATGGAACCCATACCATCAAAACATAGGGCGAGGTTTTTATTACCATTACTTTCTAACTCAGAAAAAGACTTGCAGGTGGAAACCCATCCTAGATTTATGAAAACTCAAATTTGTGAGAACACAATGTTTCAGAATGGTGACTCTAACCACAATAATTCTGACATTAGAGAAAGACTGGCTCTTGGCCCTCAACATCCATATTATCATTCATCTAACACTCAGAAGATTCCTGAGATTCACCCTAGGGAAACAGCATTTCCAATACAGAGTACTACCCTTTGGTCGTTCCACTGCCCCAAGAGTTTTTTTTCGAGGTTCTCATTGTCATTGCAGCTCACCTCCACAGACAAGGAGTGATGATATTTCCATTCTTAGAAGACTGCCTGATAAGGGCCCCAGTGCATCAAGGAGCAATACACGCCACACAGAGCACGATAACCCTGTTCACAGACCTAGGGTTGCACATAAATGTACAAAAGTACACACTGGTTCCTGTCTAAAGGTTGGAGCTCAGAGAAGCCTACCTTGCTTGTCTCATAGCAACAGCAGTGTTACCCCAACAACACTTCCTCACTCTAGTTGATCTAAGTTCAACTGTGATGAACAGCCCACAAACATCTGCTGGAACATGCTTACAACTGTTGGGGCACATGTTGGTGATAATGTTTGTTGTAAAACGTGCCAGACTCCACATGAGATGCTAACAGGCCTGGCTTTGACCAGTGTATATACTGCCCAGACACACTCTCAACAGATGCCTCACAGTGCCACACAGGGTAAAAGACTTGCTAACATGGTGGACACAACCACAAAACATCTGCTCAGGAGTTCCTTTCCAACAAAAAGCGCCAACCATGACAATCACGACAGACGTTTGCCCGGTTGGTGGGGGGGCACATTTACGCAACAATATGATCCAAGGCGACTTGTCCCCAGCGGAGCCTAGCCTGCACATAAACTTATTGGAGCTAAGGGCAGTCCGAAATGCATGCGAGTACTTTCTCCCTTTAATCAAGAACAATGCCATCAAGATCCTTACGGACAATATAGCATGCATGTTCTATATAAATTGCCAAGGGGATCATACTCCATATGCATCTGGATTTCCTAGCTTTTTAGTCTGAGGGTTTTGTGTTTCAGTGATGAAGCTACTGTAAATTGGCTTGCCAAGCTCTGCATCCAATAAGAAGAATGGTTTGGTTAGTGGTAGTTCTACTTGAGACATCTTAACTGTTACACAATGCCACACTTTTATGTTGGAATTGTAGCTATCATTTATAAGTGACTAAATTTGGCCACAGCTTTTTTCCTCAATAAATTGAGTCTGTGGACACATCCCTGCTTACTGAAGTCATGCACGTAGCCCTGCTTATGCTGCTGCATGTCCTGCTAAAGACTTTCCAGTGCCTTGCTGAAAGAGCAATACTGGGAAATGGCAGCCAAAATATAGATACAGTAGAACTTCAGAGTTCTGAACACCTCGGGAATGGAGGTGGTTCGGAACTCTGAACAAAGCATGTTGGTGGTTCTTTCAAAAGTTTACAAATGAACATTGAGTTAATACAGCTTTGAAACTTTATTATGCAGAAGAAAAATGCTGTTTTTAAATGAAAGAAACAGAGGAACAGTTTCCTTACCTTTTGTCAAATCTTTTTTTAAACTTTCCCTTTTTTAGTAGTTTACATTTAACACAAAGTGCTTTACTGTATTTGCCCTTTTTTGGTCTCTGCCACTGCCTGATTGGGTGCTTCCAATTCCAAATGGGGTGTGTGGGTGACTGGTGTGTTCATAACTCTGAGGTTCTACTGTATTTGCTGGCCTACACTGTGACCTCTTAATTTCAGGTTGCTAAACTAGTTAGAACTTCTCCGAGCTAAAAATCAGTCATTTTTTTGCTCATGATTAGGTTTTGTTAGTGATTGGGCAAATGGATGTTCCCAAAATAGTATGTAAGTTAAAATGTCAGGAAGTCCCTGTCTAGAATGATAGGTGCTCCTTTTCGTGGAATTTGCATATATAAAAATAGAACTGTTGCTAACAGACACAATGAAAAATATGTGATGTCTGCCAGGAGGGTACTCCTGTAATGCCTGCTGGCCTGCAGTGGGTGGGTATCTTTCTCAGAAGTACTGCCTCCTAGCAGTACTTCTGAGAAAGACATGAGATTAGTGTGCTGGCAAACCTCACCTTGCAAGCACTGTCAGAAGGAGGCAATGCTTCTGGTTGACACCAGGTATGGTACCAAGTATCAGAGGGGTAGCCATGTTAGTCTGTATCCACAAAAACAACGAGGAGTTCGGTGGGACCTCAAAGACTAATTATTTGGGCATAAGCTTTCGTGGGTAAAAAACCCAGAAGAAGTGGTTTTTTACCCACGAAAGCTTATGCCCAGATAAATCTGTTAGTCTTTAAGGTGCCACCAAATATGGTGGAATTCCTCAATTACTTACGGGCATGACTTTCAAAATGCCTTTCCCATCCTTTAATGTGGAAACCCTATGTTCCCAGGTACCTGGCTTTTGCACAGATATCTGCCGTTCTTTTTGCATTTCACGTTAAAAGTTGCCTCATGGGAGTTCCTGCTAGCCAGCAAGACTGATGCTCTTTCTCTGAGTATTGCAGATGTGTTGAGGTGACTGCTTATTTCCACTGAATAGCAACCCCTGTTGTTAATTGATGGGTATTGACTGATTTTGAAGGAAGTACTACACTGCAGTACCACAAGCCTGGTAATTGTGAAGTATAGTCATGCAAATGGCCAGAAAAAGATAAGCAGGCAGGGGAAGGAGAGTAGACTCTCTCACCCTTTCTCCCCAGGCTCTGACAGGGACCCCTTTGAGGGCAATGTGTCTTTTGACCTGATTCTACTTAAAATGGACTGAAAAATTTGATTAGTATCTACCCTGAATTTGATTACTCAGGGAAGGATGCGCTAAAGTATTGTTACCCAAGCGCAACTATTTAAAAAATAATAATGATTGTTATGAAATATGCATATGTTGCTTGATCAAAATGAGTAAGTTTGAAGCATTAAGTGTGGCCCTTCTTTATTCCTTCATTTTTTGACAGTTACACCCAAGCCAGGAGCATCTACGGTACAAAACGTAACTCAAGCATCATCCCCATCTCAGACGCAGGCCCCACAACAGAATCTTCAGTCTGTGCAAACAACTCATTCCTTTCCTTCTGTGACCCCTGACCTTATTGTCCAGACGCCAGTAATGACAGTGGTGCCTCCTCAACCACCTGCACCTCCTCCCCCTCCTCCCCCACCTCCTGTTCCCCCAACCCCCGCTCCCCAGCCCATTCAAGCACACCCACCTGTTATCCCAACAACTGCACAGCCTGTGAAGGTGAGTAAATAAGGACTCTGTGGAGTTAGTGAGTCAGGATTCTTTGTGTTCAATTTCCTCTCTAGAAGAGAAGATTTTATTGGATGACTATTTTAAAACATTCACTGGGAAGTCCATTTCATCTTAGGGTTTAAAATTGCTTTACAGATTTTTACTGATTGAGGCACACAGAAGTGAAGGGTGGGATTTTCAAGAGCATTTAGGAGAGTTAGGCTCCTAACTCCTTATTTGCCTTTGAAAATCCCACCTGACTGACTTGTCCAAGGTCATCCAGCAGGTCAAGGGCAGAATCATAGAATGATGATTAGGGTCCAGGAGTTCTGATTCCCAGTCCTCTTCTCTAACCACGAAGACTCTGCCTCACTTGTCCTTATCAATTAAAAGTAGAATCTGTTTTCCATAGATTGTTGACCATAGCAAAGTAATTGAGTAGAACAGTATTTGCCCATCAGAATTTCTACTAAACATTTAGCCAGTACCCTTGTGTACTGGGGTTAACAGTGTTGGGTTTTTTTAGGCTTTGCAAGGAAAAGAAAGCTATCTGGCTTGAAAAGCTATGTCACTGTGGCTAAGCTAGCCAAAAGTGACTAGTAATTTTGGGTGCCTCAATTTTTGGATGCGCAACAGAACATTATTTAAATTTACTCTTCAAAAAGAGCTGAGTCCCCACCCATTAAAATCAGGCTCCTTTATCGTCTCTCAAGTTGGGTACCCAGAATCACTAGTTGCTTTTGAAAATTTTGGCATACATCTTCAGCAGATCAGATCCTGCTAACTAATATTTCTTATTTTGAGTAATGCCTTTTATATCATTGCATCAGTAAGATTGCCACTTCCTTTCTCTTGAGACATGGCTCTGCTGTGGATGTCAGGTGCCACTTACAAAAGTTCTTGGCAGAGTTAGGTACCCAAGTTATATGAACCTTCAGTGGGAGTTGGTCACCTGATTGCCTTAGGTACTTTTGAAAATCCCATCCAGCAACTCAGCCAAAATAATCCAAGATCTGGACTTCTGTAAACACTACACAAGCTGTAGAAATGAATCCTAAGCGGTTTACTTGATGCTAACGTGGTTCTTAAGTAAAAGGTTTTGAATTCTCATTTAACCATCCTCTTGACCTTTGCTAATATAATAAAGATAATTTGTAGTTACGCATTTTCGAGAGGGCTCAGTACAAACTGCTTCCAGCATGCATATTTATAGAAAGCTTTTTAACTTTTTAGTTCCATCTCATCTGAGTATTTAGTGGTTAGACTTTAATATACAACCAGAGGTGGATCCTGTGAAATACAATAGTAACAAAAGAGCACAAGACTAAATAAAATATTATAATGCTGTTGTATTTTTTGTTTTACAGACAAAAAAAGGAGTGAAGAGGAAAGCAGACACCACAACACCAACAACAATAGACCCAATTCACGAATCCTCCTCGCTGCCCACTGAACCCAAGTCTGCCAAGATGGGTCCACGAAGGGAAAGCAGCCGGCCAGTGAAACCTCCAAAGAAGGATGTTCCGGACTCTCAGCAGCATGTGGTAGAAAAGAGTAACAGTAACAAAGTGTCTGAGCAGTTAAAGTATTGCAGTGGCATCATCAAAGAGATGTTTGCCAAGAAGCATGCTGCCTACGCATGGCCCTTCTACAAACCTGTGGACGTGGAAGCACTGGGACTGCATGATTATTGTGATATCATTAAACATCCCATGGATCTGAGCACAATCAAAGTAAGCTCAGTTTCACATAGCCAAAAAAAAAAAATAGACTGTGCAGGAGGAATAACTTCCCTGGGGAAATGCAGTCTGTTTTACATGCCAACTCATGTATGTGGGCATATGTGTGCAGCTGCACGCTTAACATGGTGTGTTGTAGATATCCACCAAAAAAGTGTGTGTTTTAAAAGAAAGGACTCTTCTCTGGGACTCTGTCTGAAATCAAATAACCATTCGCTTTGTGTAACCTGAGAATTCTGGTAGGTGGAGTCTCTGATCTGTCCATAGTGTGCTAGTCTTTAAGTGACAGGTCCTGAAAAGAAGACAGTCCTCTTTCCAGAATGGGGCTTCAAAAAAAAAAAAACAACAAAAAACAAAAACAAAATTAAAAAAACTGCCTGTGCATTTTTTAAAAGTAAATGTCCTCTACTATGGCAGTCTACACTGAATACCCTTAGCCAAGATAATGGGCTCAATCAGTCAGTACAGGTTGCTGTAGTAGGGGAATTTTCTTTAAAACAAAAACAAACAAAAAAACACCACATTGGCTGTTCACCTTTAAAGGAAATGTTTCAGAGTAACAGCCATGTTAGTCTGTATTCGCAAAAAGAAAAGGAGGACTTGTGGCACCTTAGAGACTAACCAATTTATTTGAGCATAAGCTTTCGTGAGCTGCAGCTCACTTCATCGGATGCATAAAGTGGAAAATGTAACCAATTTATCTGAGCAGACTGCATTTTCCACTTTATGCATCCGATGAAGTGAGCTGTAGCTCATGAAAGCTTATGCTCAGATAAATTGGTTAGTCTCTAAGATGCCACAAGTACTCCTTTTCTTTTAAAGGAAATGTTCTGCTTAATATAAAGGACCATGTTTCCAGAGCATCTAAATCAAAGCCTTCTGCTGAGAGGACACAACTAGCTCCCTCTCATGGAGTATTTGAGAGTTGCTTATCCAAGAGAAGTAATTGCAAAGCAGTCCATGTCTCTGCTGAAAATGTCAATTCATTGTTGGGAGCACTGTCGTTTTATAACTTCTTCATGGATATAGCTTTAAACTGCAGAATTCTTTGGTTGTATCAGTATTCACGCAACTCAGGCTTCTTTTTTAAAATACGTTAAGCAGAAGAAAGAGACAAATTTCTCTCTCCCCCAAACCCATATTGAGATTACACTGGGAACTTGGCTTGTATGAAGTGAATGAAGGATTATTGTTTTTCCTTCAATTAAATAATTAAAACCTGTGCTGAAGATTGATCTGGTACCATTGCCCCTTTTTCTGAATATGTATAACAACTTTGAGCATTCTGTAGTATTCTCCAAATCTAACAAAAAAAACCAGCTAGGAAGTTTTGGAAAACCACAAGTACAGAGAGGATCTGGATGTCTGAAGCATTGGTAATGGGATAACAAAGTTCTTTATTCCAGGTCACTGGTTGAAATTTAGTTCAAGTTGGTTGTGAGCAAAAATCATTGCCCATGACAACTGTTTTATGTTTATATGAAATGCATTGGTGGATCTTGTTCCAGTTGCTGATGGTCAGGTGTCCACCTCTCAAAAAAACACCATCACTTTTGGCCTTGTTGTTGGCAGGCACAGCAGAGAGGCAAAGGATTGAATGAGCCATGGAGACAGAACTATCCTCACCTCTGGCTCCTTCAGACAAAAATTGAGGTATATAATGAGATGGTGTGGACAACTGTCTATAAATTGAGATCTGCACACATCAGGGCTTCACACCACTACATTCACTTAATAATAAAATGAAGTTGCTGTGCAGGGAGTTTATTTTAAGGCTTGTGTTTTTGTAATGGCAGATAGTCTCACTCTGGACTGACTTAAGCCTGCACAGTTCAACTGCTTTGTTTCTTTAATCAAGCTCTATCTTTTCCCCGGGGGTGGGGATAAGATTCATCCTTAGATCCTTGGGGGATTTATTCCCACACTACTCTCTCAAAAATCCTATGTTGCCACAGCCAGTTGGATGTGGTTCCCTGTGTCTGACAGAAAAATGCCAAGCATATTGCTTTCTTGAATGCTTCCAAGTTCCTGCTGACCTGAAGGAGGGACTGTCCTGTGGTCCCAATTCCTCAAACTGTCACTGCTATGCTGGACTGAGCCCACTTGTGCGATGTCTTTAACTGCTACTGACAGTTTGTGATTTCTCTTATAAGAAAGTGATACAAAGATTAAAAACTTGTTTGTTTAAAAAATCATTTCAGATGCGTGTGTGAAGTTTTAGCATATTGTTGTTCAAACAAAACCTTGCACCATGATTGGTAATGATGGGGACCAGTAACCTAGTGAATTAGTTCCTTCATACTGTCCGTTGAATTGGTAGGCAGTGAAAGTGTCTGTCACATGTGGGCAGTCGTGTCCTCCCATGTAGCTTGCAGCTGCCTATTATTATGGAGGGATGTTCTATGAATGAATACCAGCTTCGGCATACAATGTTCCATTTTGGTCTCAGCAGTTTAGCTGCATTGTATGCTATTTCTGTAGTCGTCTTTTGGATGCACCTCCATGTTATAGTTCAGGATGGCTGTAATCTGCTCCATTTTATGTAAATCAAATGCAGATCTCAGGTTTCTGGCAAGTTTCCAAAGCAATGCTCCATTTGGCAAAGGTTAGATATAGATGGAGATTAGGTGGAAGCCCAGAACTCTATGGATGCCATAGATCCAAGATATTTCTTGTCCATTCAGTAAGTTGTTTTGTTTGCTCTGTTGATAGTGGAGTTTTGTTTTCCCTTCTAGTCTAAACTGGAGAACCGGGAATACAGAGATGCTCAGGAATTTGCAGCAGATGTCCGATTGATGTTTTCCAATTGTTACAAATACAACCCTGCTGATCATGAGGTGGTAGCTATGGCACGGAAACTGCAGGTAAAGAAACTGCTTTGTTAGAGTGCTTTTCTGTTTTGAACTCGTACCTGAAACTTTTTCATAATGGTCTAGCATAACCTACACCTTAAACTTTTAAAAATAAAATAAATTGAAGTACAAAAATATACCAGAATGGTACACTAAATTTTCAAAAGCAAATCTTCCACATTGCAGTGTTAGCATGAACTGTAGTTGCTATGCCAGCTTGAACAGACTGAGCTGGTAACTTTTTTTTTCTTTTTTGAGTAGTGTCCCTATAGGCACTCCACTTCAGGTGTGCATGCACCCCTTGCATCTTTGAGTAGAGGTTTTCAGTAGCAGTGCCTGTTAAGCCCATGCATGAACTCCAGACATCCTTGTTCTCTGTCCCAACTATGAGTAGAGCTGTGTGGGAAGCCACCCACAGCCTGAGACAGTGTCTAGCATGCTTGCTTCTAGTGTTGCTCGAAGTTTGCTTTAGGATCATCTAATTTTTAATTTAGTGGAATTATTCACTTCTACAAGTTATATTTTATAATCTCTTTGCTTCATTTGAGGTGAGCTTTTTTCAATGCTTCTCCTTCTCCCCACCTGAGGGGTTCCCTGTGGAGGTTTTTGCCTTGTCGCCGGAATATGCCAGGATCTCTGGGATTCAAGTAGTCTCACATCTCAGGAATCTGTCCCACTCAGTGTTGGACATTACCGGTACAATTACTGTCTGGGGTACATTCATATCCCTCAAAAGCACAATACCTACTCAACCTTTAAGATCAAAGCTAGAAAAAAACAGGAGATTAGATTCAAGCTTCTCTACGATGGAGCACTCCCATCTTCAGATCCAGGCCACGATACTCCCCTGTACATCAGCCTTTGCGTGAGCATAGTGCCTCATCAGCTTCTGCACCAGTTTTCCCCCCAACTTCTCAGGGAAAAATGTTGGAGGGTACCAAATAGGCACTTAAAAAGAGGAGTTCTAGTTCTCCTCATGAAGAGCCTATTTCAAAAAAAGCCCCAGTCTCTTCAGAAATTAACTGTCAGAGATCTCAGGTCCTGGACTGGATACTGCTGAGGCTCCAGGCTCCTGTAATACTGGGAGGTCTTCTAAGACTCCAAGCCCTTCAAAGAGCCACAGTAGCAACCATACCTTGTTATCAAAGCTATACTCAGTACCACCTAAGCATAAATCCATCAGCAGAGACTCTAAATTCTCTGCTTCCAGAAGGGCTGTACTGACAGGCCATCCTGTGCTTCCTTCGGTTTCTAGACAAGTGATGCAGAGTCCCTTGGTACTTCCAAAGGAGTTGTCATCTTTGGTACCAATGACTTTTGCTAGACAGGACCCATCAAAGCAGGTCTCAACCTAGTACAGACTGTTGAACATCCCTCATTCTCAGCACAAATCCACCTGATAACACAGGAATTTAGCAAAAAGAAAAGGAGGACTTGTGGCACATTAAAGACTAACCAATTTATTGGAGCATAAGCTTTCGTGAGCTACAGCTCACTTCATCGGATGCATTCAGTAGAAAATACAGTGGGGAGATTTATATACACAGAGAACATGGAACAATGTGTGTTACCATATACATTGTAACGAGAGTGATCAGGTAAGGTGAGCTATTACCGGGGGACCTTTTGTAGTGATAATCAAGGTGGGCCATTTCCAGCAGTTGACAAGAACGTCCGAGGAACAGCCGGGGGGGGAATAGTTTTACTTTGTGTAATGACCCATCCACTCCCAGTCTTTATTCAAGCCTAAGTTAATTGTATCCAGCTTGCAAATTAATTCCAATTCAGCAGTCTCTCGTTGGAGTCTGTTTTTGAAGTTTTTTTTGTTGAAGAATTGCCACTTTTAGGTCTGTAATCGAGTGACTAAACAGATTGAAATGTTCTCCGACTGGTTTTTGAATGTTGTAATTCTTGACGTCTGATTTGTGTCCGATAATGTCACTGCAAACCTGGTGGCTGAACTTTGTGACTTTGTCCTCACCCATAACTATTTCACATTTGGGGACAACGTATACCTTCAAATCAGCGGCACTACTATGGGTACCCGCATGGCCCCAGAGTATGCCAGCGTTTTTATGGCTGACTTAGAACAACGCTTCCTCAGCTCTCGTCCCCTAATGCCCCTACTTTACTTACGGTATATTGATGACATCTTCATCATCTGGACCCGTGGAAAAGCCTTTGAGGAATTCCACCATGATTTCAACAATTTCCATCCCACCATCAACCTCAGCCTGGACCAGTCCACACAAGAGATCCACTTCCTGGACACTACGGTGCTAATAACCAATGGTCACATAAACACCACCCTATACCGGAAACCTACTGACCGCTATTCCTACCTACATGCCTCCAGCTTTCATCCAGACCACACCACATGATCCATCGTCTACAGCCAAGCTCTACGATACAACTGCATTTGCTCCAACCCCTCAGACAGAGACAAACACCTACAAGATCTCTATCAAGCGTTCTTACAACTACAGTACCCACCTGGGGAAGTGAAGAAACAGATTGAAAGAGCCAGAAGAGTACCCAGAAGTCACCTACTACAGGACAGGCCCAACAAAGAAAATAACAGATCGCCACTAGCCATCACCTTCAGCCCCCAACTAAAACCTCTCCAACGCATCATCAAGGATCTACAACCTATCCTGAAGGACGACCCATCACTCTCACAGATCTTGGGAGACAGGCCAATCCTTGCCTACAGACAGCCCCCCAACCTGAAGCAAATGCTCACCAGCAACCACATACCATGCAACAGAACCACTAACCCAAGAACCTATACTTGCAACAAAGCCTGTTGCCAACTGTGTCCACATATCTGTTCAGGGGACACCATCATAGGGCCTAATCACATCAGCCACACTATCAGAGTCTCCTTCACCTGCACATCTACCAATGTGATATATGCCATTATGTGCCAGCAATGCCCCTCTGCCATGTACATTGGCCAAACCGGACAACCTCTATGTAAAAGAATAAATGGACACAAATCAGATGTCAAGAATTATAACATTCAAAAACCAGTCGGAGAACACTTCAGTCTCTTTTAGGTCTGTAATCAAGTAACCAAAGTGACAGTTCTACAAAAAAAACTTCAAAAACAGACTCCAACGAGAGACTGCTGAATTGGAATTAATTTGCAAACTGGATACAATTAACTTAGGCTTGAATAAAGACTGGGAGTGGATGGGTCATTACACAAAGTAAAACTACCCCCTCCACCCCGCCGCTGTTCCTCGGGCATTCTTGTCAGCTGCTGGAAATGGCCCACCTTGGTTATCACTACAAAAGGTCCCCCCCTCTCCCCCACTGGTAGCTCACCTTACCTGATCACTCTCGTTACAGTGTGTATGGTAACACCCATTGTTTCATGTTCTCTGTGTATATAAATCTCCCCACTGAATGCATCCGATGAAGTGAGCTGTAGCTCACGAAAGCTTGTGCTCAGATAAATTTGTTAGTCTCTAATGTGCCACAAGTCCTCCTTTTCTTTTTGCAGATACAGACTAACATGGCTGCTACTCTGAAACAGGAATTTAGGTATTCAAGAGACTTGTTTGTCTCAGAAGAGCCGAAGTCTCCCCTGTCAATGGGTACCGAGTGCCTGTTCATACTGATATCAACAGGGTCACCAGGATTAGATCTTTCCCTGGTGCCACCTGCTTCTCCAGTGCTTTCTGAGCAAAGCGGAGCTCATCCTGTAGACAATAATGAGGACCTCTTTTCATATTCCTAAATCTTTGTGCAAGGACCTGACACCTTTACGGAAAGAGAGGATCTTGGGGCAAGACAAATCCATGTCCCTTCTCATTGGTATGACCAGCATTGGATGCCATCTTCTGTGCTTAATGGCTCTTCTCAGTGGCCATATTGGAATCTTTGTGCCACCGATTAACGGTTTTCAAGAGCCTCGTGCCTTTCTCATGGTGACCACTGGGAAGACAGTTGCTTCCAACTGCCAGAACACATGCAGCTTGTACCTTTGTAACATAACATGCCAGGTTACATCTTTGCTGTGTCCAGGGATGGCTCAGGATAATTTATAGCCTGAACAAGCGCAATCTACAGGTTTCAGAGTAACAGCTGTGTTAGTCTGTATTCGCAAAAAGAAAAGGAGTGCTTGTGGCACCTTAGAGACTAACCAATTTATTTGAGCATAAGCTTTCGTGAGCTACAGCTCACTTCATCGGATGCATACTGTGGAAAGTACACAAGATCTTTTTATACACACAAAGCATGAAAAAATGGGTGTTTACCACTACGAAAGGTTTTCTCTCCCCGCACCCCACTCTCCTGTTGGTAATAGCTTATCTAAAGTGATCACTCTCCTTACAATGTGTATGATAATCAAAGTGGGTCATTTCCAGCAAAAAAGAATAAATGGACACAAATCAGATGTCAAGAATTATAACATTCATAAACCAGTCGGAGAACACTTCAGTCTCTCTGGTCACTCAATTTCTGATCTCAAAGTGACTATCCTTCAACAAAAATACTTCGAAAACAGACTCCAACGAGAGACTGCTGAATTGGAATTAATTTGCAAATTGGATACAATTAACTTAGGCTTGAATAGAGACTGGGAATGGTTGAGTCATTATAAAAAGTAATCTATGTCCCCTTGTTTATTATTCCCCCCCCCCCCCCAGTTCCTCAGACGTTCTTGTTAAACCCTGGATTTGTGCTGGAAATGGCCCACCTTGATTATCATACACGTTGTAAGGAGAGTGATCACTTTAGATAAGCTATTACCAACAGGGAGGGGAGAAAACCTGGATTTGTGCTGGAAATGGACCACCTTCATTATCATAGAATATCAGGGTTGGAAGGGACCTCAGGAGGTCATCTAGTCCAACCCCCTGCTCAAAAGCAGGACCCATACCCAATTAAATCATCCCAGCCAGGGCTTTGTCAAGCCTGACCTTAAAAACTTCTAAGGAAGGAGATTCCACCACCTCCCTAGGCAACGCATTCCAGTGTTTCACCACCCTCCTAGTGAAAAAGTTTTTCCTAATATCCAACCTAAACCTCCCCCTCTGCAACTTGAGACCATTACTCCTTGTCCTGTCCTCGTCCACCACTGAGCATAGTCTAGAACCATCCTCTCTGGAACTACCTCTCAGGTAGTTGAAAGCAGCTATCAAATCCCCTCTCATTCTTCTCTTCTGCAGACTAAACAATCCCAGTTCCCTCAGCCTCTCCTCATAAGTCATGTGTTCCAGACCCCTAATCATTTTTGTTGCCCTTCGCTGGACTCTCTCCAGTTTATCCACATCCTTCTTGTAGTGTGGGGCCCAAAACTGGACACAGTACTCCAGATGAGGCCTCACCAATGTCGAATAGAGGGGAACGATCATGTCCCTCAATCTGCTCGTTATGCCCCTACTTATACATCCCAAAATGCCATTGGCCTTCTTGGAAACAAGGGCACACTGCTGGCTCATATCCAGCTTCTCGTCCACTGTCACCCCTAGGTCCTTTTCCGCAGAACTGCTGCCTAGCCATTCGGTCCCTAGTCTGTAGCTGTGCATTGGGTTCTTCCGTCCTAAGTGCAGGACCCTGCACTTATCCTTATTGAACCTCATCAGATTTCTTTTGGCCCAATCCTCCAATTTGTCTAGGTCCCTCTGTATCCTATCCCTGCCCTCCAGCGTATCTACCACTCCTCCCAGTTTAGTATCATCCGCAAATTTGCTGAGAGTGCAATCCACACCATCCTCCAGATCATTTATGAAGATACTGAACAAAACCGGCCCCAGGACCGACCCCTGGGGCACTCCACTTGACACCGGCTGCCAGCTAGACATGGAGCCATTGATCACTACCCGTTGAGCCCGACAATCTAGCCAACTTTCTACCTACCTTATAGTGCATTCATCCAGCCCATACTTCCTTAACTTGCTGACAAGAATACTGTGGGAGACCGTGTCAACAGCTTTGCTAAAGTCAAGATACAATACATCCACTGCTTTCCCTTCATCCACAGAACCAGTAATCTCATCATAGAAGGCGATTAGATTAGTCAGGCATGATCTTCCCTTGGTGAATCCATGCTGACTGTTCCTGATCACTTTCCTCTCATGTAAGTGCTTCAGGATTGATTCCTTGAGGACCTGCTCCATGATTTTTCCGGGGACTGAAGTGAGGCTTACTGGCCTGTAGTTCCCAGGATCCTCCTTCTTCCCTTTTTTAAAGATTGGCACTACATTAGCCTTTTTCCAGTCATCCGGGACTTCCCCCGTTCGCCACGAGTTTTCAAAGATAAAAATCATACACGTTGTAAGGAGAGTGATCACTTTAGATAAGCTATTACCAGCAGGAGAGTAGGATGGGGGGAGAGAAAACCTTTTGTAGTGATAAACACCCATTTTTTCATGGTTTGTGTGTATAAAAACATCTTCTGTATTTTCCACAGTATGCATCCGATGAAGTGAGCTGTAGCTTATGCTCAAATAAACTGGTTAGTCTCTAAGGTGCCACAAGTACTCCTTTTCTTTAAGCACAATCTGGTGTCTTTCCCCTGCTGAGTACTGGACTCACTCAGTAGGTGGAAGGAGCCATCCAATGTCTGTACAGATGTTTTTTTCATCCAGCCTCATATCACCGTAACATTAGATGCATCCATGATGGGGTGCAGGGGCACACTTAGGGACTCTCACCATTCAGGGCAAATTGTTTACCCAAGTGTCTCTTGTACACATGAACCTCCTGGAGCTGAGGGCAGTCAAGAATGCCTGATGGATTTGCCTTTGATTAATGGAATGAAATAGCTACAAAGTCATGACAGACAGCATAGCCAACATGTTCTACATCAATTGTCAGGAGGGAAGGGGTGCAAGATCCCCCCCCCTTCTCTGTGCTGTAGAAGCTATAGAACTGATGTATAACCAATCACGTCCTTATTTCAGTCTCGCCTTCCAGGGATATAAAACACCATGGCTGACAATCTCAGCTGTCACTTCTCCCTAGATAATGATTGGGAGCTGGACTTGTGGACCCGTAATTGCATTTTTCTGACCCTGGAGTTTCCAGAGATGGACTTGTTTACTGCCCCCACCAACAGGAAGTACAAGAAATTCAAGTCAAGAGGAGGGCTGGGTCCTCTCTTCCCAGCGGACTCCTTTCCTAATTCCTTGGACAAAGGCCCCTTCTCCATGCATATCCTCCCACAGCATTGATCTTGAGAGTGTTGAACAAGATCAGACAAGACAAACCCAGGGTCATTTTAGTTATCCCATAGTGACCAAGTCAAGCGTGGTACCCTTACCTGATTCGTGTTCGTTGTCTGTTACTGAGTCTTCTGTCATCTCCCCACTTGCTGTCTCAGGATTCCGGTTGGACTCTTCATCCCAACCTGGGAATTCTTCATCTCAGAGTTTGGTTCTTTGATGGTTCTTGGGGATAGCATCTTCCTGTTCTGCAGAAGTATAACAGTGATGTTAAACAGCAGAAAGATACCTTGTGAAACATTTGCCTTCAGAAATGTAAGAGATTTCACCAGTGTTGTACTGGGCAGCAGTTTTTGCCTGTTCACTCTTCCCTCTTTGCTGTCCTTGACTACCTGTTGGAATTGAAAAAGTCAGGACTCTCCAGGAGTTCAGCAAAGCTCACATGGCAGCCATCATGACCTTCCAGTGCTGTGTAGAGGGATTCTCAATGTTTGCTCCCTCCAGGACAGCAAAATTCATTAAGAGGTTGAACCTTTTTCCATGGCATAGAGCTCACCTCTAAACAGAGGTGAAAGTAAGCCGGTACGCCCTGGTACGCCGTGCCGGCAAGAGCCAGTGCACCATACTGGGGCAGACTGGCTTCCCCAGAGGGTGATTTAAAGGGCCTGGGGCTCCCAGCAGTGGCTGGAGCCCCAGGCCCTTTAAATTGCCTTCAGAGCCCCTCTGCTGGAGCCCTGGGGTAGCGGCTGCAGGGCTCCGGCAGCTATTTAAAGGGCCTGGGGCTCCCCTGCTTCTACTGCCCGGGCCCTTTAAATAGCCACTGGAGCCCCGCCGCTGCTACTCCAGGGCTCCGGCAGCTATTTAAAGGACTGGGGCGGTAGAAGCTGGGGAGCCGCGGGCCCTTTAAATAGCCCCCGGAGCCCTGAGGTAACGGGGGCTCCAGGGGCTATTTAAAGGGCTGGGGCTCCAGAGCTGTCTCTGCAGCCCCGGTCCTTTAAATAGCCGCTGGAGCCCCGCTGCTTCCGCAGGGCTCCGGCGGCTATTTAAAGGGCCAGGGCAGTAGAAGAGGGGAGCCCTGGGCCCTTTAAATAGCCTCCAGAGCCCTGGGCTGCTGCTGCTACCCGGGTGGGGGGGCTGGCTCTGACCCCCTCAACCCCGCCCCTTCCGGGGGTTAGAGCTGGCCCCAGAGTACCGGTAAGTCACTTGACTTACTTTCACCCCGCCCCTAACTTGGTCCTTAATTATCCCCTTTGAGCCAGTTGGCTGCATGTTCCTATCTTCACCTGGCCATGAGAACTGCTTTCTTGGTGGCCGTCACTTCTGCCAAAAGAGTTGGAGAAAGGGGTTGATAATCGCAGACCCTCCCTTTACAGTATTCTTCAGGGAGAAAGTTTCATTATGACCTCATCATAGCCTTCTACCGAAGGTATATTTTGAATTCTGTATTAGCCATTAATATTCCTGGATATTCATCTTCCAGTCTTCTTCCCAAAACCACACCAGACCACTGAAAATTTTTCCCTCCACACATTGGATGTTAGAAGAGCGTTAGCCTTCTATCTGGACAGAACCAAACCATTTTGAAAGTCTCCCAGACTGTTTGTTTATAGACAGATCCAGAGGATCCACAGTCTCGACTCAAAACTCTCAAGGTGGATCTCTGGATGGTATTTCTTATTATGAGGCTGCCAACGTTCATCCTCCTTCTGAAGTGCCTAGCCCATTCTACTTGATCTCAGCATGCTTCTATAGCACTGCTGAAGGATATTCCAGTGGCTGAAATCTGTACAGTGGCAACCTGGTCTCCAAACACTAAGCTTTCATTCATGCTGCCAGATCAGATGCTGTATTTAACATTGCAGTTATAACTTCAGTGTTGGACTCAAATCCAAAGCTCCCTCCTGCTTCCAGGGATACTGCTCGGGAGTTACCTGAAATGGAGCACCCATAGGGACATTACTTGAAGGAGAGGTTACTCACCTTGTGCAGTAACTGCACGTCTTTGAGGTGTGTCTCTATGGGTGCCCCACTACCCACCCTCCTTTCCCTCTGGTTCAAAGTTTTGTCTCATAGAATTTCACAGTGGAAAAGGAACTGGAGGTAGTTTGCCCGTGCAGCTCTAGATCTCAGTACAGGGCATGAGGCCATCAGGAGTGCTCGTGTGGGACAAATGGGCACTGCTGCCGAAACGCTGATCCAGACCTCATGGGAGGCATCTGAAGTTGAACACCCATAAGGAGGGTGGGGGGGAAATATCTTGAACTGTAGTTACTGCACAATGTGAGTAATCTCTCCTTGGACTCTGGAACTGTGTACTTTGTTTACCATCCTTTAACTGAAGCGAAAACTTATTTTGCTTCCCATCTTATAAAGCCTCAGAAGCAAATAGCTTTATAAATAACTTCCTTGTACTCAGTACTCCGTGTTGCCATCACAGTAATCCTTTATCAAAATTCAGTAATCTTTTGTGTCAGAGCCTTTCATTAAAACGTGCAGCTCTCCACTCACTCATGCAGCATGTGGGCTTTTTAAAATAGCAGTGTAGCTTACAGAAGGGAAGTGTTTCACTCAATATGGAAACTTCAGTATTCCATAAAAATGTCTGTTTACATTCATATTCAGAGTAGCTGGAGTGACTCTCCTAGTTCCAATAGACTGTGCAGGAATAGTCAATTATCTTTCAGTAACTTCACACTCTTGCATAATAGCTTGAGCTCTGCCCCACAGTAACAGGAAGAAGATCCAGAATAAGAGCCCAAGTTTCTCATGGTGGTGTGCTCCCTTGTGCCATCTCATTTTGTACACTTAAAACACACACGTGCACTCTCTGCATTGGACATTTTGGCATGTAGTTTGTGCATATTGCTGGGCTTAGAATAGAATATTGAAGGCCTCCTATAACTATCATGAAAGCTACTCCATTGTGTTGCCCCTACACCGTACTGTATTGGTATACTTGGATGTTCTGCTTAATCTAGCCTTTTCTGTGAAGACCAGATCCATCCAGACTGACGGCTTGTCAGGATGGCTTTTAAAAGGGAATTATGTTTGGCTACGACTTACTTAACTTATGGTCTTGCTCCTGCATCTTCCTTCTCTTGGAGACGATTTTATATAGGAGAATTGTCAGGCACTTATTGATGTAAATGAAGGAAATGTAATGTGAACCAGAAACATGTAAAGTTTTCACTTTCCTTCCAAGAGGAGAAGAAATCTGAAAGCACTTTGCCCATTCATCAGGTGTTGAAGCATTTTGTAAGGGTTGGATTACAAACTATCTTTGAAAGTATGGTGTATGGGGCAATACCACCCACAGAAATTGTTGTCTTGTATGTAGGGAATTTTTCCTATATGCCATTTTTTAATGTCTGTTTCATATTCCTCATATATCTCAATTCCTATCACTTTTGCTGCTGTGTGCTGCATTTACTCAAGCTATATATATGTCCTTCTGTTCCTGTGTGGCTTTGGATAAAGAATCCTGCACTGTAGCCCAAAGGAGCATTAGCTGTTTTGGCTGCACCATCACACTGTGTGTAACCTCTCAAGTTTCTTGTCAGTGCATCATAACTGTCTAGCTACAGCAATGCTCAAAGCCAGACTTTGAATTTCCATACTACTGAGTGATCTGCTTAGCATTTTACACAGCATGTTACAGTTTTTAAAAACATTGTTAAAATTGTTAAAAGGAGAAAGATATGTTTTAAGGAGGAACTGAGGGATTCACCACAGAGAGCCTGCAAGCATCAGTGATGCTGGTATATCTGGTAGGAAGCACTTGGCTAGTACAAGGAAATTTAAATTACAGCTCACCGTTCTAAACATCAGGGCTTCGGTATATGAGTGCTGTACCAGGCCGCAAGCTATTACTGCATAGAGATCACTATTTTCCTTCCTCCCTGCTTCCTATAGTAATTGATTTGAAATCCTGGCCTCGCAGTCTCAGCATTCTGGACATTTTCACATGAATTGGGTCCTCTAACTATGCTTAGGAGAATGAGACAAAATTCTGAAGATGTGAAAAGTTAGATGCATGGAACTCCTCCTTTCAGACTTCGAAGTGATGTTAGGGATCCATGTTAGATCATCTCTATCAGATCCCTACCCAGTCTTCACTGTACAATACTGCATAGATGGATCCATCAATTACATGACAAGGTCTTGGGCCAATCTGAAGGTCAGTTTGTGCCCAGCCTTCAAGTGTAGCACTAGAAATGAGCAGTGTTAAGTCTGCTGACTGTCCTGTTGTATAACAGAGGAGTGAGAGGCTGGTCTTTTTCCATTGAGTGCATGCAACTTTAGAATGGTCTTCCTTCTGATATGTACCAAAATATATCAGTGACATCCTTCCAGGCAAGATTTTAAAATAGCTTCCTGCTTTGTTTGCATTTTTATGGGGGTTTATTTATTGCTGAATAGTAGGTTACAAGGGTTTCCTATGAAAATTCACCAACTTCTGGAAACTTATTAGTTTGGATTCTGGTTTTTTGGGACAGAGCGCAATCTTTTGTTTTAAGTGAAGAAAAAATTGGTTGCACCTCACTTGTCTGTAGGCTTTTTGGCTGGAGAACATTTTGAGCACTGTCAATTTGACTACTGTTCTACTTGGAGCAGGTTCACAAGGGCAAAAAATGTTGATAGGCTGGTGAACATAACTGTCTCATTCCACGCAAGGAAGTCTTCCATGTTTTTGTTTGTTTGTTTGCATTACTTTAGCACCAAGAAGCCTGAACTGAGATTGTGGAACCCATACTTACAGGAACCCATAATAATTCTCGTCCATATCAGAGATAGTGGGATCAGTCCTGGGATCGGTCCCACCCTGTCTCCTGTATGGACCGCTTGCGTCTTTGGGCAGCGTATCGGCAGCAATTTTCTAGACCTCTGGCTCCGCTGCACCAGAAGACTAGAGTCAAACATTCTCCTCCACCAAACCCTCAACACCAGAAGACGTTTGAGGGACAGGAGGCTAGGGTGGACAACAATACTACCCCTCAAACCCCTGTTTAATCTTTGTCTCTGGATGAGGTAGTCATGCTTCCATCACCATCAATGGTTGACCTTTTTTGCTGATTCCAGGATCTTGTGAAGAGGATGGTGGACACCCTCAAGTTACCTCTTGAGGAGGTTAAAGACTCACAATACAAGCTGCTGGACACTTTGCAGTCAGTGACACCCACCCAAGTTGCATTACCCTATAATGAAGAGCTCATGGATCCAGCAAAGGCTGTGTGGCAAATTTCTGGCACTATACTGGCCACTTGTAAATGGACAGATAAAAAATATTGTTACCACAAAACTCAGGATTTTTGTTTTGCCATCCTCCAACTAATTCCCATGTGTTGAATGCAGTAAACAAGCCACGTAAACAGCATCATTCCAGGTCTACCTCTTATGACAAGGACCAGAAAAGGATAGACATTTTTGGGCGAAAGGCTTACTCATCTGAGACCCTTCAGTTTTGGATCACAAATTATAAGGCAGTCATGGCTAAGTATGACTTCACAAGAATTACAGCAAGTTTGCAACCTTTATTGAACATCTTCACAAGAGCATAGAGAGCACTTTCAGGCTATCCTTAAGGAGGGGCAGTTATTAGCCAGAGCCTCTCTCCCAGCATTCTTGGATGCTGCAGACACTGCCACTAGATCCATCTCGACAGCAGTTGTCACGCACAGGGTGTCATGGCTCCAGCTGTTGGGGTTCCTGAGAGAGGTACAAAATGCAGTTGAGGACCTCCTGTTTGACGATCAGAAGCTCTTCTCAGGAACTACAGACGAGTCCCCACACATGCTGAAGAACTCCGTGGCTACGCTGAGGTTTCTGGGTATATGTGCGCCTACAAAAAAGAGGAGGTTTAGTGGGTCTCAAACTGCCCAAAGGTCACACCCAACGCAGTTCTCTGGATTTCACAAAACTTGCTAGAAAGAGACTGAGATTCCGGAGGGGAAAAGCTTCCCACCTGCCTTCAGCAAGTACCCAGTCATCTTTGAAACAGCTATTTTGACAGGATGGTCAAGGGCTCAACTCCACCCTCACCTCTAGTTTGCAAGCTGCGACCTTTTGCCCACCTCCACACTTTTGGAGACTGCCTTTCCCATTTCCAGCAGACACGTGTGTCGTGGAGAATATAACATTGGGCTCCACCATCCACTTCGTCCCTTCCACTCTCCTTCCCCATCCTTTTCAGGGACCCCCTAACAAGACTATACTGAGCCAAGAAGTACACTCCTTCCTTTGTTTAGGTGTACCAGCCCCGCCCCGGTGCAGCAGCAGTTAATCCTTTTCTTTGGGCTGAGGAGGCCATACCCCTTCAGCTCTGCTGGGTATGCTCCAGCTGGAGACAGGGTATAAAAGGAAGCAGAGCTGCTCAGTCTGGGCTGACCGCTGACGAGGAAGGAAGTGCATTGCTGGCTCCTGTGTGAAGACCGCTTGCACTCCAGGATGCAGAGGCCAGACAAAGACCAAGAGAAACCCTGACCCCCAGGCTCAGGATGCCACAGAGAGTGGAGAGACCGTGGGGACCCAGAGATGGCAAACTGCAGAGAATTGGGTAGGAAGTGACCCAGGGAAACTTGATGGGGAATTGGTTGTAGAACCAAAGGCTAGCTCAGCATGTTCCGGTAGGATCCCCGCTGACCTGGTGGCGGGCAATCCCACCACCAACAGGGCCCTGGGTTGGGACCCGGTGGAGAGGGAGGGACCCAGTGGAGAGGTCCCCCTACCATGGCCATCACTCACCCTGGGGTGGTGGCCCAGCTCACCCATACGATTGACTCTGGCCACTAGGCCGTGCTGTTGACTCAGCCACAGGGCTGTAAAGCACCTCTCCCCTGCCCACAAAAGGTGACTGGATGTACCAGCCCTGCGACAAGGAGCAGTAGACCCCACAGTGGAAGGGGTTTTCCTCAAAGTATACTTTTGTGCCAAGTCTCAAAAAAGTTCCAGATGGTGGCTCTGGCAGCCCTAATCTCTTCTCTAAAGGCAGGAGATTGGTTTTCGGCCCTCGATCTACAGGTGGACTGTTTTCATCTAGAGATACATCCTGCACACAGGATATCTGCGCTTCACCATGGTCCAGGATTGTTTTTAGTGCCGAGTACTTCTCTTCAGCCTTTCTTTGGCCCCAAAGGCATTCTTAAAGGCTTTAGCAGTAGTAGCTGCTCACCTTCGGTGAGAAGCAATTTTAGTCATTCGGTATCTTGATGACCGGTTAGTCAAGGGCTGATCTTACAAACTGGTACTAACTTCCACCCAGAGCCCCCTCTCTCCACCAGGAATTGGGTCTCCAGCTAAACGTTAAAAATATATATATAACCACATTAGCCCCTGTACAGAGGGGCTAATAATTATCCACATTAGCCCCTGTACAGAGAATACAATTCATTGGGGCATATTTGGATTCGTTGGTAGCCAGGGACTTCTTTCCCACATACAGATTTGTAACTTTGTCAGATCTGGTTGGGACAAATCAAGGAAGTCTCTGTACTACAATAAGGAACTGTTTGCAGCTCCTGGGTCAGATAACAGTTTGCACCTTTGTGACTGAGCATGCAAGATTACACCTCTGCTGCTTTTAGGGCTGATTCAGAGGGACCTATTGGACAAACAGGTTAAGGTTCCCCTCCAGGTGAAGAACTCTCTGGATTGATGGAAAGATTAATGCAGTGTCTATGTGGGTGTCCCTTTGATCAAACTTGCTCCAATAATAAGTGTGACGACGGATGCATCGCTGTTTGTTTAGAGATACTCCCATCCCTCACTCATAACTCAGGGCAGGTAGTCACCTCAGTCCACTGGCTCTATATCAATTTGTTGGAACTCAAGGATTACCTACCTTGAGTTCCTGCCCTCATCAAGAGCAAAACAATCACAGTCATGACAGACAGTGTGGCTTGCATGTTTGATATCAACAACCGAAGAAGAAAGATTCCCCTTCCTGTGCGGTGAAGCTAGAAAGTTATGGAACTGGTATATAGCTGATCAGAGTCAGATCTCAGCCTTTTTGCCTTCCTTGGAGCCCAGAATGTCACAGCCAGTAGGCTCAGCAGGTGCTTCTGACAGGACTAAGAATGGGAGTTGGACTGTCAAATCGAGGTACCAGGCTTGGAGTCCAATTGAGCGGGCTCCGAGGTAGGACGAAGCGCAAGCTCCATGGGGAGGGTCCTTAAGCAGATATCCCGCTCCTTCTGAGTATGAGGTCGAAAGTTTTTGCAGATCCTGCACTTATCCTTTCTATGGGACTCCCCCAAACATTTTAAACCGCTCTCAAGGGGGTCCCTAATGGGCGTCAGCTGGCTACACAATGAACATGGCTTAAAACCTGGGGAAAGGGGTATGCCCCGCTCCTTGGCCAAGTCCCAGCCAGAACTCTAACTCCTACACAACTACTCTAAAGCTTAACTTAAAGGTCTAACTAAGTACCTAGCAACTAACAACAAGGGAGACAGAACAATGGCCTGCAAGAACCGCTAATGCTTTTGCGATGCAAGACAAGGCGCTCCAACCAACCGTCATGGGCGGTAAGAAGGAGCTGAGAGCGCATAGGGTCGGCAGCGCCTAATATACCGATGCATGAGCATGGCACTCAAGAGGGCACTACAGCTGACCTTACAGATACCGCTAAGGCAAAAATCTCCCAACTGTGCACGTGGGTGCACACACCTAGAATGGAATGGACATGAGCAACACATCTTGAAGAACAGCAGTTATGAAAAGGTAAGTAACTTTTTTATTTTTTTGTTGTTGGCTTGCTTGGAGATTCAATACAAATAATTTTAGCTAGGAAACTCCATGCAAAAAAGTACATTAAGGAAATACATTAAGAAAATATGCGAAGTCAAGCACTCGGAAGCCAGGAAATGCTAAAGTTAAGACTGAGTGTGTAAAATCTTGTAACACTGACTGTTAATCTGTGTATAATAGAAAAAACAGACTTAATGAAAGCCATCTATATAGTATGCAAACAAACATAGTTCCTTGAGTGACTGCACATGTGCATTCCGCTCTTGGTGTTGGTGCACACGGCTATCAAAAACTTTTCCCCTCTATAGGACTCGCTTGGCAGCTTGAGTCCCCCCATTCACCATTACATGCAGTTCTTCTTCGAGTGCTTGCTCATCGATTCCAATTGGGTGTGTGCTCACTGCGTGCACGGCTGTCAGAAAGTTTTCCCCTAGCAACACCTGTTGGGTTGGCTGTGGAGCCCCCTGGAGTGGCACCTTCATCGCGTTCAATATATACCCCAGCCGACCCGGCGCCGCGTCGGTTCCTTCTTACCACCCATGAGGGTCGTTGGAACTGTGGGGTCTTGCTCTGCTTGCTCTCCACGCTTCCCAAGTCTTCAGATAGTATTTGTCAGGGCCGGCTCCAGGCACCAGTGTTCAAAGCGGGTGCTTGGGGCGGCAGTTAGAAAGGGGAGGCAGTGTTGCTGCAGCAGCAGCAATTCGGCGGCAGCTCCTCTGTTCCACCGGCCGCAGCGGCAAATCGGCGGCAGCTTCTCCCTTTTGCCATCACAAGCGGCTGTTTTTTTCACTGCTTGGGGTGGCAAAAACTGCAGAGCCAGCCCTGTTATTTGTTAATTTGGTTTATAGTTCTTATAAAAGGAAGCCCCCCCTCAGTTCCTTCTTATCGTCCATGATAGTCATTGGAACTCTGTTCTATATCAGAACAGTTCTGTGTCTCAGCCTTTGTGAACTGCGTGTGTGTGTGTGTGTGTGTGTGTACACATAGTCGAGTCCTTAGTATTATTAGCCGTGGCCAAATGAGCAGGGGAGTTGCTGGCATTAATGTTGGGACTTCCACAGATGATCTTCTTTAAGGACAAGGTTTACCTGCATTCTCATCTGAAGTTGGTCCCAAAGGTGGCTTCCCCTTTCCACATCAACCAGCCAATTTATTTGCCAGTATTCCTCCCTGCTTATATGTGGTATTGGGTAGGAGAGCATTTACATATGTTGGACATAAGAGTCTTGCCATTTTACCTAGACAAACCAGTCACTTTCATAGATCCTCCCAGCTATTTGTAGCATTGGCAAATAGGGTAAGAGGTCTCCTCCACCCAGAGAATTTCTTCCTGGATTGCACCCTGCATATGCATGTGCAATGACTTTTTGGCTAATGTCACTCCACATAACAGTCACAGCTCGTTTGACGAGGTCACAGTCAGACTCAGCGATCTTTCTAACACAAGTCCCAGTTGCAGACATTTGTAGTGGTAGCTTGGTCCACGTGTCCATGATCCACATGCTGTGCTTAAGACTCCAAAGACAATGCTAGAGGGGAACAAATTGTTCTCCAATCTCTATGGAAATAGATTCCAATCCCACTTCCTGTCTTATGGCTTGTGAGTCTCCAAGAGTGGAATGAAAATGTGGAATCACTCGAAGAAGAAAAAAGGGTTACTAACCTGTTCCATAACTGCTCTTCTTAGAGATGTGTTGCATGTGTCCATTCCATGACATGCACTCCTACCCCTCTTCATTGGAGTTATGGCAAGAAGGAACTGAGGGGGCTCAAGGCAGCTCTGCTCTTTATACCTGCACACAGTGACACACAGCAGCAGGAGTCGTTTGAGCCACCTAACAGGTACTGCTGAAGGAAAAAGTTTGATGGCCATGCACTGGGTGTACAGACTGCCAAAGCGAAATTGACATGTGCAACACATCTTGAACAGTAGTTATGGAACAGATTAATAACAGTTTTTCACACTAAGCCCTGCAACCCAATCTGAACCCAGCTACAAGCGTCAAGTCGGGGACAGTTGGGTTCGGCTTTCTGCTTGCCTGTGAGGTCAGCTTGTGGTGGTTACTTGTGACAGCAGCTGTGTGCCTTACTGCTACCATCTGCTGTTCTGTGTGTACGCTGCAGTGTGAGAGGTATTGCGATGCCTCGGCATACTCATTTTGCAGCGTACACACAGCAGAGCCTGGGTGATAGGACCAGAGCATGCAGCTGCCTCTGTGCCAACCCCACAGGCAGGAGGTAGCAGCAGTCGCAACTCAGATTCGGGGGAATGGAGTGGAAGGCTCAGGGTTGAAGTCAAGTCAAAAATGACTTGACCCTACTTGGGCGGAGCCTAAAAATTAGGCCTGAGCAGACCTCTGGTAACCAAGAATATTATGATTGATCATAGATAAGATTGTAAATTGCATGTTAAGACGTCTACATCGTACTAAAAATGGAAAGTCAGTCTGTAACCACTGAGAATGTGTTAGAAATTGGTTCTTTCTGTGGCTCTGTGCTCAATAGTGTCCTGTTTTGATATGACTAGTTAACCCTTTGCCCATTTCTGATCACTATTTTGTGCTGTTCATAAAGATGTTTCCTTGTATTTGAATATGAATTAATGAATTTTTGTTAATAGGTTAACAATGTATTTTTGCCACTAGATGGTATCAGTGTCTTCAAAATCTGTGTCAACTTCAAGCTGCTTTTATTGGATTATTTTTTCTGCCTGTTTTAGTTTTGATTATTTCTTGATCCAGTTGGCAATTGTAGTTTCCAGTTTCTGCGTTAACCTGCTGTGCAAATGTTGCTTTTCATTGTTAAACACCTCAGATGCAGAGGCAATTTGTTTGTGGAGGGAAGGTTGTATGATTAGTAAAGCGTGTGAAGCACTTCAGGATGGTTAGAGCCTTGTCTGCACTAGGCTGTTTTTGCCAAAAAACTTGCCATTAACAGTGCTGGTTGTTAGGGTAGATAGGGCTTTAGATGGCGACCTATGATACGATTAATCAAAATTTGTATTACGGTAGTGCTTAAAGGTCAACAGATTGGGTCCCTAATGTGATAGGTGTCCACAGATAATAAATGTCAGTCCCTGCCCCCAAGAGCCTACAGTCTACCCACTGCATCTTCTAGACCTTCTGTAAGCAAAGTTAGATGATACGGTAGTTAAAATGTAAATGCACACCTGGAGTTACGTGTGCACTAGTGCACTTTCTATTGCTACCAAGTTGAGAAGCTGAATCAGAGGTAGCAACAGTGAGAATATTTTGGCAAAAAATGTAATGTTTACAAAGTCTGTGGGAAGACAAATGGTGCTATCATTACTTTTTCATTTACAAAAAGCATATAGAGAAAAAAATCATACAGATACAAGTTCTTGAGGCTAAGACTGATGAGCGTTCAGAGACGGGTGCGACTGAATTAAAAGTGCAGGAAGGTTTCAAGAAGGGATTTCATTCAAGTCATAGTGACAGGTGTGGTACAAGAGCCAAAGTAGACTGGTATAAGTCAGTACAAATTTCATATCTGGGATCCTTTACCTGTATTCTAAGGTAGGACAAAGGAGAAGGAAAAGTATGTTGGTTTTGTGTTCAGTTTCCTTATTTAAAAAGTCCTTTTAAATGTTTGTTGTTCAAAGGAATCATTTGTCTCTTGTGTAAATATTTTTGATAATGCTTAGTAGCTGTTTTGTGAAATGAGGTTGATTTATTTTATTTAACTGTGTGTTAAAATAGTTTCATATTTAAATAGTAAATTTTTATACTGCAGCATATTTTATTTGGTGAGTGGTTAAAATGAGTTATGTAAATACATGTGTAAATATTTTTTCATACCAACAGTATGCGTAGCACCGTGATGAGCAGACATGTGCACTGTGCTAAAGAGTTTCTTAATCTAAGTTGTATACACAGTAGAGTTCAGAGATGAACTCTTACGTAAACAAAACAATATCTATAGGTTAAATGTTGAACTTCCAGGCAGAAGGTGAATTTTTGCCTTATTCTTTTAAATGCATTCAAAACTTGATAGAGGGATGGTACTGAAAAACCTGACAGCAGAAGTGTCTCATAAAGAAAGATGAGAACTTGCACCCTCCCACCCCAACCCCCACTTTTCTTTTTTTGCAGCAATTAATTAGGGGTGTGCTTCATATTTATCATTTCAAAACTTCCTTTCTAACCATTTTATTTTGTTTTACCCAGATTTACTCTTTCTCTATATAAATACGGTTGAAGAGAAAAGCTGCAGTTACACTGAAGAAAATGAGGGATTTTGTTCAATCTCACTTTTCACAAGTTATGTTTTATTTGTAAAATCCTTCACCCTTTCTATGAAGGGGATTCAAATGTGAATCACAAAGGTTTTGTTAAGTAAAAAACTTGTTTATCTGATTTTAAAAGTAAAAAATCTATGGCTCTTGAAAATACATATAAACAAAACTGTTCCTCTTAAGAGTCAGAAATCTGAGATTTGGTCATCTTGGTGTCTATGCTAGAGAGAGAGTTCACAAAGGGAAAGAGCATAAGGTTTGTGAGAGAAGAAACTGTCTCTAAAGTTCAGTTTTTTCAGCCTCTTAAGGGTAAGGTGATTGTTTCAAGTGTTGCTAAAATCCTGTCTCATTGGTTATGTCGTCTTTTGGAATCTTACAGGGAAAAAAACTTTGCTGTTAAACATTCAAACAAACAAAGGGGACAGATGTTGAAAAATACTTTCAGGCTTTCACATCAGACTCTTAAAAGCTCTAACTAGTTTACAGTTGCCATATCATTGGTTTAAGTCAGTGCTTCACTTAAAGGTGACTCAGTGCCCTGGTTCACACTAAAGTATAATTGCAAGTTGCTTGGTCAAGTGGTAAATGTAATTGAGGTGGTGTTTGCTTTCTGTAACCAGCTGGTTATGATGTAACCATTGTCTTTAGGAAATGAAGCTTGTACCTTTGCTAAGAAGGAGGGCAGACAGCAGTCACTGCAGTGGTACTGTTAAGAGGGTATTTGCATAATTCCTGTTTTAAACTGTCTGTGCTGAATAAGTGTTAGTACAGGGTATAGCTTGGCACAGAAAATCTCAGCATGCAAAGACCACTTGAGTCTTAAACAAAAAAGAAACAGTTTTAAAACTATTTTTCCCCTGTCCTTATTGTTTCCTTCAGAGGTATTGTGGTTAAAGTCCAGTTTCCAGACAGAATGCAGATCTTAGGGAAATTACTTAAATCATACAGCCTTATACTTCTAATAGCCTAGTTGTTTGTCTCCAGGCAACTAATACGTTCAGCATTCTGAAATTATAAGTAAAGTATCAGAAAGGTAGCTAGACTTGCAGTTAGGTCTGGGATTTGGGCCTTTAACCTTGATGTCATGGTAATGTGGCCCACTACTAGTTATTTGCCTTTGATGTGCAGTCTTTTTGCTCACATATGGCCTACCTGACTTAGCTATTTAAATATGCATTTAATCAGGCAGAATTACCCCCTTAACTGTTCTGAGGCACAAGCCACAGATTGCTTGTAACCTGTAAAAATATGACTGAGCAGAGATGACTGAGCAGTGCATGCTTGACGGACAAATACAGACTTAATATTATAATTGGTAGCATTTATGTGGCTTTTCACCATAAACAAGTTTTTACATTTTTTAAATATAACCTTTTAAAGAATCCTGCTTTATTTTTTACATATTGAATGATAAATGGGTTAGAGAATATTTAAAATGGACCCTTCTGCTGTTAGACTTACTTGTTTCCCCAGCTGCCTTTGCTCTAGTTGGGGATGGTGCTTTGGCATGTCACAGTAACTAAATGTTGGCATTTGGGACTTCTTTGTACCATGAAGAGCTTTTTACATTTACCTTATTTAAAAATTAAATCCCAGCCACTATTTACCTGACTGAGCAGTTAGGATGTGCTCTGAGAATTTAGATAGCATTGTGTGTCTGTCTCTCATTTGCCTTACCTGTAAAAAGATGGTGTTTCTAATTGCAAGCCCTACTGTCTGGGATCTGAGAATCAACTTGGGTTATATCTGGATATAATTCGCCAGCAGTAAAGATTCTGCACCAGTATTTGTTTAACAATTCAGAGGATAATGACTGACGCAGGGTAAAATGCATTTCTCTCTCCCATTGCCCAGATTGGCGCTGCAAGACTAATGTCAATATTAAAATATTATTTTGGCACTAAAGTGGATGCAGTATATCAGGGATCGGCAACCTTTCAGAAGTGATGTGCCGAGTCTTCATTTATTCACTCTAATTTAAGGTTTTGCATGCCAGTAATACATTTTAACGTTTTTAGAAGGTCTCTTTCTATAAGTCTATAATATATAACTAAACTATTGTTGTATGTAAAGTAAATAAGGTTTTAAAAATGTTTAAGAAGCTTCATTTAAAATTAAATTAAAATGCAGAGCCCTCCGGACTGGTGGCCAGGACCCGGGCAGTATGAGTGCCACTGAAAATCGCTCGCGTGCTGCCTTTGGCACGCAAGCCGCAAGTTTCCTACCCCTGCAATATATATTACTGAGAATACAATTTAGTCACAGAAAAGGTCATGGAAGTCATGGATTCTGTGACTTTACCAGGCCTCCTTGACTTCTTCAGCTTCAGCCAGGGCTGTGAACCACTCCTCTGGAGCTGGGGCTATCTCCTCCGCCCCCACCCACTCATGTCTGGAGCCAGGGCTGTGCCCCCCCCACCCCTGTGGCAATGGGGCTTGGACTGTCAGTCCTGCATGGGGCTCCAGCTGGCATACCACCCCCGGCAGCTTCCCTCCCCCCCACCCAGTTGTTTTAAGTAAAAGTCACAGAGACGTCATGGCTCCTGTGAATTTTTGCTTATTGCCCACAACCTGACTGATTTTTACTAAAAATGACCATGACAAAATCTTAACCTTACATATTACACATGGGGAAGAGCCCTGTTGAGTAAGAAGATGCCCTTTTTACATGGTTGCCTTTCCGACCATACTCTAAGCAACCCCGTACAGTAGAGCAGGTAGAGAGCCTGCCAGGGTTTTAAAGAACACAATAAGACTTCAGAGAAGCTAAAATTATTTAACCACAAAAGCAGGATGAATGAATAACCCCCCGCCCCAGACAAATCTTTACAGATAGTCTGTACAAGAAGTAGCATTGGTAAAGGTCTTTTTACATCCTTTCCATGTCAAAGTTGATGCACAGGCAGAAACCAGTCCTTTTTTCTGTCACTTGCTGCTGCTCCCATTAGCTCTGTGGTGTTGAAATGAACTATTCTGCCCTCACTACTAAGGGGGGTTCCTAAGATTTATCTTGGGTGCTTTCATTTCTACTTGGCAGCTTCACATGGGGATATATGTTGGCATCTGCAGTACATGCTTCTTTCTGATTCTGGTGGAAATGGGCTGCTGGTTAGTGATTTGTCAGATCTCTTCATCGGTGATTTTTTCCCAGCCAATTCCCAGAATCTTTCATAGGCACTTATTTTCGAAGGTGTCTGTTCTAACATTTTAGTAACTCTGCAGCTCTTGCAGCCGTGCGTTAGCACCGAGATTACTTTTGAATTGAAAATTCTGTTTGGTTCTGGCGCTGTATATTTTTGATTTCCATAGGTGGTTGAGTTTAGTAAATGCTGTGGATGCGTCTCTGTACATCGGAATGCATCCGATGAAGTGAGCTGTAGCTCATGAAAGCTTATGCTCAAATAAATTTTAGTCTCTAAGGTGCCACATGTCCTCCTTTTCTTTTTTCTCCGTTCTTGATGTCACTTCCTTCTTGAGGTCTCTGTTGACTAACAGCATGCTGCCCAGGTGGATGAACTGTTTTACTTTTTTGATATTTTAGCCTTCTAATGTGATGTTACCGCTGGACATCTGCTTTTCAAGGATGTTTGATTTAGCATAACTAATTTTGAGCCTTGCTTGGCCTGTTATTTTTGCCAAGTTGTCTGTCTTTGTAAGTTTTTATGGGCATCACTCAGTAGTGCAATATCTTCAGCAAAGTCTAGGTCTTCTAGGCATTTTCCATCTACCCATGTTGTTCTGGTGTTTGTGTTGCTAATACACTTCATTATCCAGTCTTTTGCAATGCCAAATATCAGTGGCGATAAAATGCAGCCTTTCAGCACCTGTGTCCACATTGAACCATGTCATCTGGTTGTTCAGATTTAGTATTAGCCATTCTGTAAGGGGATTTTTTCAACATTTCAGTATATCTCTGTACTGGGTTTTGTATTAAGGTCTTGACTCTGCAAGCATAGTTGTAATTTTTCTTTAGGACTTCAATCTACCATATCCTCCAAATCTCAGGTTTACCTGTTGACTTTAATTTTGTTTAAAATAACAGTTAAGGAGTGAACAGAGAGGTAGTGTAGTAAGCTATGAGCTGCCTCAAAGTTTGTTTTTAATCAAGGAAGCTAAAACATTGAATTCTATTCTTTAGAAGTAATTTTGAGGAATTATTTGCGTCCTCTGAACTTTGTCTTCTAATAAGTAAGGAAGCTTCCATCCTGAATTGGACAATCAAACGTTTCTTTTTGCTAATCCATAGAGCTGTTCTGCTGTTTTAGTAGGTTTGATCGTCCTGCAGCTTAGTATTTATTGTGTAGATAGTATAATCAGTTCAGCACTCGTACCTTATTTAGTTACATAAGTAGGCTTTGAAGGATTAGATTTTTATCGGTAAATGTCAGTAAACATCAATTTCACTATCCACACACAAACTGAATATTTCTAGCGATAATAGAAAGTTACAGATAAGCAAAGTAAGAAAAATGCTGCTTGAGAACTTAGTTTAATTTAAGAAGAAAAGGAGTCCTTGTGGCACCTTAGAGACTAACCAATTTATTTGAGCATGAGCTTTCGTGAGCAACAGCTCACTTCATCAGATGCATACCGTGGAAACTGCAGCAGACTTTATATATACACAGAGAATATGAAACAATACCTCCTCCCACCCCACTGTCCTGCTGGTAATAGCTTATCTAAAATGAGCAACAGGTTAGGCCATTTCCAGCACAAATCCAGGTTTTCTCGCCCTCCACCCCCCCCCACAAATTCACAAATTTAAGGATATTTACATATGTGATATTGACAATTTGTATTTTAATGGTAATAAAGCTTTAATTTTTTGAATCTCTACATCTGCTGTCATTAAATAATTGTCTGACTACCCCATGCTTCCCTGCGACTGTGGAAATGTAAATAAGTAGGAGAAGAAAGTTTAAAACTTGTAATTTTTTGCAACTGTGAATAATTAAATGGACAAAAAAATGCTTAAAAATAAACATCGATATCAGAAGTTGAATTCTGCCAAGCCTGTACAGAACCTATATTGAATCCTAGTCTGTCCTCCCTTCGTTCATTCAAGGAGGAAGGCTTGTCTGTCTTTATCAGGTGCTTATGTTGCTTGAATAATAATCATTATTACATGCTGAGCTGCTTGTAAATGTGTATTTGTATTCATGCAAACCCAGCATTATTTTTCAATGTGTGTTTCTCCCCCAGGATGTTTTTGAGATGCGCTTTGCTAAAATGCCAGATGAACCTGAAGAACCCATGATTCCAGCCTCCTCTCCAGTAGTGGTGCCGCCCCCAACCAAGGTGGCCCCCCCTTCATCCAGCGATAGCAGCAGTGATAGCTCCTCCGATAGCGATAGCTCATCAGATGATTCTGAGGAAGAACGAGCTCAGCGACTAGCAGAACTCCAGGAACAGGTAATGTGTTCCGCAGGTCTAGGGGCTAGAGCAGGGGGAACTGGGAGTCGGGCATTCACAACTCTTACTGACTTGGGTGACCTTGGGCAATTTGCTTTAGCTCTTTGCTTTAGTTTATCCATCTGTAAAATGAGCTACCAGCTGTCCAGGGGCTGTGAAGCTCAACTGTAAAATGCTCTGACATTTGTCATTGAAAGGGCTTAATGGGCAAAGTATTAATAAATATCATGGTGTCTTTCAAAACATTTGCGTATGTTCTGTTTAGTTCACACATGATGTTCAAAAAAAATTACAGCACCATTACACTATACCATTGCCTTGAGTTAGGTAGCATCATTTGAATCGATAGAATAGAGTTTTGGGCTGGCTGAACTTAAGACTAAAGTGTGGAACATGGACTTATAAAATGGGGCCTGTAGCCACCACCTCTGATAGGGAGGTGCAGCCCTGAATACAGGCAGTGCTCCATCTAGATTGTTGTAGCCTCACAGGCCCTCCTCGTCCATTAAATCATTCGGTGTCAATACCACTTAGTGTCCGATTGGCGCTGAGGAAGTGGGCAGTCTGTTCTTGGCCAAAAGGTAAGGAGAGTAGTAACTTTATTTATAAAGGCTTCCTACCCCCTGTCAAGCGGGTCAGGGTACTTTAAAGTATAATGAACAAAAAAATCAGTGTACAATAAAAAGCATCTCGAACTGACCCACTTAATATTCAAAGAGATGAAAGCAAGTGAGAGTAGCTAGGCCAGAAAGGAGGAGAAAGGAATGAATATGGGGGAGAAGGTGATGCAGAGCGAAAGTATCTTGATCTTTGTATGTCTGCCTCTTAGCTTAAAGCAGTGCATGAACAGCTCGCTGCCCTGTCCCAGCCACAACAGAACAAACCAAAGAAAAAGGAGAAAGACAAGAAAGAAAAGAAAAAAGAGAAGCACAAAAAAAAGGAAGAAGTAGAGGAGAATAAGAAAAGTAAAACCAAGGAACCACCACTCAAGAAGGCCAAGAAAAATAATAGCAACAGCAGTAACTCAAGGTCAGCTTTGTGTCTGTCTTATCTTGCAGTTTTTGTATTTTACTGCACTGAGGAACAGTAGAGAGTTAGAGACAACCGTCTTGCATTCAGGATTACTTCCAACAGTAACCACTAGTGCCTGTGATGTAGTGATGGCTCAATCTGGGGTTTCTAGCTTCTGTAAGGGCCTTGGCATTGATAGTATCAGTTCCAGCAACACGTGTTGGTGCAGACCCCAATCCATTGTGCCTCAGTGTGACAGTACTTGTTTTCACTCGTGCACCCCTGTGCTTCTGTGCCTGGCTTGTGTGGCTGCCATTAGTATCCAATATGAGACATGATAGAATTAATTTTGTTCCTCTGTATATTGTCACTGTGACATTGAATCCCAGATCCTGGAGGTTTTTTTAGATTTCATCTACCTTCCCCTCCTGGGTGCTGGAGGGATTGGCTTATCAGGGAAAAGGTTATGAGCTAGATATTTACAGTTGGGTAAGTGACAACTCAGAGGAGGTAAAATATCTTCAAGTACTTCACAGGCATAGCCCCCAGCCAGCGGGAGGAACTGTTAGCCCCCAGCCAGCGGGAGGAACTATTTACAGTGCAACAAAGTATCATAACTTCGGGTAGTGGGATGAAATGAAGAAAGGGGAAAATGTAGTTTTCATATAAGTACAAACTGTTTGTTGTGAGCTTGATTAGGCTGCAAAATTGTCAAAGGTAAGAGACATGAGCCCATTTCTCAAACCCTACTCCCACCCCCCATTTAGGGCATTGAGGCTGGACAAAATACTAGACAATGTACTGTACAGCTCAATTGTAAATCCTCCCCAGGGAACTGAACTGACTGTGGCCTAATAGATCTCTTACTTCTTTAATTTCATTGGTAATCCTTTTGCTACATAGGCTGTGCATTCTGTGTTAATGCTGAGGTGCTATGAATCTGGCTGAAGTGTGACCTCTTCAATTGCATACACATCCTTTTTATAACTATAAATCTAGTTTCTCAAAATCATTGACAGTCTAATTTATGTATTCTCAGAACAAAACCACAACCCTAGTATATGAAGTCTAACAGATCGTTACTTATTCTGAGGACAGGTTTGTTTGTTTTTTTCATGCCTGCTGCTTCTTGCTTCCCCTCCTCTCCCACACACAGTACATAGATCAGCAAGTCAAAAATCATATATGGATCCCTCTTATTTAATGCTGAAAATGAACGTCACCAAGGAGCGCCTATCTATCACCTTCTGTTCTCTCTGCCCCTCTTACCCACCCATTCCAGTTGTACTCTTAATAGCCTACTGAAATTAAACAACTTTGATCATTTTTAATTAGAGTGTAATGTAATCAGTGTTACATTTAAGACATTAATATCAAGCTGCTGCTTTTTAAATGCCTCACCATTTTGGTGTTTCTATAATAATGTTTTATAATTATTCCTAAGTAGTAAGAAGGAGCCTGTGACGGTGAAGAACAGCAAACCCCCTCCTGTCTACGAGTCTGAGGAGGAGGACAAGTGTAAGCCAATGTCCTATGAGGAGAAGAGGCAGCTGAGCCTGGACATTAATAAACTCCCTGGTGAGAAACTGGGCCGAGTTGTCCATATCATCCAGTCAAGAGAACCCTCGCTTAAAAACTCCAATCCTGATGAGATTGAAATTGACTTTGAGACATTAAAGCCATCCACGTTGCGGGAGTTGGAGAGATATGTAACATCATGTTTACGGAAGAAGAGGAAACCTCAAGGTACCTTTCATCCTCAAAGCAGTTTACTTCACATTCCAGCGATGTAGTGCAAATCTTATGAGAGAGAGAGAGAGACACACACACACACGTAGAGAGAGATGGTGCACAAACTGTGCGTATAGGTATTTATATCCTCATTCCAGGGGAGAGAAGAACTCATTTCAAAGCTACTACTTTTCTATCAAAAGGTAGATTTGATTAATGGCACAACAGCATGTGTGTTAAATCTTACCACTGGACTTCAACTCAATGGCTTGTGATTTAGGGCTAATTTTATCTTAATATCCCTGTACTTTGAGCTCTAATGTAAATATTTTCTTCACTCCAAACACTTGATACAAGGGACAGATCATACTGCCAGCTAACTGGAATATTACATGCTGTTTCAATCTCATGCAAACTTTTCTTGTAAAACCTTTTAGTTTTCTTTTTATTGTACAACAGTATTTGTTCTGGGCTGCAAACTCACCTTCAGTGTGCCAAAAAAAAACCCAAAACACCTCCTCTCAGTGAAAGAATGTTCTCATGTCAAACTGGGGCGCCATCATGTGAAACAGTTGGCACATGTATAGGCCTGGATTTTGGATTGTGCCAGGCATGAGACTCACTACACTGGGGCTGCCATCCTGGATTCTTTCCACCAGTTTTTGGAGCTGTTTTTGGACTTTGTTTCAGTTTTTAATATATGGTTAATGCGCAGAAAAGCATTTTAAAATTGAAGTAAAGCCTCTTACAAAATCAAAAATGGCTGCACATGTAGAGGGGAGTTTGGAGGACTCTCCAATCACCCATTCCCATGCTTTTCTTTGTACTAATATATCTGAATAAAACCTTTACGTTTGGAATTCAGCAAGCCATAAGAAGATGTGAAATTGCCCTATGTGCTGCTGGCCTAAGCATCACTTGTAAGCTTATTTGGTGTTTTGGAAAGACAAATAGCCTAGAGCCTGAAGTGTAAATGTCAAACGCTGCATATGCATGATAAGCCTTCTCTAACACAGATTGCAGAAGGATTGGGTGACGTGCAGGATTGAGTATATGCAGTTTTGGACCTATTATAATTCATTGGGTCAATAGCATTCTTAAAAAAAAATACTATGCATTAATTATGGGCCAATATTGTCTAGTCAGTAAATAATGTGTGTTAACATTTCTAGCACACTTTCCTTCTGCAAGAATCTGATACATGCATGTTTATGGGTTATTTAGGCAAAAGTTGTATTTGTTACATTGGAATTGGGAGCAGCAGGGCAAACTCTTCGTTTCTGCCTTAGTTTGTAAAGCTCAAGACTAGGAAGGAACATGGGAACAGGGCGGTGAGTTTGCTTTGCCCAATTACAATAGTACTTTACTTAGTTAAACTACTTATGACTCCAACTATAGAGCATCAGCATACAAGCAGTCCTCCATGCAATAGAATTCCTATTACGGGCGTTGCTGATTACAGGAGGACCACACAGCACAAGACTGGATTCTGGGTTATTTTTGTCATCCTTTGACAATATTGTACTGTTATCTTGTTGCAGCAGAGAAAGTGGATGTAATTGCTGGTTCCTCTAAAATGAAGGGGTTCTCCTCCTCAGAGTCTGAGAGCACCAGTGAATCCAGCTCCTCCGACAGTGAAGATTCAGAAACAGGTTAGATGCAGCTTATTTAAAGACTCAGTCCTATACCTGTCTTCTGTATAAATAAATATGTTTTCAGTACTGGCTTGGTCTTTAATTTTTTTGTCTTGTAATTAAAAACAGTACACACAGTGTAGATCCTGCATGTTGCAGTTGCCTATAGTGGACCCGACATATGAAACTTGGAGGTGGGGGATATGGCATCTTGCACTTCCCAAGATTACAAGATTTTCTTGCTTTTCTTCCTTGCGATGGGAGAGCCAACCTGCAACGTATGCCCAGATACTTTCTATCTGGCCAGTGATTTAATTACATATTTTTTAAAAGTCCCCTTCTCTTTTCAGTTTGCTCTTGGGGAGTGTAAGTGTTCTCACCAGGAACACTTCTGCACCAGAGCATTTTGCTGGACAACAGCTGAGGAAATGTGGGTTTATGTATAAAAAATAAAAACAATGGCATGAAACAATTCTCTTCAGGAAAGTAGGGTGAATTTAGTGAGCAGTAATGACTCTGTATAGCTTTTCTAGTCTCAGCTGATACTCCCTCAGAATTTGTGATTTAGGCATGTTAAGTTGATTTTGCACTTCTGAAATAGCTTCTTAAAGTATGGTTCTTCCTCTAAAGTGGCATTGTGGCATTCTTTTGGGTCGAAGTGAGCAAAGCTGCATAGCTAAAAATTTGAGTTATTCTTTCTCGAACTGCCAGCTTTGTGTGGGTTCTGAAAGTTAAGTTGGGTTCTTTCTGACACATAAATCACCAGTAATAAAGTTTCTGCAACTTTAACTTAGTTAACTATGTCTGATGAAGATGTAAGAGGTAGAAAACAGTCCTGCTTCCACTTCTATAGCTGTATTGACTCTGAAGTGCAAACAGGAGTAAAAATAAATAAAAACGCACTTGTAAGAAATTCTGTGACTGAAGTAATACATTTTCAGGCCTGCCATTGGGTTGGGAGGGGCCTAAGAGCACAGGTGCTGAATGCATACTGCTCTAAGCCCGACATGTATGCTAAATACTCACCTCTTCTTTTCCTGTCCCCTCCAGTCAGCAGAGGTTAGTATTTATAGGAGTTGTTTTGGGTGCTTACTAATGACGCTTCCTACAAACACTCCAATTTTAAGGCTGTATTTTTTGGGGTTGGGGAATCTGCACTAAACTGTAGTTAAACATAACACATTTAAGTTGCATTATATTGTCAAGCATATTTTTAAGTAAAGTTAGTTTTTTGAAAGGAACTCCTGACCTTTGATGATAGTTCTTTAGAGGGAATTATATTTAATACTGGTCAAAATATAACTTTCAGTGGTAGTGAGTGCTGTCCTCATAGTGTGTGTTAGTGGAGGAGAAAAATGGTCTCCTGCTACTTGATAAGTCTTAAGGCAGAGCTGCCACATTTACACTCAAACCATAGACTGTTATTGTACACTTGTTTTTCGGTGGCTTTATTTGACTAATGCAGACTCAGTCCTGCCAAAGCTTCTGTGAAAAACTTGTTTAGAAATCAATTTCTCTGTTCTTTCTTGCATGACTTTTTGCTCATTCAGGTCTGAGACATAGGAATTAAAAAAGTGTTGTTCCTCTCTGCCCCAGAGATTTATTCCCAGTGTGATGCTGTTGTCTGCAAAAGCACAGTTGTGGATATCTTGGCCTGGTCTACGAAGTTTTTGTACTAGTATTTGGCTATACTACTATAGTTAAATCGGTGCAAAACCTGTGTGTAGACAAACCCTAAAATGCCACAATATGGCAAAAACAGAACTTTTCTTCTTGTTTGTCTTTTTCCATGGAAAATATGCGTGATCCAGACAAAACCATTTCTATGTCAAATGTTTCTCATAATCTTCCTGAGAATGAGGCAGTGGAACCTAATTCATTTGATTGGGTGGATATGAGTGAAATTGGGCATCACTTGCTCATTGTCCTGTAATTGACCTCTTGGGTTGTATTGGCTTAGAGAGCCTTCTTCTGCTGTAGAGCACTTTATCCTTAAGAACATATTATAGTTTATTTTTGTATTTTGAGTAAGCTGTCACTAGGCAGAGCTAATTAAAACCTTAGCTCTCTATAAATTTTATGTGGTGTATGGTATGGAAATCTGTAAGATGACAGTTTGCTCAACTTTGCAACATGACCGTCACATTAGTACCTCCAGTGTTCTCCACTGTGTGCCATAACTGCACTTCCTAGGTGGAATTCTAAATGTGACTGAGCTTTTTTCTCTAGTGTTCTCTGTTCCATAAAACTATAAGAACTGACTGTAAAACTGCTCTTCCCATAAACGTATCCATATCTACCTAGTCTGATTCCATCTTGACATTCTTGGGATGACAGGGCCAGTGTTTTCAAAACTGGCCTCTTAATTTTGGTTGCCTCTGTTTTTGGGTGTCCATTTTGAACTTGATTATCACAGGTGCTGAGCCTCCCACAGCTCTTTAACTTGAATTGGTGCCCCCAGTCAATAGGTGCTCAGCATCTCTGAAAATCATGGCCAGGGTGTCCCATGTTCGTTACTGGAAATCGGATGTTTTTGAAAATGTTGGCATTAAGTGATTTAGTGCTATCATTAGAGCCATTGGACAGCACTCTGTCTCTAGGTATAGTGCAATGTGTGTGATGATTGAGCCTTCTTTCCCATCACATTTGTTTTGAAATTGCAACTGTTCCTTGGGATGCAACTTTTGATTTTGTTTTAGCTTGTTGGCTGTCTTTCACTTTCTGTTACAAAATGAATCATATCATATATTTATAATTCTCTCAGTTTAAACACTGTTTTTAAAAGCCAGCAACCCTGCATGCAGTTTGTAATCTTTATCAAGCTTTCTGCCACGTCATAAAGCTACAGTCACCAGATTTTTTTTTAAATAGCCTTTGAATATGTACAAATGAATATACTTGTTTTGATAATACTTTGTTACCAACAAAAGAAAAACTAAATTTTTCTGGTCTAGAATATTTACAGTGATGTTTGTTTTGCTAAATCTTTCTCCTGCTTTTCTGATTAAATATAGGGGCCCTTGTTGACCCTGTACTGCAGGATAGTAACTTAATTATTAACATATAGAATACCGTTTCCCATTAATTGAAATGTAAATGTTTAAACTTTTGAGAATTGTATATTTGATACCTTATGTAACTAATGTATTGTTAGTTCATGATACCTTTTATTGTAACAGCCCTGTTGCTGGCCATCTGAGCTTCTCTCTCTGTAATGTTTAAATGAGCAATATGATTCTGGAGAAGTTGTAAAATATATATCCTGATAGGAGAATCTTGGAAACACCTGCACTGGCGAAGTGGAAAATTAGATTTAAAATCTTACTGATAATCTTTGCACTTCAATTTGTAATAAGATCTGGCTTCTTATGATCTTCTTTTATAATAACTTGGTTTCTGTTTTTCCTTTTTTTACCCACTGAGCTGCTGTTTGGTGGGTGTACTTGGTGTTTTGTGCAATAGATGTATGTAGTTTTAAATCTAAAAATATTAATATTCTAAATTATTTTATCTTGGTTTGGTTTATCATAAAGCACTTTGATACATGTAAAAATACACACCAGTTAATTCTATAATATATAAGGAAAAATAGGTACATATTATATAAGTAGTTATACTGAAATTACACTTCTGCTCCGATCTCCTACAGTTCACTCTCTGTAGTCACTAAAGACAAGTTTTAATGTACTAGTACAGTGCTCTCCTACAGCTGCCTGACTCATCTTTGTAGTCCAGATTTCTGAAAAGCTACTTACGTTCTGGGTTGATTTTGCTCCACTCACTTTAATTCACCTGTTGTTGCTAATCCTTAATCAGAATTTAAAACAGAATGTTTAAAGCATTCTTGTTAATAATCATGAGTTCTATACTTACACTGAAAATCAGCCCTTGAAGATTTAATACCTTGAAGATAGATGATATTAGTAGAGAAAACAAATTACTGGGGGATGTTCTGCAGGAGATTGGACCAGGTGAACATAATGATCCCTTAGTTTTATAATCTATGAAAACAGAGGTACAGGATTAAAGGATTAGTGCAGTTTAATTTTAGTTGTGTTTTGACAGTATCTTTATGAATTGTAATGAGATTGAAATTCATCCTGGAAACATCTACTTGTGATATAGACTAAACATGACCATCGTGTTGGTTGTTAACTTTCTTACCTCCTGACTTTCTGTGCTAGTACTGTGAAATTTCTAGTAGATTCCATTGCCTCTTTCAATTATGGTTTTGGTATCTTCAGCCTTAGGTGAGTTGCATGTAAGCAACATCTTTTTCTACAGAATACAAATACATTTTTGTAAGCATATCTGTTCTTTTGATCTGAATCATTCAGTCATGAATGATCAGACTGTAGTACACAGTGGTGCATCTTTATGGCAGAGAGTGTCTAGTGCTCACAGAACACACAAATATATGTTAACAAAAGTCAGAAATTGCCTTTGGAGGTGCAATGCTGGGTCTTTCTGGCTTGAGTATCCTCTTACCACTTTAGGGCAGCAAAAGAGCTCAGTTTTTTTCATACCCTGGGGAGCAGGAATGTGGGAAGTAATACTTCTGGCTAACTTGGTTTCCATGTTTCATAGCTATTGTTTCATATTTCGAAGCTTTAATGCTGAATGAAGTAATATTGCGATGTTATACCTCACCTAGAGGTCTTAAGTATTATTTTGTGTTCATGTCTTAGCTAGCAAGCCTGAGATGTCTCCTGAAAAGCTTCAAAGACCACAGATATGTAGAAACCATTCTACTAAAATTATTTCCATCATAACAAACGCTAAAGTTAAGGTTTCAACTTGATTTGTCAGCTGAAACTTCCTTTGCTCAGCTCAGAGGTAAACTTTTGGGGTGAACATTTTGAGTTAACACCAATTCAGCTGTGAGTTGTGCAAAAGAAAGATACTTTTCCTGTGTTCATAATGTATTTTTATGTATGGATTAAATGGCTGACCTTTCAGACTTCAGACCCTGCTAAATTGTAATCTGTTCCTTAATAGAGTTTCCTTATGAATCTGAGGGGGGAAAATTCTTCCCTCCTCAACAGTACTGCACTCATTTGAATTTAATTGGCATCTGTTTTGTCTTTATCAGGCATCAGGTAGCTTTTTAGTCATGTTTGACAGCCCTGCCCTTCTCAACAATCAAACTGCTTAACAACTTCAATATACTGTGGTGATTGAGGAACTTCAGAGAATTGGGGGCATCTAGATTGGGGAACTCTGTGCAGAAACTTCCTCTCATCCTCTTTTTCTCATGTGGGTGGGGAGTCTCTAACAATTTGGATTTAGTGGACTTAATGCCTAGTAGTATCAAAGTTCCTGATCATCTGGCACGTAGGAAATTTAGAAGAATTAGGATATTCTACCCTAGTGTCCTGCATTTAGGATGTAGTTTGAATTGTGCATCTGAGGCGGCATTCATATCCACACACAGTGATTTGTGAACAGAATGCCACCATTCCCCTTGGACAGTTGTACCTTCAATACCTTATATGGCTCTATATAAATAAACTTACTTAGCTAAACTCCTAGAGGTGTTTTGGTCCTTGGGTGTCTGAAATAGGAAACTTGATTCCCTGTAGTCTTAACTTACCGTACAGATAATGTTTCGAAGTGCCTACTACCTCCTATCTATTGTAGCTCCTCCCTGAGAAACACCAAATGGGAGAAGAAAAAATAAGATGAATTTTCTCTCAGTAGAATCTAGAATTAACTTTGTATTAATCACCAAGGACACTCCTAATAGCATCAGTAGGACCCAACCAAATTCACAGTCCATTTTGGTCAATTTCACGATCACAGGATTTTAAAAATCATAAATTTCATTATTTCAGCTATTTAAATCTGAAATTTCATCATGATGTAATTGTAGGACCTGACCCAAAAAGGGATGAGGGGGTTGCAAGGTTATTGTAGGGGGGGTTGTGGTACTGATGCCCTTACTTCTGTGCCGCTCTGGCGGTGGCGCTGCTTTCAGAGATGGGTAGCTGGAGAACAGCGGCTGCTGGCCAGGAGCCCAGTTCTGATGGCAAAGTCACCACCAGGATCAGCACAGAAGTGACGATGGCATGGTATGGTATTGCCACCCTTCTGCGCTGCTGCCTGCAGAGCTGGGCCCTCAGTCAGCAGCTGCTGCTCTCTGGCTGCGCTGCTGCTGGCAGGGCACTGTCTTCAGAGCTGGACGTGCAGCCAATAGCCACTGCTCTCCAGCCGCCCAGCTCTGAAGGCAGTGCAGAAGTAAGGGTAGCAGTACTATGACTCCCCTAAAATAACCTTGTGACTCCCCTGCAACTCTGTTTTGGGTCAGGACTCCCCAGTTTGAGAAAAGCTGAAATCTGTGTACTATAGGGTAAAAGCACACAAAAGATCATATTTCATGGGGGGAGACCAAATTTCACGGTCCGTGACGCTTTTTTCGTAGCCATAAATTTGGTAGGGCCCTAAGCATCAGTAATGGGGCTTTGCAGAAGAGCACTGCTATATCTATGGTCCTGCAAACCTCTTGAGTAATTAGTTGGAGAACTATGCAGTTGGGAAGTTCACTATTGAAATTCAACAGTTAAGGCTCCCTGACTGATCAAATTTGCACCCTTACTGTTCTGATAACTGTATCAAATTTGTCTTAATATTCTATTTTAATGTGGTGAGTTTTAATAGAAACTCTTTTGTTGGGAGTTTGGGTGTGGGATGTTCTTCTCTTTATTCTTTTTTAGCTGGGGATGTTCATTTTCAAAAACATACTTTCTAATGAGGCGTCAGGAAAAGTGCTTTACTTTGGTTTTGAGCCCATTGAAGAATGACCATCTTGATACACCACTCCTTGTTAGTTTACAACATGCTGATTCTTGTTGCATCTGAACTGAGGAAAGAGAACTAAATTAATATTTGTAAAGCACCATACAGAGCTTCAGTCCACTAGGCACTTGCACTCTAATCCTATTTTAAGAAACTATTCACTTGCATACATGGCTGCAGGATCTGGGCCTTAGTGTGTTTTACGTACTGTGATACATAGAAAAACTAAGTACTGTTTTTAATCAGTGTTCTTTTGCCCTGTTAAGATTAGGGTTGTTGGGTTTTTTTTCTTCAAAACCCTGGTGTTTTTTAATGTAATAATTTGACAAATATCACACCAGCATTTTTCCACTAAGGTGATAGTTCCATTAGAAATTCAATAAACTGATATGCCAGCAAATTAGAACTTAGGCACCCCTTTTTCTGTAAAGGTAGATATACATCTTGTCCAAGACCAATTTGAACCTTGGGTTTTAGTGCTCTTGCTACTGCTAACAACTTTCTTTAGCCACATTTTTAGGGAACTCTTCTGCCTTACATGACTGTGTGTCAGTGGCATAGAAGCCACGAGTTGATCTGCTCTTCCTGCACAACAGGGGAAGGGAAGCAGTTAGATTGAATTGTCTTCCAGCATAATGCCAAGAAAGCACCACATCACAGTCTGGAGACCGAGAGTCACTTATACACAGTATTCACATTTTGAGCTCATCTCTAATACCAGGGTAGTATGGAGGTTCTCTGTGCTATCTATCAAGGGAAATTTAATTTATAACCGAAACTATTTTGTAAAGTTTTTTTTTTACTTGCAGTCTCTTAGCATTGTTAAAATGTTTTCTCCAAATCACATGATTGTTCATGTTGTGTTTTATTTTTCTATAAACTGCTGGGGACTGGGATTGATTTTTACTGGAATGTATAACTGCATGTTTCTAGCAAAGCTGTAATCCTAGTTTCTCTGATGCACAAGTGTGAACTGTTTGAAAGTAAGAATGCATTTGCAATGAATGGACTGTCATTGCCATTTTGATTCAGATTCCTTTAAGGCACTTCAATTAGCATTTATCATCTACAAAGAATTACTTTATACAAATCTGTTTATTTTTATATTTTTATCTGCATGCTTTTTGATTTAACAGTAATGTAACCACAATCTTTTTAAAAACAAGTTGTATAGTTTTTTTATATTTTTGTTTTTAAATAAAAATAAATAAAGTGTTTGGTTTGTTACAGAAAATGTACCTTTTTGTATAATGGAATTAGTTTTAAGAAGTCATTTCAAAATTGAAAGAATATTTTTACCAAGTATATAATTGTATACTATTATATTGAGTATTTCACCTTCCTCAGTGAACATGTGGGGAAGTAACTAATAATTGGAAAAACTTGTGTGGGTGGGGAAGATACCCTAGAACCTTCCAGAGAGGGAAGCTATTTGACAGAATAAGTTCATTGTAAGCAGAGGCTTCTCTTATGGAAACTGGGCTCTGATCTTAGTGTTTCTACTCTGAAAAGTGACTTTGTGAGAATGGCATTGTGGAATCCCATATTTATTGTGTCTTGAGGATTTCTGTGTCAGATGTGCTGTGTGCACAAGTAGAAATTTTTTCTAATTACCAGCCTTGAAATCTCAACCTGGGCTCTACGAGCCAAAGCTTAGTTGAAATGTGGTACGAAGAGAACCATCATAATGGTTCTGTGAACCAGATTTAGTTCATGCGGTGCCCTTGGTGCCCTTCATGGGCTTCCATAGGTATAACACTGATTTGGAACTTAAGCAATTTTGTAGATACACAAGATGGAATAGAATCAGCAGCTCACTCAGTCTTGGCTCTGCAGGGCTAATACGAATAAAAAGCAGCAAAATTTTATCTCTAAAATAGCTGACGTGACTATTCAGAGTAAAACTGCACTTTAAGCTTAGAAAAGTGATTTTTTCTGGGCCATGTTTTATAACTTTGTCTTTTGTTTGGCTGTTCTTACATTTCTGAAAACCTCATGGTTAGTTAAATGGCCAGAAGGTTAGTGTACTGTGGCTGGCTGGAGTGGAGCAGAGTGGAACTGTGTCCATAGCTTCTTCAGTCCCACAGACTCACGGATGTGATTCCAATATTAAACAGAACAGCTGATCCACACAAACCAGGAGATGCACAACCTTTTGCTCAGAGCTGTATAGAGTGAATGGAGCTTCTTGTCAATCCAGACCAAACCATTTTCTCTTACCTGTGTGCAGAGAATGGTCCAGTATCTTGGCTAAACATGTGATAGTTTGTCAATAATTCAGTTTAAACTAAAGACAGTATCAGTACAAGAAGTATGCACACCAGAAAGCAAACGTGACGCTTCTGAGGAGCTTGGTTAGAAGCTAGCCATCATACCTCTGAGGAATATAGGAGTGAGAGCAAACACCTGTACAGAGAAGCAACTATGGCAGAGTGACACCAGGAGTAATCATGTCAGTTTTACAGGGCTTGGTACCTTTTTAACTGCTTTTCAGGGTTGACACTTGCACACAGCCTTATATGTCTGATATTCCCTCTTTTTCACACCTTTACTATTGCGAAACATATACATGTTGATCAGCTGCATGGAAACCATGGAGCTAGGGGTCTCTGACATAAAGTACAAATGAGAAATGTTATATATTAAACATGGCATTTTTGGCTGACTCCTGAAGCTGGGGACTGTCTATGTATAATCTCGCATTTCCAGTCCTGCTCACATAGGAGTGACATTGGCTTAATTGCCTTTTCGCTGATAATGTTTACTCATGCAACTTCCTTGTGTACTTATGCAGCGAATCTGCAACTTGTCGAGAGGAATTCCCTCAAATCCCATTGATTTCCAGAGATCAAATATTTCATAGTTTTCCTTGTCTCTTCCCCTCAAGTTGTGGTGTCCTTTTACAAAACTCCTCCTTTCCTGGAATCCCCCACGTTTGTTTGTATCCCATCCTTTGGTTTCTTCCCATTGGTATTTTTCCTTCTGATTAAATGGAACATGACAGAAATATTGGTTCCTTCAGTAACTTCCATTTTCAAGCCACACAGCTTATTCAGTTTCCTTCTAGTTTGGTGTGCATGGTAGGAAGTTTCTTGCTATGCGGACATGATAAAAGTGGATCAGCAAGTAGAATGTTTATAGCAAAGTGAATCAGGTTCTGTTTGCTATATATATTACACTTGCATCAGATAAGAATGTGGCAGTTACAGGCTCCATGCTCAAATAAATTGGTTAGTCTCTAAGGTGCCACAAGTACTCCTTTTCTTTTTCCCTCACATAGTGTATGGCTCACAGTAAAGCAGACCAGTCTCTTAGATACTTAACTGTTACAGAGACTGACATCTGTCACTTTGACAACTTTTCTGTAAATTTGATTTTAGTTTACTGATTAGTATGGGGCTTCTATTTTCTGCCCTCAGTCATAGAGTAGGAACTCAGAAAAGACCTCAGTGAATAGTTGTAAAACATGATTTTCCTGAAGACCTACATGTTGCTGCGTTTCCTTCTTGCCTTTCAGTGCCTCTTCAGTTGATTGGCATGGTGTTCCTGTGATTAATTCTCTCTCAGCCTCTCTCTCTGTTACCTGGGTTTTTGACTCAGATAGGGAAAGTCTATGTGGGGCAAGTCACTTAATAGCAGAAAACATCAATCACTCTTTCTTTTTCTCCTTTGTGCAAAGTAATGTCAAAATGGCTGGTTAAGATAGCTTTGTACATCTAAGTCAAAATCTACTCTTAAACAAGTTTGCAAGCAGATTAACCATAATCCTTTTTTTGCATTTTAGTCCAGTGAACAGTGCACTGGACTGGGATCCAATTTCCAGCTCTACCATGTACAGTTTCAAGAGAGACATTAAATCTCCATGTTTTAGCTTCCCCATCTGTAAAATGGGAATGATGATACTCTACCTCCTTTGTAAAACGCTTGGAGATCCTCAGAGGAAAAGTGCAAATAATTGTTTATTTTTTGTTCCATCCACTTCTGTATGGATGTGTAGAACATGAGCCTTAATGCATGAAATGTACTGAAGTTTTATTTTGGCTCTTTGAAATGTCTTCTGCTAGGTCAAGGCCTAGTTAAGCAATTATTCTTACCAAGTTAGACTGGCAAAGTGTCAGGCTTGTACAGTAGTCCTCAAACGACTAGTGGCGCTAGCCATTGGTGTTGATGCTTCATCTCCCTACTGTAATGTGGAGCTCTGCTACCCACCTTGCATTTTCTTTTGGACATGTTCTGACCTGCAGCTGAGTTTGGGCTGTTCCTAGTGGTCAGAAAAACAGCCTGTGCCGTGGAAAATGTGAACAGTTGAATGGGAGTCTGCTGACACACTTGAGGTCTTGCTCTGGTAAAATTTATACAGCTTCCTGAAAAGCTTAGGGAATCCCTATAATGAGACCCTGGTGGCTGAAGGGACCTCCAGGAATACTTTAATTATGCTGTATTTACCTTATAACACAGAGAAGTTCATAATGAGAGATGTGTATGAAGGAAGCATGATATACATAGGAAGTGGGTCTGAATACTTACCAGATCATCTTAAATTTTGCTACAGAATGGTTTGACTTTGTATAGGCCTTGCAAAGTTATGAAAATTTAATAGATTTCAAGGCCGGAAGGTACAAAAGTGATCATCTAGTTTGACTTCAATTTACCAGCCTAAGTACAAATTCTATCATATTTGCCTGTCCCATCACATGAGGATTCATGACAGTGAAAATAGGAATACTTTACTTACTGATTTAAAAAAAAAACAAAAAACAAAACAAAAAAAAAACCTGAGGCATGAATGGGCCACTAGCATTTTGCCAAGGTTGTTTTAAAAGTATGTTCAGGGGTAGTGTTTCAGTCTTAACCCCACACCACTGGGCATGCCAAATAATGATGAAGTAGAACACGTTCAAGCAAGGGAGTTGATCCAGGTGTTTGGCTGGAATTCTCCAGGGGAGGAAATTTAAGCCAGATGGTCAATATTGTGCCTTTCATTTTTGTTGATTTAATAAACTCTGAAGTAAGCTGCAAAGGAAGTCTTGGGAAGCTCTAATATATAACACATTTTCACCAGTGGAGAGGGGCTGACTGGTAGTGAAAGCTGCTGAAGGTCCCAGACAGTTTTGTTATAGGGTGGAGAAGAAAGTTTGCTTCTGTTTGGCTCCCAGTGTGACCTCTGATAGAAAGTGGTGAGTTAAAGCCCTTCTTGCTTAAACAGCAAGAGGCCCTTGGATGCAAACGCTTAACAATTCTCCAGTGAGAGAGGAAGGATGGCTTTCTGTGTAGCATCTGTTCTATCATGGCTGCTGTCTGTTTCTTTCCTCTTCTCCATCACTGACATTGTAATGTTCAAATAAGTGCTCTTGATCTAACTAATGGGCTGTGCAAACATTTGCTTCACAGCCAGCTCTCTGCAGCCCTGTCAGGTTGTATCTCCAATAGGCTATTTGGGATATTTTCCCTCATTGCAGCTCCACCAATGGTAGCAATGGAAGTACTGTCAGTTAGACCACTGGCATTTTTACCACCATGTTATCTAACACTGGTCAGAATGGGTGTAGAAGACACCATGACACACAGTCTGGCAGCGCCCTGAGTCCTATCCACACTAACTGCCACTTTGGTTACCACCGGTGGCACTGCATTGGTGAGAGATTTCCAAGAAACTCTAATATAGGCAAGGACTAACCAATTCTTACAGTCTGTCACTTTGGTGTCCCAAAGGGCTGTGGCTGAAGAATTAGTGTTGGTCAAAGTCTTGAAGAGATTTCTTTGTAAATCATTGTAGTTGATGTTTTGAAAGTTCTGATCCTTCCTGGTTTTGTGAAGGAACAAAGATGTAGCCAAGGAAACTGAATCTCTTTCCTCCGGAATCTGTAGTAAGTTTCAAAGGTAAAATCAGGGAAAAGCTGCCTGTTTTTGTGTCTGAAAATTGCTCTTCGCGAGTGCTTGAGAGAGAGTAGTTTGCAGTGAGCACCAAAACTTCGCTACTCTTCCTGTGGTTTAAGTGGTGATCTCGGTTACAAGTACAGTAATATTAGTTGCTCCCATATTTGTCTCAGTGATTCCTGAAAGAGCAGCACCTGGATGCTAACCCTTTTATTATCCCTTCTTCCTTTCTCCACAGAAATGGCACCAAAATTGAAGAAGAAAGGGCACTCTGGGCGAGAGCAAAAAAAGGTGAGTTTTGGAGAAGCCTGCCTCCTGGAGCCATGAGAGAATTCCTATGAATGAGAGTCCTCCGTATACAGTGACTGCTGAATCATCATAGAGGTTGGGCTGGGCCAGGCACACAGGCTGTTAGAACAATACTCTTATTTAGATCTCCCTTTTAGATCAGGAGCTTATAGTCAACCACAGGCTCAGTCCCTCCATTATTGATGTCTGGAATTGTTCTGAGCTGCCTCCCTGCATACCAGATGAGACAAGGCTGGAAGTTTAAATGAGAAGGTGTTCTGATCTCATGAGTTTTTGTCTTCCCTAGCATCACCACCACCACCATCAGCAGGTGCCGCAGCAGCAGATGCAACCACAGCCTGTCCCTCAACAAGCACCACCTCCGATGAAGTCCTCTCCCCCTCCTTTCGTACCTGCACAGGTCCCCATCATGGAGCATCCTCTCCCAGGGAACGTGTTCGACACTATCACACATTTCACCCAGCCCATCATGCATCTTCCTCAGCCAGAGATGCCACCCCATCTCCCCCAGCAGCCTGAGCACAGCACTCCTCCTCACTTGAACCAACATGCAGTGGTCTCTCCTCCAGGTAAGCACTTAATGGGCAATGCTGTGTGTCTAAAGCTGTAGCCCTTTCTTCTTCTTGGAGTAGATGCAGCCTCGTATTCCATGTAGGTGTGTGTGTCCCCAGCACACCAGAGCAGAAGAAATTTGCCCAGCAGTAGAGGGGTGACACACACTCCTTGTTGCTATAGTCCTTCTCCTGGCTACATGATGCAGTGCTGTCCTGACCCTCCCTCAGTTCCTTCTTACCGCCCGTGACTGGAGTCGGAGTTCTGTGTGGTCTCAAACTCTCAACTAGTTTAGTTTTTTCTCTTGTGTATAGTTAGTAGTACCCTTAATTGTTAGAGTAGTGTGTGTTACCAGTCTGTTTCCCCAGTGATGCCCTCTCTGGGGTTTAAACATTGTCTTTAATGTGGGGGAGCAATCCCCAGCAGCAAGGCCCATGTCAAGAAGTATTGCGCAATCTGCCGATCGGTTTAAGAAACTGACTCAAGTGGCTGGGGACCTTCGCCTGAAGCAGTGCCTGCTCGACCAGGCCGTGTGGCCTGCTTCCGTCCCAAGGCCCTCAGTGGGTCAGAGATTCCCTTGGGCTCCAACAGCACTGCCACTTCATGTTCTGGAGCAGGTACTTCAATAGGGGCTGTTGCCTGTGCTGAGGAAAAGGTTGCATAACACCAATAGGTCTTTTGGGGTGACTCTTCCGCCTCCCCCGGAAAAGCATGGAACAGCATGGAGCTGGTGCTTCTAACCCTTCCCTGGTGCCTAGTAGGGAGGTGAGAAACCCTCTACCGTTGACTTTGGTTCTAGCCTCTGGACATCCATTGAGTCTGGCACTGATGAGGGAGATGCCAGTACCGACTGTTTCTGCGTCGGCAGCATACCAAGTAGCTACAGACCTCCTTCTGCCTTTCAGTCCCAACCTCTCCTTTGGTCCAGGACTTTGCCAAGTCTGTGTCTTCTATTGAACAAGCCACTGAACCCTCAGGTCTGTTGGCACTGCACCCCAATGTTCCCCTTCCACAAATTGTGGAAATAGGGCCGGTACTCGGATTGGTACGTGGGACCCCGGTACCAGGAACCTACTCGGCACTGCTGCAGTCCACACTGCAGATGTTTCCATGGTGGCTTTTGCCGCCCTTGACATTGGTGCAATCAGACACTCCACTACCACTGTTCACTTCAGGACTACCAGTGCTTCCAGCACTGGCATGCTTGGTACCAATGATATTGCTTCCATTGGTAGCACTGTTTCCTGCCTCGTTTTGAACAATAGACGAGTCAAACATCTACTTGCTCCCTCTGATTTTGCTCTGCCCTTATCTCTGGAATCTGAGACTCCTTTGAGTCAGGGTTGTCATCCTCCCACTCTCCATTGCCCGACCAGCATTGAGGCCCACTGATGGATTGTTACATGTAACAGGATTGGCGCACATCTCATGGTCAGGGCAGAGGTCCCTGGCCCTGCATCTGTTGGCCACCAGTGTCTTATCCATGTCACTGCACTTAATCGTGATTAATTGTTTTGAGTTAATCGCTTGAGTTTACTGCGATTAATTGACAGCCCTATTTTCCACACTTCTCCCACCCATACCCACCAATCCTCCTGATTCACCCCAGGCTCTTTTCCTCTCCCTCAGCTCCTCCATTACCCCTGATTCCCTCAAGCCTTTGCACTGCTTCTGCCAGGTGCAGGAAATACAATTCTTTACTATAATTTAAATGAATTACTCAACATTCTGTATTAATATGCCTCATAAGGAATCTATTCGTCAAAAAAAAAAAACAATCGGAATTTTGGGGGGGGGGTCTGTATTGTTACAGACATACTTACTGACATATATTTTGAAATAAATTTCCAAAATAATTGGAACTGGCATGATTACATTGTGTTATTTTGACAAATAATATATACAGAATTTTGTAGAAATTTAAAATATTGTACACAGAATTTTTAATGCTTCAGGTGATGTCCCTGTGGGTGCTGCACTTTAGGTGTTCGGGCACCCCTGTTCTCATAATCGGAAATATATGGTAGCAGTGCCCAGGTGGATCTCCCCTCAAGGGCATGGGTGGTTCTCCGGGCTTTAAATGCTGCCTCACCTATAGGCTATCGATCCCAGTGTTCGCTGCTTAGGTGAAACACACGTTCCTCAAAAGTGCCCTCATTGTCACAAACTGACAATTCAGACCAGGAAAGCCAGAGACTTGCAGCTTTAAATTGCTGCTCATGGAGAAGTCTCTCCGGCTGGCGTTTGAGCCAGAAGCCAGGACTCCCCTGGTCAGAAGTTTCCTACAGCAGCCTCTGACAGAGGCTCTACTTCCAAGGGTCAGATAGCAGACCACCCTGCTATGAAGGTGGCTAAAAAGCATCCTGTGGCTTCACCGAACCAGGAGACGGCAAAGAAAAGGTGTTCCCTGCACCGGCATGCTAAGTCGATACCAACCATACTATTAGCCTCTCCAACTGAGGTAGTACCATGTGTACCGTGAGAGCTAGGGACTGTAAACGAGAGAGCCCTGACACAGGCACTAAGGGGAAAATGAAACCCCATGCCTCAGCACCACTGGAGTTGACCAGACCCATGGCACACAGCAGCTCAATACAACTGTAAGCCATGCTGCTATCTATAGGCAGTATGCTGCAACTGGCACACCCATCTGTACTAACACAACCTGGGGCACCAAGTGTTACAACCGCAACAGCGCTGCCACTGTTGGTACTGTGCCAGTTCTTACTGCCAAAAGGATTTGGCAGTATCCTCAACACCTGAGTCACCTGTCCTCGGCACCGACGTTACCCTGGCTCACTTGGTACCAAGTCAGCCTTCCACTCCACCTTATTCAGCTCCCCTTCTTTCGAGCAACAAGGATGAGGTTGGTGATGGGGAAAGGTATTCCTGCTGCTCTTCTCCCATCTGTAATACGGCAGCACGTGCCTTGTTACACAGTCTGTCATACTGTTCCCAAAGAACCCCAATGGTACAAGTACCCATGGATGACATCCATGCCACCTCCACCACAGTGGCCATATTACCATGGATGGCACATCCCGCTTACCACCACATACCTCCCTGTCCCCCCAGGGAGAGCACACAACCGTCACCTGCGCCGTTGGTAGTGGGACTGTCTCAGCACCCTGACGACATGCCAGCAGAACAGGATGAACCCTCTGACCAAGGTCAGGACATTGAACCCACCCTTCACTTTTCTTTGTCGGTGTTTTCAGGAGAAGACCATCTTTCCCTCCTCTCCCCCCAGTGCTGTGGGATCAACTCACATCTCTCTGATTTTCTCAGACCGTCTTATCCCCTATTACCCAGTCTGGCAGTCCATCACAACAGACAGATGGGTATTGTAGATAATCAAGGTTGGATACTCCATCCCATTTACTTCTACCTCCTCCACCCTGTCCCTCTTCAGGGACCCCCGCTCACAAACATCTACTGCAACAAGAGGTAGACCACCTCCTATATCTATGCGCAGTAGAACTGGTACCACCAAAGTACAAATGGAAGGGCTTTTACTTGCATTATTTTCTCTCACAGATAAAACAGATGGAGACCCATTCTTGATCTCTGACTTCTCAACAAGTTTGTGAACACCCAACATTTCAAGATAGTCTTAATCCCAGAGTTAGAAAAAGGGAACTGGTTCTCTGCCCTTGACCTTCAAGATGCATATTTTCGTATAACTATCCATCCTTCACACTGGCATTTTCTCCATTTCGTAATAGGCCCACATAATTTCCAATACAAGATCCTTCCTTTTGCCCTATCCACTGCCCCTTGAGGTTTTTTTTGAAGGTCCTTGCCATTGTGGCTGCACAGCTACACAGAAAGGGAATTATGATGATCCTGTACTTGGATGATGGCCTGCTCAAAGCACCAGCACAGCAGGCGCTGATAGATGCCACAGAACAGACACTCACTCTCTTTACAGCGTAAGGCTTCTAAATAAATGCACAAAAGTCCACACTAATACCAGTGCAACAAATTAGAGTTCATTGGAGTCTCTCTCAAGGCGATGGCCTTTCTACCACAACAGCAGTTCCTCACACTGACCAACCTGATTGCTACAGTACAAATCAGCCGCCAGAACATGCTTACATGGCTTCCACAACATACGTTGTCAGACATGCACAATTCCATATGAAGTGCCTTCAAGCCTGGCTCCACTCAGTTTGTCCCACACAGGAACAATATAAACATAAACAGGCACCTCAAGATACCAAACAAGGTAAAGGAGTCTCTTCTCTGGTTGGACTCAACCAGACAACATTTGCGTAGGAGTGCCTTTCATGCAAATTCTACCAGTGTTGACCATCACAACAGATGCATCGCTTCTGGGCTGGGGAGCACATCTATGTCTGCGCGCTATCCAGGGCCACTGGTCCCCAGCGGAAACTCTTCTGCACATAAGTATCTTAGAACTAAGTGCCGTTCGCGACGCTTGCTCCCACTTCCTACTGATAATGGAAAGCAAGACTATACAAATCCTCACGTACAATGTGGCTTGCATGTTTTATATAAATAGACAACGGGGTGCATGATCACACTCCCTCTGTGTAGAAGCCATCAGACTCTGGCAATTGTGCATCAGATATTATATCCACATTACAGTAAATACCTACCTGGGTTGCCAGAACACCACGGCAGATCCATTAAGCAGGAATTTCTCCCAGGACCATGAGTGGAAACTCAACACACACATGGTCTGGGACCTTTTCAGACATTGTGGATTCCTGACAACAGACCTGTTCTCAACCACACAAAATATCGTATGTCCACAGTTCTGCTCCGGGGGGGGGGGGGGGGCTTGGTCCCCACTCTCTGGGCGATGCCTTCCTCATGAAGTGGAATGCTCCTCTCCTTTACGTATTTCCCCCAACCCTCCTTTTGGCCTTGGTGATACACAAGATCAGGCAGGACAACTCCAGGGTAATTCTAATAGTCCCCACGTGGCCTTGCCAAACTTGGTATCCTTACCTTCTCAAATTATCAGTGTGCCCACCACAGACACTTCCGCTTCTGCCTCGTTTCCTATCTAAGGATGCGGGTCATGTTCTTCAACCGGATCCCCAAAGACTCCATCTCAAAGGGTGGCTACTCCATGGCTCAAGCGACCTGAAATAACACATTCCAATGAAGTACAAAACACAGTTGCAGAACCACCACCCACACCAACTACCTCCACACATGGAAATAATTAGAGGCATGTGCTAACAAAAATGAATTCCTGCTATGTCAGCCTCTTTACCCCAATATTGGACTACTTATTACAACTTGAAAAGTCAGGCCTCTCCATGAGCTCGGTTAGAGTGCAACTCTCCACTATCACAGCGTTTCACAGCAAAGTAGATGAGTTCTCCACATTCGCTCACCAAAAGATTCCTCAGAGGCCTCAGCAATTTCTATCCTGAAGTGAGAGAACCTACCCCACCATGGGACTCAACCTATTCTCAGAGTCCTAACTGGCCCTCCATTTGAACCCATGGTGACATGCTCTTCATTACATCTTTCTATGAAAGTAGTGTTCCTCGTTGCAGTGACATCCGCCAGATGGGTGGGAGAATTGGGCGCTCTTTTGGCAGATCCGCCATACACAGTCTTTTTCAAAGATAAAGTTTCTTTGAGACCAATCCTAACTTTTTGCCCAAGATAGGCTGGTTTAGGTGAAAAGGTGAGGCAATCTGCCTTCTGACATTCTATCCAGGATAGACAACAATCCAAACTACATACCCTGGGTGTATGTAGGGCAATCGCCTTCTAAATAGACAGAACAAAAGCATTTTGTAAGTCTCAGAAACTGTTTGTCTGAATCACAGAATGATCCAAAGGGAACGCCATATCTACACAGAGTTTCTCCAAATGGATTTCAGATTGCAGAAAACTGTTATTCCCAACGTGGTCAACAATCCCCTATGGCAGTGGTGGGCAACCTATGGGCTGCAGGCAACCTGTCAGGGTAATCTGTTGGCGGGCCGCGAGATAGTTTGTTTACATTGACCATCCGCAGGCACTGCTGCCTGCAGCTTCCAGTGGTCATGGTTTGCTGTTCCCGGCCTATGGGAGCTGCGGGAAGTGGCACAGGCTGAAGGGACGTGCTGGCTGCCGCTTCCCACAGCCACTGGGAGCTGCGGGTGGCTGTGCCTGCAGATGGGCAATGTAAACAAACTGTCGCGCGGCCCACCAACAGATTACCTGACAGGCTGCAAATTGCCCACCACTGCCCTACAGGGATTCACACGCATGCCACCAGGGCCTTCTTAACCTCTATAACGTTCCTTAACAATGTGCCCATTGTAGAAATCTGTAAGACCATAACCTAGGCATCAGCCCATACATTTACTCAACATTACACTTTAGAACAACAGGCAACCTCCAATGCCCTGTTTCGACTCTCTGTTCTTTTGTCTGCTATGACTTCAACTCCAAAGGCCCCTCCTCCTTCTGGAGGGTACTGCTCTGAAGTCACCCAGAGTGGAGCAACCATAGGGACATCACTCGAAGAAGAGAAAGTTACTCACCTTTTGCAGTAACGTTGGTTCTTCAAGATGTGTGTCCCTGTGAGTGCTCCACTACCCTCCCTCCTCCCCTCTACTTCAGAGTTATTGCTAGGCTCTGCAGTAGAGAAGGAACTAAGGGGGAGTTTATCGCACAACGCTAATTAACCGCCTGAAGTGGTGCAAGACTGGGACCACGCATGTGTGATCTAGCCAGGCACTACCATAAATCTCTGATTACGTGCGCAGGGGCGCCCGAACACCTAGAGTGGTGCACCCACAGAACCTACATTACTGCACAAGATGAGTAACTTTTTCTTTTTTAGTGCAGAATTTTTAAATTTTTGAAGCAGAATTCCCCCAGGAGTGCAATTATACCAAGTCACAAAAAATTCCTTCAGTTCATCATGGCAGAATGCCAGTTTCAGTATGTGGTGCTCCCATTTGGCCTCTCTTTTTCCCCCAGGGTTTTTACTTAAATGCACAATTGTTACTGCCTATCTCAGGGAGAACGGAATTCACATCTTCCTGTATCTTAACAACTGGTTACTGAGGGGCAGATCCAGAGAGGAAGTTCTTGCTCATGTCAGTACCACACTACGGTTGCTCGACTGCCTGGGTCTCACCCTAAACACCAGAAAGTCAACCTTGGCTCCCACTCAAAATATTGAGTTACTTGGGGCCCTGTTACATTCCACGACATCAAGAGCATTTCTGCCTACCGACCGTTTTCAGATAATTCACCATCTTTGCCTCAGTCTGCAATCTCAGCCTTCCTTGACAGTTAGACCATGCCTGAGATTTGGGCCACATGTCTGTTTGCACACAGGTGGTCCAGTTTGCAAGGTTATACCTCTGTCGCCTTTAAATGTGTCTCAGGACAGTCTTGAATCCTACCCTTTTTATTCTCTAGACAGACTGGTTCATCTCCCTCCACTGGTCCTAGACTCTTAGTGGTGGATGAAGCCACAGAATGTTTACCAAGGCGTTCTTTTTGTCCAGCGCTCGCCAACCCAGTACAGTTGTTACCAAAGCCTCCCGGGTGGATTGTAGGATGCACCTGGGGTAGCTGAAAGTACAGGTACTGTGATTGGCACAGGAAGCCTCACTCCATATCAACTTACTGGAGCTTTGGGCTATTGAAAATGCATGTCGCGCTTTTTAGCAACCTATCGGAGCCTCAGTGATTCACGTACTTACTGAAAATATCAATGTGATGTGTTATGTAAACAAACAAGGGGGAGCATGCTCCAGATTGCTCTGCCTAGAGGCAATCAGGCTCTGGCAGTTCTGCATCGAGGAGAATGTTACTCTGATAGTCATTCGCTTGCCTGGGGTTCAAAATCAACTTTCAGACCATCTCCACAGGTATTCTTGCCTGAATCACAAATGGTCCCTGAAAACAGGTGTCCTCCGGGTTATCTTCACAGCTTGGGGCATCCTAGTGATCGACCTGTTCACTACAAGGGACAAGAGGAAATGTCGTCTGTTCTGCTCTCAGCCAGGCCTCAGTCAAGCCTCCCTGACCGAACTCGCTGTGGTTCTGATCATCCCTCAGGTCATCCTCTAACTCAAAGTGGCTCAGGCCAAGCTCATTCTCAGTGTCGCATTATGACCAAGACAAAGCTGCTTCTCTGACTTTCTCACGCTGTCTATTCAGCCTCCCATGAGGCTTCCTCTCCATCACAACCTGCTAACTCAGAATCACAAACTCATCTTGCATCATGTGCTCACCTCTCTGCATCTCACGCCATGGCTGCTGCATGCCTGAATGAGGAGGAAGAATAGTGTTCAGTGGCTATCCAGCAAGTGCTGCTCAACAGTAGAAAGTCCTCTACCAGAATGGTCTACTCAGCAAAATGGAAACCTTTTTTTGGTATGGTCATTAGCTCGTGGAATCCAGTCGAAACTGACTTCTACCCACGACATCTAGGAGTATCTGTTACACCTTCAGACATGGGGGCTTGCGCTTAGTCCAGTAGTTCTCAACCCGCGGGCCACTTGTGCCCCAGTCAGCACACAGTTGCAGCCCATGTGACATCCTCAGGGCCATACAGGTAATAAATATATATAGTGTGGATGCAGCCCACATAACACACAGAGACCTGCATATGCAGCCCACAATGGTAAATAGGTTCAATCCTTGAGGGGGTCGTTTGGGATCTGGAACAAAAATTGGGGATTGGACCTGCTTTGAGCAGGGGGTAGGACTAGATACCTCCTGAGGTCCCTTCCAAGCCTGGTATTCTATGATTCTATGATAAGACCACTGGCTTAGTCCATTGAAAGTGCATCTGGCAGCAATACTGGCATTTCATCCCCTGTTCCGGGAAAATCAGTCTTCTCCAGTGTCAGTGTTAAGGGGGCTTCTTTGTCTATATCTTCCGGTACGAGAGCCAGTTCCCCTGCAGGACCTAAACACAGTCCTGGCAACTCTGATGGGTCATCCATTGTAGCCCCTATTATCTTGCTCCTTTTTGCTCATGTCAGAAAACTGCTTTCCTGGTAGCAATAAGATCGGCAAGGAGACTGAGAGAGTTGCAGGCTCTGATGGCAGAACCTTCTTATATACAGTTCTCCAAAGACAAGGTAACTTTACAACCACGCCCCACGTTTTTGTCTAAAGTGGTGTCTGTTTCATTGGAACCAGGTGTTGTATTTACTGGAGTTTTTTTTTACTAAACTGCATTCATTTTTGGAGGCGCTGCATCCCCATACCTTAGATGTCAGGCAATGTCTAGCCTTTTATCTGGACAGAACTAAAATGTTTTGGGCCTCACCTCATTTGTTTGTGCCATATGCAGATTGCATGAAGGGTCAACTGGTCTCGTCACAGATCTCCAAATGGGTAACATCCTGCATTGACAGCAATGAAATAGCCTTGGCTACTCTCCTCAGTGTGTGTGAGCTCATTTACGAGGATGCAAGCAATGTCCAGAGTGTTCCTTAGTGATCTTTCCATATTGGACGTTTCCAGGGCTGCTGTGTGGTCATTGATACGTATGTTCACGAACCATTACACCATCACCACATCTTCCAGGGCAGAAGCAAGCTTTGGTAGAGGTGTCTTGCAATCCTTGTTTTGGTAGACTTTGAGCCCCGCCTCCGGGGTTGGGGGTGGGGGGATGGTACTCCTTGTGATTCACCAAAGTGGAAAATAGAATACACAGCTGCATCTACTTGAAGAAGAAGAAATGGTTACTTAATGTACCTGTGTTTTTTCAAGATGTGATGCAGTGTGTATTCTACGACCCACTGTCCGTCCACTTTGCATCGGAGTCTAATGTCTGGGCATTCAGTGCAAAGAAACTGAGGGATGCTTGGGGTGGTGCCGCCTCATATAGCCAGGAGTGGGCCTATGGCCATGAGGCATGAGCACTGCCCCTCTACGTGTACTGCTAGGCAAATTTCTCCAGCTCCAGTGCTTTGGGCACACATACAAAGAGACATGGTTACAGTAAGTCATTGTTTCTTCTACAGCCCTGCATTTCCTAGTTGGCACCACATGGTCCCAGGCTTTGCAAGTCTGGGGATAACTTGATGTGTTAGAAGGATGTATGGTCACATGATTAAGAAACGGGGTTAGATGCCATGAGATCTGTGTTATGTCCCATGTGTATTCTGTGCGATGTAATGGCAGTCTAATAAGCAGAACAACTTGTGCAGTTTTGCTGTGGGGAGTTGTGCTCTTTTTTCTGTTGTATGTGATGCCAAGTATTCCTGCTCTTTTTCCCCAGCTTTGCACAACGCTCTGCCTCAGCAGCCATCAAGACCCAGTAATCGAGCCGCAGCACTACCCCCTAAGCCTTCACGTCCTCCAGCAGCGTCACCAGCCATAAGCCAGCAGCCCATGCTCCCCCAGCCGCCTTTGCCTCAGCCTCCCCAGGTCCTCCTGGAGGATGAGGAGCCTCCCACGCCTCATCACAGCCTGCCTCTGAGCACCAGCCAGATGCAGCTCTACCTTCAACAGCTGCAGAAAGTGCAGCCGCAGACTCCTCTCCTCCCTTCAGTGAAGGTCCAGTCACAGCCTCAGCCACCCCTGCAGCCTCCTGCTCATCCCTCAGTACAACAGCTGCAGCAGCAGCAGCAGAGGCCGATGCACATGCAGCCCATGCAGTTCCCTCCTCATATCCCTCAGCCTCAGCCACCTCCACAGCAGCATCCACCCCCGCAGCCGCAGCCAGCTAAACCTCAGCAAGTCATCCAGCACCACCCATCACCACGGCACCATAAGCCTGACCCCTATTCAACTGGTGAGTGCTGAAATTTCCCCTCTGAGTTCTTAACATCAGCGCAGCTACAATTAGTAACAAATTAAGGGCGTTGGATGCCTGGTTGGAATGTAAAGGAGTACTTGTGGCACCTTAAGTGAGCTGTAGCTCACGAAAGCTTATGCTCCAATAAATTTGTTAGTCCCTAAGGTGCCACAAGTACTCCTGTTCTTTTTGCGGATACAGACTAACACGGCTGCTATTCTGAAACTGGTTGGAATGTGATTGTTCCACAATCTTTTGAGCTTTGCAGATACTGGTGGTGAGTTGGCATCGGGTTTGGAGCATGGACAAGTCATCAAGAAACGTACTTAGTCTCGGAGGAATTCTTTAAATAACTTGATAGTCTAGTGAGGACTCTAAGCTTTTCTCCTGGGAGCTTAAATCTCAGTCCATGGGGAAAACCAACTATTGTAGGGCTCAAAGTTAGGAAACAGATTCTAACTGGCAATGCTGTGCCCTGTTAAGATTCATCCCATCCCCTTTCAGCATGGAAGTCTAGCCTGTCCTGAAATCAGGGTACAGTTGGTGAGCTCTATCTAGAAAAGAGGCTGTTTGCTCCCTTTGGCAGGACGTTTGGTTTGTGATTTTATAGTAATAGCATAAATCACCACCTGCCCAGGAACAGATCAGGCTTCCTGATTCTGTTTGGATTTGAAGTTCTCGTGTGCCGTTGGCAAGCATGTTGGGAAGTTCCCCATGAAAGGATCAAAAGTGCATGACTGCCAGTGTAGTATCTGGTAAAAGGAAATAAACTGAAGTTAAGGAGGATGGCTGCTGAGTATTGTTTACTAGCCAAGCACTTTAAGTTGTCCCCTTGGGTAGTTTATTAGATGTTAAAATACAAATAGTTAGAATCTGGTGACAAGAGCCAACATCTCCAGAATAGACAAGCTAGCATTACAACACTAAACATGTACATGTATGCTAGCCCCCAGCAAGTGATCAGATGGCAAGCAGCCTTGCCAAAGTGCTTTCCCTGCCTTAATGACAGCCCTTCTGGGGTATGCTCCAGTGGACGCACCGCTGAAAAGGAAATAAAATGCTTGTGACTGCGTGAGTGATTCAACCCAGATTGGGCGGTGGAAAGTCTCAAGCGAAGTGCTCAGACTGGTCCCTGAGACATAGACAGAGCCTTGTCCCTCCTAGCTATGGGCAGATTTTAAACCCTTGTAAGATTATTTGAGCTGATGATGGTGTAGCCTAGTCTCCCTCATAGTGCCCTTGATCAAGAATATTTTCTCTACAATCTCTAACAAGCTTTGTTACAGGATAATAGTGCACATGAAGGTGGGTATTTATTTCTTGTGTGAAGGACAAATATATTTTTCTGTCTTAAATATTTAGCATGAATTCTTTTTGCTTCTCTTTACCGTTTTGTTGTTTTAGATATGTAATGACCCCTGGCTGTTGGGTGGAGTGCTATTTTCAGAATGTGCTTTTAATTTTTTCCACCTATGCTAAACATTGAACTGTGTATGTAGGAGAAATAAGAGGAATGTGTCAGTGGCCTTCAGCCATCATACTTTGGGTTGTGACCTTCTCAGATGTCAATGGATTGAGCAGGATTTTGATGGGAGAGGAGAGGCCTCCAAAGAAAACCCAGGCATTGCAAAAAGTGTTACAGGTTATTTAGTGATTCAGGAGGTGGTTCTCTTTAGCACCAGGCTGGTGCCCTCAGCAGGGTGCTGCTGGAGGTGCTGTCTTTCCAATTAAATGTAAAACTGAGGCTCACTTTGGTTCATTAAAGATCTCTAGTTAGGGATGTTTGTCGTGGTGCCTTGGTTAAATTCTAATTGGAATTACTACATCCTGCCTCTTTCAAACCCCCCCACCCCGGCCACCTGTAGTTTAAAATGAATGCCATAAACCATCATATAGGGTTTCTGAGAGTTGTTACAAGCGACGCCAGGGAGCTATAACAACAGAGGGCAGACAAATAAAGAAGGGTGCAGACAAGTGAAATTCAGTTGCTTCCCTCCCACCCATGAGGCAATCTGCTGAGCACCTCTCTAGTGCCTAGCGTGTTGGCTGAGTCCAGCCAGAGCCTGAAAAAGGAAAGCTCACTTCCCTTATAAATTTCAGTAAACATCAAATGAAATGGATGTCTCCAGGTGCTCCCTCAGTTCTCTGTGCCCTAAAGTGCATGTGTGATTCCTGAACAGAGATCTTGAGAGACTCTGGCGGCATAGAAATGTAAGGGGAGAGTTTTAAAATAGTAAATATTCAGTGATTCTCAAATGTTCTGTGGTTCAGCGGAAGAAATTGCATAGAGGAGCTTACAAATTCTTTAAAATAGGAATGTATTTTGTATGGAGGTTTTCCATTCCTCAGAATGAAGTCCATGGGCTTCATGGCCAAATCCAAAGGGCAATCCAACAAAATCCTTTTCACTTGCCACTGCCCAGCCACCTACAGCCCTTGTGCATTGTGAATGTGCCTGTGACAACCATGGCACTGGCCTGATACCGGACTGTAAGAAGGCTGGTGGGAGGTTCCCCCTATCTGCATACCACTCCATGCAAGTCTGGCAGGCTTATGGAGAGGAATAAACAGATGCAGCTAAGTGTATGGCTCTTTGTGTGCTGATCTGGGTGACAGAATCTTAAAGTTGCTCTGAATTAGTGCTTAGGGTTAGTGTGAATTAGTATGGCAGTGCAGCCCATGTGACAGCTGGAAGTACTGAGGGGTAGGACTAGACTATGGAAACTGCCAAACTGGTGTGGAGTCTTCCTATGTTTGTAAGGTGTGCCTGGGTTAAATTCAACCTGCAGACGGTGTCAGTCCTGTGGAGCAGCATGCTGCTCGATCTGACTCAAGGACGAGTTCTCACCTCGGTTAATGTTTGGATAAGCGATAGTGATGACAGGTTAACTGACTGGTGCTGAATTGTTCCAGGTCACTTGAGAGAAGCACCTTCCCCTCTCATGATGCATTCCCCACAGATGCCCCAGTTCCAGGGTCTGGGCCACCAGTCACCACCTCAGCAAAATATCCAGCCGAAAAAACAGGTAAAGGAAGGCATAATCTGAATGTGGGGTCCCAAAGGGCCTGCTCTCAAAGCACAGGGTTCCCAACCTGTGTTGGTAGCTTAGGCTCATGCCCACAACGGTGCACTCTCCATGAGCATGCATTAGAGGCTAGGCCAGCCCCATTGTGGGACTCTCATGGTGGATTGTTCAGGATGTTACTGGCTCTGTGGATGTGGGATGGACTTCCATCAAGGAAGGTGTTTGGATGGTGACTGACCCATCTCAATGTGCTAACATGGCAGGAGCTCAGAGCACCCTCTGTCGTGCAATCCCAGCCCATGGCAGCAAAGGAAGAGAAGATGCATTCACCGGTCATCCGAAATGAAACATTCAGCCCCACGTTGCGACAGGAACCTCCCAAGCACCCAGAGAGCATCAAACCCCCTGCACATATCCAGCAAAGTAAGTTAGAGCCCCTGCGCTGTTAGTGTTGAAATGTGTATTTTGGGTGTAACATGGGCTAGTCTGTTTCCCTTTGAAGGCTGAGATGGAGAAATGGACTGCTCATCACGGTGAAAGCCTGAGAGTCTACACCTCAGTCAATTGGCCTGCCCTCGATAGTGGGGAAGGAAGGGACAGGATCACTCCCTGAATGCTCTAGGAAACTCAGATACCCTGACAGCCTGCAGGAATGGTCTTTTGCCCTTACCGTGGTGTATATGCGTGTGTTTCAGGAACAGAAATGAAACCAATGGAGGGTGGGCGGCCTGTAATCAGACCCCCTGAGCAGAATGTGCCGCCACCTGGAGTACAGGACAAAGACAGACAAAAACAGGAACTGAAAACACCTGTCGCTCCTAAAAAGGTAACAATTCACCACACCTGGATGCAGTCAGTTTGGGGGAAGGGTTATTTAGTCCTGCCTACACTCCAGCATTTGGTCTATATTCTTTTTTGCGAAAGGGGCACAGAAACTCTGAGCTACTAGAAGAGGCTGAACTCAGTGTAAAGCCCCTAAAAATTCGAGGCCAAAGTTGTCCCTTCTCTAACAGTTTGATCTACTCAGCTAGGTCCCCCATCCTCTCCTGCTTAGGACACAGGTTGTGGTGCCTCGAAGCGGACATGGCCTCATGTCTTATCCCAGATTGAGCAGACCTGTCCCTTCATGCCAGGGTGGGGCTCACCAGAGTAAACTAGTTTTAGTGCGCGTATGCTCGCTCTCTCTCTCCTCCCGCCTCTCCTCCCCTCCCCACCCGTGTTGGGGGCGGGGAGGGAGGCAGCACTGTTATCCTCACTGCTTCATGAAGGTTTGGGCCCAATTTTTTAATGTTAAAGTGATTGTACAAGAGAATTTGGCCTGGCTGAGAGCTGTGAGGACTGATAGCTTCTATCTGCAGATCAGGAACAGCCTGGGCACAGCAAGGCAAGCATCTCCCACCTGTGTCACTGAGATGCAGCGGGAGGACTCCCTGTGTGTGGGAAGGGAGCTCAGTCTCTGTGACCCATTCGGCCCTACACTTCTGGCCACAAATGGGGGAAACGGATGTGGTGGTTTGACGATATGGGAACCAGGAGCTGTAAAGTGAGACTACCAACTCATTTCATACATGCCACTGTGAACAGCCTTCAGATGGTAACATCACCTTCTTCAAGTAATGGTCCCTATTTGTGTTCCACTGAGGGGTTAAGCATGCACACTGTGTGCCCAGAGTCGGAGAATTTGAAAGTAGTGTCTGTTGGTCCCTTCATGTGCCCTGGCTCACCTTGTGCTTCGTCCAAGGTATTAAAGGGAGGGGCTGACCAACCGTGACTCCAATTCTTCTCACTGCCGCATGGTGCAGGTCGGAACTTTCAGTGTCCTCCTCTCTGGTGCATCTTTAATAAAGATAGTTGTACATAGTTTTACCCAGGTTTATGGTAGTTTTACCAGGTTATTACCGTTTTTATTGCAGTTTTAGCACTTAGTTAAGATAAGATTGGGGTTTGTTTTTTTCTTCATACAACACCCTGCCTGGTACCTGTGTGCAGGTACTGGACTATGCCCAGGATTCTAGGCTTCAAACTCTGCGCCTCCTGCTCGCGCTTCTTCTCCATCAGTGATTAACCCAGTGCTGCCTCTACTGCTTGGGGGAAGCTCACATCACATTCAGGTTCAGTATTTGCCAGTCCTTTCCCAGCCACACCCAAAAAGGCCAGACCCTCCGCTTCCGAAAGCACCACATAGAGCTCACCATGAGGTCTCACTCAGACCCAGGTAGGGAAACTCCCCCTGTATATCGGCCTGAATCAGTGAGGAACGCACACCTCCCATTACCACATCCAAAGCCTGTGGAGGCATCTAACTGGGAGATACGGAAGCATACCATAAGCATGGTACTAAGTCTTGCTCAAAGTCAAAGAAAGTGGACACTCCTTCCACGAGTTCGAGCCATGGGAATAGAATTCTCACTAAGTCTCATAGGCATGAGAAGAAGTCCCACAAGCAATGGAATCTGGTACTTCCAAGCACCTGTCCAACAGTACTGTCATCACCAACCCTCCACAAGACATGGGATCCTCCTGTTCTGGGAAAGTCCATGCCACCGGCACTGATACCAGCCCAGGGAAAGGGTGCCTGTGATACCAGGGATATCTGGAATTGTACCTGAACCCCAGGACATGTTCGCCTTGCCAGACCCAGAGTCACCCCAGCCAGCCAGCCCTTCCATCTCTAGAGAGAGGATTTCTCCACCTCAGGACATTTCCCCAGAACAGGTCCTTTCACCATCCTCTCTGATGATCTACACCCTTCCGCCATTTCTGACAGTACCACCATTTGAACCAGTCTGCCTTCTCCTCCTCTGAAAAATAGGAACCAGGAGAGGAACCAATTATGTCCTGTCACCCCTACGTGTCTTCACAGAGACTACCACATCCATGGCAGCATCCTCCATTTCAATGACCTCAGAGCCATTGGTACCTCATACCGTGGGGGCCACCACAACCTTCCTCGGATCTGGCCTATTGGCTGTTACTAGGGACCGGGTCCCAATACCTCCCCTTAGAACCAGCCTGGTCCACGAGGGAACATTTTGCCTGCCTCCTGCTTAAAGTTTCCTTCTAGCAGACGCTTGGATTTGTTGGAGGAAGAGGAACACCTCAGTGCTGCCAAAATTAGTAAGTTTTCCCTCTTCATCTCCAGGTGAAGGAGTGACTGCAGCATCCCCTTCGCCTCTGGATGACTACAGGCAGTTTCAAGGAACTGTTGCAGAGATTCTCAAGGGAACTCCAGTTTCCACTGGAAGAAATCTAGAAACCTGGGACCAGCCACAATTGCACTGCCTATTACTGAGGCTATTCTGGAGCCTGCCAGGACCAGGGGGCACACCTCTCCCACATGTATGGCTACCCCAGAGGGGCCAAAAAGCATTACGTTCTTGCTAAGGGGTCTGAGTGTTGTGTATGTCCATCCCCCCGTCCCCTCCCCCTCCCACTTTTTTTTTTTTTTTTTTGCATCCTCCTCCAAACGCCCTAGTTGTCCAGGCAGTGACTGCACAAGCCAAGCAACAGCACCCTCAATCTATACCTGCTGATAAGGAAGGCCAACATTTGAACCTTTTGAGACACAAGATATTTTCCTCAGCTATCCTTCAATTCTGTATCACGAACTCTCAGGCATTACTAGTCAAGTGTGACTTCCTGAATTACAGCAAGTTCCAGGAATTTACTGATAGCCTGCCGCAACACGATTGGGCTCACTTTCAGGCACTTACTGAGGAAGAGAAGCTGACAGCCAGAATAGCCCTCCAGTCAGGGGTAGATGCAGCAGATACCTCTTGCAGGGCCATGGCTGTGATCATAGTTATGCAGAGTGTGTCTTAGCTCCATTCCTCTGGTTTCCCGAGGGAGGTACGGAGCACTGTTGAAGACCTCGCTTTTGATGAATCCCATCCTTTTAACCAAAAGACAGATTAATCGCTGCATTCCCTCAAGGACTCCAGAGCCACCCTTCACTCACTGGGCATCTACGCTCCTGCCCCCAACCTCAAATTCCACCAGCGCTATAGGTCCCCCACAATTTTGCCTTCAAAGACCACCTGAGCCTCCAAGGAAGCATCAAAAGACTCCGCTATCTCGCCCCCTCCTGGGCCTCCTTTGCAAGCTTCAGCATCACAGCTAAAACTTCCAACCAAGAAGTATTTCTGACGCAAGCCCCAACAACTATGCCTGACACCTCACAAACACACTCCCCCCATTGGGGTCATTTAGCACTCTTTTCTCATGGTTGGAGTGCGATGATAATAGAAAATAGGTGTCGAACAGCATCCACCAGGGCTATACGAGTTCATCGAATTACCTCCTCCAAGACCGCCCTCCCTGTCCCTCTTCAGGGACCATCCTCACAACTGCATTCTCACCCAAGTGGTGAACTCATTACAACAGGAAGCAGTAGAACACACACACAGAATACCAGGGAACAGGGTTTTACTCAACTTACTTCTTGATACCCAAGAAGAAAGGCGGGTGGAGACCAGTCCTCAATCTCCAACATCTGTCGGTTCGTTCACAAGCTCAAGTTTTCAGTGGTCATGCTGGCAGCAATTATCCTATCCTTAGAAAAAGGCCATGTGGTTTATGGTTCTCGATACGAAAGTTGCTTATTTTCACATTGATATTCATCCATCCCACAGATGTTTCCTGAGATTCATAGTGGGCACCCACTATTTCCAGTGCAGGGTGCTCCCTTTCAGAATAGCCACTGCTCCAAGTCTTCACCAAAGTTTTTTCCATCTTTGCAACATTAGACTGGCTTCTAATTGCACGATCCAGACAAGAAGCCCAAGCATCAACCTCCATGTTGCTCAACTTCCTTTCATCCCTTGGAGTCATCATCAACGTTGAGAAATCAATCCTAGACCCCACACAGTCTCTGAACTTTGCAGGAGCTATCATCAGTTCGGCCACAGTACAGGCCTACTTACTGAAAGACGGGTTCCAGACAGTGAAATCTCATCATAACTAGCATCATGAGCAATCATGTACCAGCCAGGACTTTCCTGTCCCTCCTGGGCCACGTGGCTTTGCGTTCATACGTGACCCCATTTGCACAACTCCACCTTTGCTGCCTTCAGACGTGGCTCCAGTATGTTTACTCACCAAACTGTCATTCCCTGGATTTCATGCTGCCATCCCTCCGATTGTGGTCAGAGCCATGTCATGTATGCATGCGGGTTCCCTTCCTTCCCTCCTACCAGACAAGAAGATCATCACCAATGCATCCCCGATAGGCTGAAGAGCCCACATGGATGAGCACATGACACAGGGCACGTGGTCTCCCCAAGAATCCAGGGTGCACATAAATATCCTGGAACTCCGAGCTGTAAGAAAGGTATGCCAGTCCTTTCTTCTGTTTCATTCACTCCCGTCATGGTCTCATCATGTCAGACAACGCTACTGCTGTTTTCCGTATTAACAAACGGGAATAAGATTGGCCTCTCTCTCTCTGGACTTGGTGCATCAATCACCAGATCTCTTGTCTGCAGGCTATCATCCAGGAACACAGAATGTAGTCTCAGACTCTATCAGCAAACGTTTTGCAATTGACCACGAGAGGGAACGTCACAATTCAGTAGTACACAGCATCTTCACCTGATGGAGGACCCTGACCAGACATCTATTCACATCACAAACAAACAGCAAATGTATCACATACTGCTCCAGAGAAGGCCTCAGTCACCACTCTCAGGGTGATGCTCTCCTGCTTCCTTGGTCAGACCAAATCAACTATGCCTTCTCTCCTCTACCTTTCCTGCCTCAGGTACTGCACAAGATCCAACAAGACAGAGTGATCGTCGCCTGCTGGCCCAGGCAATTCCAGTTTCCCAATCTCCTCCACATAGTCATTCTGTCCACCAATTCCCCTCCACAACTTCCCCAATCTCCTGACCCAGTACCACAGCGAGATCAGGCATCCCAATCCACGTGCACTCCACCTCAGAACATGGTATTTGGATGGGCATTTGCTTTAGCATGCACATGCTCTCCTGCTGTGCAAGACATCCTCTCCAGCAGCAGGAAGGACTCCACTAGGCAATGTTACTGAGCCAAATGGAAACGTTTCTCATCTTGGGTCCAACAAAAAGTACTTCTGCCTGAACTGATGGGGATCCCCCCAATCCTGGATTATGTTCTGTCCTTGAAGTCGTCAGCTCTTGCCTCAACTCTTTGAGAGTCCACCTGACGGCAATTAGCACGTTGCACCGTCTTTACACACCCACTAACCACTAGGTTTTGGAAAGGCCTCATCACAACCTCTCCCACACAAATGATCACACCCCAATGGTTACATGAATCTAGTTCTCTCTATGCTAACAAAACCACACTTTGAACTGTTACCATCGTGCTCTATGTCCCTCCTTTCCATGGAAGTTGCTTTCCTTGTTGCTATCACTTCTGCGAGAAGGTTAGTGAACTTGAAGCTATGATAGAGGATCCGCCTTTTATAGTGTTTGAGAAGGATCCTTTCCCTACGTCTCGACCCAAGGTTTTATCAAAGGTGGTCTCCCAGTTTCACATCAGTCAGTCTATTCACTTAACTGTTTTCTTCCTGAAACCACACACATCTGCAGAGGAACATCAACTCCATTCTCTCGGTGTCTGACAAGCTCTGGCCTGTTGCTTGCAGAGCACAAAACCAATCAGGAACTCCCCTATGCTGTATATGTTATAGTAGCCGAAAGACTCGGGGGACAAGTCATCTCCACCTAGAGGATCTCTAAATGGATTTTGGGTTGTATCTGGGTTGCACTCTGCTACCAACTGTCAGGCCGACCTATGTCCACAGCATTGCAGGCTAACTCCATGAGAGCTCAGGCTTCGACCATGGACTCCCTTCAGTTAGGGACAATGTAGAGCGGCCACCTGGAGTTCTTACACACCTTTGCAGCACACTATCTTAGTGTAGGACTCAGCAGCAGATATCTCCTTGGGCATGCCTGTTCTCCACACAACCATTCCTTCCTCATCCTTGCACCCTCTTCCGACTTAAGTACTGCTTGTTAATCACCACCAGTGGAATAGTAGGGATCATCACTCGAAGAAGAAGAGGTTACTTGCCTGTAATTGGAGGTTCTTTGAGATGCGTGGTCCCTATCTGTATTCCACTTCCCACCCTCCTTCCTTTCTCCTACGGATCTGTCTGATTCGCATTGGAGAAGGAACTGGTGACATGGTCGGGTTCACATCAGCCTTTATCACCTTGGCTGGAAGCACAAGGTGAACACAGGCGCATGCACTGACCGATGCACACTAATTTCAAATGCTCCGACTGCAGGTGCATGGTTCGCATGCGTAACCCCTCTGGGAATACAAATAGGGACCACGCATCTCGAAGAACCTACAGTTATAGGTAAGTAACCTCCTCTCTCAGTAACTGTCAGTCTGTGCTGGATTGAAACAGGTCACAAGTGCTGAAGGTTCCCTTCAGCAAATGATTTTGGGGGAGTTCTGTGGCCTCTTACTAAGAACTTAACCATAATGCCTAGCACTAAGGTTCATGCCAGACTCATGCTACTGTGTGCTGTTAACATTAGCTGGGAGGCTATGTCTGCTAGTTATGGCCCAGTTCATCACTAATGCTGCCTTCTTGACTTCACAGGATCTGAAAATAAAGAACATGGGCTCGTGGGCAAGCTTGGTCCAGAAACCCCTCACGACTCCGTCCTCCACAGCAAAGTCCTCCAGCGACAGCTTTGAGCATTTCAAGAGGGCAGCGCGGGAGAAGGAGGAGCGGGAGAAGGCGCTCAAGGCTCAGGCAGAACAGGTGGAAAAGGAGAAGGAGCGGCTGAGGCGGGAGCAGGAGAGGATGAGGTGAGAGGCCTGCACATCTGTATTTCATTGCTCCTAAAGCTTGTCTCTCTAGGGTACCAAGGTGCTGTGAATGGGGCTATGTCCCCATTGGGGACAATCACTTCTGCTTTTTGCTTCACTTGTCAGCTTGGTGTCTTGGAGCCACTGCTGATACTTTGGGAAAAGATAAGTTTTGCAGCAGGATCAACCAGAAGATGGTGAGGGTAGGGCTGTCTCCACTGCCCTTTTGAGGGGTATACCAGACATGGCCCTCTTGTCCAGGCCACCTTTTCTCTAGCTCCCTCGGGTTATACCTCGGCTCTGTTAGCCTAGACGTGTGGCAGCACTTACATGCTGCAGTGCAGGGACTCTGAACATAATCAGTGTGTGTAATATAGCCACTGTTTCCCTGGTGGGCTCACGAGGAGATGGGCTCCTTGCCCACACAAGAGCCAGTGCAAGTTGTAGAGCTCCAGCATCATACTCTATTCACAGTTCATACCACTGAGGTATCTGGGTGTGCCACTGGATAACAGCTGCTGTTTCCTCCTCCTTAAGCTGACTAACAGTACTGTTAAGCAAGAAGCAATATGAGCAAGAATCTCTCTATGCTAAGCACTTCCCATTCCACAGTGTGGGTGTTGCAAAATGGGCGGCTTGACTATGCAACAAACTCCACAGGGAGAAACCCCTTAGCTGCCCATTCTCCAACTGGGATCCTCAAGGAGCGCTTGCTGGGGGAGATGGCTGGACATATGGTGCTGGCTGCTCTTCCTCGTTTCCAGCTGCTACCTGGCATTAAAAATGTAATACATTGAGTCCTTTCCTCAGAGACTTCACTATGTCAGTGATTGCTGGAGTTCCCGCAGGAAGGTTATGGGATCATACTGGGGAAGGGAGGCATCCATGAGAAGCTCTAAGATATGGGTCACACTAGGAACAAGTTTGAAACAGCCAAATCTGAGACATCCCTTCCCACTCTAGAATGGTGTTTCCTCAAATAGTCCTTCATCACAGCAATGATGAGCCAGCCCTGGGTGTGGAAGAAGGACCCAGCAGTACCCCCGTAGAGCTGTATTAGAAACTGCCATGATGCCTTATGTGGTTGCACAAAGCACCCCACCATTCTAATGACACTCGGGTCTTGGCAGGAGTCGTGATGATGAGGATGCCCTGGAGCAAGCTCGCAGAGTTCAGGAAGAAGTCCGAAGACGCCAGGAGCAGCAGCACCAGCAGCAGCAGCAGCAGGTGTCAGCTGCAGCCTCTGCGCCCCAAGCACAGAGCTCTCAGCCACAGTCCTCTCAGTCTATGCTGGATCAGCAGAGAGAGATGGCCAGAAAACGGGAGCAGGAGCGAAGGCGCAGAGAGGCGGTGAGTGGTGGGGGGATATTGGGCACTCTGATGTGGGGCTCTTTGAGGCAGATTTTCCGGCAATGAGCTGAGTGACAGAGCATCACTCTGCAGTGTAATTTGATAGTCCTAGAGCACGCTGGGTTTATCAGCCGGGGGTTACAAGCAGGCCAGAGTGCTTTTGCTGGAATGCTGATGCCTTGGTGAACTGAGTGAAGACTCAACAGATTGGCAGATAACTGTGCCAGGAGACTTAAGTCCACTTTTATAGGGAAAAAGTACTAGATTATACCAGTAAAAAGTTTAGGTAGCCCAACAAAATCCCTGGCCCCTAATGCCACCCATTGAGTCAAGTGCAGCATCCCTGCAATGTGCTCTTGTGAGCATCAATTCTGCAGCCTTTGTAATTCTCCTATCTCCTCTTCCCCTTCAGATGGCAGCTACTATCGACATGAATTTCCAGAGCGATTTGTTGGCAATATTCGAAGAGAATCTTTTCTAATAGCGCCTGGTTTTCTTCTCCTGACTCTTTAATTTCCCGGCGAATCTTTGACTCTCCATAGTGTTAACGGCGGCTGGGAGGGGGAGCATTCCTGCAGCCCTTCTGCATGTATGACCATTGCAGATCTTTCAGTTGAGGCCTCAGAAGGATCAGCAGAGTCTGCCTTACAGTTTGACTTTTGCCCCCCCTCACACACTGAAGAAAGACCGACCAAGACAAGCCAACTATGTACTAGGTTTGATTGGACATGCAGCTGCTGGGAAGGGTGCCCTGATCACTCGACATTCTCTATGCCAAACGTATTCACAGTATATCCAGGACTTCATGTTCTTCACACCTTTTCTATCCATAAAGGTTCTAAGTTACAGAATGTCTATGAATAAACAGTGCTGTGTCATGACAGCAAGAGATGCTCTTCACTGAGAGGCTGCCTATGGGAGTATCCTGGCAACAATGGGAGACCTGGGGTCCAGATGGGAAAATACACAAGCTGTGTCTGGTCCTTTCATCACTGGCTTTGCCTTTAACTTAACTTCCCACAAGCCTTTAGCTGGGAGCCATTCTCTGTAAGTGTTCGCTTGTGAAAAAGGGAATAGTACAGTGGAGGTGTCAAGTGTAACTGGCCATTTGAGTGAGGTTTTTGTTTTAGCATTGTGTGGAGGTCCAGGAATTGGAGCTAGACTACCAACCAAAGTCAGTTTCTTTCAGTCTGTTTTTTTTCCTCCAGGCAGTTTGGCACTGCTCGACTCTTGACTGGGTATTATTTGTCTTTGTTATAGAGTGGAGTGGGGAAACCAGTAACACCAGGGGAAGCTACCACCCTGTTACTAGTGTTTAACCGTGGCTGTATTGTATAGTGACTATAGTTGGCATATATTTGTTTGAAGATTTTGGTGAGCCACCAAACTCGGTGTAAAAACACTGCTTATATTTTGCTCAGTTCCAAACTTTTAGCCTATATTTTTAACTGTAAAACCAGAAAGTTGCATTTTGGGTTTTTTTAAATGTCATAAAATATGGTGTTAAAAAAAAAAAAAGTTTTTATACCTAAAAGGAGTGGCTGAGAGGAGGGCAGGTGGAGGAGGCAGTTTTGGAAAAGCTCCTTCCACCACCTATCAAATCTCACTCACCAGCAGTGGGCGCTTTCCCATGCGCCTTCAGTGTGTGTTCTTTTAATTTTATTCTGTGAACTGTTAAAACGTTATGTGCCATAAATACCCACTATACAGTACAATACTGGTGTGTCAGTATGGGGCGAGCGCTGGAGTAATTGATTGGTTTTACTTTAATACGGTGAATATGCATTTGGTCTGTACTGATCATGGAATAAACTCATCTCTTTTTTTTTAAAAGATGGTGTCGTACTGACATTTCTTTGAATCCTACTTGTGATGAAATTGTTTAAAGGGGTGAGGATTGTTGAGGAAAGCTTGTCCCTGTCTCCTGACTGTGCTCTAGGGGAAAGGAAGGAGTTCTCATGCTCCTGTCCCCATCGTGGGGGGGAAGCTTGTCCCAGGTAGTCAATGTGCATCCTCCCTCCTAAGCGAGGGCCAGGAGAGCTGCCATGCTAAAGCAACATGATCCTGGACAAGGTGTAGTGAGGCTGGTCTTGTGTGAAGGCTTCATTCTGCTGTTGGCCCCCCTCTCTCACCCAGAGGGCGCATCAGGACACCCAGCACTGACACCCACAGCGTCTCAAACAGCCAGCACAGTTCCTTCCCAGTTTCTGAGATTGTGATGCAGACGTAACTGACACTATGTAAAGCAAGCACAAGAGCCTGCCTAGTTCCAGAGGTGACGTTTGTCCCACTGAGCAAGAGCTGGGATTCTCCAAGCCTTGGCCAACCTATTCATTTTGAGAGCTGGTGGCTTCCATTGATACTTGCTTTATGAGGTTTGAATGTGGAGGGTGGGAGGAGGAGCATGGACGATGGGGTGGGAGGGCCTTCTCTTCACATTCCAGACCTAGTTCAGTGTGAGAACTGGGTGCAGCTATCTCTGGGAAGATCCAGTCAGGACAGGGGACAGATTAGACGGCACTAGTATGGATAAACTCCACTTTGCTGTTGTCTGTGACCAAGCAAGCGTTGAAATAGTAGCCTCAGGTTGTAGGGTTTGACTGTCTGCCATAAGATGACTTCAGTGTTTTCTAAGCTACTTTCTTGTCATCCATTAGAGCTCTCTGCTGCCAGTGGGGAGGGGAATAAGTTTAAAAGAAATCAGCCTGTTAAGTAAGTTTCTCTTAGCTAACATGATGGACCTAGTGATGTGTGAGCCAGCTGTGGCTGGGGTCGTGAGGAGGCTGCAAGAAAGTCTAGAAATCCATCCCATAAACCTGCCCAAATCCTTTCCCCTACCCCCCACTCCATGTTAGTCAAACCTGACAGGCTCCTCCCGACTCTAGTCAGTGATCAAAACTTGTACTGACCAAGAGAATGATGAGGACACTCAAGTCCCTCATCTCTGTAGCTCTTAATCTCTGGCCTCCCCACTGTGCTAGCCATGGTCACTGACAAGCCCAGAGAAGCAGAGTGCAGGATTTGTCTGGTGACGTCGTGAGGAATAGTTCTTGATTCTATCTAATCATCATAGGGAGCTTATTAACTGCATCAGATGAGGACCTCTTTGTGCTTGGGAATGTAGAGCCCCGCTTTTCTGTTGGCTATTTCAGGAAATCATCCCAGTGAACTGCCTAGCCCCTTGGTGTCGCTAGTGGAAAAGTCCTGATTTCCTTTGGGAGAACCTGCACCAGGGAACTTCATTAGCAGCTGATCCTGCTGCTGTTGCAAAGAGAAACCCAAAAGAGCAGCATCCCTGCTCTCCTTGATTGGCAGAGCCCCAGGCCGGACCAGGGACTGGCTGCAGCTTAGCCTCAGAGCTCAGTGGGTTTGTTTAGATGAGATGTGTCAGTGTGGATCAACAAGTGGTGGCTGCCCTTAACCTTAAAATACAACTGCAATCTGAAAGGTCCCAGTATCCTGTGCTCATGCCAGTGACCTGGCGAAGATCAGTGTATGCTGGGACTTGTAGTATTCTTGTGAGCCAAGGCCCCCCACCCATGATAAAAATGGACACAACTGGCGTCATTGTATGCAAATTAGGAGCCACCCTTATGTTGCTGGCAAATGGTTGATAGGGCCTCAGGTTGGGCAAAGGGTGGGCAGGCTCTCCTGGCTTGGGCAAATTCTCTGTGCTGTGCCAAGCCAGAGGAATAGGATATGCTTGATTTTACTCTGATCCCCAAGAATTGGCAGGAGCAAAACTTCATGGCACTGTAGGGCATGGAATAGTTACGAAGAGAGGTGGGGAACGTGCCATTTCCATGTCCCGAGGGCTAGTAACAGTCACTTCTTACTGTCCTTTCCCAGGGCTTCCGCTGCATCCTCTCCAGAACAAGCCTGTGTTACAGTTTGTAAATTGCCTCTGGATTTCAATCTTTTTTCGGTTGTGCATTGTGTAAGATCGTAGTGGGGGAAATCTGAACCGTTGGCTTCTCCTCTAACCTCTTCCAACAACGTCTCTTGAGCCTCACGCAGAGCCATGGGGCGAGCTGCTTCCATCTCTCACCCTTCTTGGGCAGTATTCCTCTTTCCAAGCTCTCTCCTCTTCTTATGAAAGCACTTTGGGTGATCATCTCCTCCCTCCTTTAATTTTAAGCTCAGGGTTTCCGGGTATTTTTAAGTGCACATCCGCTGTAAGAGTGACCACACACACACTCATCGCAATTGTACATAAAATCCACCACATTGCAAACAAGAAAAACAAACCAATTGGAAGTGCTGGAACTTCTAAGAGAGCACCCTAGGTTGTAAAATAAAGAAAACAAATATTATATAATTTATATGTATGCAAAGAACAAATCCCCCTGTATCTAGTCACTAGCGATATTAGTCCTTTTTTTAATGTTCAACCCTTTTTTGCATTTGAAATTTGCCAAACCTTTATCATCAGTAGTTAATAATTCGGAGTAGCGGTAGCATATTTTAGACTGGTGAGTTCATCCAGTCTTTCTTTCCCTTTCTTGCTCGGCTCTGTATTGTTTGCAAATATCTGGAAACGTTTACAGGTTGCACCTACATACTCTGTAACTTTAAATATTTTTTTAAGCTGTACACTTCTTGTTCTCTTCTGTGCATCTTTTGTTTGTTTTTACACGTTGCCGAATGATGACCATAATGTGGTATCTTTAGCTGGAGAAATGGTTCCTTCAGTTTTTTTTCTGCCAAAGGTGGTTTTTTTTTGTTTGTTTGTTTTTTGCTATTCTCATGGGTTTTTTCCTGTTTTGCTATGTGTGTTTATAATTGGGTTGTAATTCAGATGATACACTATTTAATTTCCCCCACCCCATCCCCTTGTGTATGATTTAACAGTTATGGACATTAGAATGCATCTTCTTGCTATAGAAGTCTAGTCTAAATGATGTAATCCTGGTTATTTTCTCCTTCTCTTTAATCCTGTACAAAAGAATAAGAGAAATGTACAATCCCACTGTACTTTTTGCACGGAACGCTTGGCAAATAATTCTGTCAGTGAATTTGAGACTTGTATTAAACACTTTAGACATTTGTAGAAGGGAATTCATAGAGTTTTCACTTATATACTAAAGGTTTTTTTGTGCAGTTCTCATTGCAAAAATAAACATTTGTACTGAATATAAAGCTAAAACTACTTTGTCTGAAATTTTATCTCGTTTTCTGCATTGAGACTAGATTCCCCCAAGGCTGCGATAGTGTTTGGGCCCCAGCTCCATAAAGGGCTTATTGCAGGATCGACACCTTAATCATCGTGTTTTATATTCCAAAAATCAGCTATTGTGGCTACATTGCAACAGTGCCACTGACCTCATTGATAAAACCCCAGAACTTAAAGCAAGGCAATGGATAGTGCTGGCTATTCTAACCTGTTTGCTGCCACATGGTTATCAACAATGCACTGGCCAAGAGTCTTCACAGTGACGAATGCTTTTGGGGGCCCAACAGGTGACCCTTTGAAGGAGCCTGGTTCCATGAAAGTGCCAGGTACCCCCTCTGAAAATGTCATTCCTGTAAGATGTCACAAACTGGCACCTGTTAGAGGGCTTATTCCTTCACCCACCTACTTCCCTGGTCCTTCTCGCGTGAAAAGAGAGCAACAATACCCAAAGTCCAAAGATGCAAACAATTCGATGTTTATTGGGGTGAATTTCCAGCAAGCATGATTCCAGTTTCCTTCCTTAGTGTCCCCCTTCCCAGCTCTGACACCACAGAGCCTTACCTGTGTCCCTGTTCCCATTTCCCCACCTTAGCAAAACATGATTCCAATTTCCCACCCCTATTCCCTGTTCCCATTCCCCACCCTTACTTCCTGATTGACTGCAGACTATATAATGATAGGTTTCAGAGTAGCAGCCGTGTTAGTCTGTATCTGCAAAAAGAAAAGGAGGATTTGTGGCACTTTAGAGACTAACAAGTCTCTAAAATGACACAAGTACTCCTTTTTGCAGACTATATAGTAAAGCTTGAGTTCTGCTTAGCTATACCTTAACCAATCATTTTCCTGAAATTTAACTAACTGATCCTAACATATTGTAACATGATTATTTAACCCATTATATCCCACCATCTTAATTGGTTTACACCCAGCAAAATTAATTATACAGCAGAGAGAAACAATCACAGAACCAGACAGGGATTATACAGACAGACAACAGGGAAATGGGGCCTACAGTGATAGAACAACACAGAAATGACGATTTCACATCCTAGCTAGTGATAAGTGAGTTCTTGCCAGACAGGCTGCTATCAAACTAAGTTTCCTTTTACATCTTCTAGGCCCTTCCCTTTCTCTGGAGGCGATAGACATTATCAGGACAGGATTGTATTTCTAACAGCCTAGTCGCACCTTATTTCAATGTGACTAGTTGGGAATGTGAGGAGGTGACCTGTCACTTCCCAGCTTATGGCTGCCTCTGCTGCTTAGCCTAAGAACAGGGCCTCAGACTGTCACAGTAAGAGAAGGCTCTTTCGCCAGCAGACAGTGATTTTGATTCTTTCTTTTATACCTCTATCACTAGCTAAGTGAAAAAAATTCACCTAAATTCTTAAGAGTACAGGCCTTTGCAGACAGGCCTGAATATCTATATCCTAACAGCACCCAAGATCTTAAGTCTGGATTGAATCATGACCATCCCCCTCACATGGGCAGTGCAAGCTTTCTGCCGTCCTGAAAGGCTCTATTCCTTATTCTAAATGCTTGTGTTTTGGAAATGGTGGGATATTGTATGCAACTACATTGTGGACCAAGGGTGCAATCCCTGTCTCTGCTGATGTCAATGGCAGCACCCCCCCAAAGAGTCACACAGCTCCCTTCACTGTGAACATTGAGAAGGAAAATACCAAATGAGTGTCAGCCCCAAGACTAGAGCCCAGTTCTCATGGCTCCACAGCTGATGCCACCCAGTGGGGTCACGTGACCTCCCGACCATGTTACTGACCACCTCTGGGCTTGATGTCTGACAGCGTGGCTAAGACCGCTCCATTGCACTTGCACGGCATGCTGTTGCCTACAGATCTCAAAGCCTTTCACAAAGGTGGGTGAGAACTGTTAGTTCCATTGTATGGTGGCCTGAAGTCAGCGATTTGAAGTCCATTGTATGAGGCTCTCTTGGCTCAGACCTAGAGCTGCTGCCATCAAGAGCAGAGCTCTGTTCCCCACTCTGCCCTACATTTTCTATGTAACCTTTTCCAAGTCACTTACGCTGCCTGTCTCTCTGTTTGCCCCTCTGGAAAATGGGCCTGTGGACATTTCCCTGGGCCAAAGGTCGTTTGTGGCGAACACAGCAGGAGAAGTCATTGCACAAGATCCTAGAGCATCCTTCCACTTTGAAACAGGGGGAGGGATAGCTCAGTGGTTTGAGCATTGGCCTGCTAAACCCACAGTTGTGAGTTCAATCCTTGAAGGGGCCATTTAGGGATCTGGGGCAAAAATTGGGGATTGGTCCTGCTTTGAGCAGGGGGTTGGACTAGTTGACCTTCTGAGGTCCCTTCCAACCCTGATATTTTATGATTCTATGAAATGTCCCCATGGCAGCTTGCAGTGGGAATCATCCCCAGCACTGGGGGCAGGGGGCCTTCTGCATCAGCTTGATTGACAGAAAAGTGCATCTAAACCAGGGGTGGGCAAACTGTGGCCCAGGGGCCGCATCCAGCCCTTCAGACATTTTAATCTGGCCCTCAAGCTCCAGCCGGGGAGCGGGGTCTGGGGCTTGCCCTGCCCCAGTTGGGGAGCGGGGTCGAGGGCTTGCCCCGCTCTGTGCATGCTGGGGCTCCATGTGGCTCCTGGACACAGGGGCATGTTCCCCCTCTGCCTCCTACATGTAGGGGCAGCCAGGGGGCTCTGCACATTGCGCTTGCAGTTCCCATTGGCAGGCAACTGCAGCCAATGGGAACTGTAGGAGCAGTCCCTGTGGATGCGGCAGCGCGCAGAGTCGCCTGGCCGTGGCTCCACATAGGAGCTGGAGAGAGGACATGCTACTGCTTCTGGGAGTTGCTTGGGGTAAGCACCATCCGGAGCCTGCACCCCCGAACCCCTCGGTCCCAGCCCGGGGCACACTCCTGCACCCCAGCCCCACCACTGAAGCCCTCACCGCCTCTCGCACCCCAACCCCCAATTTCGTGAGCATTCATGGCCCACCATACAATTTCCATACCCAGATGTGGTCCTCGGGCCGAAAAGTTTGCCCACCCCTGATCTAAACAGACATTGGACTATTCCTGCCCTGAAAACTGCCCCCTGGTATGTGCCAGCTACCACTCCCCCTGGGGTTCCAATGCCACCCAGGGATGAGACTCCTCAGGCCTGGGGTGGGGTGAGGGGGAGGGGCACAAACATCAGGAACATAACAGGCTTCATAGGCTTTAATCCCAGACAGCACTTCCCTGATGTGATCACCCTGTTTGGCCACCCATGACACAGATCTCTAAACATTTGACAGCTGGATTTTTAGTCTTCCATTTTATTTGACGTCGTTTTGAGGGATCATGGGCCCTATTGCACAACTTTCACCACCGCTGAGTCCCCTTTGAATAACAGTCCAGCTCGGTGACTCCCTCCTTTGCCTTTGTCCAGCCAAAGGCCATGATCTGCAGAGCCCGGAATCTCGATCTGAAATTCCTTCTGCTTCCAAGCACTGAGCCGCGTGGCCCAGCTGAGTCCCTTCAGCTGCTGAGGGCCAGTGTAAATAGCACATAAATAGCTGCTGAGGGCCAACTTGGGCAATAGTTGGTATTTGCCATTGTTGAAAATCTTTATCCCTTCCCCATAAGGTTCAATGAGCTTATACCACAGGTAGGCAAACAACGGCCCGCTCTGGCCGGGACACTGGGTTGGGGGCTGCACCATGCTCGAGGCAAATGCCACTCAGAGCCTGCACCCCTGAGCCTCTCCCCATGCCCCAACCCCCTTCCCCAGCACTGATACTCCTCCTGCTCTTCAAACCCCTCGATCCCAGACCAGAGAACCCTCCTGCACCCCAAACCTCTCATCTGCAGCCCCACCCCAGAGCCTGCATCCCCAGCCTGAACCTGCACCTATTCCCGCACCCCTGCCCTAGCCCTGACCCCCCTCCCGCCCGCCGAACCCCTTGGTCCCAGCCCAGAGCACCCTCAAGCAACCCAAACTCCTCAACCCCAGCCCCACCCCAGAGCCTGCACCCCCTCCCAACCCCAATTTTGTGAGCATTCATGGCCCACCATACAATTTCTTCTCTCCTTCCTACTTCAAAGAAGGCAGAAAAGAAATACCACGTGTCAGCCAAGGGGTACGAATACTTGTACTCTGACCCTCCTCCTGGGTCCCTTTGGTCACAGTAGCCAATGAGAGGGACAGGCAAGGCCAGGCAGGCAGCAGAAGAACTTAAGGAGGCTAGACTTGTTCAGCAGAAAAATGTATTCACGGGCTGGGTTACAGCTTTGTATGTCATAGAATATCAGGGTTGAAAGGGACCTCATCTACTCCAACCCCCTGCTCAAAGGGGGACCAATCCCCAATTTTTGCCCCAGATCCCTAAATGGCCCCCTCAAGGGTTGAACTCACAATCCTGGGTTTAGCTGGCTAATGCTCAAAACCACTGAGCTATCCCTCTTCTCCCAACCCCAACAAGCCCTGTGTGGGAGGTATGATTACAATATGTGGGACTCTATGGCCAAGTTTCAGGACTCACTGCCTCAGTAGTCCAGGCAAGAGTTTTCCATCTTGTTAGAGGAGGAGAAAACTGTAGCCAGAGCCTCACTCCAAGCAGCTCTGGACGCAGCTGACCCAGCAGCCAGAATGACGGCTTCCGCAGTGTTTGTGAGGCAATGCTCCTGGCTTCAACCCTCGGGGCTACCACTGGAGCTCCAACAGTCGATCCAGGACCTCCCATTCAAGGGTACCTCCCTCTTCTCAGAGCAAAATGGACACAGAGCTCCATGGTCTGAAGGACTCCAGGGCCACCCTCAGATCTCTGGGCCCAGAGCATAGACAACCACCCCAATCCACCTCAGCCGTGCTACCGAGGTCACACAGATATCCAGGAGGCCCCAAACAGAGCTTTTGAAGGTGTGCCTGAGGGCACTATTTATCCGTTCCTGCTTCGGATCCTGCTCCCCATTTTTGTTTTTGGACCAACTCTCCTACTTCAATCCGGCATGGTCCCTCATCACCTCGGATTGCTGGGTGCTGAGTATCGTGGCAGACAGTTACACCCTTCAATTTGCTCCTACCCATCCCTCTTAAGGGACCCATCTCATGAGCAACTTTTAGCTCAAGAGGTACAAGCCTTCCTACAGGTAGGAGCTGTGGAGGAGGTGCCCCAGAATTTGAGAGGGAAGGGGTTCTACTTCAGATATTTCCTAATCCTGAAGGCCAAAGGGCATCTTTGACCCATCCTGGACCTGTGTCACCTCAACAGTTATCTCAAGAAACTGAGGTTCTGCATGGTCTCCTTGGCCTCCATCTTTCCCTCCCTGGATCCAGGGGACCAGCCTCGACTTGAAAGATGCATATTTCCACGTTGTCATCTTCCAAGTCCACAGAAGGTTCCTCAGGTTTATCATAAACCAGACCCATTATCAGTTCACCATCCTCCCCTTTGGTCCGTCTGCAGCCCCTTGGATTTCTACGAAATGCATGGTGATGGTAGAGGCCTTTGTCTACCTGTACCTCAACGACTGGCTAATCAAGGGCCACTCAATGGCTCAAGTGAAGAACAGCATCAGCCTGGCCCAAGCCACCTTCTGAGCACTGGGCCTGTTGATAAACAAGCAAAAGTCAACATTCACTCCAGTCCAGAGAATAGAGTTTATTGGGGCAGTTCTAGACTTGACCCAGGCCAAAGCCTCCCTTCCAGAGGCTTGATTCTGGACAACATCGGATCTTGATATCCAAGGTCAAGCTCACCCCATCTTGACAGCCTGGTTCTGCCTCAAACTTTTGGAACACATGGTCACGTGCACTTACGTGGTATGTCACTCAAGGCTGCACCTCAGACCCCTGCAGACTTGGTTGGCCTCGGTGTGCTAACCAAATCCACTTGGACTCAGTGCTTACAGTTCCTGCCCTGGTCTTCACCTCCCTTTACTGGTGGAAGGACCTGCAGTCAGTAACTGCAGGCATTACCTTTGTTACCCCCGCAGCCTTCAGTGTCTTTAATTTTGGATGCATCTGATCTAGGTTGGGGAGCTCACGTCAGGACACAGGGCCTGTGGTCTCAAGAAGAGCCTGGCTAGCTCAGTTGATAGAGCATCAGACTTTTAATCTAAGGGTCCAGGATTCAAGTCCCTGCTCAGGTGAGGAACTAGTCATCAAGATCTTAGATAACTCTTTGACGTTAGTAACTCTTTGACGTTACTATTACAGGGGAGGGATAGCTCAGTGGTTTGAGCATTGGCCTGCTAAACTCAGGGTTGTGAGTTCAATCCTTGAGGGGGCCATTTAGGGATCTGGGGAAACACTGGAGATTGCTTCTGCTTTGAGCAGGGGGTTGGAATAGATGACCTCCTGAGGTCCCTTCCAACCTTGATATTCTATGAAGAGCTGTCCCTACACCTAAACATCAGAGAACTCAGAGCGGTCCTGTCATAAATATAAAGGGAAGAGTAACCACCTTTCTGTATCCAGTGCTATAAAATCCCTCCTGGCCAGAGGCAAAACCCTTTCACCTGTAAAGGGTTAAGAAGCTAAGGTGACCTCGCTGGCACCTGACCCAAATGACCAATGAGAGGACAAGATACTTTCAAATCTGGGGGCGGGGCGGAAACTAAGGGTTCATCTGTCTGTGTGATGCTTTTGCCGGGAACAGATCAGGAATGCAGCTTCAGAACTTCTGTTAAGTTAGTAAGTAATCTAGCTAGAAATGCATTAGATTTCCTTTTGTTTAATGGCTGGTAAAATAAGCTGTGCTGGAGGGAATGTATATTCCTGGTTTTGTGTCTTTTTGTAACTTAAGGTTTTGCCTCGAGGGGTTCTCTATGTTTTGAATCTGATTACCCTGTAAGGTATTTACCATCCTGATTTTACAGAGGTGATTCTTTTACCTTTTCTTTAATTAAAATGCTTCTTTTAAGAACCTGATTGATTTTTCATTGTTCTTAAGATCCAAGGGTTTGGGTCTGTGTTCACCTGTACAGATTGGTGAGGATTCTTATTAAGGCTTCCCCAGAAAAGGGGGTGTAGGGCTTGGGGGGGGGGGGGGACATTTTGGGAGAAGACGTCTCCAAGTGGTCTCTTTCCCTGTTCTTTGTTTAAAACGCTTGGTGGTGGCAGCATACGGTTCAAGAACAAGGCAAAGTTTGTACCTTGGGAAAGTTTTTAACCTAAGCTGATAAGAATAAGCTTAGGGAGTCTTTCATGCAGGTCCCTACATCCATACCCTAGAGTTCAGAGTGGGGAAGGAACCTTGACAGATCCTCTTATCTTGCCAAGTTTTCCTTCTCCAGATCATGGGCAAAGTAGTATGAGTGCTTACTGACAACACGGCAGCTATGTTCCACATCAGCAAGCAGGGAAGAGCACGCTTCTCCACCCTGTGCTAAGAGGCTATCTGTCTGTGGAACTTCAGCGTGAAACACTCCATCCAGCTTGAAGCTTCCCATCTTCCGGGAGCCTGGAACGCCCTGGCCGATCACCTCAGTAGATCTTTCTCCTCTCACCACGAGTCGTCCCTTCACCCAGAGGTGACCATATGCAACTTCCAGAGGTTGGGGATTTCTCCACGTAGACCTGTTCACAACCAGGCAGAACAAGAAATGTCAACAGTTTTGCTCGCTGTGCAGACACAGCCAGGGCACCTTCTCAGACATCTTCCTGCTTCCACAGACAGGTTCCTATTCTGTGCGTTTGCTCCAGTTCCTCTGGTGCACAAGTTCCTTCTCAAAGTCAGGTGGGACAAGGTATGGGCTATTGTTATAGCTGCACCAACGCTGGGTTGACACACTACTCGACTTGACAGTAGCACCCTCGCTGCCACTCCCACCCCTCCCGGACCTGCTCTGACAAGATCACAGCTGCTTACTCCACCCATGTGGAAGCTCCATGGTTGAACCCAGAGGAACAGGCCTGTTCAGAGCAAGTCCACCAGGTTTTGCTAGGTAGTAGGAAGCCGTCTACTAGAGCTATTTACCTGGCCAAGTCGAAGCATTTCTCAGTATGGTCTTCCCAACAAGGCCTTTTGCTGACTCGGTCTTCCCTCCAGTCTGTGCTGGAATACCTGCTCCATCTGAAACAACAAGGTCTGGCCCTCGCTTTCATCAAGGTACACTTAGCAGCGATCTCGGCCTTCCACCCTCCGGTGACCGGTGGGTCCGTCTTCTCACATTTGCTTCCTTAAAGGGTTAAAAAGACTTTACCCTCAAATTTGTGAACCAGTTCCACCATGGGACCTAAACCTGATCCTGTCAAGGCTCTCAAGTCCTCCCTTTGAACTGCTAGCATTGAGTCCTCTGCTGTTCCTCTCCTGGAAGGTCACCTTCCTGGTGGCAAGTACCTCAGCCAGAAGGGTCTCGGAAATCAGGACCCTTATGTCAGAATCACCAAACATGGTGTTGAAGGACAAGGTACCCCACGCAGTGTTTCTTCTGAAGGTGGTCTCGCAGTTCCACAATAACCAGTCTATTTTCTCCCAGTTTTCTTCCTGAAACTGCACAGAAATTCAGAGGAGCAGTGTCTTTACTCGTTGGACATTAAATGTGCCCAGCCTTCTACAGTCATTCTGTAAATTCATGCAACTTCTTGCGGCAATAGCAGATAGGATGAAAGGCCTACCGGTTTCAGCCCAGAGAATCTCATCTTGGATAACCTCCTGTATTCATGCATGCTACAAGCAGGCGGGCTTCCCACCTCCTGCTATCTTGATCGCCAGTTTGACAAGAGCTCAGGCCTCATCAGTGGCATTTCTGGCACAGGTCCTGATCCAAGACATCTGCAGGGCTGCGACCTGGTCATCAGTGCGTACTTTCTCCTCCCACTACACCATCGCCCAACAGGCTTGAGATGATGCCAGATTCAGAAGAGCAGTGTTGCAGTCAGCATGTCCATGAACTCCGAGCCCACTTCCTTGGGTACTGCTTGTGAGTCACCTAACGTGGACTGGACATGATCAAGCACTCGAAGAAAAAAACGGTTACTAGCCATTATGTAACTGTTGTTCTTCAAGATGTGTTGCTCATGTCCATTCCATGACTCACCCTTCTGCCCCTGTGTTGGAGTTAGCTGGCAACAAGGATGAGAGGGTGTGAGGCTGGCTGTGCCCCTTATACCAGCATATAAGTGTATGGCACCAGGGGTTGCTAGAGCCAGCCCGACGGATATCACTGAGGGGGAAGTTTGTGGCAACGGTACCTGCAATGTGCACACACCTAATGTGGAATGAACATGAGAAACACATTTCGAAGAACAACAGTTACGGAAAGGCCAGTAACAGGTTTTTTTCTGGCCCTTGTGGTTGCAGAGGGAATCTGGAAAATGCCCTCACTCCCCTGAAAGGCTCAGAAACCAGTCCTTGAAGAACAAGCTCCCATAGTGATTATGGTTAAAACCTCAGGATTTTGGGGGCCTAGTTCTTGATTTTTGAACCCCAGGGGTTAGTGGTGTCATGGTCATGGAGTGACACCAGCCACTAGGTCCCATGCTGGCATTTACAAGAGCTGTCACCCTCCATGAGCACTCTATGCAACCACACCAAGTGTATATAGAGCTTGTGGGTGACCTACCCTCAATTCCTTCTCTACTGCCTCGGCTGGAGACGGAGCTGTAGCGTGTCCGTCTTGTGTGCATCTCTGCATGTTCTTGCAGTTAGTTTAGTGGTTCTAGTTAGCGCTAGTTGTCAGTACAGGACTGCTGCTCCTCTGCCTCGCACACCCCTAGGAAGCTGGGGGCGGGGGCGAGGAACAACATCAAGGCTCCCTGCATCCAGGTCACTTTCCCTGTCTGGGCTGCATACGGAGAGGGCACGAGAACAGCAGCTCCTGATGCCTCACAGCCCAGCCCTGTGGGGAAAGTGACCTGGATCCAGGGAGCCCATGTGGGTGTGTGTATGTATGTGTGTAAAAACAGCTAACAAAAGCCAAAGCTGGCTGGAACACCAGCCATGTGCTACTCCCACGATCTCATCCTTCACATTTCTCATATGAACTATCAGGGCTTGAATTAAATTTTTGTATGAAATTGGAGCAAATTTAAAAGCCATTTAAAATGTTTTAAAAATAAAAAATATGAAAAACTTTAATACAATTTATTTAGTGTCATTATTCGTACTAGTCTTGCTAGTCCTTCCCCCAAAGCAGAGAGGCACAAAGACTAGGATCAGGACCAGCTGTACCCCCAAAATACCAGGCCAACCCTTTTGGGGATTGGTCCTGCTTTGAGCAGGGGGTTGGACTAGGACTCCTGAGGTCCCTTCCAACCCTGATATTCTATGATAACCCTCCAAATTGGACCAGACCCACATCCCTCCCCAGACCAAACTGGGCCCAACCCGCGTCCTCTTTGGCAGGCCATATGCAAGAATTCTGTTACTCCAAAGACTTGTCGGTGTTAGACAAGCCAGAGTCCCCACTGCTTATGGCTACCAAACAACTCTAGGTACTGAGACCCCAGTCTCTGGATTACCATTGCTTCCCAGTACCACAGGACTCTCTGCCCTTTTCTACTGCCCCCACATTGGAAGACATTGAGGAGAATGAAGGATTCATTCAATCAGTCTGGGGTTCCCCTCTGCATCACTGCAGGAACCCATGCTCTGACAAAGATCCTCGCCCACATCAGGAATGGTGGCATCAGTCCTGGGTCCCACACTCTCTCCTGTATGCCCCCACCCCCCACATGACCATGCTGGGCTCCTTGGGCACCATATTGGCAGCAACTTGCCCAGATCTCTGGTTCCACTGCACCAGGAAACTAGGGTCAAACATTCTGCTCCACCAAACCCCCAACATGAGGATGTTAGGATATATATATTTAGGCCTGTCTGTAAAGGCCTATACTTTAAGAATTGAGGTATATGTTTATCATTTAGCTAGTTCTAGAGGTATAAAAGAAAGAATCAAAATCACCGTCTGCCTGTATAGGGCCTTTTCTCACTGTGACAATCTGAGGCCCTGTTCTTAGGCTAAGGCCTTTGGCTAAGTAGCAGAGGCAGCCATAAGCTGGGAAGCGACTGGTCACCTCCTCACATTCCAAACTAGTCACATTGAAATAAGGTGCTAATGGGCTGTTAGGAACACAATCCTGTCCTGATAGTGCCTATCACCTCCAGAGAAAGGGAAGAGCCTAGAAAATGTAAAAGAAAACTTAGTTTGGTAGCATCCTGTCTGGCAAGAACTCACTTATCAATAGCTAGGATGTGAAATCCTCATTTCTGTGTTGTTCTATCACTGTAGGCCCCACTTCCCCATTGTTTGTCTGTATAATCTCTGTCTGTTTCTGTGATTGTTCCTGTCTGCTGTATAATTAATTTTGCTGGGTGTAAACTAATTAAGGTGGTGGGATATAATTGGTTACATAATCATGTTACAATACGTTAGAATTGGTTAGTTAAATTTCAGGAAAATGATTGGTTAAGGTACAGCTAAGCAGAACTCAAGTTTTACTATATAGTCTGCAGCCAATCAGGAAGTTTGTGTGGGGGTGTGTGGAATGGGAACAGGGAATGGGGGTGGGGAAGTTGGAATCGTGTTTTGCTAAAGGGGAGGGAATGGGAACAGGGACACAGGTAAGGCTCTGTGGTGTCAGAGCTGGGAAGAGGGACACTGAGGAAGGAAATTAAAATCTTTTTTTGCTTTCTGGAAGTTCACCCCAATAAACATCAAATTGTTTGCACCTTTGGACTTCGGGTATTGTTGCTCTCTGTTCATGGAAGAAGGGCCAGGGAAGTAAGCGGGTGAAGGAATAAGCCCTCTAACATCTTGGTGCCGTGACTTGGATGCATCACATCAGACAAGTGAGTGGCAGCCTATAAGTCCCCCTCCCCAACAGTCCATGCAGCTGCTTGGAGGGGGTATCGCGAACTCTTATGATGGTAGTTGTGGGTTCTGGCAAGCCAGGGTAAAGGATTTTTTGGATAAATGGATAAGGAAGAACCAGGGCCCATACCAGGTGCAGGGGTCAACCTGGGATGAGATTAAAAAGGAAATGGAGAAAGTATTAGGGCACCCAGAGGGATAGGGGGTGGCTGAGGAGCCCACCCTCCTTGGTATATGGGTAGTGGAAGAAGGTCCCTGCCCATTGGGACTGAATGCCTCCCAGGGAAAGGAGGCACTTAGTCCACTTGTGAGAGGTTTAAAGTAAGGGCAGCATTATGGGAAGCTGCCAGTAATCTTTCAAGTTTGGTGCTGTTTCAGCAAGGGCTGCTGAAGGGTTGTAAATTAGTTAGGGGTGGTTAAAGATGATTTGGCACAACAGGGTTTAGAATCAAAAGCAGAGTTAACAGACCACCTTTAGAGACTGGAGCTTGGACTTGGTCCTGGCGGGGGGGCGGGGAAGGTTTCAAAGTGAAAAATGGGAGGGTTTTCAGGAGCAGGTCACAACCCCTACTCTTCTCCCAGACCCAGGATGAGAACCTGGGGGTAAGGGTTCCCAACTGTTTCAACACAGGGAGCCTACTCTTCGCTCAGAACTAACTGTATCCTTTTCTTCTTTTCCTTCTTCTTTTTCTCAGTTTACTTAATTTGCTGCTGATAGCCTGTACTTCAAACTGACCTGACAGGCTTAATTGGTTTCTTTCTACCTCTTCTCTCTCCTCTCCCCCTGCCTTTCCACACTTTTGTTTTTCTAATGTTTTAATGGAGGGTACTTTGGATACTTATGTAAAATGTTTATGGTTATTTTGAGCAAAGTATGATGGAGGTCTGCTGTATTCCACTGGAATTTTTTGGAGTAAAAAAATCCACAGGCAACCATGGAAACAAATGTTTTACTGCCTTTTTGAACAGTCTCAAAGTAAAGACAGCACAGGTTAAGGCAGCTGTGTGGCAATCATTGTACTTGGTGGCTAAGTTGTTCCAGGAAAATTGCACTACCTTAAAGATCTAAATGTAGGAGTAAGTAATTTAATGAAGTGAGTGAAAAGTTACAAATAGCTTTTTCAAAAATTAATAATACAAATTTTGGAGAAAAGTAAACATTTGAAAGTTGTGGAAATGGTAAAAGGTAACAGTTGTGGTGTTACAAGAAGGAAGTTTTTGGTTTAATAATAAAACCCAGTTATATAAATGTAACTGTATGTGCAACTCTGTGCAGTCACATTGGATGGAAGCTTGGCAATTAAATTATCCAAGGGGGTCAGGTAGAGAGGCTACTACCACCACTATGCTTCTGTCCCCAGAAGCCTGTACAGCTGTTCTGAGGGGAAATGGGCCCTTTTCCCACAGAAATGGTCTATAAGGGACTGCTGCAGGCAGCAGGCGGAGAGAGAATCGGATCAAAATTATTTGACTATTGGGTAATCAAAATTGCTAAAGGAATGTAAGAGGTTTCTATTGGAACTTAACTTGGCTGCCCCCTGGCTGTCTCTGGTTGTACAAGATGGGAGTGTAATCAGGGTACAGTTGTGTGGAAAAAGAGTAATTGCAGTGCAAGGGATGTTAGGCAAATGAGAATTGTGTGTGTGCTCACAGGAAAAAGAAAAGGAAAAGGGGAGGAATGATGGGAACACTGAGCCTTGGGGTGGCTCTGGGGGATCAGACTGTCGCTTTGGTGGGGGAGCATGAAAACTCTGTGGGCACAGGGGAGGCAGTTACACCTTGTGTAAAACTAATATGGCTAATATAATGTTATGGAGGTTAAACTATGGAAGGAATGTGCATTTTCCCAGGACGCGTGCAGTGTATATTGGAGAAGGGGTAAAAGAAATGCAAACAAAACATGGTACTTAATTAAAATCCTATTAGGGCTCCAAAAGGAGCCACAATAGGTCGTGCTTTCTTTTTGAAATCTATCCGTGTTTTGGAGCAGGAGATGAAAGTGGAAAGTAATCAAAACTCTGGTGGAAGTGGAATGTGTCCCTGTCAAGGTTCCTTCCCCACTCTGAACTCTAGGGTACAGATGTGGGGACCTGCATGAAAGACCCCCTAAGCTTATTTTTACCAGCTTAGGTTAAAAACTTTCTCAAGGTACAAACTTTGCCTTGTCCTTGAACAGTATGCTGCCACCACCAAGCGTTTTAAACAAAGAACAGGGAAAGAACCCACTTGGAGACGTCTTCCCCCAAAATATCCCCCCAAGCCCAAACCCCCTTTCCTGGGGAAGGCTTGATAAGAATCCTCACTAATTTGTACAGGTGAACACAGACCCAAACCCTTGGATCTTAAGAACAATGAAAAATCAATCAGGTTCTTAAAAGAAGAATTTTAATTAAAGAAAAGGTAAAAGAATCGGATGGTAAATACCTTACAAGGTAATCAGATTCAAAACATAGAGAATCCCTCTCGGCAAAACCTTAAGTTACAAAAAGACACAAAACCAGGAATCATAGAATCATAGAATATCAGGGTTGGAAGGGACCCCAGAAGGTCATCTAGTCCAACCCCCTGCTCGAAGCAGGACCAATTCCCAGTTAAATCATCCCAGCCAGGGCTTTGTCAAGCCTGACCTTAAAAACCTCTAAGGAAGGAGATTCTACCACCTCCCTAGGTAACGCATTCCAGTGTTTCACCACCCTCTTAGTGAAAAAGTTTTTCCTAATATCCAATCTAAACCTCCCCCACTGCAACTTGAGACCATTACTCCTCGTTCTGTCATCTGCTACCATTGAGAACAGTCTAGAGCCATCCTCTTTGGAACCCCCTTTCAGGTAGTTGAAAGCAGCGATCAAATCCCCCCTCATTCTTCTCTTCTGCAGGCTAAACAATCCCAGCTCCCTCAGCCTCTCCTCATAAGTCATGTGTTCTAGACCCCTAATCATTTTTGTTGCCCTTCGCTGGACTCTCTCCAATTTATCCACATCCTTCTCGTAGTGTGGGGCCCAAAACTGGACACAGTACTCCAGATGAGGCCTCACCAATGTCGAATAGAGGGGAACGATCACGTCCCTCGATCTGCTCGCTATGCCCCTACTTATACATCCCCAAATGCCATTGGCCTTCTTGGCAACAAGGGCACACTGCTGACTCATATCCAGCTTCTCGTCCACTGTCACCCCTAGGTCCTTTTCCGCAGAACTGCTGCCTAGCCATTCCGTCCCTAGCCTGTAGCGGTGCATTGGATTCTTCCATCCTAAGTGCAGGACCCTGCACTTATCCTTATGGAACCTCATCAGATTTCTTTTGGCCCAATCCTCCAATTTGTCTAGGTCCTTCTGTATCCTATCCCTCCCCTCCAGCGTATCTACCACTCCTCCCAGTTTAGTATCATCCGCAAATTTGCTGAGAGTGCAATCCACACCATCCTCCAGATCATTTATGAAGATATTGAACAAAACCGGCCCCAGGACCGACCCTTGGGGCACTCCACTTGATACCGGCTGCCAACTAGACATGGAGCCATTGATCACTACCCGTTGAGCCCGACAATCTAGCCAACTTTCTACCCACCTTATATATATTCCCTCCAGCACAGCTTATTTTACCAGCCATTAAACAAAAGGAAATCTAATGCATTTCTAGCTAGATTACTTATAACTTAACAGGAATTGGAAAGCTGCATTCCTGATCTGTTCCCAGCAAAAGCAACACACAGACAGTCAGACTCTTTGTTCCCTCCCCACTCCAGATTTGAAAGTATACTGTCCCCTCATTGGTCATTTTGGGTCAGGTGCCAGAGAGGTTACCCTAGCTTCTTAACCCTTTACAGGTGAAAGGGTTTTGCCTCTGGCCAGGAGGGATTTTATAGCACTGAATACAGAAAGGTGGTTACCCTTCCCTTTATATTTATGACACGCCCCCCAAATCACAGATAGGGTGAAACCCTGGCTGTGATTTCTTCCTGGAGCTCTAGGAGAAAACAGAGTTAATAAGACACATGCACCTCTAAATATACTATTAACTGTATAAAGTCTAACAATATTTCCCACAACTCAGGGACGATTTTAATCAGTTGATTCTGGGAAACTTTCACGGGAGAGTGCATCAGCCACTTTGTTAGAAGCTCCTGAGATGTGTTGTATGTCGAAATCAAAATCTTGGAGAGCTAAACTCCACCAAATAAGTTTTTTGTTATTTCCTGTGGCAGTATGAAGCCACTGTAGCTTAGCATGGTTGGTTTGCAGGTGGAAACGCTGTTCCCAAATGTATGGGCGTAGTTTTTCCAGAGCGTAGACCAGGGGTTGGCAACACGTGCCAAAGAAGGCATGCGAGCCGATTTTTAATGGCACGCTGCTGACTGCCGGGTCCCAGCCGCCGGCCCTGCTGAGCCTGCTGCCGAACCCAGGCCGGGACCCCGGCAGGCAGCAGCATGTCATTAAAAATCCTGCCCGCCCCGGCCCGTTCTTCTCCCCCCCGCCTTGCCCCGGCGTGGGAAGGGTGAAGATGCTTGGTCCTGCCAGCTGCTGCTGCAGGGCAGGCAAGGTCTCCCCTCCCCCGCCTCTTCTCCCAGCATGCTGGGCTCCTGCCCCTCCTCCTCCTCTCCCTGCCGCCCGATCAGCTGATGGCCCTTGCGAGGGAGGGGGAGAAGTGGAGCCGCAGCGCTCTCACTGCTCTGGGGAGGAGGCGAAGAAGTGGTGGGGATGGGGCATGGAATCGGGGCATATCCCCTCCAGCCCGATGACATGAGCTGCTCTGGGCAGGGGGCTGGGAGCACCCCCACGACCCTAGCCTACACTCCCAGTCCTCTGCCTTGACCCCTGCACCTCCCCCACACACCCAGCCCTCTGCCCTGACCCCTGCACCCCCCACGACCCCAGCCTTGACTCCAGCACCCCCACACATACCCAGCCCCCCCACACACCATGCCCTGACTCCTGCACCCTCCTCACACACCCCCAGCCCCCTGCCCTGACTCCTGCACCCGCCACACATACCCAGCCCCCCCACACCCCATGCCCTGACTCTTGCACCCCCCACATTCTCACCCCCACCCTGAGCACCAAACGGGAGCTCCTGCACCCCCCCCCATATTCCTACCTGCACCCCTTGCTCCAAATGGGAGCTGCCAGGTAAGCACTCCACCACCAAACCCCCGCCCCAACCCTGAGCCCCCTCCCTCATTCTAGCTCCTGGACAGACCCTACACCCCAACCCCCAGCCTGCTCCTTCACCCCCAGCCCTGTGCTCAGTGCACTCCCACCCTCAGCTCAGTGCAGAGAGAGAGAGAGGAAGAGAATGGGCTAGAACCAGGGAGAAGGTAGGTACCCACTTTATGTGGGCAGGGCCGGGTTCCCAGACCAGCAGTGGGCTGAGCAGGGCTGGCAGCCGGGACCATGGCTGGCAGGAGCCGGTGGACAGAATCCCAGACTGGCAGTGGGCTGAGTGGCAGCGGGCTGAACCACTTAGCCCACTGCTGGTCTGGGGTCCCGGCTGCCGGCCCCACTCAGCCCGCTGCCGGCCTAGGTGAACGGAACCCCAGGCTGGCAGCGGGCCAGAGGCGTAAGATCAGCATTTTAATTTAATTTTAAATGAAACTTCTTAAACATTTTGAAAACCTTGTTTACTTTACATACGACAATAGTTTAGTTATATAATATATAGACTTATAGAGAGAGGCCTTCTAAAAAATTTTAAAATGTATTACTGGCACACGAAACCTTTAATTAAATTGAATAAATGAAGACTTGGCACACCACTTCTGAAAGGCTGCGGACCCCTGGCGTAGACAATGGCATTACATTCCTTTTCACTGATTGACCAGTGGCTTTTCCTCTCAGACAGCTTCTTGCTGAGAAACACAACAGGATGGAACTCTTGATTCGGTCCTTCCTGCGTTAAGACTGCTCCCACACGACGCTTGGATGCATCTGCGGTTACTGGGAATGGTTTGTCAAAGTCTGGGGCCCTTAGCACAGGGTCGGACATGAGTGTCGCTTTAAGATGGTTAAAGGCCTTCTGACACTCTTCAGTCCACTGAACTGCGTTTGGCTGTTTCTTTTTGGTTAGATCTGTCAGTGGGGCGGCGATTTAGCTGTATTGCGGTACAAATCACCTGTAATATCCAGCCAAGCCTAAGGAGGATTGGACCTGTTTCTTTGACTTTGGGACAGGCCACTTTTGGATAGCATCCACTTTGGCCTGTAGGGGGTTGATAGTTCCTTGACCCACCTGGTGTCCAAGGTAAGTCACTCTGTTTAGGCCTATTTGACACTTCTTAGCCTTAACAGTTAGTCCTGCCTCCCTTATGCGCTCAAAGACTTTTTGTAGATGTTCCAGTGTTCTGCCCAGGAATCCGAAAATATGGCCACATCGTCAAGGTAGGCGACTGCATAGAATCATAGAATATCAGGGTTGGAAGGGACCTCAGGAGGTCATCAAGTCCAACCCCCTGCTCAAAAGCAGGACCCATACCCAATTAAATCATCCCAGCCAGGGCTTTGTCAAGCCTGACCTTAAAAACTTCTAAGGAAGGAGATTCCACCACCTCCCTAGGCAACGCATTCCAGTGTTTCACCACCCTCCTAGTGAAAAAGTTTTTCCTAATATCCAACCTAAACCACCCCCACTGCAACTTGAGACCATTACTCCTTGTACTGTCCTCTTCCACCACTGAGAATAGTCTAGAACCATCCTCTCTGGAACTACCTCTCAGGTAGTTGAAAGCAGCTATCAAATCCCCCCTCATTCTTCTCTTCTGCAGACTAAACAATCCCAGTTCCCTCAGCCTCTCCTCATAACTCATGTGTTCCAGACCCCTAATCATTTTTGTTGCCCTTCGCTGGACTCTCTCCAATTTATCCACATCCTTCTTGTAGTGTGGGGCCCAAAACTGGACACAGTACTCCAGATGAGGCCTCACCAATGTCGAATAGAGGGGGACGATCACGTCCCTCGATCTGCTCGCTATGCCCCTACTTATACATCCCAAAATGCCATTGGCCTTCTTGGCAACAAGGGCACACTGCTGGCTCATATCCAGCTTCTCGTCCACTGTCACCTCTAGGTCCTTTTCCGCAGAACTGCTGCCTAGCCATTCGGTCCCTAGTCTGTAGCTGTGCATTGGGTTCTTCCGTCCTAAGTGCAGGACCCTGCACTTATCCTTATTGAACCTCATCAGATTTCTTTTGGCCCAATCCTCCAATTTGTCTAGGTCCCTCTGTATCCTATCCCTGCCCTCCAGCGTATCTACCACTCCTCCCAGTTTACTATCATCCGCAAATTTGCTGACAGTGCAATCCACTCCATCCTCCAGATCTTTTATGAAGATATTGAACAAAACCGGCCCCAGGACCGACCCCTGGGGCACTCCACTTGACACCGGCTGCCAAATAGACATGGAGCCATTGATCACTACCTGTTGAGCCCGACAATCTAGCCAACTTTCTACCCACCTTATAGTGCATTCATCCAGCCCATACTTCTTTAACTTGCTGACAAGAATACTGTGGGAGACCGTGTCAAAAGCTTTGCTAAAGTCAAGATACAATACATCCACTGCTTTCCCTTCATTCACAGAACCAGTAATCTCATCATAGAAGGCGATTAGATTAGTCTGGCATGACCTTCCCTTGGTGAATCCATGCTGACTGTTCCTGATCACTTTCCTCTCATGTAAGTGCTTCAGGATTGATTCTTTGAGGACCTGCTCCATGATTTTTCCGGGGACTGAAGTGAGGCTTACTGGCCTGTAGTTCCCAGGATCTTCCTTCTTCCCTTTTTTAAAGATTGGCACTACATTAGCCTTTTTCCAGTCATCCGGGACTTCCCCCCGTTCGCCACGAGTTTTCGAAGATAATGGCCAATGGCTCTGCATCACAGCCGCCAGTTCCTTTAGCACTCTCGGATGCAACTCATCCGGCCCCATGGACTTGTGCACATCCAGTTTTTCTAAATAGTCCCTAACCACCTCTTTCTCCACAGAGGGCTGGCCATCTATTCCCCATGTTGTGATGCTCAGCACAGCAGTCTGGGAGCTGACCTTGTTCGTGAAGACAGAGGCAAAAAAAGCATTGAGTACATTAGCTTTTTCCACATCCTCCGTCACTAGGTTGCCTCCCTCATTCATTAAGGGGCCCACACTTTCCTTGGCTTTCTTCTTGTTGCCAACATACCTGAAGAAACCCTTCATATTCTCCTAATCCCGCTAGGAGACCATCTACAAGCCTTTGGAAGGTGGCGGGTGCATTCCGCAGCCCGAAAGGGAGCACATTAAATTCATACAGCCTGACGTGAGGTGAAGGCTGACCTTTCCTTGGCGGATTGATCTAGCGGTACCTGCCAGTACCCCTTGGTTAAGTCCAAGGTAGAGATGAACTGGGCCCATCCCAGTTTCTCTAATAGTTCATCTGTGCGTGGCATTGGATAGTTGTCGGGGCGAGTTACAGCATTTAGCTTACGGTAGTCCACGCAAAAACATATCTCCCCATCTGGTTTGGGAACTAGAACCACTGGAGATGCCCGTGCACTGACTGAGGGGCGGATGGGATGTGATACAGCTCTGTAGGCAAAGAGCAACTGCTGTAACACTCGGTCTCAAACACTGGAGTGCTCATTTACAAATTTATGTATCATGGCGCCCAAAGTTCCATTAAACTTCTCCACCAGGCCATTTGTTTGATGATGGTAAGGGGTGGCAACCAAGTGATTCACCCCATGAGCTTCCCAAAGGCTTTCCATAGGTCCTGCCAGGAAATTAGTTCCTGCATCTGTGAGGATGTCGGAGGGCCAACCTACCCTGGCAAAAATGTCTGTTAGTGCCTGGCACACACTTTTAGCCCTAGTGTTGCTTAGAGCTACTGCTTCCGGCCATCGGGTGGCAAAATCCATGAAAGTCAGTATGTACTGCTTTCCTCTGGGTGTCTTTTTTGGAAAAGGACCCAGAATATCCACAGCTACTCACTGAAATGGAACCTCAATGATGGGGAGTGGCTGGAGAGGGGTTTTGACCTGGTCTCGGGGTTTTCCCACTCTTTGGCATACCTCACAAGACCGGACATAGGTAGAAACGTCCTTGCCCATTCTCTCCCTGTGGAACGACTTTCCCAAACGGTCTTTGGTTCTGTTCACCCCCGCATGGCCACTAGGATGATCGTGGGCTAAGCTTAATAGCTTGACCCGGTACTTAGTTGGAACTACCAACTGTCTCTGAGGATGCCAGTCTTCCTGGTGTCCACCAGAAAGAGTTTCCTTGTATAAAAGTCCTCTTTCTACAACAAACCGGGATTGATTAGAAAAGCTGAGAGGCGGTGGGTTGCTCCGTGCCGCCGTCCAAGCTCTCTGTAGACTTTCATCTGCTTCCTGTTCGGCCTGGAACTGTTCCCTTGATGCTGGAGACATCAGTTCCTCACTGGATTGTGGACTTGGGCTTGGTCCCTCTGGAAGCGATGCAGGGGATGGGGCTGTTTCCGTTGACTGTGAACCGCTCTCCGCTGGTGCACTATGTTGGGGTTCAGGCTCTGGCTGAGCCTCTTGTGTAGGGTCATCTGCTGCTGCTGCCAGTGCAGGGTTGGTGGGGCCCTCTGGTATTGGGGCTGCAAGTACTGGATTCAATGCTGGTACTGGGTCTGGTGCTCGTTGTTCCACCGGTTCCAGTTCTGGGACTGGCTCTGTCTTGGTCTCTGTGACTGGATCCACTACTGCTATTGCAGACGTTGGCCTGGGGTCTGGGTCCATCACCTCTGACAGGGTCCTGATAGAAGTTTCCGGAATAGAGCTAAGAGTGACAGCTTGCTTAGCCTGGCTGTGAGTGACCATTCCCAACCTCTTGGTTAGCTTCACATGATTGGCCAAGTCTTCTCCCAACAGCATGGGGATGAGATAATCATCATAGACTGCAAAAGTCCACATTCCTGACCAGCCCTTGTATTGGACCGGCAACTTGGCTGTAGGCAAGTCAAAAGAGTTTGACTTGAAGGGTTGAATCATCACTTAGACCTCTGGGTCGATTAAATTGGGGTCCACTAAGGAAGCAGCAAGTTTCCCTCTGCTCTGAGGGTATCTGGGAGGCATCTGGGCCTGAGGACGTCTGGTGTGATTCCGGTGCAATGAACTGTAATCGGTTGGGGTTCTTGGGGCAGTTGGCCTTTACATGTCCTGGCTTATTACATTTAAAACATCATCCAGCTGATGGGTCACTGGGGCGAGGTGGGTTGCTAGAGAACGGTGTGGCGGGATGATAAGGTGTCTGGAGTGTTTCTTGGGGTGTAATTGAGGCCTTGGGCTGCCCCCAGTAGTAGGGTGTGGTCTGAGGTTGTGCCTTTTGGTATCCGCTCCAACTGCGACCAAGGTTGTTCCTCTCTCCTCCCTCCACCCGTTTTATTCCGGTTTGCTCCGGCTCTCTGGCAGTCTGGGACTGCTCGTACTGATCAGCATAAGAAGCAAGACTTCCTGCTGAGTCCATTTTCTTATCCCATAAACACTGTTTTATATCATCCTTGGACATATTCAGGAATTGCTCCTGTATCATCAAATTCCGTATTCCTCCAAAGTTAGTTACATCCCATCCGTTGAGCCATTTATCAAACAGATCTGTCATCTGGTTTACATAAACCACATTACTTAGTCCAGGTCCTCTCTTAAGGGCTCTAAATTTTACTCTGTAAGTTTCAGGTGTAACTTGAAATTGTTTTAAAACCAAATCCTTGAATTTATTATAGTCAGAAGCCTCCTCAATAGGCATCTTATTGAATATGTCCAGAGCTCTTCCAGTCAATTTTGCGACCAATGTGGTCATCTTCTGAGCTTCAGGAATTTGATGGAGTGTGCACAGTCTCTCAAAGGTGAGAAAATATTCAGCAATATCACTGGATTCATCGTACTGTGGACATAATCACTCCCATTTGTGGATTGTTGGGGAAGGATTGTTTGGGTTATTCGGTATATTCTGCTGAGCCTTTGCCTTCTCCATCTCCAGTGCATTCTTCCTCTCTTTGTCCTTCTCCTCCTCAGCATGCTTCCTCTCTTTGTCCTTCTCCTTTTCTTTTTCCTTTGCCTCCTGTGGGCAGCCTCCATTTCTTTTTCTTTTGCCTCCATTTCCATCTGTCTGAGTTCTACCCATCTTTCATGTTCCTTTTGTCTTTCCTCAGCCTCAAATCTGGCTAATTCCAGCTTCTGTTGAACATTGCATTCTGCCATCTTAACCTCTCTGTTTTTAACTAACTTTACACCTGAGAGTTAGAAAGAAAACGAAAAAAAAAAAATCTGGCTTGTAAAATTTTGTGTTGTAACCTGATACCTTTTGTCTCTCTCTGATAGCTGTTCTCAGCCTACAAAAATATCCTTTTGTTATGCCTACTGCTCTTTCCCCCAGGCAGAGACACAGAATCAACAGCTGCAATCACCTTTTACAAAACCTTTTAAAATCCTTCTCTGTTTCTGGTTCAAAATGATCCCACCGCTCTGCCACTATGTCAAGGTTCCTTCGTAGAATCATAGAATATCAGGGTTGGAAGGGACCTCAGGAGATCGTCTAGTCCAACCCCCTGCTCAAAACAGGACCAATCCCCAATTAAATCATCCCAGCCAGGGCTTTGTCAAGCCTGACCTTAAAAACTTCAAAGGAAGGAGATTCCACCTCCTCCCTAGGTAACGCATTCCAGTGTTTCACCACCCTCCTAGTGAAAAAGTTTTTCCTAATATCCAACCTAAACCTCCCCCACTGCAACTTGAGACCGTTACTCCTCGTTCTGTCATCTGCTACCACTGAGAACAGTCTAGATCCATCTTCTTTGGAACCCCCTTTCAGGTAGCTATCAAATCCCCCCTCATTCTTCTCTTCCACAGACTAAACAATCCCAGTTCCCTCAGCCTCTCCTCATAAGTCATGTGTTCCACTCCACTAATCATTTTTGTTGCTCTCCGCTGGACGTTTTCCAATTTTTTCACATCCTTCTTGTAGTGTGAGGCCCAAAACTGGACACAGTACTCCAGATGAGGCCTCACCAATGTCGAATAGAGGGGAACGATCACGTCCCTCGATCTGCTGGCAATGCCCCTACTTATACATCCCAAAATGCCATTGGCCTTCTTGGCAAAAAGGGCACACTGTTGACTCATATCCAGCTTCTCGTCCACTGTAACCTCTAGGTCCTTTTCTGCAGAACTGCTGCCTAGCCATTCGGTCCCTAGTCTGTAGTGGTGCATGGGATTCTTCCATCCTAAGTGCAGGACTCTGCATTTCTCCTTGTTGAACCTCATCAGATTTCTTCCTCACTCTGAACTCTCGGGTACAGATGTGGGGACCTGCATGAAAGACCCCCTAAGCTTATTCTTACCAGCTTAGGTTAAAAACTTTCCCAAGGTACAAACTTTGCCTTGTCCTTGAACAGTATACTGCCACCACCAAGCGTTTTAAACAAAGAACAGGGAAAGAGACCACTTGGAGACGTCTTCCCCCAAAATATCCCCCCAAGCCCTACACCCGCTTTCTGGGGAAGGCTTGATAAGAATCCTCACCAATTGGTTCAGGTGAACACAGACCCAAATCCTTGGATCTTAAGAACAATGAAAAATCAATCAGGTACTTAAAAGAAGAATTTTAATTAAAGAAAAGGTAAAAGAATCACCTCTGTAAAATCAGGATGGTAAATACCTTACAGGGTAATCAGATTCAAAACATAGAGAATCCCTCTCGGCAAAACCTTAAGTTACAAAAAGACACAAAAACAGGAACATACATTCCCTCCAGCACAGCTTATTTTACCAGCCATTAAACAAAAGAAAATCTAATGCATTTTCTAGCTAGATTACTGACTAATTTAACAGAGTTGGAAGGCTTGCATTTCTGATCTGTTCCTGGCAAAAGCATCACACAGACAGACAAAACCCTTTGTCCCCCCACCCTCCAGCTTTGAAAGTATCTTGTCCCCTCATTGGTCATTTTGGGTCAGGTGCCAGCAAGGTTACCTTAGCTTCTTAACCCTTTACAGGTGAAAGGGTTTTGCGTCTGGCCAGGAGGGATTTTATAACACTGTATACAGAAAGGTGGTTACCTTTCCCTTTATATTTAAGACCGTCTCTGAGCTGCTAATAGCTTTGGATCCAAAAGCAAGTGAGAAAGCCTCTGTGTGAATGCAAATTACCTAGCTGATTGGGGAAGAAGAGAACTGCGCATAAATGGCAGCACAAAGGAGCTGCAAATAATAAATACATCTGGTCAGCAAACAAGCTACTAGAAGACTCAGATTGTGGCCCTTCAGGAAAGGGAGGTGAAAAAACAAGTCTAGCCTGAAAATAAGGGGGACAGGCTAACCCTAAGGGGGGTGTGTGTGTGTGTATACAGTGCTGAAATCTAAAGCTGTCTCCCTCAGCTATTACCGGAGAATAAACTTAAAGCTTGGTACAGCAGAGAAACTATTGCAAACCTGGTCTGTTGTACAAGATGGGAAACTGAGGTACACCATCTCATAAATTTCATAAATGACCAGTGAGTGGGGTAATTCACTAGTCTGACTATAGAATAAAATAAGGACAGCCTGGAGGTAATTCTTTTGTTTTTCCTGCAATTAGCAAGGAAATTTGTAAAAGTAAGTGGTGGTATTATTAAGCAATAATCTGTCCCCACCAGGGGGATGAAAATTGTTTCTTTTGTTTTTCAGACACTCTACAAGCAAGCTGGTGCCAGCGGAAGAATAACCCAGGATACCATGAATCTATGTTTTGTATTGTTTGTCTATGGTGTTTGTCTTGTTGCTAGCATTGTTGTGTTTCAGTGAACAAAAAACCTCATGATGTGGGTGGGGATGGCTTCAAAAGGCTAACCTGGGGGGAAAGATTTGTATGGGAATGCAAAAGGCTCAACTAGGAGGCCAGCACCTGTGTAATAGCTACCATGGTATCTGGAAATGGAACGGCAACTAAGGTGGGCCCCACAAGCCCTATGGGAATAATGAGAAGGGGGGGAGCTCGCTGGGAATCAATGGAGGGGTGTGTGAAATCGTGTAAATCCAGAGAAGATGTTTGGATGTGGTCCTCTCCTATGACTATGGAGGAGCAGGATCAATGGCCTATGTCAAGGGGTGGACAATTGGGTGTAAGTGAGCTGTAGCTCACAAAAGCTTATGCTAAAATAAATTTGTTAGTCTCTAAGGTGCCACAAGTCCTCCTTTTCTTTTTGTGTATAAGGTGTTTTGCTGGAAATCTACATATTACTAGAAGGCACAATTACACCATCCCATAACCAAACTACACACATCTACATGCTGCTATCTGGACTTTGGTGCACAAATGGATCTGTAAATCGTATTGCTGTGAATAATCAAACCAGGGCAAATGGCCTGATTCCATACCAAGTGGTTACGTTGGTTAGAACAATAACCCATTTCTCTGTGGACATTGAATGGACTTATAATATGGACAAAAGCATGCAAAACCTGCAGGGGCAGCTTGTTGCAACTGCCAGCAAGTGGACACGTTAAGATCTTGACCCTGTCAAAGGAGGAGAGGCAGTGTTTGGTGGTGGCTCGAATGTTGAACCATACTGCAGTGGTCAAAACTCGGTGTTGCTGTGGATTATCATAGCAGCTGATGTATTAACTGTACTTGTGTTACGTTGCATACGGAGATAACCTATAAGTAATGTAGTAAGCCCTCCCCCACAGCGTACTAGACAACCTGTACCCAACCTTCTCGGGCCCACTATAATGGGAAGTCTGGAACACTAATTGGAATAGGTGTGGTATGCCCGTACGAGAGAAGGTATAAAAGAAAGAATCAAAATCACTGCCTGTATAGGGCCTTTTCTCACTGTGACAATCTGAGGCCCTGTTCTTAGGCTAAGGCCTTTGGCTAAGCAGCAGAGGCAGCCATAAGCTGGGAAGCGACTGGTCACCTCCCCACATTCCAAACTAGTCACATTGAAATAAGGTGCTAATGGGCATTATCAGGACAGGATTGTATTCCTATCACCTCCAGAGAAAGGGAAGAGCCTAGAAGATGTAAAAGGAAACTTAGTTTGATAGCATCCTGTCTGGCAAGAACTCACTTATCACTAGCTGGGATGTGAAATCCTCATTTCTGTGTTTGTTCTGTCGCTGTAGGCCCCATTTCCCTGTTGTCTGTCTGTATAATCTCTGTCTGCTTCTGCGATTGTTTCTGTCTGCTGTATAATTAATTTTGGTGGGTGTAAACCAATTAAGGTGGTGGGATATAATTGGTTACATAATCATGTTACAATATGTTAGGATTGGTTAGTTAAATTTCAGGAAAATGGTTGGTTAAGGTATAGCAAAGCAGAACTCAAGTTTTACTATATAGTCTGCAGTCAATCAGGAAGTGTGTGTGTGTGGGGGGGTGGAATGGGAATGGAATGGGGGTGGGGAAATTGGAATCATGTTTTGCTAAATGGGGGGGGAATGGGAACAAGGACACAGGCAAGGCTCTGAGGTGTCAGAGCTGGGAAGGGGGACACTAAGGAAGGAAACTGGAATCATGCTTGCTGGAAGTTCACCCCAATAAACATCAAATTGTTTGCACCTTCGGACTTCGGGTATTGTTGCTTTCTATTCATGCGAGAAGGACCAGGGAAGTAAGTGGGTGAAGAAATAAGCCCCCTAACAGAGGAGACTTTTGAAGAACAGGAGGCTAGGGAGGACAAGAGAGGCTACCCCTCAAACCCCTGTTTTGTTTTGATCTCCAGAGAAGGTAGTCCTGCCTCCCCCACCTGATTTTTGCCAATTCCAGGACCTTGTGGAGAGGGTGGCAGACACCCTCCAGAGATACTTCATGAGGCAGTTAAGACTCAAACACAAGCTCCTGAGCATTCTGCAGTGGGCAGCACCCACTTGGGTTGCATTACCCATTAATTTAAGTGTTCTTCGATCCAGCAAAGACTGTGTGGCAAATTCTGCCACCATCCTGTCACGTTGCAAACAGGCAGATAAGAAATATGTTCTGCCCCCCAGGGACTCAGAATTTGTCCTGTCCCCCCAACACCTTCCCTGGTGGTGGATGCTGTAAATGAGTGGGATAAACAGCATTACTCCAGGTCTACCCCTTACCATAAGGACCAGAAGTTAGACCTTTATGACCAACTTGTAAGGCCAAGTCTGACTTCACAAGAATTACAAGTTTGCAACCTTTACTGAACATCTTCCACAGGAGCTTAGAGAAGGCTTCCAGGCCATCGTAAAGGAGGTCAATTCTTAGACAGAACACACGTTCCAAACCACACCCTGCCCAAACAGGTCTGTCCGAAACAATAGAATGTGTGCTCTGCTTCATTTGCATTTAAGCAGAAAACAGAGTCCTCAGGCACAAAGGAAGTTCCAACAGGTGGGGAAACCAGTAGGAGACGTCCTCCCCCCCGGAGACCTTTTGACTCCTGAATCACAGGTGAAAACGTTTTCTAAAATGGGCCTGAAACTATAAGAATGTAAGTCAGACACCCCAAGGCACCCCTCCTCCTCCTACCTCTCAATGACTCCACCCAAAGTTCTTACCTAAGGCACTGATAGATTTCCACCCAGTCTGCTCTTCTGCCAGTATTTTTCCCTAAACCACATAAATCTCCGCGGGAGAAGTCCCTTCACATGTTAGCTGCATGATGGGCATTGGCCTTTTGTCTGGATAGGACCAAGCAATTTTGGAAATCACCTAGATTCTGTCTTTGTCACAGAAGGATCAAAGGGTCCATGATCTCTTCACAGAAATGGTTGAGATGGATTTCTGAGTAACTTGCTGCTTACTATGATGCAGCTGATGCCTTTCCTCTCCAAATGATTATAGCACACTCTACCTGGTCGCCGGCAGTTTCCACAGCATTACTCAAAACCATTCTAGTGCCTGAGATATGGAGAACTGCGACATGGGCTTCAGTGTACACGTCTTCTAAACACTATGCCTTGGTCCACACCCTCAGATCTGTTGTGGTGGTTGGTTTTGCTATTCTGTCTTCAGTCTTGGACTTGATTCCAAAGCCCCCTTCTCCCTGTGAGGATACTGCTCGGGACTCACCCGAAGTGGAGTGCCCATGGGGATGCTACTCAAAGGAAAGGTTACTCACCTTGTGCGTTAACTTGTTCTTTGAGATGTGTGTCTGTGTGGCTGCTCCGCTGCCTGCCCTCCTTCCCCTCTGCTTTGGACTGTTTTTGCTGGATGTTTGGATAGAGAAGTTGCTGGCGGCAGGTGCCCATACAGCCCCCCGAGCATGGCACGAGGTTGTATGGAGTGCATGAGCAGACTGAACGGATTCTAATGGAAAATTTCCAGGCGAGGGCTCGAGAGGCGCATACGCACCTGAAGGGGAACACCTACAGGGGGATTGTGATGGGGTGTTCATAGCACAGCCTAGAAGGGGTTAATGAGACCAGTTATCTGGACAGGCCATAGCTGAGGGGAATTAGCTGGCCTAAGTAACCCCTGAATAATGCTCCACCCCAGCTGGGAAGGAGCAGCTGGGGTAGGCTAAAGCCAGGAAGCTGGCAGTAGAATGGGGCTGCATTGAGGAGTCTGTAGCCACTCTGGACAGTCAAGAGGGAAAGAAGGAAACTAGGTGGGAGGGTGCGGGAAAAGGTGGCAAGGTTTAAGGGGGTGCAGACCTTGGCTGCTGATCAGAGGGTCCCTGAGCTGGAACCCAGAGTGGACAGCAGGCCCAGGTTCCCCTACCAGCCACTGGGGAAGAGGCCTGGTCCAGGCAGTGGAGGGGTGATGGGCATCTTGGAGGAAAAGACTTTGATACCTCAGAAAGGGACACACACATGACCTGGCTGGAGGGCCAAGTCATGAAGACAGAGCACCCTGACAGAAGAGGGTGAGAGAGAGGAGACGGCAGGTGTGTGGTGACCAGCAGAGGGAGGCGTCAGACCTGGAAAGAGCTAATCCCCAGAGTGGCCAGTAGGAGGTGCCCTAGTGGTGAGAGCATCCTGTGGCAGGGAGACATCTTGAAGAACCACAGCCCCTGTCCAAGGTGTAGCCTCATCTTCCTTTTCCCTGACCCCCACAGATGCTTCAGGAGCTCATGGCCTGCTGGGTTCTTGTTGGGCCAGGTAATTTAGAACCAGTCTGGCCAGCACTCAGGATGCAGTCCTGGAGCTGCAGCCTAAGCCCAGGTGCCATTCAGGATGGGAGAATGCTTGGAAAGCATTGCTCAGTTTCAGAGGCGTGTGAATACCAAGGAAGGTAGAGGAGAGTTTCAATCTAAGGATGAAATTGAGCTGCCAAAGGGTCGGAAGGGAAGGGTGGGTGTGGTGGTGTTTGCATTGCAGTGCCATGCAGCTGTGTCAAACTGGAGGGGCCCGTTGGCTCTGGACAAGCATTTATGGAGAGAACACCATCGCCATCCTGAAGAGCAAACACCGGGCTAGTGGGAAGAGGCCGAGGCAGGTCCCGCCCGGGGTTGGGGCTGGGAGGCTGCAGGGAGGGGCTCCACTGCCTGCTCCCTCACTGATCCCTGGCAGACAGCAGCTCTGGGTCTGGCAGATGCACATGCTGGCTGGGCCTGGGGTTTCCAGCCTTTGGGGCTGAGCTGCTCCATGACCCGTGGCCCCATAGCTTGGGCCAGGCAGGCTTGAATGGGCCACTGTGCTTCACCACATGGTAATGAACCTGCTAGTGAATTCCAGCCTTGGCGTGTGGCTTGGTGCAGGGCTCCAGCATTGCCCGCGGGTGGTACTGGGCCCTGGCTGATGATGAGCCCACAAACTCTGTGTCTGGTCTGCACCCTTATTCCCAGCTGGGTTATCAACGTGAGACCAAGTCCCAGTGCAGTTGGCTCTATGCCGAGGTGGCTGTGCTGAGTCCCACGCAGCCCCAGCCTGCAAGGCTGTTTGCCCCCGTTCCAGCTGTTGATAGCAGCCATCCCAGCAACTGCCCCAGGGCTGATGCCCCAGGGGGCAGAAGGCTCCATGCCGTGCAAGGCAAACTCCAGTGGGGCAAAGGCGGGTGAGCCTGTCTCAGGCCCATAGCTGGGGATGGGGGGCATCCCCTCAATTCCAAAGTGGGGCTGCAGGGGTCAATGCTGGAGTTTCTGTGCCAGACCCTGTCTACCTGTCTGGAGAGGAAAGAGTCCTTTCGAACTGAGGAAGCGGAGAAAGCTGCTTTTGGAGCACATGAGAGAGTGGTGTCAGGCAAGAGGTAAAATTTAGCTAACAGCTAAGACAGAAACCACAGATCAAGCAGGAATACTTTAGAGGGCCAAGGACAGTGGTTTCTGTCAATACATGGTAACTTAGATATGCAAATGTCCACCCAGTAACTCAGCTTATCGGTAACAAAGGACAATGCTGACAACCCCCAGGGCCCCCAGATATCTGTAAGCACTCCTCCCTATCCCCCACACCCTGCCTCTCCCCCCTCAAGGTAGTCATAGATAATTGATGTAATCAGGATGGTTTCTATTCGTATGTACTGTTCCTATTATTATCTTTAAGAGTTCTCTCTTGCTTTGTAACAATGTCTGTCTCTGTAAGTACAGATAAATATAAATGAATTGATAAGAAAATGTACATAACTGCTCACTGTAACACCATCCTTTCGAAGCTGTTTTCCAGTCTTCCTGGTGCCGTGAATAAATCTTCCTTCAGTATTTGCCTGTGCACTCTGATTCTTGGGGAAAGAATCTTCTTGCTTAACAGACTGGCACAGCGAGCAGGCTATGATCGGGAACCCTCTGAGCATTTCTCACAACCAGGGATACAGGTGAGTACCCTTTTACTTACCACCTGTAGCGCGCACCTTGGTTTGGGACTCCCCAAGATACCCCTTCACACCCCTTCCTAATATGAACCACATATAGGATGCACAGACAAGAGGACTGAGCAGGACTATGTTTGTGGCCAAAGTTTTTGGGGTGCAGGGATCGCTGTAGGCGAAGGCTGCACCGCCAGGGTTTTTGGGGTGCATGGATCACTGTAGCCAAAGGCTGCATCGCCAGGTACTGAGTACCAGTGTGTGTGCACAGTAGACCAAGTACAAGGGTGTGCTCAGTTGGTCTCCCCTGAAGCGCCGCTTAAGCAGGTTTCAGGAAGCTGGGACACAATGCCATATGAGTTGTCCCAGAATGTGTCAACGATACCCTCTATGGGAGCGGGACTTGTTGGCATGCCCCAGGGTACACCAATGATACTCTCTACAGGATGGAGACCCATTGACTGGCCCCAAAGAACATCAATGACGCCCTCTATGGGCATTTATAAAAGGAAAACATGAAAAGGTTCAAAAGACGCTAGCAAAAGATGGATGGAATGAGGGTATGAGTATGCTGGACAGCGTGATGTGGTGGTCTGGTCAGACGAAAGGAAGATTAGAGAAGGGGATCGTAATAATGTATTGCGAATATGAAAGGAAATTACAAGAGTTGGAAATACTCCAAAAGGCTCTTACATCAGAACTGAATCAAAAGGCAGATTTAAAACACAAAGTGAGCGAGCTTGAAGCAGAAAACAAGGCTCTAAGAGCAAAACTAAAAGAAACCAGCTCCTCTGCCCACCGGATTGCGACTAGCACACAGCAGCAGAGTGAGTTCACCGACTTTGGTTTAGGCAGCGATACTGATAAAGACCAAAATGAAATTAATTGGAAACAGCTTGAGAAACAAATTCAGAATTGGAACCTGGCACACACGGGGGAAGATTGAGATAATTGGCCCCCTCCTCCTCCCCACCCCCCTTTTAACCCAGAATTAAATGCCAGTGCTCTCTTGGCCCCTCTCCAAGTGACCACTCGGTGGTCAGGGACAGGTGAAAACAGAGAGGCTCATAATACCTATAAGTACACTCCTCTCAGCACAGAGGAAATGAGGGGCTTACTGAAAGATCTCCCTGATATAAAGCCCAAAGACCCAAATTTGATATTCTGGAAAAAAATAAGACAGATGGTTTCCACCTATACATTACAACCCAGGGATCTTTATATTTTAACAAAAGCTAAATGCCCCGATCTATCACGGGCCAAGATCCCTACAGAAGGACACCAAAACGGCATTTGGGCCGCTGTTAAATTTGAATCTGAAAATGACCTGCACTGAGTTTATGATATGATATGACCTGCACTGAGTTTAAGGAAGCTGTCCAAGAAGCCTTGGGGAACGGAGCCGGTAGTTGGGGACTGATCGTGGGCTGTGTACAAGGCAAGGACGAGCCGGCCTCTCAGTACTCTGAGTGAAAACAGGAAATGTATTCCAGCAATGCAGGCACTGGGGACCCAAAGAAAACTGATCAGGCATTTCTAAAAATGTTAAAGGAAGGTTTTAACTCCCACCTGCAAACAGCCCTTAGTTTGGGAGTGAACCCAGGCTCTGATTATGAATCCATCTGTATGTGTGCCTCTGAATGCGAAGCCAGACAAGCTAAAGAGATAAAGAGCAAGTCTACTCGCATTGCTGTGGTAACAGGAAAAGATAATGTAATTTGCTATAACTGTGGGTGATCCGGACATACCCAAAAGAACTGCAAATGCAAAGTCCAAAAATCTCGTCAGGGACAAAATCATGGCCAATCGAATCCCCGCAATACTTCACTGCCCTTTCAACCTGGTCCTGCCCCCACTGTCCCCCCTACCTCCCAATGTTTTGTGTGTCGGGAGACCGGACATTGGACAACCCCACTGATAAACTTATGAGTACTCATACCATCCCTCTCTTCTGTTGCAACTGCCAAATCTGTGGCTCTTACTTGGGATACATCTAACCCTTTTCAAGACTTATGTTCCAGATTTCCCTCGGTGTGGGCAGAAAATAAACTGTCTTGCAGTTTGGTGCCTGCTCATCTCTGCCCACCCATCCAGGTTACCGGCCAATTTCCTCTGCCTACCAAGCAATACCCTCTCAAATCTGAGGCCATGGATGCAGTAGGTAACATTACTTACTCTTTACTTCAGCAAGGCATACTGGTTCCCTGTTCCTCCCCCACCAACTCCCACAGCTGGCCAGTTAAAAAACCTGATGGCTCCTGGTGCCTTACCGTTGATTACCGCACTGTTAATCAACATGCGGACAAACTTGCCCCTGTTGTTGCTGACCCATCAGTGGCCCTCTTGGACCTTGACCCTTCTTACTGTATATTTACTGTATTAGACATTGCTAACAGTTTCTGGAGCCTTCCCATGTACCCAGAATCACAGCCCTGATGTGCATTCACCTTTGGCCCCACCTAGTACAGTTGGGCCCGCCTGCCCCAAGGATTTCATAACGCTCCCACCCTTTTTCACCGGGTTATGGCTAAGGCTCTTTTCTCAGCAAATTGGGTTGCTGCCAACTCTGTGATTGTCAGTGATTTACTGCTTGCCTCCCCCACAGCCTCTGATCACTTATGTGCCCTTCAGTTGCTACTCCAGGCCTTGGCAGATGCAGGCCTAAAGGCCAATCCTCCAAAAGCCCAGGTAGCTTTACCTATGGTTCAATATCTGGGCTATACAGTCTCCCAGGATTCAAGAGCCCTCACCTCAGACCATTGAATTGCAATTGCTGCAGCCCCATAACCCACAAAGGTGCAGAGCTAAGCAAACTAATGGGTCTCCTTAATTTTTGCAGGCAGTATGTCCCATCTTTTTCCACCCTAGCACAGCCTCTTAATGACCTCCTTAGAGGGGCTCAAGCCTCCTCAAACCTCATTTCTTGGTCACCAGAGCATGACCACTGCTTAACTGAACTTAAAATAGCCCTTCTTTCTGCCCCTGCACTTGGGTTCCCCCGCCCCTCAGCACCATTTGCGCTCTGGACACGTACAGGAAGGCCATGCTGTTGCTGTGCTCACTCAAAACCATGGAGACAGGTACCACTCCGTGGCCTACGTCTCCGCTCGCCTTGATTCGGTAACTCTAGCCTTTAACCACTGTCTCCGAGTTGTGGAGGCAGCTTTTTGGGCCGTAACAGTCACAGTCCCTCTAACAATCTTTGTGCCATATGCAGTGCATAAAATCCTGGATGGGGGCCGGTTTTCAAAAATCACCTCTGCCAGATGGTCCAAGTGGGAATGCACCCTCTTCAGCCCACACATTACAACTGCACGCTCTAATCTTCTTAATCCTGCTACCTTGATGCCGACAACAGGGGAACCTCATCAGTGCCCTCTTTCTGAGGACACGATGGTCAAGGACCAACTTGTATCTGAACAATCATTACCTTTTTCCAATTTTGTTTTGTTTGTCGATGGATCCCGACACTATGTTAACGGCCAACCTTACACCAGCTAGGTAGTTTGCGATCTGTCAGGTACATGCCTCCGCTTGGGTCCCTTGCCACAATCTTGTTCAGCCCAAGTGGCAGAATTGGTGGCCCTAATGCAAGCCTGCCTTCTGGCTGAAGGTCACAGTGTAACTGTTTACACGGACAGCCGCTTTGCTTTCGGGGTGGTTCATGATTATTTGGAGTCCTAGACTAACAGGGGATACCTCACTTCATTCGGTACCCCTCTTAAAAACGGACTGTATATTGCAAATTTATTGGAAGCAATCCAAAAACCATCTAAAGTGTCTGTAGTTAAAATCGAGGTACATACCAGAAACAATGACCCTCTTTGCATTGCAGCCGCAGACGAGGCAGCCAAAAAGGCTGCCACAATGCCCCAGGACAATTTTCAAGTAGCAGCCACCCACATTTCTGACTTGAAACAAATTTCTTTACCTGAATTGCAAAACAATGTCCTAAAGAGGAAAAATGGACATGGATTGAAAATGCCTGCAAAATCGACAAAAACAATACCTGGGTTACAAAGGACCAACAGTTTGTGGCTCCTAGAGCAATTATAGCTCACCTTTGTGGTCTCTGCCACCTGCCAACACATCAGAACCCCAAGGCTATGCTATACCACATGAAGGGAAAGTGGTGGCGGCCCAAGATGCCCGCAGACATACATAACTACTGCCGACAATGCCTTCTATGCGCTGAATGTAATGGAGGCAAAAAGCTTAAAGTAGCTATGAGGCATCAGCCTTGACCCATGGGCCCTATGCAAAAAATTCAAATGGATTTTATAGGGCCCCTTGCCACCTGCAAAAGGAAAAAAAATATTGCTTGGTTCTAACAGATCACTTTACTCTATGGATTGAAGCCTTCCCCACCTCTAAGAACGATGCAGGAACAGTGGCCCGGATCCTGGCCAATGAATTTTGCCGCCGATGGGGCCTACCCTGTTCAATAGACGCAGATCAGGGAACGCATTTTACAGGACAAATCGTGAAGGAGGTCTGCTCTGCCCTAGGCATCAAACAGAAATTCCACTGTCCATACCACCCTGAGAGTTCTGGACTGGTAGAACAAGCAAACCAAACTTTAAAGAAAAAGATCATAAAGGCTTTACTATCTCAAGGAACCAACTGGGTAGCTCAACTACCCGCTGCCCTTCACCAGTGGTTTCATCAGTCCATTTCTGAGAAATCTGGGACCACTGATGCACATTTACATTTCAGAGTCCTGGTAAGTGCTCAATGACTATGAAATCTTGACATTTTGGGGGCAGTACCTTGGCTTTTTTGGTGGCACATCTTAATATTGACGTTTCATCACATGCATCTTTCAAAATGGTGCTTGGGTGAAATCTCAGAAACAATCTTCAAATGTTTCCTTTGCTGAAGTTCTTCACAGGCAAGTTATCAATACTACTATGTTAGCAAGGCGCATTAGGTCCTTTAGGAGATAATCATTCACAGGAGCAAAAACTTTTAAAATCATTCTTATAACCTCAGCTAAGAAGAAGAATTTGGACGAAACGTCCGTGGCAGTGGTTCCAGGCAAGGTTGGCTGGGATCTTGTTTTCACGCATGTAAACGTGCTGTACCTTTACTTCCTGAGTGCAGGACATGGGGCGTCTCCTTGCCTCTGCTTGTATCCCCAAAGTTCACTCCCTTTGCTCCTTTCTTGTTGACTCCATGTGTAAATGGGGCTTCCCTGGGGTTGGCTCGCAATGCTTATGCTCCGTGGCCGACAGAGAGACCAGTGAATCTACAGCCGTTGTGTGACCCAGAACCTGTCAGCTCTGCCTTGGACACAGACGTTAAATATGTTCAGTGCATATACAAAACGCCTTCAATTTTAGCCATACCACCCCCTCCCCGCAATGATTCTGAGGAGCGGGATAACAGTGCCTTCCATTGGAGACCTCCCATGACATCATTGCTGGGCAAACGCCATGACAGTGGTGTGCTCGGTGTAGTGAGTTTGTCAGGCTATTGGAACAGTGAACGCTTTGCCAGCTGGTACCAGTGGGGCTCTGCCAGCCTCCTGCCCAGCTGTCTCCCATGGTTCTTGCTGACATGGGGCTGTGGCAGTGGGGAAGCTGGGGCAGGTGCTGCAGACAAGGCTAGTGTCCAGGATGGGACAAACCAGGGGGACACCAGCTGCCAAGCCCAGCAGCCCTATTGGTCAGGGGAGGCGCTGGAAGTGCCGCCCTGCTCCCTCCATGGTGCAGCTGACTCCTGGGTGACTGGGCATGAACGTCCCCTTCTCCCCCTCCCCGTCCTTGCCGGGCTCGGGGCTGCGTTTGCACTATGTCACAGCTGGCCAGGAGGGGGCGCAGCTCATGCTGTGTCTGCACAGATTCCCCCAGAACTGGTAGGTCTCTCTGGCTGCTCTTGGGTGGGAGGGGCGCCTGCTTCCCATGGCCGGTGAGGAGTTGGGATGAGGGGGTGTTTATTACAGTCATGCCTAAGGACCAGCCTGGGTCAGGGCCCCATTGCGCTGGTGCTGCACAGACCAGGCAGCAGGCAGTCCCTGCCCCAAGGAGCTGACAGCGTGAGGGAGGCAGGGCAGGTGAAGGGCAAAACACACGGTGGACACCTGTTCAAAGGCCGGCCTGGAAGGAGGGTCCCATCGCCAAGGCAGGGCCTGCTCAGGAATTCTCTCCCCAGAGAGCTGGGCCCTGGAAGATGGTGCCACCGAGAAGCTGCATGTTCCTCCTGCGACGCCCCTTCCTTTCTTCACAGAGGTGTGTCGCGCGACGCTGGGTGAGCTGTGCTGGGGGCGCTGGCTATCACAGCTCAGGCCCCCGTGCTCAGCCCCGGCTCTGGGCAGTGCCCTGGCCAGGCAGCCGTGGAGCGGATGGGAGGGTTAGGGAGCAGCTGGGAATGGCCCTGAGTTTTAGCTGGCAGGGACTCTCCCCCCATCCCCCGGCTGGGCAGGGTATCCCCTGGGCACTGATTGAGCTCAGGGCTGTGTGCGTTGGCAGGTTTGCCTGGTGCTACCAGCTGCAGGAATTCAAGAGGCAGTTCCAGGTGGTGGTGCTGGACCTGCGAGGCTATGGGGGTTCAGACGCCCCACGCAGGAAGCAGCACTACCGGATGGAGGCCCTGCTGGAGGACGTGCATGGTGTCATCCAGGCGCTGGGCACCAAGGACCAGAAGGGTGAGGAGTGGCTGCCGGGCACGTGTGAATGGAGGCCTCCCCCTCTGTGCTTCGGCTTGGGAGGGTATGAGCTGCAAGGGAGCTGACCCCTGTGCTGGAGGAGAGGAACCTCCCTGCTAAACCTGTTCCCAGGTGCAGAGGGGGCCTTTCCTTGAGACCCTGCTGCATCCCTCTTGACACGGTCACAGATGGCTCCCCCCTTTGGATGAGTTGTGGAAATGCCCAGCCAGAGGGGTTCTTCTCCAGCCCCCACAACGGCAACCCCAGAGCACCACCGTGGTTGGGTGGGGCGCTGTGAAGCCTGGGATATGCCCCCCAACCCTTAGCATCTCCCTGGTTGGACGCCACGTAGCAGCAAGTGGGAAGAGCTTGGCTGCCGTGTGACTGCGTGGCTGTGCTCTGCCGAGTCTGGAGATCCATTTCTGGGGCGAGAACTGGAGCAATGAGCCCATGTGCCTGTAGCAGAGACAGATGCTCAGTGTCCCATCCCACTCGCTTGCTTGCTTGGTCCGTCGAGGCTGTCCCAGCCTCTGGCTATTGCCCCAATTGGGGAGCTGGGAGACAATGGAGGGGGGGATCTCTATAGCGGGGGAGGCAGTGGGGCGGTAGGGAATCTCTGTGGAAGAGGTGGACATGCCCTTGGCAGGGTAAGATAGAGGGGGAGGCTGGTGGGGGGGGGGTAGAGGCGGTGCGGGGTGTGGCCTGCCCATGGTGGGGGAAGTCCAGCTCTGTCCAGCATCACTCTGCCCTGATGGTCGGTCTGCCTAGCTGTCTCTGCTTCCAGGCTTTACCAAGTGCATCCTGGTGGGGCATGACCTGGGTGATGCCATCGCATAGGAGTTCACCATGAATCACCCTGTCAAGGTTCCTTCCCCATTCTGAACTCTAGGGTACAGATGTGGGGACCTGCATGAAACCCCCTTAAGCTTATTTTTACCAGCTTAGGTTAAAACTTCCCCAAGGTACAAACTATTTTACCTTTTGCCCTTGGACTTTATTGCTGCCACCACCAAGCGTCTAACAAATATATATAACAGGGAAAGAGCCTGCTTGGAAACGTCTTTCCCCCCAAAATCCTCCCCAAACCCTACACCCCCTTTGCTGGGGAAGGCTTGATAAAAATCCTCACCAATTTGCATAGGTGAACACAGACCCAAACCCTTGGATCTTAAGAACAGTGAAAAAGCAATCAGGTTCTTAAAAGAAGAATTTTAATTGAAGAAAAAAAAGTAAAAGAATCACCTCTGTAAAATCAGGATGGTAAATACCTTACAGGGTAATCAGATTCAAAACACAGAGACTCCCTCTAGGCAAAACCTTAAGTTACAAAAAGAGACAAAAACAGGAATATACATTCTATCCAGCCCAGCTTATTTTATCAGCCATTTAAACAAACAGAATCTAACGCATATCTAGCTAAATTGCTTACTAAGTTCTAAGACTCCATTCCTGTTCTGTTCCCCGGCAAAAGCATCACACACAGAGAGAGCCTTTGTTTCTCCCCCCCTCCAGCTTTGAAAGCATCTTGTCTCCTCATTGGTCATTTTGGTCAGGTGCCAGCGAGGTTATCTTAGCTTCTTAACCCTTTACAGGTGAAAGGGTTTTCCTCTGGCCAGGAGGGATTTTAAAGTTGTTTACCCTTCCCTTTATATTTATGACACACCCTGACATGGTGTGTTAGGATATAGACATTCAGGCCTGTCTGTAAAGGCCTGTACTCTAAGAATTTAGGTGTATTCTTATCACTTGGCTAGTTATAGAGATATAAAAGAAAGAATAAAAATCACTGTCTGCCAGTGTAAGGTCCTTCTCTTACTGTGACACTCTGAGGCCCTGTTCTTAGGCTAAGGCCTTTGTCTAAGCAACAGAGGCAGCCATAAACTGGGAAGCAACTGGTCACATCCTCACATTACAAACTAGTCACATTGAAATAAGGTGCTATTGGGCTGTTAGGAATACAGTCCTGTCCTGATAATGCCTATCGCCTCCAGTGAAAGGGAAGTGCCTAGAAAATGTAAACGGAAACTTAGTTTGATAGCATCCTGTCTGGCAAGAACTCACTTATCAATAGCTGGGATGTGAAATCCTCACTTCTGTATTGTTTTGTCATTATAGTTCCCACTTTGCTATTGTTTGTCCGTATAATCTCTGTCTGGTTCTGTGATTGTTCCTGTCCGCTGTATAATTAATTTTGCTGGGTGTAAACTAATTAAGGTGGTGGGATATAATTGGTTACATAATCATGTAACAATATGTTAGGATTGGTTAGTTAAATTTCAGGAACATGATTGGTTAAGGTATAGCAAAGCAGAACTCAAGTTTTACTATATAGTCTGCAGTCAATCAGGAAGTGGGTGGGGGAAATGGGAACAGGGGATGGGGAAATTGGAATCATGTTTGGCTAAGGGCAGGAATGGGAACAAGGACACAGGTGTAAGGCTCTGTGGTGTCAGAGCTGGGAAGGGGGACACTAAGGAAGGAAACTGGAATCATGCTTGCTGGAAGTTCACCCCAATAAACATTGAATTGTTTGCACCTTTGGACTTCGGGTATTGTTGCTCTCTGTTCATGCGAGAAGACCAGGGAAGTAAGTGGGGGAAGGAATAAGCCCCCTAACATGGTGGAGAAGCTCATTATCATGAACGCCACCCACCTGTCCATACTTCAAGGTGAGGCTGTGACCTGCAGGGGTGCTGGGCTTCCCCCGTGAGGCTCTGCGGCAGGTCAAGGGCAAAGGAGGCTAGTTCTTGCAGCGCAGGCAGCTCTGGCAGCTGCCAGCAGCACGGAGGTCCCGATACTCCTTGGGGTGGGGAGGCAAGGACTCTTGGGGTCTCTGCGTTGTGGCTGGGGCTCCCTGCCTCCACAGGGTCTGCAGGCTCTCCGAGCACCAGGCCAGCCCAAGCAAGCTCTGAAATGACATCACTGGCACTTGCTGTGAGCCTGGCACGTGCTGTGACTTTGGCTTCTGCCTCTGGTGGGAGCCCTGGGTGTTCCTGGGGGCACCGGGGTAGGAGACCCTCCAGCCTCAGCATGTCTGTGTCTGCTTTTCTGCCCACCTGCTGCAGAGTATGTAGCCTGCCAGCTGCTGCACTCCAGCTACATATTGATCTTCCAGCTCCAGAGGCTGCCTGAACTGCTCTTGTCTTTGGGTGACTCCCAGGTGAGAGCAGGGGGTGAGTGGGGTGGGAGCAGGGAGTGGAGCTGGGTGGTCGGGGGAGTGGGAAGGGACCTGGCAGCTGTGGCTCAGCTTAACTAGAATTCCAAATGTGCCGGTTTATAGAACTGCCCCTTCGCTCTCTGCCAGAGTCCTGGGTGCAGCCACCTCTGGGGAGGGGATGTGGCACCTGGTAACCACCCACTATGCAGCATGTTAGGGCTGGAGGTCAGGGATGCAGGGTGGAATGGCCCCAGTGGGAGTTTAACCCTGACTCAGGAAAGCTGCCAGGGGATCGTTAAAGACTGCAGACAGTTACAGCTCTGGTGTGCAGCTCCTTCAGCACCCCATACAGCCCTGCTGGGATACTGGAATCAGCACTGGCTTCTGAAGTTAGGCCTCCCCACCCCCAGCACCACTGGGGCCAGCACAGTGCAGGGGGAGAAAACCTGCCTACTGAGTGGTGACTCACACTGTGTCCGGCAGTCCCTTGTTTTTCAGCTGGCGGGTAAAACAGAGGCCCTAACCACCGGCACTTGTTAAAGATCCCAGGTGCTTTTTGCAAGGATGCTGGCCTAGCTGAATTCTGGGATTATACCCACCTATGCTGGAACTGCTGCAAGGAGTAGCTAAATAGTAATCCAATAAACTCTGGTTCAAAGGGAGCTGAACTTTATACTAAAGGACCCTGGCCCTTTGGAGCAAGGTGCTTTGTTCTGGGCTGCCTAGAGCCAGACTTCAGGAGAAAGGCAGGAAAGTCAAACCCATGAAAGGAAATAATTAGCCAGTGGAACTCACTGCTACAGGAAGTCATTAAGGCCTGAACTTAGAGAGGTTCAAACAGGAACTGGATGTTTTTCTGGGTAAGGAGAAGAGCCAGAGTTGTTAGGTTATGACCAAAACCAAAGGCAAAACACCATGTTGGCCAGGAGATGGACAGTCCTGCTTCAGGGCTTTAGTGCATCTCTGACTATCAGAGCCTGGGAAGAGACCTTGCAAGGGCTGGGGGTGGGTTCTTACCCCTTCCTCTGTAGCAACTGGCACTAGTCCTGTCAGATATGGGATCCTGGGGTAGATGGGGTGTGGGGTTGATCCAGGTGGGTTATGCCCATGTGCCCCCCCCACCCCCCAGCTATGTGTATGTCCTGTCCATGCCTGACCTGGAGGCAGGAGCTCAGCAGTGTGACCGCCTCTCTCTCCATCCCCCAGGGCCCAAAAGGCTCTTCCCGCTTGCTCACTGAGGAGATGTATTTTATGGTCCCTCATTGTTCTGGGACTCTCCCCTGGGATTTGGGATGCTTGTGTGACTCTGTTGTGGGGAGGGGCGGGACTTGGCCCTCTCTACATGTGCTTTTATGGGCCCCCACCAGGGAGACAGCCCTTGCTTGATCAAAGCCACATGGGGGCTCTAGGGCAGTGCTTCTCAACGACCAGTGCGAGAACCAGCGCTGGTCCCTGAGATCTCCCTGACACGCTTTAGGAAGGCTGCAAGCTTGTCCCTGGTATGAAAAAGGTTGAGAAACACTGTTCTAGGAGAAGCAGCACGAGCATGCGAGGGGTCCATTCTGGGATAGAGGAGCCCAAATAGGTCAGATTCCTCCATGGAACGGGGGGACAATTCTGGGGAGCACCTCACCTGTCCCAGTAGCTGGTCAGGGTCATCTCGGGTGGGGGAGGGAGCCCCCATGAGCCAGGGCCTTGACACTAGGTGGAATTCTGCTTCTGCATTTCATGGGGGCTCCCCATCCCTGCTGCGGGGGGGGGGCTTGCTAGCTCTGGATGGGGTTAAGATTTGGGGAATACCAGACTGTTGGCCAGGAGCCAGGCCCCTGCCCCTTTGGCTTGCCAGGATCTGGATCTGAGCCACCCCTGCAGAGGGATTAGGCTGCCTGGTTCTGGATGGGGTTTGTTTGCTGGGAGCCCTTCCCTGGCTCACCAGGCCCCGGATCTGAGCTGTCCCTGACCCCAGCTGTGTCTGTCCTGAGGCAGATGTTGAAGGAGATGTTGGCCGGCAGGAAGGCAGAAATCCAGAACCCTGAGCAGTGCCTGACGGCACAGGAGTTGAAGGCCTATATGTTCAGCTTCTCCAAGCCTGGAGCACTGATGCCACCCCTCGATTACTACAGGAACGAGTTCAGGTAGGGCCCCTGCCCCTCCATGGGGCTTGACCCTGTGCAGCACACAGAACCCAGTGAGGTGCCCCTCCGATGCTGGGGAGATGGGTTGGGTGGGGGCGCAAGTGCTGGGCTGGAAGGAGCCAGGAGGGGGAACTGGCTGCTGCAGGCCCACTGGCTGCCCAAGCAGCCGTGCAGGGAATGAGCGGAGGGGCTAGTGAGTGGCAGCCCCGAGGCAGGAAGGGATGTGCTGGGGCCTGCACAGGGCTATAGGGTTCCATTCCACGCGGTGCTTCCCCTGACACTGTGCAGAGCCAAGGGCCGGGGGATCTGTGCAAACTGGGAGCTGCGGCCCCTCTCTGCTCCCAGCACCAGATCTGCAGTGTAGTGGCCCCAGGCAGAGTCTGGTGCTGCCAGAGGTAACTATGCGCATGTCGACACTACAAATGTAAGTTGACCTAACATAGGTCAACTTACAACCACTGCAGATTCTTATCCACACTACCCTCCTTACTAGCACGCCTCCACCAACTTAAGTGGGCAGTTCAGGGGGCTGAGAGCCTGGGCTCTCAGCTCTGTGTGTGGCTGCCCCACCCTCTACCCCAGGCTCTCAACTCCCTGCTCCCCACCACCAGGAGCCCTGCTGCCCCCCCCGGCTCCCCATGGGGAACTCCGCACCCAGAGCCTGGGCGGCTGCGAGGATTCGGATGGGGAGCTGGGAACTGGGATTCTGAGGGCAGCTGGTCTCTAGCTGGAGCCCTACACCCGCCCCAGGGTGACAGCCTGAACTGTGACATGGGCTCCAACAGGGAGCCATGAAATTGACAAGAATGACAGCCAAGCGCTGATGTAAGTGACCACAGGGATGCTGCGTCGCCCTATCCACACCGACTTAAGCCCTCCGCCTCTTGTGGAGGTGGACTTGTTATGTTGGAGTACTAGGGCACTTACGTCAGCAGGAGCAAGGCTGTGTCACGGTGTGTGCACAGAATTCATTTCCCTGGCAGATTTCTTTGCTTCCCTGAAGAAAAATTATTTTCTGGCAGGGAAGCAAAGGGAAGCTGCAAAAGCAGGCATGCACCACTCCCTAGCTACACAGGTACATCATTTCAGGCATCTGGAACAGCTAGTGGAGAGGTAAATCACACCCCAGCCAGTGGCTCCTACCCTGAGCTGGGATCAGCTGCTAGTCCCAGCTGGGCTGGAGGCAGGAGAGGACGAGACTTCCTCTTCCCCTGCATGGAGTGGCTGGGGCTGTGTCAGACTCACCTGCAGAAACCTCCCCCAGCTGCAGGAAGCTCAGCATCCCTCCCCTGCTTCCTGCCTGCATCGCTCCGCAGCTGTGGGGGCAGGGGGCAGTGTACAGGGAGCTGCTCCCCCATCCACCCAACTTCTGTACATCTGGACATCCCATACACAGACACCCCTGCCAAGCCTCACCCCATACACCCAGAACCCCCCCAGCCCTCCATACCCGAACCCCACCCCATTGAACGTCAACCCCTTCATCTGGAGCCCCCCTGCACCCAGACCCCCTGCACCCAGACCCCCCCCCCACTGAGCTCCCTACACTCAAACCCCCATCCTGACGAGCCCCATCCCATGCACCACCCTGAGCTTCCACATCAAGACCCCCAAGCCACTGACCTGCAACTAGCTGCACCCAGATTCCCACCCCACCAAGCCTCAGTCCCCCAGCACCCAGACCCCCCTGCTGAGATCCCCAAACCCAGACCCCTGTGCTGAGCCCCAACCACTTTCACCTGGAAGACCTGCAGAGTCTGATTGCACCTGGAAACACCCCCCCACCCCGCCCCCCATGGGCCTCTGTGCATCAGATCCCCTCATACCTAGCCCCACCACTGGGCTGCTTGCCTCCAGACTGTTCCACACAGAATCCAATCCCCCCACACTGAGCCCCTCCACACTTAGCTCCTCCCTGGTTGAGCCTTGCCTGCCCCAGACCTGGTGTGCCTGGTGCAGAGGGGCAGGGCCCCAGGGTATTTCTGGGGTAGGCCCAGGCCTTGTGCTGTGTTAGGGTCGGGTGCAGTCTCACCACTGAGTCCGTGTCCCGGGGGTGAGGTGTGGGAGGGCTTCAGGGTGATCTCCCACCTTCATTCAGCCATTGGCCTGTGCGCCCCACTGCCATGCTGGAGCCTCTGCATTTATTTATTGACAAATAAAACTTGCAGAATTAATTTTTTGACACAGAATGCCCTCAGGAGTAGCAGTGTGGACACTGATATAGCTAGGTTGATGTAAGGCAGCTTACATCGACCTAACTGTGTAGTGTAGACCAGGCCCTAGTCGGGTGCTCTCAGGTCTGTGAGTGGCAGGACAAGACCTCCGGGCTCTCCCTGGGGCAGCAGGTCCAACCATGGAGTTCTGGGAAGGCAGGTGCAGTCAGGCAGCTGCCCCAGAGGCTGTGCTGCCCTCATCAGCACTAAGGTAACCTGAACACCCTCTCCCGTACCCCGCTTACCCTCCTGTCTTCGCCCACCATCCCTGCGCTGCCCTGTGCTGTGAGGGGGCTCTGGGCCCAGTGCCCTGGGCAAGTGGTCACCTCTCTCTCTCTCTCCCTCTCCCTGCAGCAGGAGGCCCATGCAGTGCAAGGACATGCTGGTGCCCACACTGGTGATCTTGGGGGAGAAGGACGTGTACCTGGAGGTTGGGATGATCCCCTTCCTGGAGCAGTATTTGCCAAGCGCTGCCAGCCACTTCGTCAGCGAGGACCAGCCTGACAAGGTCAATCAGCTGATCTGGAGCTTCCTGCGGGAGAGTGACTGAGCAGGGCTGGTGCCGTGCCTGGGCCCCATTTACAGCCTTGGGTGTGGCACGGCAGGGACCTGATCCTGGCAAATCAGCCCCGGGACCCTCCACTGGGCCAAGCCCCCTTGGCTCATATCCCCCACGCTGATTGGTCTTGTGCCTGGGGTACCATCCCTCAGCAGCAGGCCACCCCTCCAGATCCTGCCTGAGCCCTCCTGCAGAGCCCTTAGCTCCCAGACCTATAGGTAGGGCCCTACCAAATTAAGGGTCCATTTTGGTCAATTTCATAGGATTTTAAAAATTGTAAATTTCATGATTTCAGCTATTTATATCAGGGTGTTGTAATTATAGGGGTCCTGACCCAAAAAGGAGTTATGGGAGAGTCACAAGGTTATTGGGGGGGGGGGTTGCGGTGCTGCTACCCTGACTGCTGCTGGCGGCAGTGCTGCCTTCAGAGCTGGGCAGCTGGAGAGCGGGGGCTGCTGCTGGCCGGGAGCCCAGCTCTGACGGCAGAGCCGCTGCCAGCCACAGCGCAGAAGTGAGGGTGGCCTGGGATGGTGTTGCCACCCTTACTTCTGAGCTGCTCCCTGCAGAGCTGGGCCCTTGGTCAGCAGCCGCCGCGCTCTGGCTGCCCAGGTCTGAAGGCAGTGCAGGAGTAAGGGTGGCAATACTGTGGCCCCCCCTCCTAAAATAACCTTGTGACCACCACCACCCCACAACACCCTTTTGGGTCAGGACCCCCAATTTGAGAAACGTTGGTCTCCCCCAATGAAATCTGTATAGTATAGGGTAGAAGCACACAAAAGACCAGATTTCACCATCTGTGACACATTTTTCATGGCCATGAATTTGGTAGAGCCCTACCTATAGGGGTTCATGATAGTGGGGTACCTCTTTCATAGACTAGGGTGGGGGTTGTAGTTGGCAGGAGACTCTGCCCAGCCACTCCCCCCACCCTCTCATTTCCATTCCTGGCATCAGGACTGCGCTTGGCTGGAGTGGATCCCTGCTCCTGCAGAGCCCATTGCCAAAGCTGCTGGCGGGGCAGGGGGGAGGAGGCTGCAGGTTTGGGCTCCTTGGGATGAAGTGACCTGTAAAACAGCAGAGTTGGAGACCCGAGAAATGCTGAATAGTGCACGGCTCAAACATGGCCCTTGAATCACCTTGGCTGTGGCCTACCCCACTTACCCTCCTGTCTTCGCCCACCATCCCTGTGCTGCCCTGTGCTGTGAGGGGGCTCTGTGCCCAGAGCCCTGGGCAAGTGGGTGATGCCTGGAGAGAAGCAGGATCTCGGCCTCCCTTCTCCAGCCAGGAGCTTCTCTCTGTCAGTGCCCTTGCACCCAGTGGGTCTTACTCTCCTAGGCACTACTGCAGTACACATGATGATGGTCTTTTGTGTCCAGAAGGAGAGCTGGCTGATGGTATCTCTCTGGACAGAGTGAAGGTGATTTGGGATGCCTGGTTTGGGGAAGCATAACAAGAATACTGTATTTCCTGGGATCTAAGCACTTGGTCTTCAGCTCTGTTGTTCTTGGCAGGTGGGAGCCCCCTGCTTTGTGCGTGGAGTCAGGGTTTCACTGCAGTGTGCCAGGGCAGGGTGTGTGTGTGTGTGTAACATTATCTGATTAAAATATGACCATGCAAATCATTGTTGATACCACTGTTATATAATTGCAACAAATCTTATACAAAATGTGACGCATGGCCAGAAAGGGTTAAGCATCCTGCAGGATAAATGACCCAGATTCAACCATTGGAGACATGTTAGAAAAGTATGTGAATGGTAATTAGGGCTATTCCATGGTAGATAGGCTAGAACTTTGAAATCCAAACCGATGTTGTTAGAAATTAAAGGTGATACTAATTGTATGTGTTTACTCATATCTTGTTTAATGTTAGCCATGTAAACAGACAGTTCCTGTCTGTCACTATAGCTATTGATTCAGAGATCAAAAGAGAATATTAGCATTTAGATGAATCTTGGGTGAAATAATGTCATTGTCTATATGTCTCTTTAAAGTTTGTGATAAACTGCCTAATGGATAGATTGCCTTATTAATTTGTGTAGCTAATTGCTGGTGATGCTTAGGAAATAGGTCTCCATAATTGCCTATTGTTCGCCTAAGCACTCCAACCTGTCAAAGGAGGCCTGAAACTGTATAAAGTTCCCTTGGGTGATAATCCTTTTTATCTCAGACCTGTTTGATGCTTCATGCAGGGGAAGCTTAAATCAAAAGGCTGAGATCTCCAGTCCTACTCTGAAATCACCCTGAATATGGACATTGGACTATAACCCATGGCCTAATTCTGAAAGAACTCTTTGCAACTACAAAGCTCACCATCTCTACTTCGAATTTAATCTCAAGAACTGTACTCATGTCTGTATGTATACTGATCTGTTAACCAAAACTCTCTTTTTTCTTTTCTTTAATAAATTTTAGTTTAATTAAGAAGAATTGACTGTAAGCGTGTATTTGGGTAAGATCTGGAATATTCATTAACCTGGGAGATAATGTATCTGATCCTTTGGGATTGGTAGAACTTTCTTATATGATGAATAAGATTTTCAGTAATCCTCATCATATTTAATTTGGTGTTTGGGTGGAGGCCTGAGGCTGGGTTGCTTTAAGGGAATTGTGCTGTTGGCTTCTGGGTAACCAGTGAGGTATTATAGAAGCTGTTTTATGCTGGCTTGGTAAATCTAAGTATTGGAATATCCACCAGTTTTGGGGATCGTCTGTCCCATTCTTTGCAGTTCACCCTAATTGAGTGACCTCATTGCAGGCTCCCCTGGGACTCCGGTCACAGTGCTCTTCAGCTCTGTTGTTCCTGGCAGGTGGGAGCCCCTGCTCAGTGCCTGGAGCAGGGGTTTCACTGCAGTGGTGTCGGGGCGGGGTGGGGGGAGCTTAGCGCTGACCTCGCTAGAAAGGATGGCTGTGGGCAAGCAGCTGATTTCTGCCGTGGATTCCCCACGCTTACCGTTCCTCTTAGTGACTCTCTGTGCTCTGCTGCCCGTACGTATGGCTGGAGCTTCGGGTGCCTAGATGCCAGTGCTCTCTGCCAGGGATGGGCTCCTTAGCACCTTGTCTGTAAATCCATCTGCAGAGGGTGATGGCCTCTGGATAGAAAGTGCTGCCTTATGGTCCCCATGCTCTGACTGTATTTAATAAACGGCATTTGGTACAGAAACCTCCCTGGTGTGGGCAGGTGTGGCCGGCCCTGGTCAAGGGAGGTGCATGTCAGGAAACCTCCCAGGACTAGTCAGGGATCTGCCTGCCTGGAGCTGTGCTTCCTCCCCCTTCCCCGCCCCAGGCTGCCCCTGCTTGCGGAGAGGCTGCAGTTTCCAGCCGGGACTGCTGGGGATCTGGTAAATGGGTGGCGTGTGGATGCCTCTGGGAGCTGGGCCTGGCTGGGCCAGTAGGGGGCAGCAGCCCAGCTTACAGCCACTGGCTGGGTAGAGAGGCAAAGCTGTGCCTGCTTCCTCCCATGTGGCTGTGGGGGGCAGGAGACCACCTGGGCTGCCCCACTTCCTCACTGTCTGAGTCGCTAGGGCCCCAGACTCCCCCCATGGGAGCGGGCGGGGAAGGGGAAGCCAGCCCTGAGCAGAGGGGAGCTGGCTCTTGCTGCCCCAGCCCAGTAAAACGGCTCACTTTTGCTTTTCCATCAGCTGCTGTGCAGCGCTCCTGGCCCCAGGTCTTGGGCTGGGCCCCTCACTGGGGTATCTGGGCACATCACAGACACCCCAGGGTTTAGGAGGGAGGGAAGGATCCTTATCCCCATTGCACAGAGAGGGGAAGGGACTCGCCTAGGGCCGCCCAGAGTCTGTGGCAGAATGAACCCAGGTGGCCTGGCCCAGCACCAGAACCACAGACCATCCTCCTGCTTAAAGTGCTCAGGGCTAGAAACAGACCTCAGCAGGGAGGCCTGGCCTTCCCCCTCCCCAGCACAGCCACATCCCTATGCCTCAGCTCCAGCCCCCCTGCCACTGGGGGCTCTCCTTTCCCAGCCCTGGCTGGAGTTGCATCACACACTGGAGGCCCAGAGAGGTTAGGACCAGAACTAGCAGCCTCCCCCACAAAGGGGCTGAGTTGTGTGACAGCCCAGCAGGAGCACAGGGCAGAGGCTAGGCTAGAACCCAGGGAACGTGGCTCCAAGGCCAGGACCTTAACCACAGACCCCCTCCTTGGGCAGACCTGCAGCCCCTTCTCCCAGGCCCATTCCTTTGCTAGCAGGGATGGCTGGTGTCTCTGCTGATGGCACAGGCTGGGCACAGCCAGTTCTGGAGTACCCAGCGCCCAAAGCAGCCGGGCTCTGGATTCATCCCTGTGCTCCAGACCCCTCCACCAGGCACTCGCCAGCTCTGGGCCCTGGCACACTCTGTGCTAGAGTCCGTCTGCTCCTAGGTGGGGACCGGGGCCGAACCCTACACCAGCCCGGCCTTGGGGTGGGCTTGGGAGCAGTTTGCGGAGCCTTGGGAGGAGACCTGTGGAGAGCCCTGTCCCCTTAACAGGGGTAAACGGGGGAGGGGGCGGATTCAGCAGGTTGGGGGCAGGAGAAGGGCCTCGGCAGGGAGACCCCTCACAGTCCATCTCCTGCTGAAATCGGGCCCAGCTCTCAAGCAGGAGGAGTTAAGCGCCACCCATGGAGAATCAGGGCTCCTGTGGCTGGGCTGGGTGGGGGATCTAGGGCAGAGCGCAGGGCACTGGAGCCAGCAAGGGGAGTGCAATGGGGACTGGGGGTGGGGGGCAGCTTCATGCCCCAGGCTGGGCTGCTCTGGGTGGAGCCTTCAGCTGTCTCAGGCTTCATCTGTGATTCTGTCTGGCCCCCCCATGTGGGTGGGGGGCAGACATTCTCCTGGGGTGGATGAGGCCTGTAAGTGACTCCTGCACAGGGAGGGGTTGTGACACTGGGCCTGCTGCAGCAGGGACGCTGGAGAGTCCCAGCACTGGGGCCACCTTGTCCCAACCCCCCTGAAATAGATCTGCGCTCATCCCTCCGGCAGGGAACAGTTCTCTCTCGCTGAGGCACACTCATCATTTGGCTGCTCTGCTCACCTTTCTTGGGCTAAAACCCTCACCCAGGAGCTGCCTGTGGCGATCCATGCTGGAACTGCAGCTCATCCCCCTAGGGCCTGGTCTGCTGGGAGTGCCCAATCCCAGCAGATACCAGCAGCCCCTGCTGCAGCTGGCCCAGCCCAATCCCTCATGTAGACAGGCTCAGCTGCCCTTTACCCTGTGTGGAATGAAGCTGTGTCTCCCCTGACACCCCACAGAATCTGCAGTGGGGCGGTGCTCCCGTTGGCATTTGTGGCTTGCATGGGGTTTGGGTAGGAGACAGGCCTCTGGATGCTTAAACTGCAGCTGCCGTGCGTGTGCCCAGAGGCAGAAATTTAAGGGGAGGCTAGGCGCCTGCAGTGTGTGGCAGCAGTGGACTGGCAGCTTTGTGGATTGCAGGGGTATTTAAAACTGGGGTTTAGGCACCTAAGTCCCTTGGTGGCTCTGTACCTCAGTTCCTGCTCTATCCAGTAGGGCTAACAGCTCTGCCCTGCCGCCCAGGGTGCGTGAGGATAAATGCAGGAATGAGTGAGAGGTGCCCAGCCTGTGATGGGGCTGGATGAGGGGGGCCCTTGGATGGACAGACGGACAGAAAGGCAGCCATTGCACTGGATCAGCACAGGCTCCCAAGGGCCCCCCTGTTAGAACAAGTCTGTCCCAGCGTAGCTTTTCAGGATGTATGCTTTGAGCGCTGGTTAATGAGGGACAATGGCAGAGCTTTGGGGGTCTCTCAGAGGGAGGAAGAACATGAAGCACTGTGGAGGCAAATAATGTACCTGTACCATGGCCTGGCCCAGAGACTTGCTGCTCTGGGATGACACCATGTAGCTAAGCCCCTGCTCTCCTGATGCATCTCATCCCTGGTACCTTAGGGGCAAAAGGGTCTTGCACTTGCATGGAGAAACCCAGCTCTTCTCTGCCACCTCCTTCTCCCCCTTAGCTGCCCCCGTCCCCCTGGGAGCCAGAGGAGAGGGCAGTGGGCTGGGGGAGAAGAGTCTCAGCAGGGGGTAACAGCAGAGGGGAAGGGGATCGTGGGCCCTGGGTCAGGCCAGGGTATGGAAAGGGAGCAAGGCAGGAGAGGCGTGGGGCTGTCAGCTGGGGCAGGCGGAAGCTCAGCAGCAGGCTCCTGTGGGGAGCAGAGCTGGGATCAGCGCCGACCTGCTGTGGGGGGAGAGCCTCACCCCCTACCTCCTCCCCAGCTCCCGAACAGGGAAGGGGCTGAAGCAGAGGGCAGGTGGCTTTCCCTGTGGAAAGGCAGCACCTGCTCTGCCCCGTAGATACTGACTCCCACCCCTTGGGGCACCGACCTCTGCAGAACCTGCCCCAAACAGCAGCTCTGTGCCCCTCTTTGGGGCAAGCCGGGTGACGGGTGCCCTACACCCCTCCTACAGCTTAACCTCCTAGGGGGGCATACAGGAAGAGGAGGGTACAGTCACTCTTGTCCCACTCCCAACAATTCCCCCTTCATGCAGGGGCCCTGAACTCTGCCCCCCAGGCCATGTGTGTCCAATGGGACTGAACCAGGGACGGTCCCAGCCCCCTGGTGAATGGGGCCCAGCTGGGGTGACCGCATGTCCTAATTTTATAAGGACAGTGCCGATATTTGAGGCGTTGTCTTATATAGGTGCCTATTACCCTCTACCCCGGCCTGATTTTGAGCCTGCTGCCCAAGCCAAGCTGGAGCAGCACATGCTGGGAGCTCTGCAATGGAGGCTGGGGACAGGGCTTCGACCACTTCCTCATGCTGGGTTTGGGGTGGGGACAGGCGGGGCTGACCCGGGCTCTGCCAGGGCCGAGGGGAGAGGAGGGAAGGGAAGCCAAGCCTGGGCTGAGCGATGGCTGTGCTATTGCCCCCTACACACACACACAGAGACTTCTGCTCTCACCCCTCACTGACAGCCCAGGGTGGCGCCTGCCTGGCTGGGCCTGGTGCCCACCGGGTTGCTCTCAGGCCGGGCGGGTGGCAGTTTGAGCCACACACCCTCTTGGATGGGGGAGGGGGACTGTGCCCATCTCAGCACCAGGCCATGGCAGCTTTCAGCCAGGTGCCCCAGCCAACGGCTTCCAGCAGCCTGGCAGACAGGCCCATCCTGCTCCTGGCCAGGCAGCGCTGCAGCCGGATTCACCTCTTCTCTGCTTTCCGAGGCAGGCAGCCAGGAGACGGGAACCTGCCTGGCTGAGCTCTGGCACCTGCCCACGTGGCAGCCTAGCTCTAGAGGTACAAGGGGCTGCACGGTGCCATTGGCTAGCGAGGGTGCAGCACCGAGCCCGTGCTGCTGTTCCTGGCTCCGCTGGCAGGAAGTGGTGAGTGTGGGGCCACCTAGGTTAACACCACTCAGCCAGCCCCTGCCGTCACTCCCCCCCCAAGTGCCAGCCATTTGTGGAGCCCACAACCCAGGTGAAGGGGGCAGAACTGGCTTTGCAGAGACTCTACTGTGGGCCAACGGTGGGGTGGGGGGGGGGCAGCCTAACTTCCTGCCCTCCCAGACGCATGCCGCCCGGTCCAGAGGGCTTGGCCCTGTCCGGTTCCAACAGCCCCAACATCAGGTCTTGTAGCCCTGCCCTGGAGACAGGATTCCCAGACAGACCACTCCTTACTTGGCCTGCCTTGTCCCCCTGAGCAGCCCCCCACCACCCAGATCTCACACTGCAGTCAGATGCAGGAAGGAAATTGAAGTGATTCACAGAGAAGGGCATTACTGGGCTCAGAGACAGCAGTGTCTAGTGGTTAGAGCGGGGGGGGGGCACTGGCAGTCAGGGCACCTCAGTTCTGTCCTTGGCTGTGGGAGCGGGAGGGGTCTAGTGAGTTACAGAAGGGGAGGCTAGAAGCCAGGACTCCTGGGTTCTATTCCCAGGTTAGGGCAAAGACTGGGTTTGAGTGATTGGTGGGGCTGGGAGCCAGGACTCCCAGGGTCCGTTCCCAGCTGTGCTCCTGACATGTGCTGCCCCTTTCAGTCTCAGCGATTCACCGCTATTGGGGGCCTCGCTAAGTTGTTTCCATTAGGAGGAGAAATTGAGGCTGATTCCAGTATTTCTGCAGGACAGTCCTGTTTATTTACAAAGAACGTACAAAGTCCATGCCCCGACCCCTTTCCTTGATCAGAAATCCATGTCTGCCTTTCCAGCCAGTCCCATGCACAAAAAAACCTCCCTGCTGGCTGGCTTCCTTCCAAGGCCATGCTCACCATGCAGGCACCATCTTAGATCACACTCCCCTGGCCAGGCACCAGGGCTTATTGGAGCCCCGTGGCCTGGAGGAAGGTGGCAGGATGCCATCCATATACCCAACCCCCCAGCCGGAAATTATCACCAGTAAAACTGCTAATAAGGCTGGGATTTTAATAGGCAACCTAAGGGTTCAGAGTCAACGCCCCACAGAGATGGGGTTGTCAAGCCAGTACTGAAGTTGTGCTGGGAAGGTGTGTGTTGCAGCAGGGAAAGGGATGCCTCCTCCCCCGCCGAGCGGGGAGGGTGGTGGCTGACACAGACAAGTTCCACGCTTGGTCTGGATGTTTAGCCTGGGGATGCCCCATTGCCCTCCCCCTCCCTGCAGTGCGCTCAGGAAAGGCCTGTGTGACCCCGACACCCAGTGCCATCCAGCACAGGGGGCTCTGGGAGTGACCTGCAGGCCGCAGTCAGACACTAGGGCCCCGCACTCCCTGGGACCAAGGGGACAGCAGCCCCCAGAGCTCCTGCTCCCAGAACCCTCTGCCTGTGGCACATGGGCCCAGGCCACCAGGACCCCACAGGAAGAGGAGCCAGCACGGGACCTATCAGGGCCTCAAAGCCCAGCCAGTGTCTTCATCAAGTGTCCAGGGACCTGCCCTGCTAATCTCTGCCCCTTTCCAGGCCCCTCATACAGCAGTAACCAGCCAGCTCGGACCTTGGCTCAGAGACCCTCACCCTGCCAAGGAGGCTGGGCCATGCCAGGGGCTACAGCACAGAGCCAGGGGCCTCAGGCCCATATGTAGAAACAGGGGAAGCCTGGGGGTGGGGCCTCAGCCCCACATGCAGGGTGAGAAGGGAGCTGGGGGGGCAGCTCAGTCCCTAGGTGGGGGTGGGAAGCTCATCTGGGCAGCGATTGGGACTGTACCACGGTGACCCATGGTGGGTTTCCTGGGTGTTAGTGTAACCCACACACCCCCTGGGTGTGGTGTTCTGTCCCACCTAGTGGCACCGAGACCACTTAAAGAGAGAGAGAAAATAAGTCTGCTCTACAGCCTTAGCTAATAGCCCGTTGCTTTTAGCTCATGTGGTAGAGGCTCATGCTTTAAGCTCCAGAGGTCCCAGGTTCGATCCTGCCTGCTGACGACCAGGGTCTGTTGCGTTACATTAGCACAGCCTGAAGGCCCACCCCCCCGAGATCCCCACCTTCAACTCTCTGGGGAAGGGACCTCCACCCACAGTTCCTACTGCCTGGGAACTCAGTGTCTCTGTTGGAGTAATGAGATCCCACAGGCGGGAGCAGGGGGAGTGAGTGAGACAAACTGACTCTGAGGGCCTCCCAGCACCCAGGGCAGCCCCAGTGCCCATGGCCTCATGAAAACAGCCGTCAGCCCAGCCAGAGCATCCCTGGGGAGAGCAGGACCCAGGCAGCAGGTGCCAGGCCGACAGGGACCAGCCACTAGCCCGGCCAGCCTGCCGCTGTGGGACCCGGTCTGGGGCTGAGGGGATCTATCCCTCCCACCTCCCTGTGCAGCTCCACAAGTGGCTCAGCTCACATGGGAGAGCAACCAGAGACCCTCCACTCGTCTGCTGGCAAAGCCACAGTCCCCCCACAATAGCTCCCTGGGGCCCTGGCCAGATTGCCAGCCTTTCCCCCACACTGAAAGGGGGTTTCAGAGGTTGCTGTGCCTCAGGGGGCTGCAGCTGGAGGCACGATCCCAGCAGCAGTTTTCCATGACTGGGCAGCAGGGTGAGGCGCAAACTGAGATCTTCCCCCGACAAGCACGGGGAGGCTGCCACACCTGGGCTCCAGCGCAGGCTAAGTGGCCTCAACTCCTTCCCCCTCCAGCCATTTCCTCCAGACGCACGTGGACGCGCTGCGTGCCCAGCACACAGGTCAGCTCCTAGCTTCCGGCTCCCCCACACCAGCCCCTCGTTCCAGCAGTGCCAGCGCTGGGCAGCCTCCCATGGGGGGTGGAGGGGGAATCAAGTGTAGTCAGCTCCAACCCCACCGCAGCCCATCTCTTGGCACGTGCAGTCTGAGGGCTCCTTTGCCCTCTGCTCTGACCCCCACAGCCCCTTGAGGGACTACATGCATGGCAGCTGGGACAGCGAGGTGTGATGCTGAGAGTCGTGGGCTCCGTTCTCCTGGGGCAGCTGGCAGGCCTGCCCTGGGGTGCCAGGAGGAGGTTCAGGCCCAGCCAGCAGGAAACCCCTCGGTCTGTCAGGGGTGTGGCGGGCCTGACGCTCCAGTGAGATTCCACCGCCGAAACAGGCAGTCAACAGCCGCAGACACCTTCCCTTACTTCCCAGCTGATGGGAATGGAACAGCCTCAGCACAGAGGAAATGGGGCTCCTCTGGCACCCTACAGCCAAAGACAGCTCCACATATGTTGCCAAGTGGGGTGCAGGAGCCAGAGCCACCCAGAGAGAAATGGATGGTTGAGAGCGCCAGGACCCTTGGGTTCCGTTCCCAGCTCTGCAAGGGGACTGGGCTGTAGTGGTTAGAAGGGGTGGGGGGCTGGGAGTCAGGAATCCTGGGTTCTGGTCTCAACTTTGGGAATGGGGTGAGTCTAGCGAATTAGAGCAGGGAAGGCTGAGAAGAATCAGGACTCCTGGGTTCCATTCTGAGCTCTGGGAGTGGAGTGGAGACTAGTGGTTAGAGCAGAGGGTTGGGAGAGTGAAACCTACCCTGAATAATAACCTTGCACTATAGTTACCTTTCATAGCAAATTACCTCTCTCATCCTGGCACATTGCTGTGTGCTGGCAAGTTTGTAGGACTCCCAGCTCACAGTCACTAGAAAGGTGCCGGGGGAGGGGGGGGCGGGGGGCTGACCAGCCGGGATCTCAGGACTCTTGCTGAGTTTGCCACTTGCCCAACAGAGCCAGGGCAGGCCAGATCCCAGCTGGCTCAGTGCGGAGTGGGGTAAACATTTTGAAGTTCTCTCCTGGCCTCCTCAGTGCTTCCTAGCCAGCGGGTGCCCTGCCGCAATGCCCCAGCTCTGTGGAGACGCGGGGGAGCCCCCCCCATTCCACACACTGAACCGCAATAGAAGCAACATGAAACCACAAGGTCAGCTCCAGCCATGCTCCCCCTGCCCCATTGCACAGCCCCCACCACAATCCAATGGGATCCCCCCACACTGCACCGCCGGGCTCGTGGGGATTTCATGGGCAGGAGGCCACGACACAGCGTGGGGGAAGGGTGGCAAGGGGGAGGCAGAGAAGCCGGATCCGTGCTCCAGCTCCAGGTTTCCCCGCGCGCCCAGGCTGCAGGAAAGTTACTTCTAGGCAATAATGAGAAAAAGCTGCAGTTTCAAACCCGGGTGGCCCAGATCCCACCCCCCTCCCACCATGAGGGCCCCGGAAACACCAGGGCTCCCCACCACCGCTATCAAAGGGGGGTGCCACCCATTCCAGAAACTGCGTTAGACCCCAACGCTGGGGGGGCTTTGCAGTCAGAGACACCTGGGGAGGGTCCCCTGGTACTCACAGCTGGCGTGATCCCTCCCCGGCTTTCCAGACAGCAGTTACCTGAGCCTCTCCCACACTCTTCCGCAGCACCCCCTTCCCCTCAGCCTGCACCCCCCAGTCCCACTACATCCCCTCCCCTTGGCATGCTCCCCCACTGTCCACTGCACCCCCTCCCTTCAGCCTGTGCCACCCCATGGTCCCAATGCACCCCTCTTAGCTCAGCCTGTGCCCCCCACTCTACCACTGCACCCCCCCTCAGCCTGCGCCACCCCGCTCCCCTCAGCCTGTACCCCCCCACTGAACTCCCCTCCAACAGCCTGTGCCATCACCCAGTCCCACTGCACCCCCTTCCCACAGTCTGTGTCACCCCCCCGTCCCACTGCACCCCTATCCCTCAGACTGCTCCCCCACTGTCCACTGCACCCTCTCCCCTCAGCCTGCACCCCCCCAGTCCCACTGCACCCCTACCCCTCAGACTGCTCCCCCACTGTCCACTGCACCCCCTCCCTCAGCCTGCGCCCCCCATCCCACTGCACCTCCTTCCCTCAGCCTGTGCCACCCCCTTCAATGATGATTTAGATAATGGCATAGAAAGTACACTTATAAGATTGGTGATCTTCCAGAAAACTCCATCCTGGCCCCTATGGATGTAGTTATCACCCTTTGAAGTGATAAACACCCATTTTTTCATGGTCTGTGTGTATAAAAACATCCTCACTGCATTTTCCACTTTTATGCATCCGATGAAGTGAGCTGTAGCTCACGAAAGCTTATGCTCAAATAAATTGGTTAGTCTCTAAGGTGCCACAAGTACTCCTTTTCTTTTTATGGATGTAGAAGCCCTCTACACCAACATTCCACACAAAGACGGACTACAAGCTGTCAGGAACAGTATCCCCGATAATGTCACGGCAAACCTGGTGGCTGAACTTTGTGACTTTGTCCTCACCCACAACTATTTCACATTTGGGGACAATATATACCTTCAAATCAGCGGCACTGCTATGGGTACCCGCATGGCCCCACAGTATGCCAACATTTTTATGGTTGACTTAGAACGACGCTTCCTCAGCTGTCGTCCCCAATGCCCCTACTCTACTTACACTACATTGATGACATCTTCATCATCTGGACCCATAGAAAAGAAGCCCTTGAGGAATTCCACCATGATTTCAACAATTTCCATCCTACCATCAACCTCAGGCTAGACCAATCCACACAAGCAGTTCATTTCCTGGACACTACTGTGCTAATAAGCGATAGTCACATAAACACCACCCTATACTGAAAACCTACTGACCGCTATACTTACTTACATGCCTCCAGCTTCCATCCAGGACACACCACACGATCCATTGTCTACAGCCAAGCTCTAAGACGCAACCGCATTTGCTCCAATCCCTCAGACAGAGACAAACACCTACAAGATCTCTATCAAGCTTTCTTAAAACTATAATACCCACTTGCTGAAGTGAAAAAACAGATTGATAGAGCCAGAAGAGTACCCAGAAGTCACCTACTACAGGACAGGCCCGAAGAAGAAAATAAAAGAAGTCCACTAGCTGTCACCTTCAGCCCTCAGCTAAAACCTCTCCAGCGCATCATCAAAGATCTACAACCTATCCTGAAAAATGATCCCTCACTCTCTCAGATCTTGGGAGACAGACCAGTCCTCGCTTACAGACAGTCCCCCAATCTGAAGCAAATACTCCCCAGCAACCACACACCACACAACAAAAACACTAACCCAGGAATCTATCCTTGCAACAAAGCCCGATGCCAACTCTGTCCACATATTAATTCAAGTGACACCATCATAGGACCTAATCACATTAGCCACGCCATCAGGGGCTCGTTCACCTGCACATCTACCAATGTGATATATTCCATCATGTGCCAGCAATGCCCCTCTGCCATATACATTGGCCAAACCGGACAGTCTCTATGCAAAAGAATAAATGGACACAAATCTGACATCAGGAATCATAACATTCAAAAACCGGTAGGAGAACACTTCAGCCTCTCTGGCCACTCAGTAAAAGACTTAAGGGTGGCAATTTTGCAACAGAAAAGCTTCAAAAACAGACTCCAACAAGAAACTGCTGAGCTTGAATTAATATGCAAACTAGATACCATTAACTTGGGTTTGACTAGAGCCTGGGAGTGGCTGGGTCATTACACATATTGACTCTATTTCCCCATGTTAAGTATCCTCACACCTTCTTGTCAACTGTCTAAATGGGCCGTCTTGGTTATCACTACAGAAGTTTTTTTCTCCTGCTGATAACAGTTCATCTTAATTAATTAGCCTCTTACAGTTTGTAGGGCAACTTCCACCTTCTCTATACGTATATGTAGTAGCTAGGCAAGGTACTAACGAACATCACCAGGACTTTATTTTTTAAAGTGGAAACCTCTTTTCCAAGCTGCTGCTGCACCCTCAGTAGCTCTCCCTCAGCCTCTTCAACTCCTCCCGCCTCCTTCCAGTTTCCTGTCCTTTCAGACTCCCAACAGCCAGTGCTCCCAATTCTAATAATTACAAGCAACATCTAAACACCACATTCCCTCCTCTCTTAAGAAACTCTCCCAATTACAAAAAGAAAAAGAGTACTTGTGGCACCTTAGAGACTAACCAATTTATTTGAGCATGAGCTTTCGTAAGCTCATGCTCAAATAAATTGGTTAGTCTCTAAGGTGCCACAAGTACTCCTTTTCTTTTTGTGAATACAGACTAACACGGCTGTTACTCTGAAATCTCCCAATTACAATAAACATGGTTGTTCTAACCACAGGAACAAATAGGAAACAAGGCACTATACTATTGACAGAAATATTACACTAAAAACACGATAGACACTATATAACATAGTCCCTAGTCCAGACAGGTGGTCGTCTGGATCTGACAGGCCATCTCTCAAGCCCCGGTTCCAGTGCAGTGTCTTGTTGTGTTGATACTACGGTGAAGTCATCCAGTGCAGGCTTGGCATTGGCGTAATCTCCTCTTGGTGCATAGGCAGGTGCAAGATAAGAAGCATTCCATACCTGCCTATCAGAAAGTCGATAGGTATAAGGTCCCTTCTTCTCTATGATTTTAAGAAGAGCTGTGAATTGATGGTCCCCTTTGCATAAAATTCCAGGTTTTTGTATTCTAATGAAGGAACCACACTCTAACTTTGGTTCCTTAGCACCCCGCCACTTGTCTGTGAAAGCCTTATACTTTGCTTGGTTCTGTTCAACTGTTTTTCTCACATCATCCTCGGCTGGGGCCTCAGGTCGTGCCTTTAACAATCCAGCAATGTTCAGTTTAGTATTCATCTGTTTCCCATGCAGTAACTCTGCGGGTGATCTTTGCGTTGTGGCGTGTCGTGTAGCCTGGTATGCTTGCAAGAAATCAGTAGTGAAGGTTATCGACAATCGCCCTTCCAGTTTAGCCGTTTGCAAACTCTCTTTCAAACTTCTGTTAAACCATTCGATTTCCCCATTGGCTTGAGGGTAGTATAGGGATGACCTTCTGTGTAAAATGTTCCTCTCTGCTAGAAAAGTTTCAAACTCCAGGGAAGTAAATTGACTAACATTATCTGAAACCAGTTCTTTGGGGTTACCTTCCCTGCTAAAAACTGAAGAGAGGAACTTAATTACTGTAACAGAAGAGATTTGCGATGTAAACGCTACTTCAGGCCATTTACTGAAATAGTCTATTAAGGTGATGGCATAACGGCAGTCATTTGGAGCAGTATCAAAGGGTCCTACAATGTCAATTGCCACTTTTTCCCATGCAGATTCAGGAAGAGGAACAGGCTGTAATGGAGGGGTACATGTCACTGCTGTCTTATCATGCATTTGGCAAGTGACACAGGATTTTCTGAGTGCTTCAGTTTGAGAGTCCATCCCTGGTCACCAATATAGATTCCGTAGTCGTCGTTGGGTTCTGACAATTCCTTGATGAGTATTGAAGGAACAAATATGGACACCGTGTAGAATCAAGCACATGGGTTTATTATGTACAGCGCTGACGGAGTGTCACCTCGCTTATTAGGCTCAGAGACACTGCCAATCAATTGATTACAATGGATTATGTGGATTTTCCATGGGCGGAGGGAAATGATGGGGTAGGCAGTTCCAAACCCCTGGATAGGTCTAGCAGCAAGACAAGATAAGCACAGTAGCCAATGGTCAAAAGGTTACATAATATCTCCGCCAATGGTTTCAGGTTAACACATGACACTTAATTAGTACACAGGTGTTTTTCATTAAACAATATTTTAAGTGTGTTAGTATAAAATATGACAGGTTTCAGAGTAACAGCCGTGTTAGTCTGTATTCGCAAAAAGAAAAGGAGGACTTGTGGCACCTTAGAGACTAACCAATTTATTTGAGCATGAGCTTTCGTGAGCTACAGCTCACTTCTATGTTGAATTCTGATTTGGGATCCACAGGAATGAAGTAGCTCCCCTGATTGTCCAGCAGGTACACACCTAGGAGTTAAAGCAAAAGGACAAATGAAAAGTATATAGCAATAAAGATTGTCTTTTAATTATTCATTTGTCTTTCTAAGGCAGGTAGTGGCTATGGCCTGGAGGAGAGGTGCACATCTGTGAGAGGGAGGATATCATATCTCATACTGATATGTTTGAACCTCTTCCATAAACTCAAGGTTGGTGTGTAGGAAGGCACCTCTTCTATAGAAGAAACAGGGCCCCTTTCATGCCTTTGGTCTGTTTGCAACTTTGAGATAAAGCCCCCAATTATAATTTCCACCTGGCTTCTTGCTGACCAAGCTTATCTTAGCAAAAAGCAAGGTTGTCCTTTGTTTGTTCTGCTTCTTAGCTAATATTATTCACTATTTGTTAGGCCTCTGTCTTCTTGACCAAACTCTGAATTTTGGGCCTGTGAAAAGAGCTGACACAGTCTATATATCAGGTTGTAACATAAACAGCATATGAATTTTAGCCCTTCAAGTATCGTGTGCCAGGTGTATGAGTTTTGACTGTAATTCTTCTGGCACAAGTAGCGGGTGTATACCTCGTAGCACACAGCCATCGAGCAAAGAAAGTTCATCCCGAACTCTAAAATAAGACAGCAAAAATGGGTCAAGGTTTTTAGGGTTACTGGGCCATCTCTTTGTCAGAAATTCCCATAGTTTTTGTTGAATTGGACACGCTGAACAAGCAGCTTGAAATTGTTCTCTTGTGACTGCAGTAAGAGTGCTTGTAATAAGTGCAACTACTACATCCTCATCCTCCTGTGGACCATCTGGTGAAGGCAAAGGCAGGCGAGAAAGGCCATCAGCTACCACATTTTGGTTTCCAGGCTTATATTCCAGCTCATAATTGAAAGAGAGTAGTCTTGCGGACCATCTAGCAATACAATATCCTGCTCTTCCCTGTCCTTTCGTGGTGAGCAACGTCGTCAAAGGGCTGTGGTCGTGCGCAACTTGAACGTGTGGCCCCACAGGTAAGTTCTCCATTTTTCAGTAGCCCAGACACAAGCAAGTGCTTCTTTTTCGACTGTAGAATATTTCCTCTTAGCATTACTTAGTGTCCTTGAAGCAAATGCAACAGTCCTCTCTGTGTTGTCCTCATGAAGTTGTGTGAGGACAGCCCCAAGTCCATAATCAGAAGCATCAGTAGTTATAATTGTGGGCAATGCAGGAGTGAATAGTGCAAGTACTGGGCTATGTACACTCAAGTCTTTCACTGTTTCGAAACTAGCTTGTGCATCCGTTGTCCACACTAAGGTTGAACTTCCCCGTAGTAATTCTCATAACGGTTCAATGACAGAAGCATAATTGGGAATGAATTTTGCATACCAGGAGGTAAGACCCAAGAAGGAACATAAGGTTTGCAAATCTGTTGGAGGAGGAGCATTTGAAATTGCCAGGATATGATCTGGATCAGGTTTTAGTCCAGCCTGTGAAATTGTATGCCCCAGAAAGGAGAGTTCAGTTTGTCTAAATTTGCATTTGGACCTATTGAGCTTGAGGCCTGCTTTGCTGATGCAGTTTAGTACAGACTGCAGGTTATTGTCATGCTCCTCCAGTATTTCCAAACATGATAATATCATCCAGATAGCACTGAACTCCATGTTGATTCTTCAGAATCAATTAAATCATTTTTTGGAAGGCACTTGGGGCAGATGCGAGACCGTATGGAACACGTTTAAAATGAAATAGTCCCTCATGTGTAATAAATGCTGTGAGGTCTCTGCTATCTTCATGCAACATAACCTGGTGATATGTGGTCTGCAAATCAAGAGTAGAAAACATCTTTGCTCTACGGAGTTCTGCAAATACTTCTTCTATGTGAGGAAGAGGATGGCTGTCAATCACAATAGCTTTATTTGGCTCCCTTACGTCCACACAAAGGCAAATGCCTCCACCCTTCTTCTGCATCACTACTATAGGTGAAACCCATTCCGAGGGGTTAATCTCTTCAATAATGTCCTTTTGAACAAGTTTGCTAAGTTCCTCTGAAACAGTTTCCCTGACTGAAAACGGTAAGCGCTGTAATTTCTGTCGTACAGGCATCACATTATTCCGCATTTTAACTTTATGCAGAAACCCATAAGCACAGCCGAGTTTCTCCTCAACCTGGTGTTGGGTCCCAGCTGAAACTGGTGTGTGTACCGTAAGAGTGCTTTGCTGAGGAAGATCGATTTGTCCATTAACTACCCTGAGACTTAAAGCAGCCAATAAATCTCTGCCAAGGATAGGAGTGCCTTTGTGGACAATGTAGGACTCTGCAGTTACATAGCAATCACCAAAAGTAACTATTGCTGGCAGGCAGCCATGTATTGAAATATGGTTTTTCAAATAGCACACCAAGTGAAGCTTGGGTTCAGTAAGAGACACATCTTTAAAGTAATGCAAATAGATGGAATCAGGTAGTATAAATACTTCTGAGCCAGTGTCCAACATTAGCTGAATAGAGTGTGATTTGCCTGAGGGTATTTACAGTGCACTTTATTTGTTCTGGAATATGTGCAGTAGTGATTTTGTCCACGCTCAGCACAGTAACATCTGGTATTGTAACTGCATGCAACTGTTGATTGAACTGGCTGCTGCGACATACTTTAGCAAAATGCCCAATCTTTTTGCAATGACAGCACTGAACTACTTTTGCCGGACATCCTGTGTAGCTTGCAAGGTGTTGTGGGGATCCACAGTGAAAGCATGCTTTTACTGAATTTGAATTTGCCGATTTGGTGGTTTTTCATTAGTTTTCCTCTTGTAATTGTTTGTCTGCAGCGATAGTGAACTTTTCTGCAAAGGAGTCACAGCCTGGACTGTGCCTCCTGTATCCATGCTCATTATTTTGGCTTCAGCTGTAGCTGACTCAATCTGGGTAGCAATGGTTATTGCTTTTTCTAGTGTAAATTGTGGTTCTAGAAGTAAATGTTCTCTTACACGAAGCATGGTTGTATTCTCAATGAGCTGGTCTCTAGTCATCTCATCTGCCGTATTCCCAAAGTCACACTCAGACTCCTCAGGGAAGCAATATACTGCATTACAGTCTCCCCTGTTTTCTGCTCACGCCGGTGAAATCTGTAGCGATTAGCTACTACATTCACTTTTGGCACAAAAAAGTTCTTTAATGCAGTGAGTGCAGTCCCATATTTATCATCTGCAAGGGGAAAAGTGTAAAATATACGCTGCCCTTCTGCTCCAAGGCAGTGGATTAGCAGAACACGTTTTCTTACTTCACAAATCTCTGTAGCACTGATTGCAAGCAGATAAGTCTCAAACATATGGATCCAAGCAGTAAAAGCAATTGGAGGCTCACCTGGGCTTTGTAGAAAGGGTGCAGCTGGGTTCAAAGGCAGAAGATCCCACCCTCGTTGCCAAAATGTTGTAGTAGCCAGGCAAGGTACTAACAAACTTCACCAGGACTTTATTTTTTAAAGTGGAAACCTCTTTTCCAAGCTGCTGCTGCACCCTCAGTAGCTCTCCCTCAGCCTCTTCAACTCCTCCCCCCTCCTTCCTGTTTCCTGTCCTTTCAGACTCCCAACAGCCAGTGCTCCCAATTCTAATAATTACAAGCAACATCTAATCACCACAGTATATATATATATATATATCTTCTTACTATATGTTCCATTCTATGCATCCGATGAAGTGGGCCGTAGCCCACAAAAGCTTCTGCTCTAATAAATTTGTTAGTCTCTAAGGTGCCACAAGTCCTCCTGTTCTTTTTATAACGTTTGCGGACGATACCAAGCTGGGAGGGGTTACAAGCGCTCTGGAGGATAGGATTAAAATTCAAAATGATCTGGACAAACTGGAGAAACGGGTTGAAGTAAATAGGATGAAATTCAATAAGGACAAATGCAAAGTACTTCATTTAGGAAGGAACAATCAGTTGTACACATACAAAATAGGAAGAAGACTAAGAGGGGACATGATAGTTTTCAAGTACATAACAGGTTGTTACAAGGAGGAAGAATTGTTCTTCTTAACCTCTGAGGATAGGACAAGAAGCAGTGGGCTTAAATTGCAGCAAGGGAGGTTTAGGTTGGACATTAGGAAAAACTTCCTACCTGTCAGGGTGGTTAAGCACTGGAATAAATTGCCTAGGGAGGTTGTGGAATCTTCATCATTGGATATTTTTAAGAACAGTTCGGACAAACACCTGTAAGAGATGGTCTAGATAATGCTTAGTCCTGCCACGAGTGCAGGGGACTGGACTAGATGACCTCCTGTGGTCCCTTCCAGTTCTATGATTGTCCCACTGCACCCCCCTTCGCTCAGCCTGTGCCACCCCCTGACCTCAGCCTGCCCCCCCACTGAGCCCTCTCCCATAGCCTGTGCCCCCCACTGTCCCACTGCACCCCCTGTCCCTCCCCCTGCACCCCCACCGTCCCCCTGCAACCTCCCTCCCCTCGGCCTCCATTCTCCGCACCAGTCCCTCTGTTCTGTACCACCCCACTACCCACAGGACCTGCCCCTGGTCCCCGCCCCCCTTACCTGCTCCGGCTCCCAGCAGCACCCGGGACCCGGCCCCCGAGCCCATCCCGCTGCTCCGCTTGCGATCCTGGACCCGGACCCCACTCCTCCGCCGCCCCTGCCCTAGAGATCCATGGCGTGGCCGGAAGCCCCACGCCGCAGAGCCAGACTCCAGCACAGCCAGGCTGCCTCCCTCCCTCTTGGACTCTGGGAACCTTCCCCCGCCAGCAGCGACTCGAGTCCCGGCCCAGCTGCCCCCTCCCCAGGCTCCCACGCTCCTCCCTGCCCAGCCCGCTCCCAGCCAGGCCCGGCCCCGCGCTGCAGCCTGCGCCCCCTGCCCGAGCCGGCCCGGTGTAGTGCACATTTCTACACCCCGCAGTTTCCACACGCCACCGTGCAAGACGTTGCTACCTGCAGGCATTTGCTACACCAGGTGGTAGTTTTATACAATAGCAATTTCTTACAATCCCCCACGTATCAGTAACACAGGCCTATGGAGAGCTGTTTAATACACTACACCCGGCAGGTGCCAGGGGGCTGGCCGGGCTCACTTGCTGCAGGCGGGGGGAAAAGGGGGCACTGCGGCACTCAGTGGGGCTCAGGCTCTGGGGGACAGATGACTATGGAGGGGGAGGGGTGCAGTGGAGGGCTTTTCTGGGAGATCTCTGAGCGACGGAGTAAAGGCCCCCCAGGGTAGAGGGCTCCAAACCTGCTTCCCCCCACACCAGGGTGGGGGGGGCACAGGCAGCGAGCAGTGTGTGTGCTGGGGTCAGAGATGGGCTGGCTTAGGCCCATAGCCTCGGCCTTTCCCCTCCCTTCCAACATCGCCAGAAAGGAAGTTCTTGTTGTTTGCTGCATCTTGGGAACCGCTTGGAGAAATGGCCCCACATTTCCGCTCAGTGCCCAAACCCCGCACGCCCATGGTGGACAACACATTTCAAGCTGGAGGGGGGGGAGAAAACCTTTTGTAGTGATAATCAAGGTGGGCCATTTCCAGCAGTTGACAAGAACGTCTGAGGAAAGGGGGTGGGGGTGGAATAAACATGAGGAAATAGTTTTACTTTGTGTAATGACCCATCCACTCCCAGTCTCTATTCAAGCCTAAGTTAATTGTATCCAGTTTGCAAATTAATTCCAATTCAGCAGTCTCTCTTTGGAATCTGTTTTTGAAGTCTTTTTGTTGTAATATTGCGACCTTTAGGTCTGTAATCGAGTGACCAGAGAGATTGAAGTGTTCTTCTCCCACCCCCCACTCTCCTGCTGGTATTAGCTCATCTTAAGTGATCACTCTCCTTACAGTGTGTATGGTAACACCCATTGTTTCATGTTCCTTGTGTATATAAATCTCCCCACTGTATTTTCCACTGAATGCATCCGATGAAGTGAGCTGTAGCTCACGAAAGCTTATGCTCAAATAAATTTGTTAGTCTCTAAGTTAGCACAAGTCCTCCTATTCTTTATTCAGAAAGCTGGTCTTAACCTCAACTATAGCAGAGCTGGCATGCCACTGATGTATTTATTTAGGAAGTTTTAACAGGTTTCCAAACCCTGTCCTGTAACTATCAGAGCCCAAAGAATAACCAGCTTTTGTTTACAGAAACATTCTCCTGTAATGTAATCACCAGATCTTTATTTAACAGAGGGAGGAAGGCGGCCTCTTTATGCTACCCAGGACCTGTCGTTTCTGGTGATTTTATTACACTGAGTTAATTAGTTGCCCTATCAAATGTTACTAGTCAAAATAATGGGACAGGTGTGCTGGGGTTTGATTAGCAGGTTAATGCGCTTTGTCTAAGTCTTGAAGAAACGGGAACCATGTAGTTGTTCTGTTTTGCTGAGTACATGTGCTGTTTGTTCCATAACAATCTCCCATGTTTTTATGAGCCATTCCTCTAGGGTTGGACTATTTTTCTTTCTCCAGTAGGAGGCTGTCAGTAGCCAGACAGGTACCAGCAGATGAGGAATTAATTTGTGTGACCATTTCCAGCAGGAAGCCCCAGGAGGATCACCAAAGATCAGTTGGTAATAAATAGCCCCACCGTTTGTGATATTTGGTTACACGTTGCACCCCAACGCTCTCTAATGACTGGACATGTCTACCATCTACGCTCTGACACTTTTCGGGGTTACGTTACCCAAGGTGTCTGGGGTGAATCATGACCACCTGCTTAAAGCAGGAGGGAGCCCCGTCTGTGCCGACGGGGGAAACTCTCCCCAGCCACTGGCTGCTGGCCATGCAGGTGCTCCACTCCAGGTTCTGTGAGCCCTACTCTTACACACTGCAGGCTTGCAATTTACACACTCCACTTTGTTACACTTTATGGCCCAGTCCCCTATCTTCTGGACACCCACAATGTACTCCAATCTGCTGGGGCTGTAGACAACCAGGCCTAGTGGTCAGAGCCGGGGTCAGAAGCCAGGAATGAAAGCTGGAGTTGGAATCACCCAAAGGCTTGGGGCCAGAGTTGGGGTCAGGAGTCATGGCAAAAGTTGAGCAAGAATCTGTGTCAGGAGTCACGTTGAGGGTCAGGACTGGAGTCTGGGGTCAAGGGTCAAGCTGAGTCCATGGGTCAAGCTGGAGTGAGGAACCAGGAACAGTGTCAGGGACCAAGCTGAAGTCAGTACCAAAGGTCTAACTAGAGTCAGGGTCCAGTACAACAGCAGATCAGGAGTTAAATCAGGAGGAGGCACTGGAAATTATCTAAATTAAGTAGTGTGTCTGGGCCAATTGGTGGGGCTGGACATCTGTTCCAAATGGAGCTTATGGGTGGAACCTCTGGTGGACCAGTGGTCTGTTTGCCCTCTCCCCTGCTAGTTCCAGAAAGCGGTTGGGTAGCGATCGTGGCCTAGGCACTACTTGGCGACCCAGGAGTCTGGGTTTGAGAACCACAATCTCTCACATTGGCGCCCTGCATCTTTCACTGGGCTTGGTTTTCTGGAATGGCTCTTTGGAAGGTTTTCAGCAGGTCAGGGGTGTGGACATTCTCCACCATCTCCTAGGAGGGCTCTGTAGGATTGTAACCTTCCCAATCTATGAGATAGCAGAGAGTCTACCCCATCTCATTTTGTAGTTGAGGATCTCATGGACAATATACTCATCATGATTATATACATGATCTTGAGCACATTGGGAGTGGTGAAGGATTGGATCCTACATGTAGGGCTTCAGGAGTGATATATAAAAACAGGGTGTATCTAGAAGGATTAGACTAGGTGGAGTTCATGAGAAACTGGGTTGATTTTCCAGCAAACTTGGGGGCAAAGGAACTGGTACTCCAATATACAAGATAGGGAGGAGGTGACCAGCCCTCTGTGGAGAAAGAAGTGGTTCGGGACTATTTAGAAAAGCTGGACGAGCACAAGCTGCATCCGAGAGTGCTAAAGGAGTTGGCGGATGTGACTGCAGAGCCATTGGCCATTATCTTTTAAATCTTATGGCGATCAGGGGAAGTCCCAGACGACTGGAAAAAGGCTAATGTAGTACCCATCTTTAAAACAGGGAAGGAGGAGGATCCGGGGAACTACAGGCCAGTCAGCCTCACCTCAGTCCCTGGAAAAATCATGGAGCAGGTCCTCAAGGAATCAATTCTGAAGCACTTAGATGAGAGGAAAGTGATCAGGAACAGTCAGCATGGATTCACCAAGGGCAAGTCATGCCTGACTAATCTAATTGCCTTCGATGACGAGATAATTGGCTCTGTGGATGAGGGGAAAGCAGGGGACGTGTTGTTCCTTGACTTTAGCAAAGCTTTTGACACGGTCTCCCACAGTATTCTTGCCAGCAAGTTAAAGAAGTATGGGCTGGATGAATGGACTATCAAGGTGGATAGAAAGTTGGCTAGATTGTCGGGCTCAACGGGTAGTGATCAATGGCTCCATGTCTAGTTGGCAGCTGGTATCAAGTGGAGTGCCCCAAGGGTCGGTCCTAGGGCCGGTTTTGTTCAATATCTTCATAAATGATCTGGAGGATGGTGTGGATTGCACCCTCAGAAAGTTTGCAGATGACACTAAACTGGGAGGAGAGGTAGATATGCTGGAGGGTAGGGATAGGATACAGAGGGTCCTAGACAAATTGGAGGATTGGGCCAAAAGAAATCTGATGAGGTTCAATAAGGACAAGTGCAGAGTTCTGCACCTAGGGCAGAAGAATCCCATGCACCGCTACAGACTAGGGACCGAATGGCTAGGCAGCAGTTCTGCAGAAAAGGACCAGGGGTGACAGTGGACGAGAGGCTGGATATGAGTCAACAGTGTGCCCTTGTTGCCAAAAAGGCCAATGGCATTTTGGGATGTGTAAGTAGAGGCATTGCCAGCAGATCAAGGGACGTGATCGTTCCCCTCTATTCGACATTGGTGAGGCCTCATCTGGAGTACTGTGTCCAGTTTTGGGCCCCACACTACAAGAAGGATGTGGAAAAATTGGAAAGAGTCCAGCAGAGGGCAACAAAAATGATTAGGGGTCTGGAACACATGACTTATGAGGAGAGGCTGAGGGAACTGGGCTTGTTTAGTCTGCAGAAGAGAAGAATGAGGGGGGATTTGATAGCTGCTTTCAACTACCTGAAAGGGGGTTCCAAAGAGGATGGATCTAGACTGTTCTCAATGGTAGCAGATGACAGAACGAGGAGTAACGGTCTCAAGTTGCAGTGGGGGAGGTTTAGGTTGGATATTAGGAAAAACTTTTTCACTATGAGGGTGGTGAAGCACTGGAATGCGTTACCTAGGGAGGTGGTGGAATCTCCTTCCTTTGAAGTTTTTAAGGTCAGGCTTGACAAAGCCCTGGCTGGGATGATTTAGTTGGGGATTGGTCCTGCTTTGAGCAGGGGGTTGGACTGGATGACCTCCTGAGGTCCCTTCCAACCCTGATATTCTATGATTCTATGATCTTGAAGTGTAGGTGTTTTATCAAAAGACATACCAATCTGTTCTACTGAAAGTGTGGGCCCCTCCTGTTGATGGCGGTTCACATACTGTTTGTAGCTCCTTTTGGTGTCCTCCAGGTGTATCTTTACATCATCTTGGGTTTGACTGAGTTGTGCTCAGTCCCGGGCTGCTGGGTAGGAGGAAGTTGCAGGTAGCTCTGGGTAGAACTGAGGAGAGAATCCATAGTTTGAAAAGGGGCTTTGCTCTGTCGAGGTGTGTTCCACTTTATTAAATGCAAACTCCGCAAGAGTAGGGCCTTACCCAATTCAGGTCCATTTTGGTCAATTTCAATGTCGTAGGATTTTAAACATCGTACATTTCATGATTTCACCTATTTAAATCTGAAATTTCACTGTGTTGTAACTGTAGGGGTTCTGACACCAAAAGGAGTTGGGGGTGCTCACAAGGTTATTGTAGGGGGGGCTTGCGGTGCTGCTACCCTTACGTCTGTGCTGCTGCTGGCGGCGGTGCTACCTTCACAGCTGGGCAGCCGGAGAGCGGCAGCTGCCGGCTCGGAGTCCAGTTCTGGAGCAGAGCCACCACCAGCACCGGTGCAGAAGCAAGGATGGCATAGTATTGCAGAGCTGGGCCTCAGTCAGCAGCTGCCACCCTCTGGCCACCCAGCTCTGAAGGCAGCAGGGCAGAAGTAAAGGGTGGCATGGTATGGTATTGCCACCCTTACTTCTGGGCTGGCAGGGTGCAGAAGTAAGGGTGGCAATACTGCAACCCCCCTAAAATAACCTTGTGACCCCCCTGCAACTCCCTTTTGGATCAGAAACCACAATTTGAGAATTTCCCTGTGAAATCTGTATAGTATAGGGTAAAAGCACACAAAAGACTAGATTTCGCGGTCCAAGTCATAGTTTTCATGGTTGTGAATTTGGTAGGGGCACTATGCATGAGACAGAAGGGAGGACCAGTCATTCTGTTGGTAGTTTATATAGCAGTGAAGATATGCTCCAGAATCTGGGTGGTTCTCTCCATATGACTGCTTGCCTGCGGCTATGTGGATGAGAGACAAGAGCAAATGCCCAGCATTCAGAGGGCTTTACCGCAGAAGCGGGAGATGAAGTATGTTCTGCAGTCATAGATGATGTGCTCTGGGAGGCCATGGAAGCAGACAACTTGGTCCACCCTGAGCCAGGCGGTCTCCTGGGAGGAGGCTAGGCCAGTGCAAGGGATGAAGTGTGCCATCTTTGTGAGACCTTCAAAGTGGTCGTGAACCCGTCAGATTCGGGTAATTCTACTATAAAATCTAGGGCAGTAACTGATCAGGAGCTAGATGGACTCGCAAGGGGTTGCTGGAGTCTGAGGAGTTTATTGTGCATTCCCTTGGAGTTGGCACATACATTGCAAAAGTTGACATAGACCTCGCTGTGGCTCACATGCAATACCACCAGATGAGACAAGAGACTAGGCACTGCATTTTGAACCTGCCAAAATGTCCCACAAGGGGGGAGTTGTGACATATTTACAAGAGTTGCAGTTCTCAGAGGTCTGGGGGGGGAACACATATATGCCCATTCCTGTAGGTTATCCTGTCTTGGACCTTGTGGAGTTCCCTACCTATGGACTCCTGTTTGTCAGGAGGGACCCCCTTGGGCTGAGGCTGATTATATTTGCATGGGCTGGTCTTGGTGAGGAGCTGAGCCTAGGACATTATGAGAAGATTTCAGGGTTCAAATCCTCTAGATCAGCATAATATTCCCCCTAGTTTTGGTTTCCAGGTGATAGGAGATTATGAAATTGAAGCATGAAAAGAACAGGGCCCACCAATGCTGTCACTGGTTAAGGGCCTTGGCTCTACATATTCAATGTTTTAATGGTCTGTATACATCTGGATGGAATACCAGACCCCTTCTAGATGGGGGTGCCACACCTCAAAGGCAGTTTTAATCGCCAGGAGTTCCTTATCCAAATCTCATACTTCTGCTCTCCATGTGTATGTTTCTTGAAGTAAAAGGCACAGGGATGTAACAACTGTTGGGGACCGTGTCTCTGACAATGCACCGCTCCGATCACCACATTGGAAGAGTCTTCTTCCATGATGAAGGCCTGCGTAGTGTCTGAATGAACCAGTATGGGAGTGGTGATGAATGTGAGTTTTAACTACTTGAAGGTCTGTTGGGCCTCAGGGGACCCAGAGACGCTTTGGTGGAGCAGGGCAGCGAGGGGGGTTGTGGAAGTAGAGGAAAGGATTAAGGGAATTTGAACGCAGATATCTTAAGTTCTAGGAATAGAGCAAGATTCAGGCTAACACTAGCTCTGATAACGCAAGACTTTTTTATCGACCTTGTGTTAGATAAGAATGGAACACAGACTGTAGCAGGACCTGCTGAGAAAAGTAAGATAGCAGGAAGGTGTATGTATAAACAAGACGTGGTTGTTGATCATTATTGTCTGTAGCAAAGGTATAAATGCTTGCCCTAATTGTTTATCTAACGGAGACCTGCCTGGGATGGGGGAACCCCTGTCTGGGTGTACTCTCCCCTTGCAAGTGCTAGAAACAAACAAACTGTCTCTGATGTGTTGCAACCAACCTGAGAAAGAAGATTGTGTTTTCTTCCACAATTTACATAGGGGCCTTCTTGATTGATAGGAATTAAAGGGTTCATGATGCAGTTACATTCCCTCAGGCTGTCCTAATAGGAGTTGTTTTGTGGGGAAAGTGCAGGTGTTTCGGGGTTTGGAAAAAGGGGTGGAGGATTTTCAGGTGGTCGGTTTGGGCATTCATTTCTCCATTGTCCCTCCTGGCCACAAAAGTGGCATGCAGTGTTCCCTGTCGGGGCAGGATATGAGGGACCTCTCCCTCTCCCCCGACCTTGTCCTCCCGCACCCCTCGGCCTCTATATTGATAAGTTTGCAACTGCAAGGCCAAAAGTTTTGTTTCAGTACTTTCTTTCTTCTGCTCTATGCAAGCTGCACAATGGTTGACAACTGTCACCAATTCAGAAAGGGGTTTAGTTTACCAGCCAATGCAGATAATCCTTAACTGCTGCTGAACCTTTGGTAAGAGTCCCTGAACAAAGGCAGCCCCTACTGCCTCTCTGGCATTGTCAGCTGGCAGGTAGCAATTTGAATGTTGTTCAAACACCTTAGTTAGTCTATCTAGATAATCAGCAGGGGATTCGCCTTTGTTCTGTGTACAGTTATTAATTCTTTGTCCAACTTTGTCCAACTTCAGAATAAACCTCTGATAAAAATTTGTGATCCCCAGGAAGTCCTGTAGTTTGAGAACATTGCATGATGCTGCCCACTCAAGGACTGCTATTCACCTTGCCAGGATCCATCTTACTACCATGAGGTGATAAAATGAACCCTAGGAATTCTACAGAGGTCTGGCCAAAGACACACTTCTCCTGTTCACTATAAGGCCATGCTGATGTAGTCTCCTCAGGACGGAACAGACATGCAGGGTGTGCAGCTCAGCATTCACTGAAAAAGTAATTCTGTCACCCAGGTATACTACCACATGTTGGTCCAGAATGTCCCAGAGCACGTCGTTCATAAAATGTTGAAATGTGGCAGGTGCATTCATCAAACCAAAGGGCATGACGAGGTACTCAAAATACCGTAACAGGTTTGGAAGGCAGTTTTCCACTTATCCCCAGCTCTAACAGACACATCCCTCCGAAGTCTAACTTTGTATATTCAAGCGACTCCCACCTGCTCCAATAGTTTGGGGTGTAGGGATAGTGGGAATCAGTTCCTAACAGTGACTTGATTTAAAGTCCGATAATCCACACACAGTTGGAGGGTGCCTTTTTTTGTTTGTTTTGGATAAAGAGGCCTGTTGCCCCAGCAGGGGAGGTACACTTGCAAAAAAAGCCCTTAGCCAACTTCTCCTGGGTAAGCATGCAGCGCAGCTAGCTCAGGCTCAGACATGGCATAAATGCAACCGACTGGAATGTTTGCTGCAGGTTGTGACTTGATTGGACAATGGTAATCCTTGTATGGGGGTGTGACAGGATCCCCGGGGTACAACCTGGGACTGTGGGACTGCTATCTCCCTTAACTCTCCAGCCTGGGCTGTCTCACACAATGCAATGCCAGTGACAAGCAGCAAACCCCTCTAGGCGCTCTGATCACTCAGCCATCAGCATGTGGAGCCCCACAACCAGCTAGATTGCATGAATAAACCCTGAGCCACTCATGAATCATACAGAGAGAGGCACCAGCTAGTCACCCCAGCCCCTGGCCTTGCACCCCATACCATCTTACACTGCTCGAGACTCCCTTTGACAGTGCAAGCTCATTAATTAGCTCACCACTCCAACAAAAGGGTAGTGGATCTGCAACAGCCCTTGTTAACCTGAGCTGGGATTCCCCCAACACTTCAACCAAAACCGCACTGTGTTAGGTAAAATATAAAAAAGATTTCTTAAATTACAGAAAGGCAGATTGTAAGTGATTATAAGTAGACAGAGATCAACATTAGTTACATAGAAATAAAAATAAATTTGCGGTCTAAATTCTACAAACTAAGCAAGATTTGAATCAAGCAGTCTCTTACCTTAACAAATGTTACAGGCAGCTCACAGTTCCCAGTACACAGGCTGGATTCCCTTCCCAGACTGGGACCAATCTCCCCAGTTCAAAGTCTTTATCTTCCAGATGCTTTTCCAGGTGTTGAGATGGGGGAAGAGAGAGGCCAAGTGATGATGTCACTGTCCCTCCTTTATACTTTCTTCCAGCTGCTAGAAAGATCCTTGCTGTGACGTGAGGTCAGGAAGTCCTCATTGCGCATGTGCGCTCTCTGAGAAGTCTCTGGGATAGTGGATGGGCCACCAACGCCTGACTGGCCAATAAGAGTTGCTCCTTTGTCCCTGCTGAAAGGCCAGCTGTGGGCATTTCCCAACCTCACAGCACATTTCAGTAGCACTCAGAGCAATACTTCATAAGAACGGCCATACTGGGTCAGACCAAAGGTCCATCTAGCGCAGTATTCTGTCTTCCAACAGTGGCCAATGCCAGGTGCCCCAGAGGGAATGAATAAGTGATCCATAACTTCACAGACAATTATAGCACCTGCAATCCAACAGGATATTAAGGCTCTACAGATCAATGCTTTTAAAATGATACTTCACAAGGCATACTTTGTACAAAACATATCATAATCATAACTATGGTGAAAATGGGGGTTCCAGGGTGCTACTTTGAGGTACAGAGTGTCACAGAAGCAAGGCATCTGCAATTTCCTTTTCAAAGACCTCAGTGTAGTTGTTATGTGTCATAAATATAAAGGGAAGGGTAAACACCTTTAAAATCCCTCCTGGCCAGAGGAAAAATCCTTTCACCTGTAAAGGGTTAAGAAGCTAGGATAACCTCACTGGCACCTGACCAAAATGACCAATGAGGAGACAAGATACTTTCAAAAGCTGGGGGGAGGGAAAACAAAGCCTCTCTCTCTCTCTGTCTGTGTGATGCTTTTGCCGGGGACAGAACAGGAATGTAATTTAGTAAGTAGAATTTTAGAATTTAGTAAGTAATCTAGCTAGATATGCGTTAGATTCTGTTTATTTAAATGGCTGAGAAAATAAGCTGTGCTGAATAGAATGGATATTCCTGTCTTTGTATCTTTTTGTAACTTAAGGTTTTGCCTAGAGGGATTCTCTATGTTTTGAATCTAATTACCCTGTAAGGTATTTACCATCCTGATTTTACAGAGGTGATTCTTTTTACTTCTATTAAAATTCTTCTTTTAAGAAACTGAATGTTTTTTCATTGTTCTTAAGTTCCAAGGGTTTGGGTCTGTGGTCACCTATGCAAATTGGTGAGGATTTTTATCAAACCTTCCCCAGGAAGTGGGGTGCAAGGTTTTGGGGAGGATTTTTTGGGGAAAGACATTTCCAAACGGCTCTTTACCAATAATAAACCCGGTTAGACATTTGGTGGTGGCAGCGGAAGTCCAAGGGCAACAGGTAAAATAGTTTGTACCTTGGGGAAGTTTTAACCTAAGCTGGTAAAAGTAAGCTTAGGGAGGTTTTCATGTAGGTCCCCACATCTGTACCCTAAAGTTCAGAGTGGGGAAGGAACCTTGACATTATATTTGGAAGGGAGTTGTCAAGGTTCCTCCCCCACTCTGAACTCTAGGGTACAGATGTGGGGACCTGCATGAAAAACCTCCTAAGCTTATCTTTACTAGCTTAGGTCAAAACTTCCCCAAGGTACAAAGTATTCCACCCGTGGTCCTTGGAATGGCCGCTACCACCACCAAACTAATACTGGTTACTGGGGAAGAGCTGTTTGGACGCGTCTTTCCCCCCAAAATACTTCCCAAAACCCTGCACCCCACTTCCTGGACAAGGTTTGGTAAAAAGCCTCACCAATTTGCCTAGGTGACTACAGACCCAGACCCTTGGATCTTAAGAACAATGAACAATCCTCCCAACACTTGCACCCCCCCTTTCCTGGGAAATGTTGGATAAAAAGCCTCACCAATTTGCATAGGTGACCACAGACCCAAACCCTTGGATCTGAGAACAATGAAAAAGCATTCAGTTTTTTACAAGAAAACTTTTAATAGAAAATAGAAGTAAATAGAAATAAAGAAATCCCCCCTGTAAAATCAGGATGGTAGATATCTTACAGGGTAATTAGATTAAAAAAACATAGAGAACCCCTCTAGGCAAAACCTTAAGTTACAAAAAAGATACACAGACAGAAATAGTTATTCTATTCAGCACAATTCTTTTCTCAGCCATTTAAAGAAATCATAATCTAACACATACCTAGCTAGATTACTTACTAAAAGTTCTAAGACTCCATTCCTGGTCTATCCCTGGCCAAGCACAGCATACAGACAGACACAGACCCTTTGTTTCTCTCCCTCCTCCCAGCTTTTGAAAGTATCTTGTCCCCTCATTGGTCATTTTGGTCAGGTGCCAGCGAGGTTACCTTTAGCTTCTTAACCCTTTACAGGTGAGAGGAGCTTTCCCCTGGCCAGGATGGATTTCAAAGGGGTTTACCCTTCCCTTTATATTTATGACAGGAGTAGAGAATCAGGGCCAGTGGTTGGCTCTGGTACTCTGGCTTGTAACTGGTTGGGAACTACTGCATGCTCTGCATTCCCTGGGGCCAAGCTGTGCTGCTGACAAATCTCTGAGGAAAAGCTGACCGTTAGTTCATGCCAGCGGATAAGCGGGCATGGAGGGCTGGGCAAGAGATACACAAGATCCAGGGGAAATATGGGGAACGGATGGCAATGAACTGTAGTGTCTCTCGCTGCCCTTGGATAGTGAGCTGCTCAGGAACCATTTCCATGGCCACTAGCCCAGAGGACAGGAGGGACCTTCCATTGTCTCTACGAGGGTTTGGGTTTGGGCTGCAGGGAAATCTGCAGCTCTTGGGCTGCCTCCATGTTGATAAAATTATCTGCTGCAGCTGTGTCTGTGAAGGGATGGTTGGGAATGTCCTTCACTGGGCTTGGGCTGGCTCATTTCCCAGATCCCTTCATGCTGGGTTCTTCAAGGGGCAACAAGAGATCGTGTGACCCGGTTCCCCACAGGGTAAGGCATTGCTGGTGTGCTCCTTCCTCAGGGGTGAGTCACCAGCAAGTCAGGTTGGTCTGCATCAGCTCGCCTGGCAGAGCGGAATCCAAGAGCAGGGGGCAGTTTTGTGACATCACATCAGGGTTGCACATGTGGCTGATGGTCGGTCTGGATGAGCAGAGCAATGAAGTCATCCCCACCTGTGGGGGTCTCGACTCGGGACAGCTCGTCCTTGATCTTGTCCCACAAGTCCCACTGGAAGTTCCATTCTGGGTCCGACATACATGGTTGGAAGGGTGCTGCATAGGAGGCGGCTATGCCTGACCCCTGTCCGAGTTTCCTCAGGGGAGCCTCAGCAAAGGGGGCACAGTTGTGGTCATAAAAAATGGTTGATATCGTCCTCTGGAAGGTGTCCCAGTTAGACAGATCTAGATGGCTGGTTTCCAACAGGGGGGAATCTTAAGTCTTCTTCTCAGTGTCTTTGTTGCTTGCAGCATAGGTGGGGGCAGGAGAAAGGCCAAGCATGGGGCCCCTGTGTTCTGTTTTATGCCCTCAGTCCCATGTGCTTGGGGAACACAAGTCCAGGCATGTCTGCGGGGCATTGCTGAGTCTCCAGGCAAGGCTGAGCAGTTCCCCTGGTGTAGCCTTATGCAGGTGAATCATTGCATTGTAGCTCCCTTGCTGGACAATGGCTGTTGATGGGTTGTTTGACACCTCACCTGGGCGCTGGTAACTTTCCTTGCTGTTGCCTCTGGGGAGCTAATATCTGATTGATTCTCCAACTTACAGCATGTTTGAGTGACAACCATACAACACAATTCTCATAACTTCATATGCATTAAATGATAGACATATATGGATAGAGAAATGCTTTCAGCAAATCATAATCTTTCCCCTGATACCTCACATGGCCTGCTTTATATGCAAGATCAAAATGATATGTAATTGAGGGATATGGGGGTTACAGGGTGCTCTCTCAAGTATAGAATGTCACAATCACCCACTGGAAGGTGTCCAAGTTAGACAGAACTTAACCGCTGGTTTCCCACAGGGGGAGGCTCAGTCCAATATGTCCCCAGTCAGTGGGCTATTTGCTATTCTTGGAAGAATACATCTGCAGTCGAAGCAGGAACAAGAGGCACCATTGGTTCATGAAGCCCTGAAATTTTGACAACTCTCTTTGAAGTGCCTCAGCAAAGGGAGAGCGTGTCCCAACTAGTGTGGTGGCATGGCTGGTCGAGCCCGGATCACAGTGTTCTCTGCATGGAGCTGAGGCGCTTGCTTCCGCAATGCCCAATTTTCAGCAGCCAGCTGCACAATCTGCCTGGAGGAGTCACCTGTTCATGTGATGCCGATGCTCCTTGGGGTTAGAGGAGCTCCACTGGGTCCATGCTAGGCTGGGCCCACTCGGAGGAGTGGAGGCCTGAGCAAGCTGTAGGACCAGGGCATGGGTGGTCAGGTCTAGTGGTCAGAGCCAGGGTCGGCAGCCAGGAACCAAAGTCAGAGTTAGCGCTAGAGTCAGGATCACTCTAAGGGTAGGACTGATTGGGGTCAGGAGGTACAGCAAAGGCTGAGCCCGAGTCAGGAGTCACATGGAGGGTCAGGACTGGAGTTGGCGTCAGACAGACACACCAAGGGTTGAGCCAGAGTGAGGAACCAGGGAACAGTGCCAGGGGTCTAACTAGAGTCAGAATCGAATAGCAGCAGCCAAGGCCAAACCGGAGTCAGGGAACAATGCCAGAGTCAAACTGGAATCATGCGTTAGGCTCCAGAAACAGCAGAGCAGGAACTCACTCAGTTGCTCGGACAACTTCCTGTGACTCCTTCTGGCTTCAGTAGCTTGACCAGAAAAATCAGTGGGGCTGGATGTTTGCTCCCAGGAGCTTCATGGGTGGAGCCTCTGGTGGGCTGCAATTCTGTTAGCTCTCTCCCCTGCTGGCTCTGGTTTGCTGCTGGGTGGCAGTCGCAGTCTGGGCACTGCTTGGAGACCCATGGACCTGGGTTTGAAATCCCGCACAGCTGTCTCCATGGAAGCAGCAAACCCCAGTTCTCTGGTTTCACCTCAGTTCAACATGTCAATGATAAAACCCAACTGATATTTGTTTACCAGAGCTTGAGATAGAGTCAAATAACAGTAAGTCTAAGAGTTTGGAAATGTCAGGTTACAAGTAAAAGAAAACCATAAGACCCAGTCTATGGCCTCTATGTGTTAACTAGTTACGTTCCTCTCACCAAGGGTCAGTCCTTACAGCATTTGTCCCTCTGGGATCCACCTTTCATGAGCCACCCCTGCTGGCAGAGTTTCTCATCTGTAATTGTCAAAGCTGATTCCCCACTCTGGCACTTTGAGTGCAGAAGGTTGGGGCCCACAAGGATTTTAAAAATTAATACTGGCCAGTGAAGGCTCCCCTGAGGGGATAGCTCAGTGGTTTGAGCATTGGCCTGCTAAATCCACAGTTGTGAGTTCAATCCTTGAGGGGGCCATTTAGGGATCTAGGGCAAAAATTGGGGATTGGTCCTGCTTTGAGCAGGGGTTTGGACTAGATGACCTCCTAAGGTCCCTTCCAATCCTGATATTCTATGATGATTAAACTCCTAAGGTTACAGTTTCTCTCTGATCTTGGATGGATAGACACTACCACCACCCAAGTGCAAAAACCCCTGAAACCAGAAAGGTGCACTTGGGAATTCCCTCCTGTGGTGTACCCTCAAGTCCTTTCACTCCCCCTCCCGGGGAAGAGCTGAAAAAGAAAAACAAAGCAAATCAGCTGGTTAAACAACATGGGCACAAACCTCTTAGGTCACCAAAAATACAATTCTGTTCTTCAAAAAGGTAAGTTTTATTAAAAACAAAAAGAAAGAAAATACATCTGGAACGTAGGCTTTTGCTAGATTTTAAAAAACCCACTTACAAAAATCGAACATCAAGAATAACCTTCTTGAGGTCCAGCTTAAAGGTTACAAGCAAAATAAAAAGCATCTGGGGTTAGCACGGAGGAGTCCATTAACCATAAGAAATAAACAGAAATAAACCTAACCGCGTCTTTCTAAACATTTCTGATCTACTTACACATTTGGGGGTTCCAAATAAGTAGGACTAGGTATGATTTTATGATCTATGACCATACCTGGCTTAAAGCTTCTCATAGCATAACTGCTCCCTGTTCCCCTCTTTCCCATAGAGCAACAACAGAGACAAAGGGGAAGGTTTTTTTTTCATTTTAAAAAGATCTAGCCTTCCCATTGGCTCTTTTGGTCAGGTGCCCACTCCGTTTCCTTCACCTGAGGGACTTTGTTAACCCTTTGCAGATAAAGCAAGCAGAGAACAGCCACCAAGAGGGACTTTATAGCTAACTGGCTGGCTGGGTGCCCATAAAAGGGAGCTACTCCCCACACCTTCATTTATAACAGTAATGGATAACCATGAGGGCCATTTCTTCTGCAGTTCTAGGCTATTCTCGCTGAGCAGAGCTATTCAAAGAGCTCTCCTGGGGTCGGTGTGTAATCGCAGTGCTGTCTCCGAGGTTGTCTGTTGTTCTCAGCGTTGATTGAGGTAGCCCTGAGACCCTGCCTTGCCCCAGCTAACCAGTCTCACTTCAATGCTTTTGCAACTTACTTGTCAGCACTTTCCATGTCTCTGAAGCTATTTCCCATACAAACAGCTCACAATAACCATGACAACCAGCTAGTACTTGGCTTTCTGCAGAGACCACACACGACCCCTTTGGGGAGATATTGAGAAGACAGTTGGACACAGGAGTGGTTTACCTGCCTGGGGGTGTCTGTGTCACATACATAAAATCTCTTCTCTTTTTCCAGCATCTGTCCCCATTCACTCTCGGTATAACCCGACTTGTGCGAGGTATCACTGAAACGGTGTCCTAAAGAATCGTTGTTTTATTGTGCTACAGACGGAAGTTGCTGCTCCTCTTTCCCAGAGCAAATTCCATTCCTCTGAGGTAATTTGACTGCCCAGATCCCAGTGCATCAGAGATGGACGTTTTTGGTTAGGAAAATTACCCGCAAAGATTGACGTAAATCATTAATCATTTTTCTGTTTCTGAATTCACCAGAAGCTGTCACTTCAGAACACAAATGTTAATAGAATACAAAGCAGTTTGGGGGGCAGCTCACCAGCCCTCATCCATCCTCCCCACACCCTCACCCTGTTTGTGGGGACTCCAGCCCAATGCAGCTGTGGCGGTCAGGATGGTGGGAGTCTGTAGCCCTGGCAGGATCCCACATACTTTGGTGGCATTTGGGAGGGGGATGCAGATTCTGGGGATGGAGCAAGCCTGGATGGAGAGTCCTGGCTGGGTCAGAACAGTTCAAGTCCCAGCCAGATCAGACCCAGCACAGGGACTCTGGCACCTCCTGCCCTTTGTCCCATCTGCTCAACAGCTGGAAAGTGCCACTCGCCCCTAATTTGAGTCCCCTCACTCCATCACCACCTGGATTCCCACCCCACTACAATTGCCTGCCCAGAGCCAACTGGCCTCAAATTTCCCTGGCAGAATCTCTATGTTCGTCTGTTGGGCTCCCTGAAACCTGTTGGAGGAGGAGGAGGAGGAATTCTGGGGTGAAAGCAGTTTGACTCCTACCTGAGTTGCACTGGGGTCCTCCTGGGTCTGGCTGGCAAAGCCACGCTGAAGCTCATGTGCTGCCTCTCTGGGCTATCACATGCCAGGAAGCTTCTGTCTGACTAGGGCGACCCAGGAACTAGGTGCCTGTCTGGAGGGACGGGGGGGGGGGGGCTCTAATCCCACTACTACCCTACTTGGGTAGGGATTCACAGCCAGGCCCCCTGTCAAGGTTCCTTCCCCACTCTGAACTCTAGGGTACAGATGTGGGGACATGTATGAAAGACCCCCTAAGATTATTCTTACCAGCTTAGGTTAAAAACTTCCCCAGGGTACAAACTTTGCCTTGTCCTTGAACCGTATGCTGCCACCACCAAGCGTTGTAAACAAAGACCAGGGAAAGAGCCCACTTGGAGACATCTTCCCCCAAAATATCCCCCCAAGCCCTACACACACCTTTTCCTGGGGAAGGTTTTATAAGAATCCTCACTAATTTGTACAGATGAACACAGACCCAAACCCTTGGATCTTAAGAACAATGAAAAATCAATCAGGTTCTTAAAAGAAGAATTTTAATTAAAGAAAAGGTAAAAGAATCACCTCTGTAAAATCAGGATGGTAAATACCTTACAGGGTAATCAGATTCAAAACATAGAGAATCCCTCTAGGCAAAACCTTAAGTTACAAAAAGACAGAAAAACAGGAATATACATTACCTCCAGCCCAGCTTATTTTACCAGCCATTAACAAAAGGAAAACTAACACATTTCTAGCTAGATTACTTACCAACTAACAGTAGTTGTAAGGCTGCATTCCTGATCTGTTCCCAGCAAAAGCGTCACACAGACAGACGAACCCTTTGTTCCCCCCGCTCCAGATTTGAAAGTATCTTGTCTCCTCATTGGTCATTTGGGTCAGGTGCCAGCGAGGTTATCTTAGCTTCTTAACCGTTTACAGGTGAAAGGGTTTTGCCTCTGGCCAGGAGGGATTTTATAGCACTGTATACAGAAAGGTGATTACCCTTCCCTTTATATTTATGATACCCCCCAAGCTCTGGGGCAAGAAATACCATCCCGGGGGGAGCGGGGACAGGCCCAGAGAGGGGAAGTGACTCACCCAAGGTCCTTCAGCAACTCAGTGGCAGAGAGGGAATAGACCCAGGCCACCTGCTCCTTGGCACAGACAGGTCCCAAGGCAGCTGTCTGCCCCAGGTCTGAGATCTCTGTGTGGGGCATTGGCTACAGCCCCCCATTGCTCCATGGCATTAGCTCCCCATGCTGCTGCTGTCCCAGGCTTTGCAGAGCACCGGGCCCAATAGCCTCCTTCTCTGTGAGCCGTTTCTGCTCCTCCCTTTCTGTGTGATTCTCATAGCCCAGAGTGAATGCTTAAGCCAGCTGTGGGGCAGGGCCAGGAGCTGGGGCGCTGGGAAAGAGCTGCCCAGCTCACTCAGAGCACATCTGCAGAGGTTTGGGGGACTAGGGAGCAGCCTCAGCAATGGTTTTGGGGTGCCAAGGTGCAGCCAGAGCAATGGGCTGAGGGATCAAGGCACCCCCAGGGCTCTGGGGGACACAGACAGGTTGGGGGGCAGCGTGTGAGGCTTGGGAACACACACAGAGGGGCTTGGGGAGCACAATGAGGGGGTTGAATGCTTAGGAGTGCTCCCTGTGAAGGGTTTGGGGTGGCAAAGTGATGTGTTCAGGGGGCAAGAATACACAGTAATGGGTTTAGGGGTGCCTGGGGGGCTCACACAGTGAGGATTCGGGAGTGCCTGGGGGGTCACAGTGAGGGTTCAGTGGTACCAGGGGGGCTCACACAATGAGGGACTGGGGGTGCCTGGGGGCACCCCATGACTGGTTCAGACCGCACCCCCTCCATGACAGAGAGCACATTGCTGGATCTGGGGAGGGAAGGGTGGCTGTGCTGCCCTTTAATAGTGAGTGCTGGGAGGAAGGACTAGAGGGCAGACTCCGCCCCGAACTGCCCAGGCTCCGCCCCTTGTGGGGTCAGAACTACTCCAGGGGCCCAGGAGGGCTGGAGCGAAGAGCTGCCCTTGGGATGGTTCCTACTATGGGGGCTCACCCCAGAGCCAGGCCAGGCTCCCCAACAGGCAACCAGAATCCATCTCCTCTGCTATGACCTCGGCCTTCACTTCCTGTCCTAAACAGCCATGTTTGCCCAGCCATGTAGTGCAATGTGGCTGTTAAACTGCCCCTGGCCCACCCCAGAAGTGGCTGCAGCTCAGCGCTGGCTGGTCCCTGCACACCGTGTATGTGGCAGTAGGGATGGGGGTGGCAGGCTGTGGGGGGCAGTGGGGCCTGTGCAGGTTCTTTCTGTCCATAACCATCTCCCAGGCTCCCCCTCGGACCGCAGCCTCTGCTGGGTCCCAGCCCAGACGGGCTTTGCTGAAATCGCTGCAGCTGTTCCCTGGTTAGGCACGGATGACAAAGATGCATCTTTTCAGCTTCAAAATGATCCTTCCCAGCCACCCCCTGCTCCCCTCCAGCCCCACATCATCCGCCCACACCTTTCCTCCAGCCTCACTTCCCCCCACACCTCCCCTGCAGCCCCACATTCCCCCACACCTCCCCTGCAGCCCATGCCCCCCTGCTCCCTCCAGCCCCACATCATACCCCACACCTCTCCTCCAGCCCCATCATCCCCCAGCTCTCCTCCAGCCCTACATCATCCCCCACACCTCCCCTCCAGCCCTACATCATCCCCCACACCTCCCCTCCAGCCCCACATCCCCCCTGCTCCCCTATGTCCCACCTCTCCCCTACTCCCCTTCGGCCCCACATTCCCCTGCACCTTCCCTCCAGCCCCACATTTCCCCCTGCTCGCCTCCAGCCCCAAATGCCCCACAATGCCTCCAGCCTCTCATCATCCCCCACACCTCCCCTCTAGTGCCACATCCCCCCTACTGCCCTCCAGCCCCACCTCCCACCACACCTCTCCTCCAGCCCACCTCCCCCCTGTTGCCCTCCAGCCCTACATCTCCTCTAGCCCCACATCATCCCCACACACCTCCCCTCCAGCCCCACATCATCCCCACACACCTCACCTCCAGCCCCACATCTCCCTTGCTCCACTCCAGCCCCACATCCTCCACACCTCCCCTCCAGCCCCTCCCAGATTCCTTCGCTGGCTCCTGAGGCCCCTAGAACAAGGGATCTGCTACAAGGGTATTGAGGGGCAGCTGGTAAGGGTGCAAGAGGGGACCTGGGGTGGTAGTGAGGAGGGGGTTGGGGTAGAGAAGAGAAGGGGGAAGGAGCCTGGGGGCTGGGCTGTCTCAGGGGTAGGAGGGGTTGAGGCACTGGGGCAGCAGCATTTTTGGGCCATGAGCTCAGCTCTCCGAACTCCATCCCTGGGGAGGCGTGAGGCAGATCCAGGCTGGTCTTGGTGCTGGGCCCCATACAAGGCCGCAAGGATGTGGGGGGTGGGGCGAAGTGGCAGCAGCTGCTGAGGAGAGGAGCCCTCCCTGCCCCATATGTCAGGGGCACTGCCCCCCAGCCCCACCCCAAGGAGAGCTGCTCTGTGGGCACCCAGCGCGACCCCCTCCCCCGAGTTGCGCCACCCAGCTGCTCTCCCCAGCACAGGGAGCCCCAGGTCCTTGAGGTAAGCACTGCTTGGAGCCTGCACCCCTGAGCCTCCCCCTGTGCCCCAACCCCTGCCCTGATCCCCCTCCCACCCTCTGAACTCCTCGATCCCAGCCCGGAGCACCCTCCTGCACCCCAAACCCCTCATCCCCAGCCTCACCCCAGAGCCCTCACCCCCCCGACTCTAGCCCAGAGCCACCTCCCGCACCCTGAACTCCTCATTTCTGGCCCCACTCAGGAACCCGCACCCCCAACCAGAGCCACACCCCCTCCCGCACCCCAACCCCGATCATGGCCCACCATACCATTTCTATTCCCATGTGGCTCTCGGTCCAAAAAGTTTGCCTACCCCTGAAATAACCCCATCAAAGGCGGTCTAGAGCCTGGGCTTATTAACCAGTTCCTTTCCTGAGCGATAAGGTATCTCTGTCCCAGCAGTCAGTCTGTCCAGCGCTTGTCCAGGCAGGGAGCTGGGCTCCACATTTTCCTGGAAGGCTCCTGCTGGCAGAGTGTTGCCTCCTGATGGATAGCACTTGTGCCCTCTTTCCTTCTCGTACAGTCTCAGGCCCTTTGCCTGTGTCAATGCTCACATCTGCATCATCCCTGGACTGTAAACTCTGGGCTGGGCTGGGCCCCAGATGCTGACTGCTCTCGGTTTTGATGGGAGACCCACCCCGCCTCTGGGTTTGGAACCTCCCATACCCACCTCCCATGGGTTTGGAACCCCATACCCTCCATGTTCCAAAACTCGGCCCGCGTTTCCTGTGCCAGCCCCCTCCAATAACCACGAGCACCAGCGAGCTTTGAGCCCTTGGCTGAGACCGTGCACCTCCCCTGCTGCTGAAATAGCGAGAAGATGGCTGGACGCAGACGTCGCATACCTGCCTGGCATGTCTGTGACACAGGCTCCCAGAGTAGGAGCCAGACAGTGGGACGGGTGGGGCAGGGACAGGCATGAGGGAGGATGGGCGGACATGGGCAGCAGAGTTGGAGCCCAGGTGGATTTCCCCGGCTCCGTCACTGTCCTGGATTGAGCTGGTCGGGCTGATCCTGGCTAACCCAGCTCCATGGCGAGATCAGCCTGGCCTCCCAAGTGATATCCTTCTCCCCCCGGCACCGGTGTGGGCAGTGTGTCCTGGCACTGCGCAAGGGGCAGCCTGCAGGGACAGATGTACAAACATGGCCCTGCTGCCCACTCTGTACTCAGAGCCTGCTATGCGCTGCTCGCCCGGAGCCCACTGCGCACCCCTGGAGCCTGGTCCTGTGGAGAGTCCCACACGCCGCTTAGTGCTTCTGGAGCCCGACGCGCCTGTCTGGCCTGGTACTGCAGCTCCTGGAACGTCCTCTGGGTGGCAGCATCACCCTAGCCAGCTGTGACACTGGGCACAAGGGAATGGGAGCAGAGGCAGCCCAGCAGCGCTGTGCGGGGAAGGGGGTTATCTGAGTCCTGAGTCACAGCCGCTGAAGTGGCAGGGGCCTACACAGCCCGGTGCGGGAGCTGCCCTGCTCCATTGCCCTTTCTCCCCAGCTCCCCATCCCCCATGTTACTCCAGCCCAGCAGGCCCTTTGGTTCCAGTCCCGTTGTGTAGGACAGAGGCCGGTGGTGGTGGGGAGGTCACGTGGCCAGCTCGGGAACACTGGTAGAAGGGGGGGACAGCCACAGCCAGAGGGGCTGGAGTGCTGCCTGGGTGGGAGGTAAGGACTCCCCTCCAGAGGCCTCTGTGCCCATGGGAAGCCCAGCTCCTGCACCGTCTAGGCACTCTGGATGGCAGCCACCTCTTGTGCACCTCCAAACTTCACCAGTACCATGACACGCAGCCATCTCTGGGGGGAGCATGGCGCCTGGTAACTAACTAGGAACCGCTGCCCAGATGATCATGAGGTTTTTAACATGATCAGATTTGGGTCTGTTTATTGGCCGGCTGCTCTTTGAGTCTTTAGGAGGACACATTTGCCAGCTTTTCTCTGCAGCTCGCCAGGAGGGCCAGAAACTCACTTTGTTTTTTCATTGGAAGCAGAATCACGTGACGCCAGGAGCTGGGGATTTGAGAAAAATGGCCCATGTTTGTGAGAGTCATCATCAAGCTGTGCGAGTTGGAAATACTGAGCCTGGGAGGGAGGAATGTGAAAGGGGAGAGAAGCACCCGGGGAGAGTGCACAGCGAGAAAGGGAGTGTGTGTGCACATGCGTGTGTGTGTGTGTGTGTGTGCACTTCTGACCAAAGATCTACTGAGCTGGAGGCAGTTTGGCATGGACCAGCGCCAAGTGATCCCTCGTGGGGGGAATAACCCAGTGTCTCCGTGCACCTTGCTGGGAGCAGCTCAGTGAACCCTGTGCCACCACGCTCCACACAGCCAACACAGCGCTGGGCTGTGGGGGGAGGGAGCGGGCTGGGGGCTGACGTGAGGGATGTGGCTGGTGTGCAGCTCTACAGCAGGGGGCACCCGTGCCCGGGCACCGTGTGCTGGGCTGAATGGCTGTCCCCCAGGGGCTCAGCAGGGCATGCCAGGCAGAGATGGCAGGGAGAAGGGTTAGGGGCTTGGAGAAAATCCCCTGTAAAAAGAGATTGAAAAGTTTGGGACTATGCAGAGAGGGAACAAACACCAGCCTAGGGAAAGAGCTGGATAAAGAACAGGTACCTAAGCGAGAGTCTTCAAGTCAGTAGGGCCTGAGGAGATCCACCCAAGGGGACTTACATAAGTGACTGGAGCAATCTTGGAATGGTTAGAGATTATCTTGGAGAACTCCTGGAGGATGGGTGGAAGTCCCAGAGGACTGGAGAAGGGCAAACAAAATTCCCGTCTTTAAAAAGGGGAATGCAGAGGACCCGGGTATTATTGACCAGCCAGCCTGGAAAGGTACTGGTACAACTTATTAAACACTCAGTTTCTAAGCACCTAGAGTTTCCTCACCACAGTTGTTCTCCCAGCGTGGTTGCCCAGTCCTTAGCCAGGATCCAACACTGAGCCCAACATGCTGGTATGATGGGGTGTCCACCCTACACAAGACCTGATGGGCTTACAGTGACAGGTGGGCCAATTAACTGCCCAGGCTGCACCTGAAGGAACAGCCAGGGAGCAGGGATTAACCAGAGAAAGCTCAGCTGGCCAGGAACAGGAGGGGCTTGACTAAAGCTCAGGAGCTGAGAGCAACTGAGGGTTGCAGGGAAGTAGCCTAGCGGGGAGTGTGGCTGGCAAACTCAGAGAGGTAGGAGAGTCAGCTTGGTAGGAAAGGCTCAGGGGAAAAGCAGCAAGGGGTAGGATAGTGCAGACCTTGGCTGCTGATCAGAGGGTCCCTGAGCCAGAAGCTAGAGTATAGGGCAGGCCTGGGTTCCTCTGCCAGCCATTCGGGATGTGGCACAGACCAGGCGGTGCAGAGCAGACTGTCAGGGACTCTTTGCCCTGAAAGACTTTGGTACCCCAGAAAGTGAGGACCCTAGTGACCTGGCCGGGGGAGCCAAGTCATGAAGAGGAAGCTACAGCTCCTGGAATGAGAGGGGATGACGGGTGGCGACACCGCCAGAGGAAGGCGCAGCACCTGGAAGGAGCTAATCCCCAGAGCGGCCAGGAGGAGGCACCCCTAGCAGCGGGTAGAGCCCATGACTTCTTGGCTTTTTTGTCTCCTTAGATGAAAGATACCAGAGTGGCTCTCTCTGCTTATAGCCTCAACGCTTATCTTTGTGTTCCAAGCCAGGAAGCCCTCCCAGGGGTTCAGTTAATTTCTAGTCTCCTCCCCACACAGTGATAGTTATGTGGCTCTCTTCCCACCTCATTAGTTTGATGGCTTTGTTTACCTTCTATGGAAATGTACTTCCATCGTCTCTGCTTACTCAGTTTACGCTGGAGACACGTTTAAGCAGGTGGAACCACACTATTTTCCTAGGGCAGGTGCTGTAAGGCCTGCTTCCCACAGCCATTTTTGGAACGTATTTCCAGCCCATATTTATAATTCACTATATGTTAACCGTACACCCATCATGCAAGAACATTGATGAATTGCTAGTTTTCCAGTGACATTTGACAAGACACCTGTTAAATAAATATGACAACTGTGTGTGGGGTGCACTGAGCTGGTCAGGCCTGCTGAAAGGCACTGCTACATAGCAGGGAGCCCCCTGCCCTCTGGTCCTGGGGTGCCTGTAAGACCACACACAGCCCCAACTGACATCCTCCTACGCAAACTAGGGAAATGTGGCCTAGATGAAATTACAATCAGGTGGGTGCAAAACTGTACTCAAAGTTATCAATGCTCTGCTTTCCAACTGGGGAACGTATCTAGTGGTGCCCCACAGGGGTCAGTTCTGGGTCAGGTACTAGTCAATATTTTCATTAGTAACTTGGATAATGGAGTGGAGAGCACGCTTATAAAATCTGCAGGTGACCCCAAGGACAAGACTCAAATTCAAAATGACCTTGACAAATTGGAGAATTGGTCTGAATTCAGCAGGATGAAATTCAATAAAGACAAGTGCAAAGTACTACACATAGGAAGGAAAAATCCAATGCCCAACTACAAAATGGGGAACAACAGGCTAGGTGGTAGCAGTGCTGAGAAGGATCTGGGGGTTATAGTGGATCACAAAGTGAATATGAGCCAACTGTGTGAGGCTAATATCATTCTGGGGCGTATTAACAGGGGTGTGGTATGTAAGACACAAGAGGTAACTGTCCTGCTCTACTCGGCACTGGGGAGGCCTCAGCTTGAAGTACTGCATCCAGTTTTGGGTGCCACGTTTTAAGAAAGACGTGGATAAACGGAGAGCAATACAAATGAGAAAAGGTTGAGAAAACCTGACCCTGAGGAAAGGTTAAAATAACTGGGCCTGTTTAGTCTGGAAAAAAGCAGACTGAAAGGGGACCTGACAACGATCTTCAGCTGCATGAAGGGCTGTTATAAAGAGGACAGGGACCAATTGTTCTCCAGACCGCACCCGCTGGAGCTAGGACAAGAAGTAATGGGCTTAATCTGCAGCAAGGGAGCCCGAGGTTAGGAAAAACTTTCTAACTCTAAGGCTAGTTCAGCTCTGGACCAGGTTACCAAGGAGGCTGTGGAATCCCTGTCCCTGGACGTTTTCAGGAACAGGTTAGACCAGGGGTCTCACACTCAATTTACCTTAGGGCCAGGGCCAGGGCCAGTCCTCAGATCCTCCCAGCGGGCCAATAATGTCACTCATGTTCCCCACAACTCTGCCCTCCCACACCTGCCTAAGGCTCTTGGAGGGAGTTTGGGTCAGGGAGGAAGTAGGGGATTGGGGTGCAAGCTCTGGGAAGGAGTTTGGGTGCAGAAGGGATGAGAGGTTGGGCTCCGGGGGGAGGGGGAGAGGGTCTGGGGTGCAGGCTCTGGGATGGAGTTTGGGTGCTGGGTGCAGGCCCTGGGCTGGGGCAGGGGTTGGGGGTGCAGGAGGAGGAGGTGGGGTTGCAGGCTCTGGCGGGGAGGGGTGCACGCTCTGGGAGGGAGTTTGGGAGTGGGGGTGCAGGCTCGGGAATGCGCTGGGGGGAGTGCAGCGCTTACCTGGGGCTCCAAGGCGGGGCGAGCCGGGGGGCCTCCACGCACTGCTGCCCCCAGGCACCATCCCCACAGCGTCCCATTGGCTGCAGGGTTGCTCGGGGTGGGGGCAGCGCGCGGAAGCACAGCCCAGGCCCGGGCCGCAGGCCATTGTAAATTGCCTGCCAGGGGAAGTGCCCGGGGGCGGCAGGTGGGGCTAAGAGAGAGATCTGGCCCCAAAACTGATGGAGCCCCGCGGGTCGCAGACGGTCTGCGGGCCAGGAGTTTGAGACCCCTGGGTTAGACGAACATCGTCAGGGATGGGCTAGGTCTACTTGGTCCTACCTCAGTGCAGGGGGCTGGACTAGGTGGCCTCTCAAGGTCCCTTCCAGCCCTCCATTTCTATGATTCTATGCACTGAGTCAGAGTGGGCGTAATTCAGGTCTCCAGAGTAATGAAGGGGCCAGAGGGCGATTGGGTGCCCCTGTCTCATGGCACAAGAGTGATGGGGGTGAGCTGGAAGGCAGTTTATTCATAGTCAATAAGGGGCTCTTTCACGCAAAGTGTGGCTGGTCTGTGGAACTCCCTGCCCCCAGATGGCAGGTGCTGAGGCTGCTCCTGAGTGGCCGGAAGCCAGAATGCCGAGTGGTGCTGGACAGTGCATGAGCTGGAGGCTCTGTGTCTGGCCCCTCCCAACCTAGAGTGCTGATCTCGCCCCTGCACTATTGCAGGAACCTGTCTGGGTCGGCGCGAGCCCCAGGCAGTACCCAAGTCAAGCTCCTCCCCCCAGACATGTGCTGAGTTGCAGCGGCAGGCCATCCTGCAGCCCTGCCCATGGCGGCCTCAGAAACCCCCCGTACCTCCCCTTCCCCACACAGGGAAGCGGAGCTGTCTCTGCTCCAATGCCCTTGTGCCCAGTTTCACACTGTTGTAGGGTGATGTTGCCCCCTGGAGGAGGCTCCAGAAGCTGCAGACAGGTGCGTTAGCCTCCAGAGGACAAGCTGGTGAGAGGGACTCTCCCAACAAATCCACACCAGCTGCTGCAGGGCCCGGGCACCCCTGGGAGCAGTAGGCTCCAAGTGGGCAGAACGTGAACTCAGGCTCTGAGTGCAGGGTGCCCTATGGGCAACAGGGCCTCACCCACATCCAGCCGTCCACCCCACAGCCTGATCCTCACGCCGTGCCAGGATATGTTGCTGCCCATGCCAGTGCTAGGTGGAAAAGGAAGTTGCCCAGGAGGCTGGGCTGATCTGTCCATGGAGCAGCGTGTTCAGCAAGGCCTGGGCCTGGGCGTGGCCCTGACACTGAGCACTGGGTCAGACAGGATCAGCCCAACCAGGTCAAGCTGTGAGAGCGACCCGGGGATGCACCTGGGAATCCACTTGGTGCCCGGCTCCTCTGTCATGTCTGCCAATCCCAGTGTCCCACTGTCTGGATCTTATACCCGGAGCCCCTGGGGCCATGGCCTGCCTGCACGGGTTGGTTTGCAATGCATCTAGCACCACGGGGCTCCCCTGTACAAGAGACTAAACTACCAGGCTGTGTCTGGGGCAGCCCGGGGCTCCATGCACAGCCCTGGCCGGGACCCTGCAAAGGGAACGTCGCTGGGACGTGCCCCACCTGGCTCATGCCCCATAGGGCGGCTCAGGCAGAGCTCAGGGCTTTCTTTCTCCCTGCACCCTTAAAGTCCAGGCTGGGCTGGGTCAATAGCACCCTCCCCTCCAGAGCTTCCCTCCCCCACCCACACAATAGCCCTGGCACCGGTCTTTCTCTCCCAGCTGCTGCTGCTGCTGCAATTTGTGTGAGCAGCGGCAGCCAGTGCTGTGTGTGAATCATATGAGAGCCGGTGTGGGACCAGCAACCCTGTGTGCACCTGGCTCGGCACTGGGACTCAGCTGCACTGGGAAGGGTCTGCCCATGCCACTGCTGGCACTAGCTGCCCCCGCCTCCCTCCTTCACGGCTCCTGGTCTCCAGGATGAGCCCCATTCTGGCTTCCCTTTAAAATCCACAACTTCCTGCCTCTCTCAGTGCTGGTCCCCCCTCGCCATCCCTCCACATCCATCCCAGGCCATGGCATCCTCCAGCACAAACCCCACCCAGCGCACGCTCCCTACGGCTGGGCTGCTGCCCCCCATGCCCTCATCTCACCCCACTGCCCAGGCTGCTGCCCCTCGTGTAGCTGCAGCTTGGGCCTGCTCTGTCCCCCCATGTCACAGGGGGAAGCTGCACCATCCTCCCCAGCCCAGCCAGCATCCCTGCCTCCCCCAGCCCAGGCCAATGGCACGGGGAGTCAGGCCCAGCAGAGCTGCCCTGCATGTATGTGTGTGTGCGTGTGCGAGCATGCTCGAGCGGGGCAGTCACCCTGGATGCCAACATCCAGGGGTCCCGTACTCCTGGCTGGCTGGTCCTTCCTTTGCTCAGCTGCCCTGGCCAGCAAAGCACTTAGGCCTAGCAGCAATCTGGGCCAGCTCTGTACCAGCAGCTCTGCTGCCAGCAGCCGGCCTGGGGCGGTATGAAGATGGCACCACACTGCCACTGGCTGCCTAGTCAAAGCTCGCTGCAAAGCCAGCTCTGCAGCTGCACGCCCACTCCTGCCCCACAAACTCTCCAAGGAGGGGAGAGCAAAGGACCCCCCAGTGGCAGGCTCAGCCTCCCCTCCACACACCGGAGCTTGTGTTGTTACTAAAAACCCGTGTCCCACCCCCTACACGCATGTGCCCCTCTCCCTCCAGCCCACACCCTGCCCACCTCCTTCCCCCGTCAGGGCACAGTGATGACAATCTGTGATCACTGACGCAGTCAAAGCCTAGACCAATGACAAGCAGACTCTGCAGCGGGAATTATGGGTAAGCACCACTGTAATTTATGTAAATGAGGCTGGCAAGGGCTGGTGTCCCCTTCCCCTTCCTCCCTCTAGAGGGTGCAGAAAGCTCCCTCCCACAAGGAAACTGGAAAAGCAACTTCACTGTCCCCCGTGCCCCCCGGCCCGGTCCCGCCTGGCTCCAGCTCTGAGCAGGCTGCTACAGGGACTGATGGTGTCTCTGTTATTTTTCTGTACAGCGCCTAGCACTATTGGGCCCTGATCTTAGGTTGCACTTCCTAGGCTGTACCTAGCACTCCTGATACCTCCCCGGTGCCAGGGTCTGAATTCAGAAGCACCAAGGCCTGGGCACAGCCTGCTGCCCACAGCTGCATCCCGTGCTGAGATGCAGGGCAGGGCCAGGGGCTACACAGAACTTAAGAGCATAAGTACCGTGAGGCTGGGTCAGCCCAATGGCCCAACCCAGTGTCCTGTCTGCTCACAGCGGCCAGTGCCAGGTGCCTCAGAGGGAATGAACAGACCAGGCAATCACTGAGTGATCCATCCCCGGTCATCCACTCTCAGCTTCTGGCAAACAGAGGCTAGGGACATCCAGAGCAGGGGCTGCCTCCCTGACCATTCCGGCTAATAGCCATTCATAGACCTATCCTCCAGGAACTTATCTAGTTGGTTTTTGAACCTTGTTATACTTTTGACCTTCATAACATCCCCTGGCAACGAGTTCCCCAGGCTGACTCTGCATTATGTGAAGAAATACTGCCTTAGGTTTGTTTTAAACCTGCTGCCTGTTAATTTGATCGGGTGACCCCTGGTTCTTGCGTTATGAGAAGGAGTAAATAACACTTCCTAATGCACTGTCTCCACCCCAGTCATGATTTTATAGACCTCAGTCATATCCCCCCTTAGCCATCTCTTTTCCAAGCTGAAAAGTCCCAGTTTTATTAATCTCTCCTCGTATAGAAGCAGTTCATCCCCCTAATCATGCCCTTCTCTGCACCTTGTATATGTCTAAAATAGCTTTTTTAAGATGGGACGACCAGAACCACTATCAGAGGGGTAGCTGTGTTAGTCTGTATCAACAAAAACAAAGAGGAATCCTTGTGGCACCTTAGAAATTAACAAATTTATAACAAATACATATGTTAGTCTCTAAGGTGTCACAAGGACTCCTCATTGTTTTTGCAGAACTACTATGTTTGACAGCAGTGGCATGCTGAGAATCTGGACTGGAGACTGGGAGTCAGGATTCCGGGGTTTCATGCCTGGCTCTGGGAGGGGAGTGGAATCCAGTGGTTAGAGCAGGGGGCTGGGAGTCAGGACTCCTGGGTTCCATTCCTGACTCCCTGTGAGGGGAGGATGGTTTAGAGGTTGCAGACAGATCTTTGGCCCAGTATATGGATTTACCACATTCATTGTGGCTGGGACTTGACTGGGCTCAGCTCTGCCAGGCTGACCACCTGTGATGCCTGTCCTCTCTCTGACAGGGGGAGGCTTCAGGAGAAGACCAAACTGACGGACGCTCGATAACACAGGCCCTGGAACAGATGCTCACTGATGCCACTCAGTCACTTACCCT